>NC_079491.1:90523286-91175161 GCF_020520425.1 Spinacia oleracea | reverse complement strand
CTTAATTACAAAGGAAATTCTTTCTTAATCTAGGGATTTCCCTTTCATTAAGCGCATCGAGCCAGGAACGAAGTCGCTTAAGCGAAGCTTTTGGAGTGGACCTAAGAGAAATTGAAACTTAGAAGACTATGTCTCCGAGTGCGAATCTAAATCATGTCGCCGGACGACTTTGTCTTGCAAAAGCTTAAAGGCTTCGGATTGGACTCCGCCCCTATTGAGGTCTTCCAATACAATAGGGCATAGAGTCGCGCCAAGGGCTCTTCTCCCGTGGCGGTACGGGAATTATGGAGAAAGCTCGAGCTCCCTTTCCCACGAAATTCCCCGTCGGGTCAAGGCCCGCCATGATTTGGATAAGCTCAACCTTGACCTCGAATAGGTCTTCGGCTTGAATCCGAGTGAATTGGTAATCTTTCAATTCCATCTCCTTACCCATAGCATGCTTTTTAGCCTGCAAGACTTTGAAAGGCCTTTGGTTGATAGTGTTTAGGGACTCCCCACCAATGACTTGGTCATCGGCATAGGGAAATGGTCTTACAGGTGGAGTCCGCTTAGATGGCCCTGCCTCTTCCGCGGCTGGATTCGCACGAGGTTCGAAGACCTCCGATTCGCCGACGTGCTACTTGTGTCGTCAGTAGTAGTCTCGTTAGAAAGGATCTCGTTTAGGACCCCCGTCCACGAGGACGAGCTGGATGATCCGGAGGCGGAAGACGGAGCCATTTTTTTTCCAACTTTCGGGATCCCCGCATCCCAAGAAAAAAAAGTCAAAGGGCACCAAGTAGCCCCCCCTCCCAAGCACAAAAGCGAAATAAGGCCCGGTAACCTAAAGACAAAGGAAGCCTGCCCATTAGGGTGTTCCATAGGTCCTGATAGCCTGTCAGTTTCGAACTGACAAAAAGAACATTATAGTGCCCGAAAAAAGAAAAGCTTTATCGGATTTGAAGCGATGACTTAACTACTGATAAATGGCGAACTGACCGACTTGCATGTCTTAAGCATATAGCTACTCCAAAAAAAGAAAAAAAGAAGTCAAATTCCCCAAAAGCTTCGCTTTAGCGACTTCATACCTTGCTTTGCTCTCTCCTGACTCAGCACCCTTACTGGCTTTATGGAATAAATAATACCATGTCCTCATTGACTCGTTCTAAGGCTCCCCCTCATCATTCTGATCTGATGGATCGGGGCGGCTCACAGAGAAAAGCCAATGGGAATGAAAATACTCACTCCAAGATCTGCTTAAATACATTACAAACTATTGTAAAAATAGCAAAAGATGGAGTGAGGATTCATCGGAATTATGGTAATTAAATGAAGATTTTGCCAGAGAATGCCGCTACTGATAGATCCCGCCCAGATCAATAGCGGTCTCTTAAAGAAAGAAAAGGGCGAGAGTCTTCGATGAATGAGATGATCATATACGCAATTCGTCTTTCTCTTTCCCCGTGAACCTTTGTTTCCATTGCCTCCTATCTGTCAGTCTTCTTGTCCTTCATCTTCCAGTGAGACTACACCTCCTCTATTTAGTCCCAAGCATCGCCTGTCTCGTCCGGATTTACAGGTATATACTCTACGTAAAGTAGTGGAGACTGCCCTGTGGATTCAGGTGCTTCACCAGACGATGCTTTTTCTACAGATCCTGCTCCATGGATCTTCCTGACCATACTTACAAGTGATCTCCGAAAATGGATTGAGCTCTCTGCTGTCCTCTTCAACAATTCTGTGTAAGTAAATCTTCTCGGTCCTATAATCTCTCAGAGGCATCAGCACTAGCTTAGTTAGTTCGCTCTTTCTTTAGTTGCCTATCCTGGTCTGCTAGTTCCTCTCTTTGATGCTCCTTCCCCAGCCTCGCTCGAGCTGGAATCTTGTGAATAAGGTCCCCTTCAAGCGCTATGACAGCACAATCGATCATCGCATCACTTCAGCTATGGAAAGGATTTTGAACCGCTGCTTTTGCTTTGTCGGAGATGCCTTCTATTGGAAGATAAGTAGTTGGACAGTCACAAACCCCAACTAAAGGCCCCAAAAGACACGACAGAAGAAAGGGGAACGTAGCAGATCGACCGGATCGATCAGAGTAACCACTAGTAAGAAGAAGATCCACGAACTCTGCGATACCAGATTGGAAGCCCTGTCCTCTCCTTACAGTCGAGTCACTTCATACCTCTCCTCGGGGAAAGGCCCTTTTGAAGCTGAGAGGGAATAGCACTTAAGCTTAAGGCCAGCTAGTTGAAGTGGAATGAACCCGAAATCTCATTGAATTGATGATTTCTCCACTTATTAGAATCTTTCTGAAAGAGCCCAGTTTTTTGTCTTTATGAAACAAAAGAACGAAACTTCAAGCGCGGGAGCAGAGCTCAGTCGAAAGGTAGTCCGGCGGATCTCCCATAGTGATAGTATAGGAGCGCTCTGGCGTCACCTAAAACAAAAGGAGCAGACGGAAAGACTCTCACTTCTAGCACTGAAGCAGAAGCCGGATAAAGATTGACATCAGTAACATCGTCTTCGGTTTGACTTCAAGGCCTCTATTGAAATCTCAGGAAATCCTTAAAAAGAGGCCAGGGATTGGGCTGATTGACCCCAGGTTCCGGGACGAGAATCAGGTAATTTAAGTACCAAAGAGCGGTCCCAAGGGACGGAAGAAAGGAAGCAAACTAAGATTACTATGAGCTTTGACTCTTCCTACTAGCTGTAGCTGCAGCCAAAAGAAGAGATATCACAAAGAAGATCAGACAGCACCTGACCCTCTGTCTTTGGTAGGCAGAAGAGAAGCTTTCTCCGGACAAAACTCCCTCACTCTGGGCTTATTAAAAAAAAAATAGCGGATTCTACCCGTAAAAAGAGAAAGAAGCATGTTATGCCATTCGCCACCTTCGCCCTAGTACTGGGATAAGGAACTCCTCTATCTATGCTAATGGTTCCATTGTCATACTATATTATACCTTTCACTTTCGAGCTAATGAGAGCTAACTGGCAAGAAGCAAGAACATTATCAGCTAACCGCGAACAGAGTTCCGAGTCGCTTATTGGAATAAGAGACTGAGTCAACAAGCATTCCCACCCGAGAACTTCTTATCTTCTACTAAGATCCGAACACCTATCCAAGCTCTTTGCCGACTCTATCCCCTATCCGTTAATGCTTTTGTTATTCAATCTCTTCCTATTCCTTCTCCCCCTCGGGTAACTACCCCCTTAAGTTCCTTCGCTCTGCATAGCTGTGCATTGAGGGAGCAGCAGTGGACTTAGTGGGCAGTTAGAAGGCACAAACGTCTAATATGTTGCATGCTAATGTGGAATTAACCACACTAGATGCGAAGGCGGGCCCAAAAATGAACCGCATAACCTCAAACAAGAAATACTTAGAATGATGATATGTATGTGCGAACGAGCGTTCATAGAATGGCCGTTGTGTGCGGTCCGTTAATCAGTTTGCTTGAATCATTTTTTTTGAGCAATGACTGATTTTGAGTAGTTTCTTAGAAGCTTGACAGGGTTCAGGCCCATTCATGAAGTGGGCTCAAACATCGTGCCCTTTCGATTGTTCAAACATTTGCTTCGAGATTTTTTTATTTCGCTATGGTTGTTTCGTAGCATTGAGCCCCCAAGTATTCATGTCGGGATGCTTCCTTTTGGCGTACGATTTTTGTAGGTTCTTTCGAGAAAGATGCCTTGGGGTTCCGCTCGTGTAGGTGCGAGCTATCCCTTCCGTGGTAGGTAATATTTCGCTACCTTTAATCCTTAATGTAGAAGTCGTGTGGCTTGCATTTTGAATTTGGGCGATAAGTAGTCTTTGCCTCATGCTCTTGGTCGTGCCCGTATTTGTGCAATATGCCTTACTCCTTTTTTTTTAGACTTGTACCGTGGGATGGTTGGACTTATGGTGTGACGTGGGCTTGTGTGGCCTAACAGCATGTATTAGAATATTTCTCCAGGTGTTGGGATATTATTATTATTTTTTGCATTTGAGTACTTCATCACGCTTCGTTCAGGTGCTCGAACAAGTGTAGCACCTTCTGCGTGGGTGTGCACGGCTTATTACTTCGTTCGATGCGAGGATTCATGGATGTTTCTTTCTTGATTTTATACCTGGGCAAATTTAGCAAGCCGAGAGAATCAGCGCCCAGGCTGGGGCGTTAAAGATATCGGCGCCCAGCTCTGGGCGTTGAAAATGATTTCTGGGCAGAATTTGACAGTTTTTTTTTATCCTTGATTTTTCTTTTGCTTTTGCTTTGGAACGACGTAGACTGTGTAACGGGTGCTTGTAGGGCGTGCATTATGTGCAGTAGTTTGATCGGATTTACAGGTATATACTCTACGTAAAGTAGTGGAGACTGCCCTGTGGATTCAGGTGCTTCACCAGACGATGCTTTTTCTACAGATCCTGCTCCATGGATCTTCCTGACCATACTTACAAGTGATCTCCGAAAATGGATTGAG
Organism: Spinacia oleracea; assembly: GCF_020520425.1. NCBI lineage: Eukaryota > Viridiplantae > Streptophyta > Magnoliopsida > Caryophyllales > Amaranthaceae > Spinacia > Spinacia oleracea. The sequence goes on along the minus strand of NC_079491.1, from coordinate 91,170,730 downwards.
CTCTCTGCTGTGCTCTTCAACAATTCTGTGTAAGTAAAGCTTCTCGGTCCTATAATCTCTCAGAGGCATCAGCACTAGCTTAGTTAGTTCGCTCTTTCTTTAGTTGCCTATCCTGGTCTGCTAGTTCCTCTCTTTGATGCTCCTTCCCCAGCCTCGCTCGAGCTGGAATCTTGTGAATAAGGTCCCCTTCAAGCGCTATGACAGCACAATCGATCATCGCATCACTTCAGCTATGGAAAGGATTTTGAACCGCTGCTTTTGCTTTGTCGGAGATGCCTTCTATTGGAAGATAAGTAGTTGGACAGTCACAAACCCCAACTAAAGGCCCCAAAAGACACGACAGAAGAAAGGGGAACGTAGCAGATCGACCGGATCGATCAGAGTAACCACTAGTAAGAAGAAGATCCACGAACTCTGCGATACCAGATTGGAAGCCCTGTCCTCTCCTTACAGTCGAGTCACTTCATACCTCTCCTCGGGGAAAGGCCCTTTTGAAGCTGAGAGGGAATAGCACTTAAGCTTAAGGCCAGCTAGTTGAAGTGGAATGAACCCGGAATCTCATTGAATTGATGATTTCTCCACTTATTAGAATCTTTCTGAAAGAGCCCAGTTTTTTGTCTTTATGAAACAAAAGAACGAAACTTCAAGCGCGGGAGCAGAGCTCAGTCGAAAGGTAGTCCGGCGGATCTCCCATAGTGATAGTATAGGAGCGCTCTGGCATCACCTAAAACAAAAGGAGCAGACGGAAAGACTCTCACTTCTAGCACTGAAGCAGAAGCCGGCTAAAGATTGACATCAGTAACATCGTCTTCGGTTTGACTTCAAGGCCTCTATTGAAATCTCAGGAAATCCTTAAAAAGAGGCCAGGGATTGGGCTGATTGACCCCAGGTTCCGGGACGAGAATCAGGTAATTTAAGTACCAAAGAGCGGTCCCAAGGGACGGAAGAAAGGAAGCAAACTAAGATTACTAAGAGCTTTGACTCTTCCTACTAGCTGTAGCTGCAGCCAAAAGAAGTGATATCACAAAGAAGATCAGACAGCACCTGACCCTCTGTCTTTGGTAGGCAGAAGAGAAGCTTTCTCCGGAAAAAACTCCCTCACTCTGGGCTTATTAAAAAAAAAATAGCGGATTCTACCCGTAAAAAGAGAAAGAAGCAGTTATGCCATTCGCCACCTTCGCCCTAGTACTGGGATAAGGAACTCCTCTATCTATGCTAATGGTTTCATTGTCATACTATATTATACCTTTCACTTTCGAGCTAATGAGAGCTAACTGGCAAGAAGCAAGAACATTATCAGCTAACCGCGAACAGAGTTCCGAGTCGCTTATTGGAATCAGAGACTGAGTCAACAAGCATTCCCACCCGAGAACTTCTTATCTTCTACTAAGATCCGAACACCTATCCAAGCTCTTTGCCGACTCTATCCCCTATCCGTTAATGCTTTTGTTATTCAATCTCTTCCTATTCCTTCTCCCCCTCGGGTAACTACCCCCTTAAGTTCCTTCGCTCTGCATAGCTGTGCATTGAGGGAGCAGCAGTGGACTTAGTGGGCAGTTAGAAGGCACAAACGTCTAATATGTTGCATGCTAATGTGGAATTAACCACACTAGATGCGAAGGCGGGCCCAAAAATGAACCGCATAACCTCAAACAAGAAATACTTAGAATGATGATATGTATGTGCGAACGAGCGTTCATAGAATGGCCGTTGTGTGCGGTCCGTTAATCAGTTTGCTTGAATCATTTTTTTTGAGCAATGACTGATTTTGAGTAGTTTCTTAGAAGCTTGACAGGGTTCAGGCCCATTCATGAAGTGGGCTCAAACATCGTGCCCTTTCGATTGTTCAAACATTTGCTTCGAGATTTTTTTATTTCGCTATGGTTGTTTCGTAGCATTGAGCCCCCAAGTATTCATGTCGGGATGCTTCCTTTTGGCGTACGATTTTTGTAGGTTCTTTCGAGAAAGATGCCTTGGGGTTCCGCTCGTGTAGGTGCGAGCTATCCCTTCCGTGGTAGGTAATATTTCGCTACCTTTAATCCTTAATGTAGAAGTCGTGTGGCTTGCATTTTGAATTTGGGCGATAAGTAGTCTTTGCCTCATGCTCTTGGTCGTGCCCGTATTTGTGCAATATGCCTTACTCCTTTTTTTTTAGACTTGTACCGTGGGATGGTTGGACTTATGGTGTGACGTGGGCTTGTGTGGCCTAACAGCATGTATTAGAATATTTCTCCAGGTGTTGGGATATTATTATTATTTTTTGCATTTGAGTACTTCATCACGCTTCGTTCAGGTGCTCGAACAAGTGTAGCACCTTCTGCGTGGGTGTGCACGGCTTATTACTTCGTTCGATGCGAGGATTCATGGATGTTTCTTTCTTGATTTTATACCTGGGCAAATTTAGCAAGCCGAGAGAATCAGCGCCCAGGCTGGGGCGTTAAAGATATCGGCGCCCAGCTCAGGGCGTTGAAAATGATTTCTGGGCAGAATTTGACAGTTTTTTTTTTATCCTTGATTTTTCTTTTGCTTTTGCTTTGGAACGACGTAGACTGTGTAACGGGTGCTTGTAGGGCGTGCATTATGTGCAGTAGTTTGATCGGATTTACAGGTATATACTCTACGTAAAGTAGTGGAGACTGCCCTGTGGATTCAGGTGCTTCACCAGACGATGCTTTTTCTACAGATCCTGCTCCATGGATCTTCCTGACCATACTTACAAGTGATCTCCGAAAATGGATTGAGCTCTCTGCTGTGCTCTTCAACAATTCTGTGTAAGTAAAGCTTCTCGGTCCTATAATCTCTCAGAGGCATCAGCACTAGCTTAGTTAGTTCGCTCTTTCTTTAGTTGCCTATCCTGGTCTGCTAGTTCCTCTCTTTGATGCTCCTTCCCCAGCCTCGCTCGAGCTGGAATCTTGTGAATAAGGTCCCCTTCAAGCGCTATGACAGCACAATCGATCATCGCATCACTTCAGCTATGGAAAGGATTTTGAACCGCTGCTTTTGCTTTGTCGGAGATGCCTTCTATTGGAAGATAAGTAGTTGGACAGTCACAAACCCCAACTAAAGGCCCCAAAAGACACGACAGAAGAAAGGGGAACGTAGCAGATCGACCGGATCGATCAGAGTAACCACTAGTAAGAAGAAGATCCACGAACTCTGCGATACCAGATTGGAAGCCCTGTCCTCTCCTTACAGTCGAGTCACTTCATACCTCTCCTCGGGGAAAGGCCCTTTTGAAGCTGAGAGGGAATAGCACTTAAGCTTAAGGCCAGCTAGTTGAAGTGGAATGAACCCGGAATCTCATTGAATTGATGATTTCTCCACTTATTAGAATCTTTCTGAAAGAGCCCAGTTTTTTGTCTTTATGAAACAAAAGAACGAAACTTCAAGCGCGGGAGCAGAGCTCAGTCGAAAGGTAGTCCGGCGGATCTCCCATAGTGATAGTATAGGAGCGCTCTGGCGTCACCTAAAACAAAAGGAGCAGACGGAAAGACTCTCACTTCTAGCACTGAAGCAGAAGCCGGATAAAGATTGACATCAGTAACATCGTCTTCGGTTTGACTTCAAGGCCTCTATTGAAATCTCAGGAAATCCTTAAAAAGAGGCCAGGGATTGGGCTGATTGACCCCAGGTTCCGGGACGAGAATCAGGTAATTTAAGTACCAAAGAGCGGTCCCAAGGGACGGAAGAAAGGAAGCAAACTAAGATTACTAAGAGCTTTGACTCTTCCTACTAGCTGTAGCTGCAGCCAAAAGAAGTGATATCACAAAGAAGATCAAACAGCACCTGACCCTCTGTCTTTGGTAGGCAGAAGAGAAGCTTTCTCCGGAAAAAACTCCCTCACTCTGGGCTTATTAAAAAAAAAATAGCGGATTCTACCCGTAAAAAGAGAAAGAAGCAGTTATGCCATTCGCCACCTTCGCCCTAGTACTGGGATAAGGAACTCCTCTATCTATGCTAATGGTTTCATTGTCATACTATATTATACCTTTCACTTTCGAGCTAATGAGAGCTAACTGGCAAGAAGCAAGAACATTATCAGCTAACCGCGAACAGAGTTCCGAGTCGCTTATTGGAATCAGAGACTGAGTCAACAAGCATTCCCACCCGAGAACTTCTTATCTTCTACTAAGATCCGAACACCTATCCAAGCTCTTTGCCGACTCTATCCCCTATCCGTTAATGCTTTTGTTATTCAATCTCTTCCTATTCCTTCTCCCCCTCGGGTAACTACCCCCTTAAGTTCCTTCGCTCTGCATAGCTGTGCATTGAGGGAGCAGCAGTGGACTTAGTGGGCAGTTAGAAGGCACAAACGTCTAATATGTTGCATGCTAATGTGGAATTAACCACACTAGATGCGAAGGCGGGCCCAAAAATGAACCGCATAACCTCAAACAAGAAATACTTAGAATGATGATATGTATGTGCGAACGAGCGTTCATAGAATGGCCGTTGTGTGCGGTCCGTTAATCAGTTTGCTTGAATCATTTTTTTTGAGCAATGACTGATTTTGAGTAGTTTCTTAGAAGCTTGACAGGGTTCAGGCCCATTCATGAAGTGGGCTCAAACATCGTGCCCTTTCGATTGTTCAAACATTTGCTTCGAGATTTTTTTTATTTCGCTATGGTTGTTTCGTAGCATTGAGCCCCCAAGTATTCATGTCGGGATGCTTCCTTTTGGCGTACGATTTTTGTAGGTTCTTTCGAGAAAGATGCCTTGGGGTTCCGCTCGTGTAGGTGCGAGCTATCCCTTCCGTGGTAGGTAATATTTCGCTACCTTTAATCCTTAATGTAGAAGTCGTGTGGCTTGCATTTTGAATTTGGGCGATAAGTAGTCTTTGCCTCATGCTCTTGGTCGTGCCCGTATTTGTGCAATATGCCTTACTCCTTTTTTTTTAGACTTGTACCGTGGGATGGTTGGACTTATGGTGTGACGTGGGCTTGTGTGGCCTAACAGCATGTATTAGAATATTTCTCCAGGTGTTGGGATATTATTATTATTTTTTGCATTTGAGTACTTCATCACGCTTCGTTCAGGTGCTCGAACAAGTGTAGCACCTTCTGCGTGGGTGTGCACGGCTTATTACTTCGTTCGATGCGAGGATTCATGGATGTTTCTTTCTTGATTTTATACCTGGGCAAATTTAGCAAGCCGAGAGAATCAGCGCCCAGGCTGGGGCGTTAAAGATATCGGCGCCCAGCTCTGGGCGTTGAAAATGATTTCTGGGCAGAATTTGACAGTTTTTTTTTATCCTTGATTTTTCTTTTGCTTTTGCTTTGGAACGACGTAGACTGTGTAACGGGTGCTTGTAGGGCGAGCATTATGTGCAGTAGTTTGATCGGAGTTTTGGTGACTCGCGATTTTCAGTTACCCTTGTTAGTGGGGTGACTTTATATATTCTAAGTAGTGCTTAGAATTTGGGAGGGGTTGTAGCCATTCTAAGGTTCGTTTTACACGATCAAACCTTTGGATTGAGCCCCTATGACGTGTGTATAGCATTAGCGTCGAGAATTTGCCATAAAATCGTCATTTCGAGCATTTTTAGAGTGTTTTTCTCAAGCCCCCAATTGTAGCTACGGGATTGGCTTGGTGGTATAATGCTTGGCATACGTTTTTATGCATTCATGGTGACATGGATCATGAATAGTTTGAACCAGACTCGTTTAGTGCGAGATACGTTCGAGTAGTGATTTGCTACTTCTCTTGTAAATGTTGTATTGTGCGACATTGCCATGGTCAAGGTAGTCACATGTTGAAGTGTGCTTTGGCCAAAAGCTAGGTGCCTTTCTTTACCCATAACCATATTTAGAAATCTTTTGACTCACTTGCAACATCGAGATATACTTAGCTTAAACCAACGACACTTTATTATGTTCGAAGAAGTCTTTGAAAATTATTTGAAGTCCGAGTCCTACTGTGTACAATCTGAGGTGTCCTAAGTAAGTTGACTTATAGAAGGGTTCGTACAGGATTACATGAGTGAATCAAAATACTGTTACGATTTTTGGAATGCTGTCTAAGGATTTGCTAGAGGCCAGGGTGCAGGCATCAAGATATTACTTGTGCCCGTGTGGCACATGCTTTGGGCTTTTAGGGCCATCTTTTCCAGAATTGCGGGAATATAAACCGTTTTCAAATTGACTTAGATTTACTTGGTGTATGTGTGTACAAAAGGTCAAGGTATACTTAGTTCTTTTCCCTAGCTCTTTCATTTCAATTTTTTAACCCCCAGTTGCTATTATGTCTTCCCATTAATGATGGTTTTAGATTTCGATTTTAGATGCCCGTGTCATATGTCTGAGTAGGGTGAGCCTTGGTTAAGTGCCAAGTCCTATTGACAATGTCTGATTTTTTCAAAGGGGATTCGCAAGCATTTGAATTACCATGAACGGGTGCCCTGAGTTCGAAGGAACGATGGGGCGACGTCGTAGAACAATCCTCTTTATTGCAAGCTTACTGCCTTTACTACTTGATGGCGATTATGACTGTGTCTAGTGGTGAAAGAAGGTCTTTAAGCGAACAACTATGTCTAGTGGTGAAAGAAGGTCTTTAAGTGAGTTAGTTTGTTTTAGGGAGGGTCAAGTCGAGTACTTTAGAGGTCATGGACGCTTGCGCTAGCCCCCATTCAATTGAGGCAAACGATCTTTTGAGTCTTGGCTAAGTGCCTAGGAGTGTGAGTGCTCCTTCTGGCAAAGGTACGTGCCCTTATTATTTTTCGATGTGTGCTCATTTTGGCATCTTGATGACTTGGATTCTTCTTTTGACTTAAGTTTTTCTTTCGACTTTGATTGCAAGTAATTAAATTTCAATAAGGGACTCTATTTCTTATTCTTGTTATTCTATAGGCTCTAACATTTTTGCAAATTGGTTGGACCGAATCATGGATTGCCTACGTATCCGCCTTAAATAGATTTAATTTGGAATCAGGTCTTGCGTAGTTCTTAGAAAATGGTTTCTTAGAATGCCGATTTTAAACAAGTACGTTCGAGTGGAACCGTAATGTTTGAAGTAGGGTGAAATAAGTGTACGAAAATTTTGGAGCGCTCGTATTTTGCGTATTTTATATGATCTTCTACCCCCCAAGTGTTCGTTATTCTTCCGCATGTATATGGGAAAATATACGAACACTTTTAGGAATTGGGAGTTGAAAGCAAGAACGGCGCCCAGGGCTGGGCGCTATTATTTTCGGCGCCCAGGTCTGGGCGTTGAAGCGTGTTCTGGGCTGTCTTTTTGCGCTGCTCCTTTTTGTTTCGTGGCAAATATTTGCGAATCTTTTTTGTGCGCTAAATTCTTCTTTTCCTTTTTTAAATGCTTCTTTCCTCTCTTTTTTTGTGCGCTTTGCAAAGTTTTTTTTTTTTTTTTTTTTACGTTAAGTGTAGAATGTACTTTTCATTTGTTTTTTTTTTATTCGTGACTCAAGACGGCTTGAAAGACGGGTCGAATGAGATAGGATGATTTGTATAGGTATTAGTCAAGCATGAGGATCACATCTGCTAGGACTCACAATTTGCAGCCTCAAGCTAGTGTCACGAGTTTACATCAACCAAGGCCAATGAGTAGCATGGGGACGGCTCAAGGGTATACCAACAGGATATATCCACACAAGTTATATGGTCATTATGCTAATGGTGGTGTAAGAATAATGGGTATGACGCACGTGTCAATGGCCGTACGTGGTTTGCAGTTGATAACAAGTTCAAGAACAAGAGTCGAGTTAATGGTTTCTTGGGTTATGGCGATGAGAACATGGATGGGTTAAATAAGCTGAACAGGGGCCCCAGAGCGAAGGCGTCTAAGAGCATAAGGATTGGAAAGGGTAGACATCGTAGAATTTTATGTAGTTTTTGTGGCATGATTTTTATTGATTGACTCAATTCTTTTCCTTCGTTTACTTGGGTAAATGTTGCACTTTGGGAGGTACGGGATAAGTATTCCATGTCTTGCTCTTTTCTCTCTCCCTTTTCTTTTTCTCTTTTTTCTCTTTTTTGCTTGGGATTTCTCCCCCTTTTTATTTGGGCTAAAAGGTGGATGGTTGTGGTCTTTGAGTCACGAGGCGAGACTGAGTGAGCCTCGTTTGGTAGGCCTGTAGTGGACCTTTAATTTTAGTAGACCTAGGGTGGACCTTTAATTTTAGTAGGCCTAGGGTGGACCTTTAATTTTAGTAGGCCTAGGGTGGACCTTTAAATTGTCTTATTTTGCAAGCGTATTTGGTCGTTTCTTAAAATGTGCAAATAGCGTAGATTCAAAATGTTGTTTTTACCTTATTGAAATTTAACGAAAGAATTACATCGAAAATAATTTTTTTTGCTTCTTTTTAGATTCCAGGATTTAATTGGAAGTTGTGATTTAGACTCGACTTTCATTAATTTTTCTGATTATAATCCGTGTAGGAATACAAGGAGGTGGCCTAGACTCAAAATAATGACGCTGCGTAAGCCTATAATACTTGACCAAGCAACTTTCGGATTTAGGCTAATTGGACCATAACTTTCGTTGGTTGACACTTTAGATTTTAACCCTTGGGTGTTCATTTGTCATGCGCCATTTTGCTTAATGTTGGCAAGGTAGTTAATTGGAGAGATCGAATTTTCATTTTTGCAAGACTAGAACCATTAGTGCGGCTTCTCTCTTAGTGTGTATTGCTTTACCCCAATGCTAGCCTTATGGCATGCCGATTTGGGTATTTTCATGGATGGTCATGTTGCATTCATGGAAAATCTTTTAGTCCGTACTTAGGAGTATTTAAAGGAGCGAGTGGCGCGAGAGGACTATGATAGTCGTGACCCAATGTGATCATAAGCCTTGAGGCCATTAATTTTTGCTAATGGTATTGACACCTTAGGTTCACTTTGGGGGTTGTGCGACTATGGGGGAATGATTTTCAGAATGTGACTGTTTCCATTTTGCAAATACTATAATAAATTATTTTTATTGGTGAGAGAGAGTATTGAGGCCGTAGATTCTTAGCAAGGGATGACAATTACATATGGGTGCTTATTGATTTAAATGTTAGGAAGGGAGACTCAATATGGTTTAACCTTTTAACTTGCAGAACGACACCAAGCATTAGGACCGATTCTATGGATAAGACAACTAATACTTAGGATTTAGATTGTACTTTGGCATAGCCTAGTCTAGACTCGGATTTTTTTTTTTTTATTCGAACATTATTTTTCCTTGAAAACTTCATTTGAACATTATTTTTTGAATACTTTGCCCATGTGACATTCAAGGTTATTTCAATTAGCGTGCTCGGTTTTGGAGCCGAACATTGTCGTCATAGGAGGCCTAACAACGACACAAAGAGTTATTTTATTTTTTACAAGTCGCTTTTATAATCGAGTGCCTTTTCATACGCCCTCGCATCAATTTTCACGAATTTTCTTTTACTGCTACGTATACTTTATGCGCGGGCACCGAGGCTGCTGTGCCTGACCAAAAGGCCAGGCAGCAACTTCAGCGCCCAGCGGTGGGTGTGAGAAATATTGGCGCCCAGCCAGGGGCGCTGAAAATGCGTCCCTGACTGGTGCTCGTATTCTGTTCGCGTATAATTTTTTTTATATGCGACTTAATTTTGCGTGTTTGCCTAATAACGTCCTTTACGCGTAGTGCAGCGTTGTGGGATTCGTTACGGGCCCTCCTGAGCGTCGCTTATTTTTGTGGCGATCGTTCGGGGATGCGGAACACGTATCTTGGTATAACTCTTCGGCCAATTGGTTTATGAATGTTTGGGCAATTTTTAAGGTCGTTGGTTTTCTAGCATTATTTGTCACACACAATCACATAATTCGCTACACATAACTAACATTACATCATGAGGCAAAATAATAATATGTCATGTAGTTTATGATAGGCTTCTATGGGTAGTATTTGCGCCGGCTTGGTTCCACTTCTATCGCAGATCCAACACATGCCCCGTTCGAGGTAGTGCCTTCAACAGACGAATTTCGCCCAAGAGGCCAATCACGATGTAAGCCAAGGGGGCATGCACCAATGAGAGGGACCTAGTGGGCGAGCGATTGGGTTTGGGACGGGTGTACTACTAGCGAAAAGTGCCGAGTGGATAACATTCGAAGCGTATGCACCCCCCGGTTGGCGATGGGTATCCTTAGTCCCAATTCCCGAGATGAAACATCCAAGGGAGCCAAGATTCGTTATGCGGTTCTGTCTGTTCACATTAATATGCTGATTTTCAGGTCGTCCCAACTTGATGGGGAAATAAACGCGGGGTAGGATCGTTTCACCCTTCGGCTATTTTGATTACCTACGAATACGAGTATTTCCTTCACTATCCCCAGTGGAGTCGCCACTGTGAGGGGGTCGAAAAAGCACGAGGCTAATGCATGACCTCGTCCCTCGTGGGCGTGACGTTTCTTTTTGTCAAATAAAGTGTAATTGGATTTCCTGTGAGTTTACACCCAATTGACTAGTAATATAGGAGTCGCCATTCAGTTTTTAATGACAATGAGAAAAACTGACAAAACCCGGTTATCGTGACATAAAGGGAGTGCAATTATGTTTGACCACGACGGCCATAGGTTCCCTTGTGATCCCTGGTGTGGGGATCGCTCAACGTACACCCCCAGGGCAGAGATTGAGGGTTCGAGGGACTGTAACTACCTAGAGGAGTACTCGCTCTTCGATAACTCCAGAGGCAGGATATCCTTACCAGCTCAGCATAAATAATTGAAGGGACATGCGTTAACTATTAAACTAATCTGAATTGATTTTAGCAATATGCAACACATAATACTAGATCGATCGTGATTATCTTGTTTAGATTGATTGAAGGGACCTAGCATGATAGTTCAATTTACCAAGATATTATCTTTATTAGGCGTGATAGAACAATCAGATTTAATAGTTTAACAGTTTTATAAAAGGGCGAGGAAAGCGATTAAATCATGCGAAGGGACACATTACGACGCACCCTTGAGAGGTGCGTCACGGTTCTCAGAAAACTAACCACTTTGGCTTTGCTATTTCTCCTTTTACTTTACGAATCTCAAGTTTCCAGGCTTAATTCTTCAGCTATAAGGGACAGGATACGTTCTGTTCGATTTTTGGATCGATTGCGACAGAACGCGGGATCAATTTCGTAGCGTGAGGCTTAGGCTTAGGGGTTGGAGTCAATACTCAGAATATGAATTGTGTGTGTCCCTTCACGTCGATTTTGGGGCTGTATTTATAGAAAAGAGTTCGTGGAAAGATAGAATTTTAGAGCTCTAATCCAAGAAGAATTAGGAAAGAACACGTACCCATGTAATTTCAGCGCCCAGGGCTGGGCGCCAAAGATTTCGGCGCCCAGAGCCAGGCGTTGAAAATAGGGTCTGGGCCGTATTTCCTTTTCAGATTTGGACTCGTGGAATACGGACTCTTTGAGACTTATCCGAGTCTTTTAGCGCGTATTAACTTTATGACGGAATGCGTCTGGGCCCGTTACGAACTCTAGGCTCGTTAGGATTTTAATTAATACGTAACTCTTATTTTCGAATCATATTAGGAATAGGATTCCTCTTGCAATTTCTATCTCATTTAGGATTTATGTTGGAGTGCAACACCTAATTCTGACATGTTTCTATCTTTTATGACTTGCCACTTTTAACAACTACCCATTACGGCAGTTACTATTTTTAGCAGGTTTTTATAAATAGCATGTTTCTATAAATAGCAGGTTTCGGGTGAAATAAAAAGGGTGATCGAGATTCGTTATTTTATAGGAGATGCGTTGCCAAGTGGAGATTTTATGTTCTCATCATCGAACCTTCCCTTTCGGGAATGGGGACAAAAGTAGGTGTCTACAAGCCCGGATCTCACCCATCCGTTTCAAGGATTCAAGGCCTTATCCAAAAATAGAGTCATTTTGCGGTCTTCCCAAACGGGACCTAAAATAAAGTTTGGTGGCGACTCCTTCGAGGTGCAAAAAACAATTCAGCGGTTCTCTAAACGAACCGCCGCGTGCCAACCCCCCTTGTAGGAAACGGGAAAAATAAAAAAACCCCCCTACAATTCTGGCGACTCCACTGGGGAATTTTTCTAATTTCAATTTCGAAAATGAGAGCAGATTTCGAGCAACCAGCCACTGATCTACCGAAGTACTGGATGCCAGCATTGGCGCCGGGCGCAGCCCCTGCGCCCAACGCCACTGCCTGCATCCAGGACAGTGGCTCACAGTGGCTTGTCGCCCAGTTTTGCTCAACTTTTTGTGTTGGGAATTAGTCTGTTTTTGCATCTGGAAGGACGCTCCCAAACCTCGTGAACGAGTGCCGAAAAACGAGCTTTACAAATACAAATTCAAGTACGATTTCAATTTCATTTTCTAGGAATTTCATGCATTTTTCGAAAACCATATTGCGCAAAATGAATTTCTACCTTTGCCCAAACGGATGTGTTCTACATTCGGGCTAGCCCCGGGGGCAACGAAATGGTGACTCTCCATACGGTTCCCGACCAAAGTGTGTGACCATTTCCGCGCCTACCGAAACTTGGCATTTGCTTGACATTCCCGATGTCAAATATGGAGGCCGTCTGCCGACACACACTTCCCTTAGGCGGATGTGAAAGCTTGTCGCCGGATCCGTCTCTTAGCCAAGTACCTTTTTGACACCCAAAGCCGACCACTTGCATCATACAAAAACTTAGACCGACCTTAGGTTGAGAACTTTGCATGTCGCATTCATATTCATGATTAGTGTGACAACGTGCTACTTGTGCATTGTGTGGGCGTCTTTGCACGCGTGAATGGCTAACCTCGAGTTCTAGCTTGCCAAAACCAATTAGCCTCCAACTAGGAAACCAAACCCCTAGGAGCATCATTCAACCTCATGCATCTAAATCGCCGATTTTTAGGGTCTTTGGGAGTGCCACTCCGTTTGATTCAAAACCCTCAAACACGCCTCACGCACAAATCAATCCAACGGCGTCATAATGCCGGATTTTCAAGTCCAAATTCCAAATTCAAGATCAATCCAACGGCGTCATAATGTCGGATTTTCAAGTCCAAATTTTTTTTGCTATCAGTAAGCTTCTCAGGGCTTTATCTCATAAAAAAGACAAATTATGGGTGAAATGGGTTGATAGTTATTATATGAAGGGGCAAAATCCTCTAACCTGTCCTGTTCCCAAATCTTGTTCTTGGTCCCTGAAGAAAATTTTGGGTTGCAGGGATATTGTTGATCAATTTGGTGGTTGGTGTAATATTGTTAAGGGAAGCTCCTTTCCTATTGGTAAACTGTACAAGAAGATTCAAGGGGACTTTGTTAAAGTTCCTTGGAAAAGGCTTATTTGTAACAACAAAGCTAGTCCAAAAAGCATCTTTGTTTCTTGGTTGGCTATCCTAAACAGACTAGCTACTACTGATAGGCTTGTGGCTTGGGGGATTCAAGGTTCTGACCTCTGTCCTCTGTGCAAAACTGGTAAATAATCTGTTGAGCATCTGTTCTTTGACTATGCTGTCACTGCTGAAATTTGGATGAAAGTGCTGATGGTTCTGGGTATTAATAGATGTATTTATGGTTTTGACCAGGAACTCCACCTTGCTATTCTTTTTAGCAGGAAATCCAATGCTTGTGCTAAGCTCTACACTATGTGTTTTTCTTAAACACTTTATGTTGTGTGTTTTCTTAGAAATTCAGTGATCTTTAAGGGAACTTGTAAAGCTATCCCTAGTATTGTAAAATATATTATCTTTAAGGTAGCTTGTAGATGTACTGATGATCTTAGAGGTAGACTTGTGTACTAGGAGTTGTTAGCTCCTTGCTATCTATTTGTGTTGCTGGAGTTGTAGTGGCTAGTGCTGTAACTGCTTCCCCTTGAGTTCTTTTCCTCTTGGGCCTTTGGTTATTAATATAATTATTAATATAATGATTGATTTTCAAGTCCAAATTCCAAGCTACAAATTCGAAATCAATCCAACGGCGTAATAATGCCGGATTTTCAAGCTACAAATTCGAAATCAACCCAACGGCGTCATAATGCCGGGTCTTCAATTCTAAATTTCGAGCCACAAATTCGATCCAACGGCTTCATAATGCCGGATTTTCCATTTCGAATTCCAAATTTCAAGCCACAAATTCAATCCAACGGCGTCATAATGCCGGGTCTTCAATTCCAAATTTCAAGCTTCCCATTCAAAACCCAATTTCCTAGTCCAAAACCTCAATTGTCAAGACCAAATCCAACGGCGTCATAATGCCGGATTTTCTAATTCAAGTTTCGAGTTTCAAGGTTTCAATTCAAAACCCAAATCCAACGGCTTCATAATGCCGGATTCTCTAGACAAATTTCAAGATCAAATCCAACGGCGTCATGCCGGATTCCCGATTTCAAACATTTAAGTCTTCAAACCTCAAACTCAAGTTGCTAACTCCAATCTCAAAACCTCAAGTTCAAATATCCAAACTCATTGCCGGCACAATGCCGACTTTTCAACTCAAAGCTCAAGTTCTATGTTCAACCTTTCGAACCTCAAGTCCTATACTTCAAAATTTCAAGTCCACGGTGGCATAATGCCGGACTTTCAAGTTCCCAAATTCAATGTTTCAAATCCAACGGCGGCACAATGCCGGATTTTCCAAACACAAAGCCTCATATTCTATATACGAAAGTGCATCTCCTCCCATTTCAAAATTCAAACTTCAAGTCAAATCCAAACTTCAAGCTCATCTTCAAGTTACAAAAAATCCTCGCCTTCCCAATACAAAAGTCAAAATACTTCCAACGGGTTTAAAATCCCCAGAAATAATACAAGTTCAAGATTCCATCTACGGGTTGAAAATCCCCAGAAATAATACAAGTTCAAGATTCCATCTACGGGTTAAAATCCCCTGAAATAATACAAATTCCAATTGGTTGAAATTCCGTTTAAATACTCCAATTCCAATGGGTTGAGATTCCCCTAAAATATTGACGGGTTGAAAATCCCCTAAAATAATACAAGTCAAATTGTTCAATTGGGTTGAAATTCCCTTCAAATATTCCAAGTCCAATGGGTTGAAACTCCCCTAAAATATTGACGGGTTGAAATTCCCATTAAATAATACAAAATCAATCCCTGTCAATTGGGTTGAAATTCCCTTCAAATATTCCAAGTCCAATGGGTTGAAACTCCCCTAAAATATTGACGGGTTCAATTCCCTTTTAAATAATACAAAACCAATTCTCTTTCAATTGGGTTGAAATTCCCTTCAAACATTCCAAGTCCAATGGGTCGAAATTCCCTTGAAAATTCAATTTCCTAGTACAAGTCCAATTTCCAAATCCTAGAGCGGGTTGAAATCCCCTTCAAATAAGTCCAATTTCCAATAGGTCGAAATATTCCTTTTCGATTTCCTAAATTCTAGTACAAAGAGTCAACTTTAACAAAGAATGAAGGCTCCTCTCAAACATTTGCAATAGGTTGCAAATCCCGAATACAAGTACAAAATCCAAATCCCGAATCTTCGGAGTGGCACTTAGAGTCAAGTCTAGGTCTCATTCATTGCATGCATATCATATCATGTGTCGGGAAGTTCAAGTTCTAAAGTTCAAAATCATGTCCTAACTAGGTGCTCAGACTCCTCCTCTCAAAATCCTATTCAAGATGACTTCACTAGCAGCAGTTGTAGCAGAGCTCTATGAACGTGTTGAGGAAGCGGAGGCTCGCATAAGGGCTCTCGAAGACAATCAAGAAACTCTCTTCCATGCTGTGGGCCCATTCGAGGTAGAGGAAATATTTCACAACCAAAGGCCTATGCCACACCTTGTGCAGCCAAGTGAAAACTCGGAATCTGGGTTACCTCAAGGAGACATTTGCGGGATCTAGGCCAGCGATGATGAAGCCACATATCAGGACCCTCCTATTGAAAACATCTCTGACGATGAATGCCAAGAAATTGTAAGCGCCGACTGGTATTTGGACCTTGCGGCAGAAAACAGTGTTCAAGTCATGACTAGGTCTAGTCAAATTCAAGATCCAGCCAACAGAACGGCACCGGCAACAGATGTTCCTCTATCCACCGAGGAGAACCCTCTAATCAAGCGATTGAAGCGCACTAAGGCAGAGGTTAATATTTGGAAACTCATGGCTTCCTTTGTGGAGCACCGCACTGCTCTTATCAACGTTCTGGTCAAACTGAATGTCACCCCAGAAGTCACTCCTGACGAATTAATCGGGTTGCTTACAAATCTGGAAGAAGGAATCACCTTTACTAATGAAGACCTCCCACCTGAGGGGGTGGGCCATCACAAGGCTCTCTATCTGACTGTCGAATACAAAGAAAAAATCATCCCCATGACTCTGGTGGACAATGGATCGACCATCAATGTGTGTCCTCTCCGCACTACCGAAAATCTAGGTTTCACCCCTAGTGACTTTTCTAGTTCCTCCTAAGGTGTTCGAGCCTATGACAACACTCGTCGGGAAGCAATGGGAAATCTCACTCTACTACTCCGCATAGGGCCAATCGAGCGGAAAGTGAGCTTTCAAGTGGTCAACATCAAAGCAAGTTTAAATCTCCTATTGGGAAGACCTTGGATCCATGACCTCAAAGCAGTGCCATCCTCACTCCACCAGAAAGTTCGAATGGAGGTCCAAGGAAACATCATTACCCTGCATGCGTCCCATCCAAGGACCAAAATAGCCGACAAGGCTCTGATATTAATCGAACATGATGACAAGGACGAAGACCTCTGGGGATTCAGTGCTGTTGTTGGAGCGAGCCATCGAATCCCGAATGAATCCCATGGCAAAACTCATGATGATTAAGCGTGGGCGTTTCCTGGGCACTACTATGCCACCATCCATCGAATCTCCCTTCAAAGCCCATGGACAGACTAACTGTTGCGGACTGGGATACAAGCCGACTAAGTTCGATGACAAGAAGCAAAAGGCTAAGCTAAGGGCCCGTCGAACTGGCAATGATCAATTCAAGATACCTCCTCATCAACTCACACTCAATGGGCAATTCGTGAAAGAAGGAGAGGATGACTTATACTTTGACTTCCCATAACCTTTCTATGACTCTTCAAAGGGGGTCCTTTACCCCGGATTCGAGATCATTCAAGACTGTCGTTTTCTAGAGGATGCTCTTCCAATACAAGACAAGGCCTCCCCTGAATGCCTTGATTCATCAGCTTTTGGTCTGCTATTTGGCCAGGAAATAACCCCAATCATTTCCGAAGACGCCATGGTCCAAATGATCACTCAAATCGAAGACTTCGACCCATCTAAGCTAATTACTCCAAGCGAGAAGATGGTCAATGGCTGGAGAAAGTCTCTCAAGATAACAGCTCCAAATGGCAAAATGTTCAAGATTACTGTGGGCGAAGGATCTATGATGAGTGAGTCCGAGTCGGAGGATGAGTCTGGATCTGAGTTTAGCAATGAGTCTAAGTGTCTAGAACTAGAGTCTTGCATCAATCAAGTGCCTCTAAAGGCCGAGCTACAAGTCAAAACAGTCGATGTAATGATTGCTGATTTCAATAACACTTCAATTTCTACTTA
Source organism: Spinacia oleracea (assembly GCF_020520425.1). Taxonomy (NCBI): domain Eukaryota; kingdom Viridiplantae; phylum Streptophyta; class Magnoliopsida; order Caryophyllales; family Amaranthaceae; genus Spinacia; species Spinacia oleracea. Next base: position 91,153,248 of record NC_079491.1, on the reverse strand, counting down.
CTCTTCGAGTCCTAATTCAAAATCAAATCCTAATCCACACAACTTTGCTTCACAAGAAACTGACTTTGAATTTCTAAAAGCTATCGAAAATCATGAAAACAGGACGCCCATAATTGAGGAAACAGAAAAAATCAACCTTTCTAACAACTGTGATTCAAAACTAGTTCAGATTGGTTTAACTCTTTCTCCAACAGAGCGGGAGGATCTTATCAAGCTACTTTTAGAGTATGTAGACGTCTTTGCATGGTCCTATCATGATATGCCAGGGGTTGATCCAAGCATCCGTCAACATACAATTCCCCTTATTCCCGGGTCAAAGCTCCGTCGCATGAAACCGGATGTTTCCCTCAAAATTCAAGAAGATGTCTCCAAGCAGTTAGAGGCCGGGTTTATTCGAGAAGAAAAATATCCAGAATGGATCGCAAATGTCGTCCCAGTTCCAAAGAAAGACGGCAAAGTACGAATGTGTGTGGACTACAGGGATCTTAACAGGGCCAGCCCTAAAGACGGTTTTCCATTGCCTCACATCGACATCTTGGTCGACAACACCGCAAATCATGCCTTACTCTCTTTTATGGACGGGTACGCAAGCTACAATCAGATTACCATGGCAGAGGAAGACATGGAGAAAACAACCTTTATCACTCAGTGGGGTACATATTGCTATACAGTTATGCCGTTCGGACTAAAGAACGCAGGAGCAACTTACCAAAGAACAACAACAACTATCATGAGCGATATGATTCACAGGGAAATTGAGGTATATGTCGACGACATGATTGTCAAATCCAAAGAACGACACGAGCATACCTCAGTACTTCGAAAGTTTTTCAACAGGCTCCGACAATACAATATGAGGCTCAATCCTCAAAAGTGCGCATTCGGGGTAACGTCAGGCAAGTTGCTCAGATATGTTATCAGCTCTCGAGGCATAGAGGCTGACCCTTCAAAAATCAAGGCAATTCTCGAGATGAAACCACCAACGAATGAAAAGGAAATTCGGGGTTTTCTCGGTAGACTACAATATATCAGCAGGTTCATTTCAAGACTCACAATGATCTGTGAACCAGTATTTCGAAAGCTCCGAAAAAGCGAGCCCAAAGTGTGGGATGACGATTGTCAGCATGCATTCGAAACAATCAAAAGCTACCTTTCTAACCCCCAGTACTAAAACCAGCAATGCCAGGGATTCCCCTCAGGCTCTACCTCACAACAACAGATTCAGCAGTGGGGGCTATGCTTGCTCAAGAAATTGAAGGCAAGGAGAACGCCGTATACTACATAAGCAAAAAACTGATCGAGTACGAGACCAAATACACTCAGCTCGAGAAACTCAGCATCGCCTTGGTTTGGGCCACAAAGAACCTGCGGCACTACATGCTCTCCCATACAATACATGTGATCAGCAAAGTCGATCCTCTCAAATATCTATTCGAGAAACCAGTACTCAACGGACGTTTGTCCAGATGGTTGGTCATGCTAGTAGAATTCGACCTCAAATACATTCCACAGAAATCTATCAAGGGTTCAGCAATCTCAGATTTCCTAGCCGACTGTCCTGTCGAGGCAGAAGAGGAAGATTACGACTTACCCGACGAGCAAATCTTAATGACCAGTGATGACAGTTGGTCAATGAATTTTGACGGTGCCTCCAATCAGAACGGATGTGGTGTTGGAGTTATTCTAGTAGCCCTAGACGGCACACACATTCCTATATCAGCAAAACTGCAATTCAACGTCACAAACAATGCGGCAAGATATGAAGCATGCATCATGGGCCTGGAAGCCGCCTTAGCCCTAGGTGTCCAGAAACTTCAAGTGTACAGGGATTCCTCCCTAATCATCAATCAAATTTCCGACAAATGGAAAGTAAGGAGCGAGAGCCTGGCTCCATACCAGTCTTACCTTGAGCAGTTGTCCGAACAAATAGAAGAGCTCCGCTATATATACCTCCCAAGAGAGGAGAATCAATTCGCCGATGCACTGGCAAAACTGGCCTCAATGATCAACATCCCAAGCGGCATGGCTGAAATGCCACTTACAATTGAAACACGTCAAGAAGCAGCATATGTCCATGCTATTGATAACGTCGAGCAAGACGAGGATGAACCTTGGTTTACAGATATCCAAAGGTATCTACAAAGTTTGGAGTATCCCCCACACTTTTCAAGCAAGAATCGAAGGGCTCTAGGAATACAATCAGCCAATTTCGTCATAGAAGGCGGCATTCTATACAAATGGTCGCTTAACGATCCTAACCTCCGATGTGTTGACAAGCACGAAGCTCAAAGAGTCATGGACAACATACATGCAGGAGTCTGTGGCACCCACATGAATGGGAAAATGCTAGCTCTCAAGATCGTCAGGGCACGATACTACTGGACTACCCTCGAACGGGATTGCTACTACTTTGTTAAGAAATGTCCCACATGCCAAAAGTGTGCGAATCGGAAGCACATTCCTCCATCACTACTATACTCTCAATCATCACCGTGGCCATTCTCAGCCTGGGGTATCGACGTCATCGTCAAAGTCACTCCGACAGGCACCGGGGGTCATGAGTTCATACTGGTCGCCATCGACTATTTCACCAAATGGGTCGAGGCCAGATCATTCAAAGTATTGGGTTCCAAGCAAGTGGCCCAGTTCATACAAGAAAACATCATATGTAGATATGGCGTTCCTCACGAGTTCATCAATGACCAGGGAACCCAGTTTCAAGGAGAGTGTGAAGATCTATTCACCGAGTACAAGATTCAACATCATCGCTCTTCACCTTATCGCCCACAAACCAATGGGGCAGTCGAAGCAGCCAACAAGAATGTCAAGACCATCATCATGAAAATGACTACCAATTACAAGGACTGGCCCCAGAAGCTGCATTTCGCATTGTGGGGATATCGAACTTCAATTCGCACTTCAACAAGTGCAACGCCGTTCTCATTGGTCTATGGAATGGAGGCAGTACAACCTATCGAACTGGAGATACCTTCACTAAGGATAGTCCTAGAAAGCAAAATCCCAGAAGCTTCATGGGTACAAGTAAGGTATGACGAGCTAGTCATGCTCGATGAGCGACGGCTTCAAGCGGCACACCATGTACAAGTCTATCAGCGCCGAGTGGCTAGAAATTTCAACAAAAGGGTCAGAACCCGAAACATCAAGGAAGGCGAGCTTGTCCTGAAAGCCCTTCGCAAAAGCATCATGGACCCAAGGGCAAAATTCAAACCCAACTGGGCAGGCCCATACATTGTCCAGAAGATCCTCTACGGGGGAGCAGTTGAACTAACAGACATCGACGGAACAGAATTAAGATCTCTGACCAACCTCGATCAACTCAAGAAGTTCTATGTCTAAGTTCCATGTTCAAGTTCAAGAATTCAATTTTAAGTCCTGTAAGGGAGGCAGAACTACGTCCAGCCTGATTCCCTAACGGGACACGTAGGCAACCTCATTCCGAGGCCCGGCCACTTTAATACAAAAAAAATTCAAAGTTTCCTCAATTAAGGGCATCCTAAAAATCAAATCAGTTTCAAAACTCAATTGTTGTTGTCTTTCTTTCCAAATGTGCCAATTCAAAGCAAAGCATGTTCAAGCGGAATTTAACACAACAACTCTTTATTTGGCCCTAAGGCCTTCAAAGCTAATTCAAATACAAAGTCAGGATCAAGTGAAGCAAAGTTCAAAAGCGTTTTCACTTCCTAAACACATCTTCTAAACACATCTTCCAAACACATTACAAACACATTCCAAACACAATTCATTCCAAACACATTTAGCCTACAAAGATCTAGGGTTGGGCGACTATGCTCTCGAGTCTTGGCACCTTGAGTACTATCCCCTGGCTCCTCCCGCAATCAATCATCAATCTTCCCCTTGCCCAAGCGGCGGGAGAAGGAACTTGCAAGCCTTCCAAGACGGGAGGACGACGAACCTTTTAGGTTATGATTCATATGACAAAACATAAATCATGCGGAAAAGCCATAAAGCCAGGAAAGCATATTATTTACACATAATCATTTAGCATAGTTTAGATGCATACACTTTGTTGCGTGCCCTCCCTAGCTGCGCCCGAACCGAACAAGAACAAGTCTTTAGGACTCCAAGTGTCGTCCCTCCGTAGATAGTCCAAAGCACGTCCGGATCCGCCTTAAGCTTGACCAACTAGAATCTCCCTTAAGGTTGCTTAGGAATTTCGGCTATTTAGGTGCAAGTGTATGGCTGATTTTTCTTCAAAATCTTATCTTTAGAATACTTCAATTGTATCTATAAATTATGACCCTAGGCACCTATTTATAGAGGTATGGAAAAGGAATTATAATCCTACTAGGATTTGGATTTATTAATTAGAATCATATTTGAACTCTAAATAATAAATTTAATCTATTAGGATTAGGATTTAATCAATACACGAATTCCGATAGGATTAGGATTCGTTACGAACATCAGCATCGTAAGGCCACGAGCATCGCACCACCCGCGCAGGCCTTGCGGCCCACACGAGCAGTCGCTGCTCGCAGCCCAACAGCACGCTTAGCGTGCGCGCGCCAAGGCCTTGCTGGGCCCGGCCTTGCGCTGGGCCTGGCGAGGCTGTGGCAGCTCCATGTTGGGTGCTCGGCTTGCTGGGCGCGGGCCTGGCTTCGTGCTGGGCCTTCGTCTAGCAAGCCTCGTCCGATGCTAATTCGTACGATGCGCTTCCGATTAAATTCCCGGTTCCAGAATTCATTTCCGATACGAACAATATTTAATATTTCCGATTCCGGAATTAATTTCCGTTTCGAACAAATATTTAATATTTCCGTTTCCGGAATTATTTTCCGATTCCGATAATATTTCCGATTCTGACAATATTTCCGTTTCCGGCAATATTTCCGATTCCGGTAATATTTCCATTTCCAATAATATTTTCCGATACGTACCATGTTTCCGTTTCCGGCAACATCTACGACTTGGATAATATTTATATTTCCGATATGATCCATATTTCCGTTTCCGGCAATATCATCGTTTCCGGAGTATTCATTTCATGCTTGTGACGATCTCAGCTCCCACTGAAACCAAGATCCGTCGATTCCGAATATCCATAGATGGAGTATTTAATGCCATTAAATACTTGATCCGTTTACGTACTATTTGTGTGACCCTACGGGTTCAGTCAAGAGTAAGCTGTGGATTAATATCATTAATTCCACTTGAACTGAAGCGGCCTCTAGCTAGGCATTCAGCTCACTTGATCTCACTGAATTATTAACTTGTTAATTAATACTGAACCGCATTTATTAGACTTAACATTATATGCATACTTGGACCAAGGGCACTATTTCCTTCAGAACCTCCTTTGGATTCCGAACGGTCAAGCACCGGATCGGACACACTCCCGTCACCTTCCTCATAGTCAGTTGATGCAAGACGTCTAGCTCTAGAACCTCGGACTCTAGCTGGTCCTGAGAAAGAAGCGTCCCTCTGGCTTAGGCCACTCATCCATACAATGTACCCCGCAGACAGAGTAACTGACTCAGGCGGCACTGGATATTCAAGAATGGTTTGGCGATCCAATACCGCCTCCACACTCCAAGTCGATTTGCATTCAGTGCCACAGGTTTCAGGTTCTCTTCAATACAGTCCGGGATCTCCTGTTTCAAGCCATACTGTCTCATCACTCGGGCAGGCGATTAGAAGACCAGCATTGTGAGGCTTGGCACCCTCAAAGCAATAAAACCAGGGGCATGTCTCATAGCAGCATTTCCCCACCAAGGAACTACCCACCTTATACAAGATTCTATCCCAGAGAGTGCGCATCTCCACTCGTCCAATGAAAGCCGGCCATACACCATGGGCCGCACTGTGAATCCTTTTCTATTGTAGCTCTCCATGTTCTCCGGTGGTGCCACCAACATGAGCCTCTCCATAAGCCAAACCTTGGGGAGTATACAAGAAGCACATTTCAAAATTAAACATTCAAAATTCAAATACAAGTACAAGTTCAACAATACAAAGAAGGCTCCAGATCCTTACTTGGAGTAATACCGGACATCCCGACGGCAATGAAGAGGGGTCCGACTTCAGCATGTCAAGGCCCATCAAAGTTTTGCCAACCACGAGCGGCATTGGGTCCCGACCATTAGCAAACTTCTCTACAATCTCAATTAGGGAGGCATCGCCATTGCCAAACCCCTACTTCGAAAAGAGGAAGCGAGCAAATATTCAAAAACTTATGTCTCTCAAGCGGAAAACATTGGGAACATCAAGCCCAACAAAGTAGGTGACAAAGAGGGACAAATCCACCCCTCTGCCATATACAACGGCACTCAAAAGTGGGGGCTTCAGGCCCAAATACCTTTCAAAGCTCAAGAAAAAGTGTTCTTCAACACTAGGCATGCATGGCTCCAGCATCATGGGTCACCCCAATATGGTACTAAATTCCTCATGGAAGGGACATACCTCATTATTTCCAAAGCGGAAGACATGATGATTCGGGTCCCAAGCCTCCAGAGCAGCAAGAATGAAGTGCAAGTCCAATTTTACAAACCAGAAAGAGACGAGCACCCCAAGATGCATGCCGTCAAGCTCCATTTTCTCCAACTTGCCTAGCGAACCAAGCCACGAGTTCAAGGCACCTTCAAAGGACGCAGCCATATTTTCTCTTCGTGAGGAAGCAGTATGCAACGATAGCAGGGAAGGATTGATACAAGAAATGATCAGAAATGCTCCCTATTTATACAAGATTTGGCTTACACGAAAGCTCACAGGCGCTAGTCGCCAAGCCCGCGCCAGAAGCCGGGAGCCTGCACCAAATGGCGAGGCCATCGTCCTCTCTTATGACTCCGAGTACACACTCTTTAGTGTTTCGGACAACTGAGTACAACCTCCATTATTCAAGATTCCAAAGCCGCAAGCAGCGCAATTTCAAGCAGTCCGGATCAACGCTTCGGGCAGATTTCGAATCAATTTTTCTTTCAAAATTCAAGCATTCTAGTCCTAGATCGGCGTCCTAAGTCGAGTCTGCATGTGCATTACCAAAAGTTGAATATACTTTGACTTGCGCTTTTCCTAACCAAAAAACCTCAGTCAAAGTGGGGGCTTATAGTGGGTACATACACCCGAAAAATGGGCAAATTTTTTCAAAATTTTTCGCAAAATTGTCATGCATGCATATAGCTACAAAATTTCAAGGCACACACCACGCGTACAATTTCAAGCATTCAAACATACAAAAGCCAATCTTCAAAAAACTTCAAACCAATTCAAGTTCAAAGCCATACAAACCATACAAAATTTCAAGTTTCAATCCATACAAACACAATACAATCCGGCCTATACAAAATCAACTCAGGCAAGCTGGAACTCGCTGCCATGAAGGGTCAGTCTGAGTCATTATCAGCGGTGACGTCAACCACAGGCGCCTTGTCCCTGTTTCGCCTCCTAAGGCGCTCCAGCTCCCGATCCAGCTCCGTCCCAGGGGTACTAGGATCCTCCTCCGAGATACGAAGTGTGCCAGTGGAGGGATGAACTCCCTGCTGAGGCGAGGAATACTGATAAGGCGGCGGCATCGGCATATACGGGTACGACCCAAACATCTGAGCCTGACGCATTCTCTCCATCTCCACATAACAAGCCCATGAACCCGCACCCCAAGGGTGAGGACCACTTCCTACGAAGTAGTAGCCAGAAGGAGGAACAAAGGGCCGTGAACCGCTAGCACCTCCAAATGAATGCCTGGTGGGATCAACATATACAAAAGGGGAAGTTCCCCGCTCAGCATCAGAATGCCTCTGATGAGCACCAGCACCGGACCCCTGTCCCAGCTCCAAGCTTGGTCCCTCCTATCCCAAGGACGTCTCCGCCTGAGGCTCCCTGTCAAAAGAGTCTCTACGGTCTCGACGGCGCTCCTATACAAAATACAATTTCAAGAATCAATTTCCCAGTTGGAATTTCAAGTATACAAGTTTCAAGATCAAGTGAGGTACCTCTCTGTTCCGGCCAGAAAGCTTCCGGGTCAGCTTGGCGCACTGCCTCTTCCAAGAATCAAGCAAGAGCATCCAACGACGCACTCTCACCCGAGGCGCCTGCATACAAAATTCAAGATCAATTTCGAAATACAAGTTACAAACAGTTTCAAAAATGCCACAGTACTTACAGGGGCGTAATGCTCAGGTACATCATCATATGATTTCCGGTGCGGAGGAGAAACCCAAGGAATGGTCTCCACCACCTCTTCCCCATCCGAATTCTCATAGCGGAGGATCCTATCAGCATGAGGAATGTCCTCAGGATCAACCTCCTCCTCCTACATACAATCATACAATGATACAATCATCCAATCAATACATCAATACATCAATACAAGAATACAAGAATACAAGGTTCAAAGCTCACCGGCAGTACGAAGCGTACTGGTGGAGCCAACCTCCTCAGGAAGTCATCATAGCTCCCCTTCCTGTGTACAAAATCCCTCCAAGAGCGGCAAACAACATCGCCCCTAGCCTCCACATCGTTGGCAAAAGGACGCCATACCACCTACAAAGCAGACAACTCAGGAAACAGTACAAATACAAATACAAGAGAGCAAAACAGTACAAGAATATTACCCTATCAGCAGGAAAAACTCTCCAAGCTCTACGAGAAGCCGCCAGGGACGCACCAACGCGCACCACTCCTATCCAAGAGGCAGCATACGGGTAAGCCGCATCTCTAGTACGCTCCGGCGCCAAAGTCGGAAAGTGCTCATAGATCCAAATCTTTCAAGGAACAAACAAAACATCAGTCAAGTTCAAGATACAAGCATACAAATACAAAGTACAAAGTACAAGGAGTCTCGAACACCTCCAGCACGCTCCATAGAGCAGCCATGCTCGGGTCACTCCCCAGTGCAGTCCGGGAGGCCCGCCCCATTTCATACAAGAGGTGGCTATATGCCAAACCACCCCAGTTATAACTCGAGACAACTCTCAAGTCCCTCAGAGCGGACAAGAAGCTAATATGCACCCGACTGTTCCTACTCAGGGAAATCACTTTGCTAACCAAGACAAGGAGGAAGAGCCTGCTCCGCGGACACACCCTCACCACGGATAGCATCCACAAGCACCGTCACAGAAGCGTGGGAGTCGTCCTCTGACAAATCAACAACAGGGCCGAGGAAATCCCTAGCAATGGCCGAGCGCCACGTCAGCTCAGAATCAAAGGTCACATTCCTCTCAGAAAAAGGAAGACCTGTAATCATAGCAAACTCAAGAGGGGTAACAGTGAACTCTCCCAATGCCATGTGGAAAGTGTTGGTGGTATCCCACCACCGCTCTAACAAAGCCCACAAACGGTTTTTAATCCCGTTCTCCTCGGGGAACCTCCCATGGTGCGCCAGAAATCGGCCAGGCCCATCTGCGACCAAATCTCCATAGCCTCTGCATCAGCACGGAGAGCTTTAAAGGCCCTCTGAACCTCCACCAAGGACTAGTAAGTACGGAATGGCTTTCCATCGGCCTACAGGTGAACGAGTTAGCTCAAGACCTATACAAGTACGAAATACAAAATTCAAAACACAGTACGAGACTCACCATGCCAGCGCGAGGCCGCTGAGACAAGTGCCAATCCGGCCGAAACACCAGGTCGGAAGGGGTCCAACCAGCACCAGGGAAAGCCGGCGCATCTCGGGGAACCATACCCCCACCTGGCGCATTTATTGCAGCCGCTTCGTCATCCGACGCATCTTCCTCAGCAGCTCAAACCACAGATGATTCAGCGAGTTTTCTCCTAGTGTGATGAGGCATACTAAATCAAGCAGCATACTGTGAGGGGGTCGAAAAAGCACGAGGCTAATGCGTGACCTCGTCCCTCGTGGGTGTGACGATTCTTTTTGTCAAATCAAGTGTAATTGGATTTCCTATGAGTTTACACCCAATTGACTAGTAATATAGGAGTCGCCATTCAGTTTTTAACGACAATGAGAAAAACTGACAAAACCCGGTTATCGTGACATAAAGGGAGTGCAATTATGTTTGACCACGACGGCCGTAGGTTCCCTTGTGATCCCTGGTGGTGGGGATCGCTCAACGTACACCCGCAGGGTAGAGATTGAGGGTTCGGGGGACTGTAACTACCGAGAGGAGTACTCGCTCTTCGATAACTCCAGAGGCAGGATATCCTTACTAGCTCAGCATAAATAATTGAAGGGACATGCGTTAAATATTAAACAAATCTGAGTTGATTTTATCAATATGCAACATATAGTACTAGATCGAACGCGATTATCTGATTTAGATTGCTTTAAGGGACCTAGCATGATAATCCAATTTCCCAAAAATATCATATTTATTAAGCGTGATCGAACAATCAGATTTTAGTTAGTTTAACAGTTCATAAAAGGGCGAGGAAAGCAATTAAACCATGGAAAAGGGACACATTACGACGCACCCTTGAGAGGTGCGTCACGGTTCTCAGAAAACTAACCACTTAGACTTTGCTATTTCTCCTTTTATTTAACGAATCTCAAATTATGGGACAGGATACGTTCTGTTCGATTTATGGATCGATTGCGACAGAACGCGTGATCAGTTTTGCAGCGTGAGGCTTAGCCTTAGGGGTTTAGAGTCAATACTCAGAATATAATTGTGTGTTGTGTGTGTTCCTTTCACGTCGAACTTAGGGGTCTATTTATAGGAAAGAGTGGCGTAGAAAGATAGTTTTTCAGGAATTTGAATACGAAACGGATTAGGAAAAGAATCCGTCCCAGGTATTTTCGGCGCCCAGCTCTGGGCGTCAAATATTTCGGCGCCCAGGGCTGGGCGTTGGAAATAGGGTCTGGCAGAATTCTTTGTCAGATTGGACTCTAGAGTACGGAGTTCATTTAAGAGACTTAATCCGAGTTATTTGGTGCGTATCAATTTACGACGAAATGCATCTGGGCCCTTTACGAACTCTAGGTTCGTTATGAGTTTAATTAATACGTTAACTCTTTTATCGAACTGCGATAGGAATAGAATTCCTTTTACAATTTCTATCTCTTTTAGGATTTATGTTGGAGTGCAACACCTAATTCTGACAGGTTTCTATCTTTTTATTCTTACTACTTTTAACAACTACCCATTACGGCAGTTACTATTTTTAGCAGGTTTCCATAAATAGCAGGTTTCTATAAATAGCAGGTTTCGGGTGAAATGAAAAGGGGAATTGAGATTCGTTATTTTATAGGAGATGCGTTGTCAAGTGGAGATTTACGTTTTCATCATCGAACCTTCCCTTTCGGGAATGGGGACAAAAGTAGGTGTCTACAGTTAGCCCCCACTTTGACTGAGTCTTGGAATAAGACGATGGTCAAAGTACTAGACGGAGTGCGTCGCACAAGCCATGGTGACCTGTTTTGGCGAGGGTCTCACGAGCCCCCGAGTGATAACATTTGACTTAAGGGTCATCACTTGAAGTGTCGACATATCCCTCACGTGTCATTGGGATTTGTCAACGGATAGCATAGAAACTTCCTCACTTGTCATTGAAAGGATCTAAAGAAGTGTAGAAACTCCCTCACTTTATCATTGGGAGTAGCTACAGATGTTTTCGAAATCAAAGCTATAAAGTGTAATTGGGCCTGGCCAAGCCCAACCACGAGATAAAAATGTTTTTAAAGATTCTCATTTTCAAGGCTAGTTAAACGAGAAAACCCCCTTGTTTTTATGGGACGTAAAACGAAGGAAAATCCAGCACATCGCTCTTTTTTGGAAAAAACGGAAAACCAATCCTTTAATTTTTGGAAAAAAGGGAAAACCAATCACATCGTTCTTTTTTGGAAAAACGGAAAACCAATCCTTTAATTTTTGGAAAAAGGGAAAACCGATCACATCGTTCTTTTTTGGAAAAACGGAAAACCAATCCTTTAATTTTTGGAAAAAGGGAAAACCGATCCTTTAATTTTTGGAAAAAGGGAAAACCGATCCTTTAATTTTTGGAAAAAGGGAAAATCGATCCTTTAATTTTTGGAAAAAGGGAAAACCAATCCTTTAATTTTTGGAAAAAGGGAAAACCGATAAAGGTTATCGCTGCAGCGACTAAGGGCCTGCGCGGTTAGTGACGCAGACCCCGCCGGCTAAAGATGGCGAGCCTGTCCGCTAAGGGTGGACACCCCGTCCGATAGAAGTGGACGAATCTATTTTTGAAATTTGAAAATAAGGACCTACGCGGCTTGTGACGTAGACCCCGCCGGCTAAAGATGGCGAGCCCTGTCCGCTAAGGGTGGACATCCCTGAATTCGTTTTTTCCTTGATTTGGAACTTGCGTGGTTCGCGGCGCGATCTTTCTCTATTTTTTTGTTCATTGTGATTTTTTTTTTTTTTTAGAATTTCTTTTGTTCTTTCTTGCAAGAGCGAATTCTTTCGAGGGATGCTCGAATTTAGTTGTAACCTGAACGTGGGTTGACAACGGGTTCAGACGGACCTTTGTCTTGCAACCGTCTGCTTTCGTGGTTTTGAGCTAGTCTTTATGGCTCGATTTTTGCCACTACCTGGGTCCTTGATTGGGGGACCATGTATAAGTATCAACGGCGACCTTTGTCTTGAGGTCGTAAACCGGTTTTATTTTTTTGAGACATCCAAACACGGGACTTCGTACAGCGTAGTCTGGGAATATTGTTTTAATTTGCATACTCTCTTTTGAAATATATATTTTCTTTTGAGCCCCCAAGCATTCGTGCTTGACGGTCATTTCTTGTCAAAGGGGTTCCTTGGGGATACGCAATTTGTGATGTCCTTGATCATGTTTGGGATTGTACTCGTAAATACGAGCGATCTTTGTAGTGGTGTGCTACTCTTGACAAAGTCGTGAGGTTCGACTTTCAGTAAGCAAATCGGCAATTTTCGAGTCGAATGGATGCGGCAGGGCCCAATAGAAGTTAGGGCCTTTTTTGAACCTGGTTTCATTTTCGGCGCCCAGGCCTGGGCGTTGAAATAATTCCCGCCCAGGTGGGGCGTTGAAAGTGTTGTTTGGGCTGGTCTTTTGATGAAACAGTTGGCATCTTGTTCATTCGTTTACTTCACTTGGAAGTTCTATCTATTCTCTTCTCTTTTATTTTTTCTTTATTTTTAGAACGTGATGATTTTCTTGAGAAGCCGTAGCCGATTGGTGGACTACGGTGCTTCTCGCTTTGGGGCGATTATTTTAAGGAATTTTTGCTCTTAAGGCGTACAGTTATGGCGATAGTTGGGCGAGTCTATATGGCCCGAGGAACATACCTTGAGGCGTAAGACTTTGACCGCTCTTGTTGTTGCATATTTTTCCTTTTGAACGTTTTCGTGAATGTTCGATACTTAGAATGATGATATGCATGTGAGAACGAGCGTTCATAGAATGGTCGTTGTGTGCGGTCCATTAATCAGTTTGCTTGAATCATTTTTTTTGAGCAATGACTGATTTTGAATAGTTTGCTTAGAAGCTTGATAGGGTTCAGGCCCATTTACGAGGTGGGCTCAAACATTGTGCCCTTTTGATTGTTCAAACATTTTCTTCGAGATTTTTATTTTTCTATGGTTGTTTCGTAGCTTGGAGCCCCCAAGTATGCATGTTGGGATGCTTCCTTTTGGCGTACGGTTTTTGTAGGTTCTTTCGAGAAAGACGCCTTGGGGTTCCGCTCGTGTAGGTGCGAGCTATCCCTTTCGTGGTAGGTAATATTTTGCTACCTTTAATCCTTAATGTAGAAGTCGTGTGGCTTGCATTTTGAATTTGGGCGATAAGTAGTCTTCACCTCCTGCTCTTGGCCGTGCCCGCATTAATGCAATATGCCTCACTCCTTTTTTAGACTTGTACCGTGGGACGGTTGAACTTATGGTGCGACGTAGGCTTGTGTGGCCTAACGGCGTGTCTTAGAACATTCCTTCAGGTGTTGGGATATCATTTGCATTGGAGTACTTCATCATGCCTTGTTCAGGTGCTCGAATAAGTGTGGCACCTTCTGCGTGGGTTTGCACGGCTTGTTACTTCGTTCGATGCGAGGATTCATAGATGTTTATTTCTTGTTTTTATATCTGGGCAAAATTTGACAAGCAGAAAGATTCAGCGCCCAGGCTGGGGCGTTAAAGATATCGGCGCCCAGCTCTGGGCGTTGAAATTGATTTCTGGGTATATTTTGACAGTTCTTATCCTTGATTTTTTTTTCGCTTTTGCTTTGGAACGATGTAGACTGTGTAACGGGCGCTTTATAGGGCGAGCGTCATGTGTAGTGGTTTGGTCGGAGTTTTGGTGACTCGCGATTTTCAGTTACCCTTAATAGTGGGGTGACTTTATATATTCTAAGTAGTGCTTAAGAATTCGGGAGGGGTTGTAGCTATTCTAAGGTTCGTTTTACACGATTAAAGCTTAGGATTGTGCCCCTATGACGTGTGTATAGCATTAGCGTCGAGAATTTGCGATAAAATCATCATCTCGAGCATTTTTAGAGTGTTTTTCTCAAGCCCCCAATTGTAGCTACGAGGTTGGCCTGGTGCTATAATCCTTTGCATACGTATTTATGCATTCATGGTGACATGGATCATGAATAGTTTGAACCAGACTCGTTTAGTGCGAGGTACGTTCGCGTAGTGATCTTGCTACTTCTCTTGTGAATGTCGTATTGTGCGACATTGCTGTTGTGGGAGTTTTTCCTTGGATGATGACGAGGAGGTATTAGGTTCCACGTAGTGTCGAGTCCAGTCCACGTCGGCGACGTACCTACAAAACAAGAATATTCCCGAAGGAATATTCCCTCTGATGCTTAAGTAAGACACGGGTTTTAAGGAAGATGTAACTAATAAACAGAAAGCATTAAAGTGAGTAGTAGAATGTGTCTTTTCCTAGAATTGTGTGTCCCTTTCTTGGGAATTGGGGGTATTTATAGTCTCCCCCTTTTTAGGGGAAAACCCTAGAATCATGTCACATGATTGGCTAGTTCATTAGATGATGACATGTGTCACTATCACAACATTCTGGTTGGGCCATGGGCCTCAAAAGGGACTCTTTCCATCAGCATAGGCTGATCCTTGGGTGGCAGCCAAGATATGCAGCTGACCAGTGATCGGGTGCCACGTGTCGCGTGACATTGATGCCACGTAGGGGGGTATTTTTACCCACATCATTTGCCCCTCAAGAAGGGTATTAAGGTAAGATGGCCTACCTAATGCCCGTTCTTGATCGCTGATCTTCTGATCAGATTCTTTGAACCAGGGAGAGTGCGCCACGTGGCGACTTTTCCTATTCTGTCCTCCCTATATATAGGTGAGGGGGGTAAAAATTTTCATTTTTCACTTTGCAAAATTCACCTCTGTGCTTTTCTGGGAGAGAATCTACAGAAATCTCTGACGCAACCTTCTATTCGGCCCATATCCTAAGACGAAGGAAAGACTGTACGAGCCTTTCGTCTTCTTTTCGTGACGTTCACCTGTGACGCCATCATCTCCGTTATTTTTTGAGGTAAGGTCCTGATTTCAATAAGTTATTTTTGTATTTTTTGTATTCGTCAATGTTGGTGTCGTATATTTTTTCTTTTCGGAACAATGGTTCTTGGTTCTCGAGCCGTTAAGGTTGGAGCTCCTGGATATGGTGGTCTGATCTGCGCCGCACCAATATACCTCATTGTTTCCTTTTAAGCCCGTCGTTAAGTTCGGCCTCCTATTGCGTCTTTATGCAGGACACGATGGCGAGGACGAAAAAGACGGCAAATATTGCTGACTTGCGGCTTAGAGGTCAGCAGATGGACCCTTCTTTCTCAGGGGGGAGATCCATCAAAGTGCCGGCGGGGGAAATAAGCCGGACCACCCCAGGTGAGACTAGTAGTGCTGGTCATGGGGGTTCTTACTTTGACGAGTTCTGGATGGAAGAGATGGAAGTCGGTCCATCGGAACAGCCTGCCGCCTCGTTCGATGAGTCGGAGCCAGACGAGAGCGGCGGCGAGGCTGGGGATGAAGAAGCTGAAGAGATAGCTGGAGCGCCTCGGGTTGTTGTTGGGGGCATCCAGGGTGAGAATGCTCAAGTCGATGTAGGTTATATTGGGGCTGACCCGAAGTGGCTTAAATGGCTGGATAGGCATAAAGAAAATTATGCCGCTGGTATGAATACGGGCCCAGGCTACGAAATGAGATTTCCTGAAAGTGAGACGTCCACTATTTTTGACGTGGGCCCAGGCGAGTTCCCAGTGTATGCCGGAGCTTTTAAGAGTGGATTACGCTTCCCCGTCCATCCTTTTGTGGAGGAGGTGTTGGATGGGTTCGGCATTGGTATCTGCCAACTGACCCCCAACTCTTGGACGAACGTACTTGGATATATTGCCAAGTGCGAGCTGTTAGGCCTTAAGCTATCTTTCAATGCCTTTCTTAGGCTGGTGCGCTTTCAGAAGGTGAAGGGAGCTGAAGGTTGGTTCCAGTTGGCTAACAAAGGGGAGTATGCCACCACCTTTGACAAGCCGTCAAAACACCATTTCTGGCGAATGAGGTGGGTGGTGATGTGGACCGCCGATGAGGAGGCGGAGCTGCAGTTTAGCCGTTGGCAGCTAAATCCACACTTTGCCGGCGGGAACGAGGAGTTGTCGGCCTTAACGGCGCAGGAATGGGATCAAATCACGGTCCATTTCCAGGCTGAGGCCGTGACGGCCCAAGCCAAGAACTTGAACATTCCCCTATCCTGGCTTCCGTCGAGTTCTCAGCTCAGGGACTCTGTGTTCCTGGCGGCGGCTGGTCTAGACCATGGGTTGGACCAAGGTATCTTGGCCTTACTGTCTTTATGCATTGGATTTTTTTTGTTTTCTAACTTCTATAAAATTGCCTTTTGCAGCCGTTGCCATGTCCAAGCTTCCGCCGCAAGAGAAGGGGGTCATTAACACCAAGGAGTGGTTAACCCAGATGGTGGACCAGAAGCTGAGAGGACTCGGCGGAGGTGCCCCGGCAAAGGTAAATTATCTTTCACTGAGGTTGGTCTTATTGGTTCGTCATTTTCTTTATGGTTCCTGTGTCTGTTTTTGCAGAAGGGTGAGAAGGGTCCGGCTGGCTCAAAGCGCAAGGCCGACGAGGGGGATGCTTCCGCAGCGGGGAAGCGTCCAAAAGTCAAGGCGGGGATCCGGCGTCCCAAGAAGGAGGACGTGCCGGAGAAGTCTACGGATTCTTCGGTCGAGGTCGTCCCCATGGCTGTGACTCCTCTTCGACAGCACCCCCCTCCAGAAGGCTCGGCCAAACGGGGGGATGCTAGGGGAGGAGTTGGTCCCAGCAGGAGGGCTGTGTCTCCTACGCAGGTTGAGATCCTCGACGGCGAGGATGATCACCCAACGGCTCAGGCAGCCCAAGCCCTAGAAGCGCCTCGTCCTCCTCCGCGAGGTGGTGACGATCCAGGTATGCTCAGTACCCTTCTAGGCTTAGTTGTTTTCTGGGTTAAGGACTGGTGTAATACTCTTGCCTTTCTTGCGTACAACTTTTGGCCGGCAGGCAGCTTTGGACGAGGAGGTCCGCAATATTCCTCTGTCTCTGCATTTCTCATCCCGAGATAAGGCTAAGATCATTTCTTCAGTGATTAAGGCCGTGCCGAAGGAATATGTGGACCAATTCCCTCCGGCGGCGGATGCCCAGTTTGGGGCTATGCAGGCGGTTCTTTTGGATGTAAGCATCTTACTTTCTTCTTCATCCTTTTACTTAGAAATTTTACTCCTTCTTACCTGTATTTTTCTCGCAGCTGCTCATTAAGGCCGAGGGCTTTAAGCGCTGGCGAGCTGACGTCACCAGTCAGCTTCAGCGGCAGGTGCATAAGGCCACCAATGCTGGTGATTATGCCATGGTGACGGTAGAGAAGGTTCGGCTGGAGATGCAGGAGACCATTGAAGCTCAGAGTAAGGAGCTGGCCGTCCTGAGGAGTGACAAGAAGCAGTGCTTGGTCAAGATTAATGAACAAGTTCTAGCTATTGAGACCCTGAATGCCGAAGCACTCTCTACCCAGTCGTTCCTCCAGGAGGCCGAGGCCAAGGTGAAGGAAGCTGCAAGCTTGCGCCAGCAAGTGGCCAGTCTTGAAGAGATGGTCTCGGCTTCTCAGGCCGAGGTTTCTCAGGTGAAGGTCGAGGCCAAGTTGGCCGCGGAGGAGGTGAGAGAGAGAACTCGCCGAGCCTGGGACGCCTGCATGGAGGACTTCTCATTCGCCTGGTTTGAGCGGCAAATTCAAAAGCAGGGTGCAATTCTTGAGGCCGAGAGACAAGGTCTTCCTCCTCCCGTTTTCGAGGATTCCGACGCCGAAAGTGAGGAGGTGAATTCACCGTCTCAGGAGGAGGAGATTTTAGCTCAGCCATCATCAAAGCCTGCTGTCGACGGTCCAGATGGTGTGGGCACGTCGACTTCCGCTCATTCTGCCGCCGCTCGTCCTGCTGGGTCCTAACTCCACTCCCCCTTATCAAAATCAATCAGTTTTTATGGCGCCTAGAGCGTCCGTAATGAATAATTTTTAATTCTTTGTCTGGATAATTTTTAATTTTTTGTTTGAATTTGGCGCCGTTTTGAGCGCGGACCAGTGGTGATTCGTCACCTTTTTATATTATCTTTTTCCGTTTTGAGACTTTTAAACGCCTTCTCTGTTATTGATGTCTTGTATGATTAGCCGTCCATTTTATGCCCCAGAGCAGGTGTTTGCAAGTCTCTAGATCAGACTCCCATGCCCAAGTTTATTTTAGTTGATAGATTGACGCAAGTCAATCAATCAGTATGATTGCCGCTGAACTTGGGTATGGGGATTATTGTGCGGCTTTCTCACAGCTGGGTTACTTTTTGTTTCGGCATATAGGAGTAATCCTACTTGCCTTAGAAAAATATTCATTGTTCTAGGAAAACGACAAATTGTATGGGGTTTGGCCCCGTCACAAATTGGGCTCGGCACGTTTAATACCGCAGCACTTGAATTATGGGGGGTTTTGCCTCCGTCGCAAATTGGGCGCGGCATATTTGATGCCGCAGCGTATGACTTAGGTGGGGGTTTTTCCCCCGTCGTCAATGTGAGGCGGCATGTTTGTTGCCGCGGCATATAGGAATGAACCTATTTGCCTTAGATAATATTCATGTTTTCTGAAAAAACAACAAATGATGAGGGGTTTGGCCCTGTCACAAATTGGGCGCGGCCTGTTTGATGCCGCACCATTTGAATTATGGGGGGGTTTGCCCCCGTCGCAAGTTGGGCGCGGCATATTTGATGCCGCAGCGTATGACTTAGGTGGGGGTTTTGCCCCCGTCGTCAATGTGAGGCGGCATGTTTGTTGCCGCGGCATATAGGAATGAACCTATTTGCCTTAGATAATATTCATGTTTTCTGAAAAAACAACAAATGATGAGGGGTTTGGCCCTGTCACAAATTGGGCGCGGCCTGTTTGATGCCGCACAATTTGAATTATGGGGGGGTTTGCCCCCGTCGCAAGTTGGGCGCGGCATATTTGATGCCGCAGCGTATGACTTAGGTGGAGGTTTTGCCCCCGTCGTCAATGTGAGGCGGCATGTTTGTTGCCGCGGCATATAGGAATGAACCTATTTGCCTTAGATAATATTCATGTTTTCTGAAAAAACAACAAATGATGAGGGGTTTGGCCCTGTCACAAATTGGGCGCGGCCTGTTTGATGCCGCACCATTTGAATTATGGGGGGGTTTGCCCCCGTCGCAAGTTGGGCGCGGCATATTTGATGCCGCAGCGTATGACTTAGGTGGGGATTTTGCCCCCGTCGTCAATGTGAGGCGGCATGTTTGTTGCCGCGGCATATAGGAATGAACCTATTTGCCTTAGATAATATTCATGTTTTCTGAAAAAACAACAAATGATGAGGGGTTTGGCCCTGTCACAAATTGGGCGCGGCCTGTTTGATGCCGCACCATTTGAATTATGGGGGGGTTTGCCCCCGTCGCAAGTTGGGCGCGGCATATTTGATGCCGCAGCGTATGACTTAGGTGGGGGTTTTGCCCCCGTCGTCAATGTGAGGCGGCATGTTTGTTGCCGCGGCATATAGGAATGAACCTATTTGCCTTAGATAATATTCATGTTTTCTGAAAAAACAACAAATGATGAGGGGTTTGGCCCTGTCACAAATTGGGCGCGGCCTGTTTGATGCCGCATCATTTGAATTATGGGGGGGGTTTGCCCCCGTCGCAAGTTGGGCGCGGCATATTTGATGCCGCAGCGTATGACTTAGGTGGCGGTTTTGCCCCCGTCGTCAATGTGAGGCGGCATGTTTGATGCCGCAGTGTATGACTTAGGTGAGGGTTTTGCCCCCGCCGTCAATTGTGAAGCGGCATGTTTGTTGCCGCGGCGTATAGGAATGAACCTATTTGCCTTAAAAATTAAGACGCTCGTGTTTTCGGGAACGGTTTTTACAAATTAATAGGTGATCAGCCTATATTGATGCTAATCTGGGCCACTTCTTAGGCTTCAAACGATTAGGCTTGTAAATGTTGTGCTAATCTGGGGCCACTTCTTAGGCCCCTTATTCGATTAGGCTTTTTGCATGCATATGTTAGATTAGTAGAGAGTAATAAATAGGACGAAACAAGAGTAGTATGATTTATACTTTGTAAGGCAAATTTAGCCGGTTACAAGAGAGACTACTACTCAATTAGGACCATTAGCAACCGTTGTCTAGACCACAGATTCTTTCATAAAAGATAGTCAGAATAAACTCTAGAAAAAGTATTTTTTGAGATTGTCTGCATTCCAGGTGCGTAAAATAGGCCGTCCCTGCATGTCCTGAATGCGATAGGTTCCATCTCTGACTTCGTCATAGATCTCATAGGGTCCTTCCCAAGTGGGCGTCAGTTTACCCTGTTCATTGGCTCGTCCCACAGACTCCATTTTTCGGAGAACAAAGTCTCCTACCTTGAGCACTATTTTAGAGACTTTCTTGTTGTATTGCCTTGCCATCCTTATCTTGTACAGCTGTTGCCTCAACGCTGCATTTCCTCTTACTTCAGGTAAAAAATCAAGGGCCAGCTTCATCATTTCCCAGTTGGCATTCTCGTCATATAACATGACTCTTAGTGTAGGTTCACACATTTCTATGGGCAACACGGCCTCTGCACCATAGGCTAACAGGAATGGGGTTTCGCCGGTTGAGTTTTTGGTAGTGGTGCGGATGGACCACAAGACGCTTGGCAGCTCGTCAGCCCATAGACCCTTGGCCTCATCTAGTTTCTTCTTTATCCCCTCGGAGATGATTTTGTTAAATGCTTCGACTTGGCCATTGGCTTGAGGTCGTCCTACTGAGGCAAAACAGCTGTGTATGCCGTGATCTGCTAACCACTCCTTCAGTTTAGGCGTCTCAAACTGAGGCCCATTATCAAAGACGATAGCTTGTGGTATTCCAAAGCGAGTCATGATATTTTTCCAAATAAACGCCCTCACATCACTTGTCTTTATGTTTTTGAGAGCTTCTGCTTCAACCCACTTGGTGAAGTAATCAACAGCAACTATCACATAACGCCGGCCTCCAGGGGCCGTTGTATATGGCCCTAACAGATCCATCCCCCACTTGGCAAACGGAATGGGACTCATAATAGGAGTGAGTGGGCGGGCCGGCCTGTGGATGAGATGAGCAAACCATTGGCACTTGTCACATTTTTTCACCATGACTAAGGCGTCTTCTCTCAAAGTGGGCCAATAATAACCAGTTCGCAAAGCTTTCTCTGCCAGGGCTCTTCCTCCAATGTGGGAACTACATAATCCTTGGTGCAAGTCGTCTAGAATTTCCTTTCCTTTCTCGGGAGTGACGCACCGCAGGAGAATTTTGGCAGCCAGACTTGAATCGTCTGGAAGAGTACCGTCCATTTTGTAAGCAATGATAGGGTCCATCCATGTTGATGACCGATCTAGGACAGCTAGTGTAGGAGCGCACAATTCCTGCTCAATACTCCGCTTATCCTTTACTTCCCAAAACACGTGACGCGGAGTATCACAGGAAGCCGAGCTAGCCAGCTTCGACAGGGCATCGGCCTGATTGTTCTCCGTTCTGGGAATCTGCTTAGCTTCAAAGCTCTTTAGATGTTCTACTTCTTGATGCACAGCTTGCATATATTTGATCATGTTAGGGTCCCTCGCCTCATAGTCCCCATTCACTTGGCTCACAATGAGCTGAGAGTTAGAGAAGGCCAGTATCTCTTGAGCTCCAGCGGCTTTGCACATTTTTATACCGGCTAATAAAGCCTCATATTCTGCTTCATTGTTGGACGTTTGGAAGTTGAATCTCATGGCATATTCATACTTGTCTCCTTCAGGAGACTGACATATTATGCCGGCTCCACACCCGCTCTGGGTTGACGAGCCATCTACGTAGACTGTCCAGCGAGTCGCCACATTCTTTTCAAAATTCGGCCTCGTCATTTCTGCAATAAAATCAGCAAATGCTTGTCCCTTGATAGCTTTTCGAGGCTCGTATGAGATATCAAATGCATTTAGCTCAATTGCCCATTTCAGCATTCGCCCAGCAGCGTCTAGTTTAGTAAGGGGTTGTTTCAAGGGTTGGTCTGTGTATACCACTAATTTGTGTGCCAGAAAATAAGGGCGCAACTTCTTGCTGGCCATAAACAGCCCAAGTGCGAACTTCTCAATTGGGGAATATCTTAATTCAGCGTTCTGTAGGACATGGCTCACAAAATAGACGGGAGTTGCACTCCTTCCCTTTCAGTCAGCAAGACAGCACTCAAGGACCACTCGGAAATGGCCAAATATACATACAAAGTTTCCCCCTGGAGAGGACTGACAAGCCGAGGTAAGGTGTGAAGGTGTTCCTTTAATCGGACGAAGGCAGTTTCTGCCGCCTCAGTCCATTCAAATCTGCTCTTTTTCTTGATCGTGCCGAAGAAGTAATGACACTTGTCACCTGCCCTTGATAAAAACCGCCCTAGGGCTGCTAGACACCCCGTCAGGCATTGGACTTCCTTGACTGATTTTGGCGACGTCATATCTATTACTGCTTGTACTTTGTCAGGATTGGCTTCGATTCCCCTTTCATCAATGAGAAATCCCAAGAACTTTCCAGCCGTTACCCCAAACACACACTTCTTTGGATTCAACCTCATCTGGTAATTTCGGAGCGTCTCAAAAGTTTCTCTTAGGTCAGCCAAGTGTTCTTCACGTTGTTTGCTTTTTACTATCATATCATCAATGTAGGCTTCAATATTGCGCCCTAACTGACCAGAGAAGACAGTGTTGACCAGACGTTGAAATGTGGCCGGCGCATTCTTTAAGCCGAATGGCATCACTTTGTAGCAATAGAGGCCTTGCTCAGTAACAAATGACGTTTTCTCTTGATCATCTGGCCACAAGGGAATTTGGTGAAAACCCGAGTATGCATCCATGAAGGACATCAAAGCATGACCTGCCGTTGAATCTACCAGCCGGTCTATCTTGGGCAAAGGGAAGTTGTCTTTTGGGCAATCCTTGTTTAGATCTGTATAATACACACACATTCTCCAGGATTTGTTGGGTTTTGGCACCAACACTACGTTTGCCACCCAATATGGATATTGACTTGGCCGAATGAACCCAGCTTCTAACAACTTCTGAACTTCTTCCGCTGCGGCTTTGTTTCTTGCCTCCCCATGATTTCTCTTCTTCTGACGAACAGGTTTTAAAGACTCATCTACATTGAGCTTGTGGACTGCTATGCTTGGATCGATGCCCGGCATTTCTTCCACAGCAAAGGCAAAAATGTCTTGGAATTCTCTCAGGAGAGTGACCAAATGTGCCCCAAGCTGGTCGTCAGGAGAGACCCCTACTGGCACCGTCCTATCAGGACGTGCTTCATCGAGGATGATTTCATAATGTCCACCAACTGGCTCAGGTCGTCTGGCTTCCATGTGCGCAATGGCAATGGTGAAGGTTTCTTTCTTGACGTTCTCCTCTATCTCATCTAGCTTTCTTTTAGAGCTTGTTCGTGCTTCGTCGGTTTTTCCCCAAGCCTCGGGGCTTAGCGTAGTGAGATAACAGTCTCTTGCTAGCTGTTGATCACCATGAATAGTGTCGACCTGGCCTTTATCGCAAACATATTTCATAAGCATAAGATGAGTGACGACCACCGCTTTGGCCTGGTTTAAAGTTGGACGCCCTAATATGATGTTATAGGCTGTGAGGTCTTTCACAATTAGAAATCGGACGTTCAGGTTTCTGCTCTGATGCCGACCTCCCACTCGTAGGGGCAAAGTGATTATCCCTTGGGGATGAATTATGCCACCTCCGAATCCAATGATCGGGTAATGTATCTTTTCAATGGTCTTGGGGTCATGCTCAAGACGATTTAGACAAGCTGTGCTGATAATGTCAGACGAACTCCCCGTATCTACTAATATGCGCCTTACCTTGAGGTTTGCTACCTTCAATTCAATAACCAGGGGATCGTCGTGCGGAGTGGCGATCTTGCCCCTGTCTGATTCACAAATCTCCACTTTAGGGAAGTGGTCCATTGGGGCTTTTCCAGACAACATGACCTGTCCTAATCGGCTTGCATAGTCCTTTTGACCTCTCATTGTTGGGCCACCAGCGGCCAGACCCCCAGAAATGACGGCCACAATTTCTGGATCAGTATCATTGCCGTCACGGCGGTATGACGGTGACTTGCTTTTCTTGTAGAATTTCTTACCACTTCCTCCTGCACTTGAACTGAGATACGACTTCAAGAATCCTTTGGCAGCTAACCCATCAAGAGCCCTTCACAAACTCTTGCAATCTTTTGTTTCGTGTCCTACATCACAGTGGAACTTACAATAAAGAGAGTTGTCCCTAGTTTCCACCGGCGACTTCATGGGAAACGGACGGTCAATCTCATATCTATCGCTGACATCCAGCAGTATTGTGTACAGGTCAGTGTTGTACTCGAATCTTTCTTTATCATAGGGACGTCCTCTCTTCAGTCCTTGAGACTGAGTCGCCTGATAACCTCTCTTTTCAATGGCCCATGTTCCATTCGGACGGCTGGTCTTCTTATCCGATTTGTCCTTTCGCTGCGGATGGTAAGCGGTCTCTGTTCCCTTGGACTCTTTCGGGACGGAGCTGATTTCAGTGGCATGAATGAAGGACTCGGCCTCATCTAGAGCGTCGGCCATAGTTCTAACGCTTTTCTTAACCAAGTCAAACTTAAAAGACCCCTTCTTAAGTCCTCTGAAGAAATTATCAAAGGCCACACCGTCAGGTAAGTCTGGAATCTGTCGAGACTCCAAATTGAAACGTCAAACATAGCTTCGCAAGGACTCATATTTCCCTTGCTGTATTCGGCCCAAATGCATGCTCGTCTTCTTCTCCTCCTTATAAGCCATAAATCTTGCAGAAAACAACATCTCTAACTCCGCATAAGTATTGATGGTTCCCGCGGGCAGCTTCTCGAACCATTTTGAGGCAACTCCTTTCAGAGTGGACGGGAAGTATTTGCACCAGGTTGCATCAGTGGTTCCTTGTACATACATATGGTGCCGATAGGCCAAGAGATGCACATCAGGGTCAGACGTTCCGTCATAGGCGTCAATAGCTGGCGGCTTCACTTTAGGCTCCTTGGGAGCGTTCATGATATCAGTACAGAATGGAGTGGTGTAATCAAGGATAATGCCGGCCACTCCCTGCTGAATATGGCATATGGGATCCTGCCTCCTATTCTGGGATGTCCTACGCCGCTCGCTGTCCGCACGGCTGACATGAGTCCTGGTGAGACGGCGCGAAGGGGCAGCGAGGGGTGAATCTTGCATGACGGGAGTGGAATCAGTATCTGACAGCTCAGTTTCTTGAGGCCTATCCAGCTGAATGATCGGTACTCTTCTGGACGGTTCGGGTTCAGGCCGGAATGCTGGTAGAACCCGACGCGGAGCTATGGGCTGGAAGGAAGTTCTAGTTCTATCAACGCGTTTGTCATGATCGTCATTTCGCGGTTGGTCTTGCCGCCAGACATTAGACCGAGTGAGTCCATTAAAGAATGGTATTCCCGTCCCCTGAGACTGAGAACGGATAATTTTGATCTCATCTTGTAGAGTGTCCATCTGCGCCTTGAATCCAGCGAGGATATCTTTAAGCTGCCCAGCAGACACCGGCAAATCTGGGTTTTCTTCCATAACTGTGTCGGCATCAGCTCTCAAATGGCCGCTTGGAGGAAACAAAGGTTGACCCGTCTCATCGTCTACTTGAACCTGCTCAAGTTGCGGCTCGGGAGGAGGTTCAGGACGGCCACCTTGCCCTACAGACGGATTGCTTCTGTCATCCCTCCCTCGAGGAGGACGATCACCATTGATTGCAGTTTCATCGTTTTCATTTCGACTGATGGGCCCGTCTCCGAAGTGCTGGACGTCTACCATGTTACCTTACCTCCCCACAGATGGCGCCAAATGTTGTGGGAGTTTTTCCTTGGATGATGACGAGGAGGAATTAGGTTCCACATAGTGTCGAGTCCAGTCCACGTCGGCGACGTACCTACAAAACAAGAATATTGCCGAAGGAATATTCCCTCCGATGCTTAAGTAAGACACGGGTTTTAAAGAAGATGTAACTAATAAACAGAAAGCATTAAAGTGAGTAGTAGAATGTTTCTTTTCCTAGAATTGTGTGTCCCTTTCTTGGGAATTGGGGGTATTTATAGTCTCCCCCTTTTTAGGGGAAAACCCTAGAATCATGTCACATGATTGGCTAGTTCATTAGATGATGACATGTGTCACTATCACAACATTCTGGTTGGGCCATGGGCCTCAAAAGGGACTCTTTCCATCAGCATAGGCTGATCCTTGGGTGGCAGCCAAGATATGCAGCTGACCAGTGATCGGGTGCCACGTGTCGCGTGACATTGATGCCACGTAGGGGGGTATTTTTACCCACATCAATTGCCATGGTCAAGGTTGTCACATGTTGAAGTGGGCCTTGTCCAAAAGCTAGGTGCCTTTCTTTACCCATAATCATATTTGGAAAGCCTTTGACTTACTTGCAACATTGAGATAAACGCATACTTAGCTTAAACCAACGAAACTTTATTATGTTCGAAAAAGTCTTTGAAAATAATTTGAAAATTATTTAAAATTCGAATCCTACTGTGTACAATCCGAGGTGTCCTAAGTAAGTTGACTTATAGAAGGGTTCGTACAGGATTACATGAGTGAATCAAAATACTGTTACGATTTTTGGAATGTTGTCTAAGGATTTGCTGGAAGCCAGGGTGCAGGCGCCAAGATATACTTGTGCCCGTTTGGCTTATGCTTTAGGCTTTTAGGGCCATTTTTCCAGAAGTGCGGGAATATAAACCGTTTTCAAATTGACTTAGATTTACTTGGTGTATGTCCGTACAAAAGGTCAAGGTATACTTAGTTCTTTCCCTAGCTCTTTCACTTCAATTTTTTAGTCCCCAGTTGCTATTATGTCTTCCCATTAATGATGCTTTTAGATTTCGATTTTAGATGCCCGTGTCATATGTCTGAGTAAGGTGAGTCTTGGTTAAGTGCCAAGTCCTATTGACAATGTCTGATTTTTTCTTTTCAAAGGGGATTCGCAAGCATTTGAATTACTATGAACGGGTGCCCTGAGTTCGAAGGAACGATGGGGCAATGTCGTAGAACAATTCTCTTTTTTTTTGTAAGCTTACTACCTTTACTACTTGTTGGAGATTATGACTGTGTCTAGTGGTGAAAGAAGATCTTTAGGTGAGTTAGTTCGCCTTCGGGAGGGTCAAGTCGAGTATTTTAGAGGTCATGGACGCTTGCGCTAGCCCCCATTCAATTGAGGCAAAGCGATCTTTTGAGTCTTGGCTAAGTGCCTAGGAGTGTGAGTGCTCCTTCTGGCAAGGGTGCGTGCCCTTATTATTTTTCGATGTGTGCTCGTTTTGGCATCTTGATGACTTAGATTTTTCCTTTGACTTTTTCTTTCGACTTGGGTTGCAAGTAATTAAATTTCAATAAGGGACTTCTATTTTTATTCTTGTTTTTCTATAGGCTTTAATATTTTTGAATATTGGTTGGACCGAATCATGGATTGCCTACGTATCCGCCTTAAATAGATTTAATTTGGAATCAGGTCTTGCGTAGTTCTTAGCCTAGAAAATTGTTTCTTAGAATGCCTATTTTAAACAAGTACGTTCTGAGGTGGAAACATATTATTTGAAACGGTAGAATAAGTGAAGTTTATTATTGTTTTAATCTGCTGCTTTGTCGTAAGCCAAAATTTTGTTTTATTGTTTAAGTACATCTTTTCATGTGTTTTTTTGGTACGTATATCTGAATAGGTGCTGTACCCCCCCCCCCCAAGTGTTCGTTATTTTTCCGTGTATGTGCGGATAAAATGACGAGCAATGTTCCCTTTTTTATTATTCACATTTTTTATATATTTTTTTACGTTAAGCGTAGAATGTACTTTTCAATTTTTTTTTTTATTCGTGACTCAAGACGGTTTGAAATATGGGTCGTGTGAGTTGTATAGGCATTAGTCAGGCACGAGGATTACATCTGCTAAGACTCACAATTTGCAGCCTCAAGCTAGTGTCATGAGTTTACATCAATCAAGGCCAATGAGTAGCATGGGGACGGCTCAAGGGTATATCAACAGGATGTATCCACACAAGTTATATGGTCATTATGCTAATGGTGATGCAAGAGCAGGTTTGGGTTTTGGAAATAATGGGTATGACGCACGTGTCAATGGCCGTGCGTGGTTTGTGGTTGACAACAAGTTCAAGAACAAGAGTCGAGGTAATGGTTTCTTGGGTTATGGCAATGAGAACATGGATGGGTTAAATGAGCTGAACAGGGACCCCAGAGCGAAGGCGTCTAAGAGCATAAGGATTGGAAAGGGTAGACATCGTAGAATCTTATGTAGTTTTTGTGGCATGATTTGGTTGACTCAATTCTTTTCATTGTTTTACTTGTGTAAATTTTGCGCTTTGGGAGGTATGGGCTAAGTATTTCATGGCTCGTTCTTTTCGCTCTCCCTTTTCTCTTTCTCTTTAAGTATTTCATGGCTCTTTTCGCTCTCCCTTTTCTCTTTCTCTTTTTTCTTTTTTCTTGGGATTTTCTCCTCAACATAAATCCTTCAATCAATTTTTTATTTATTTGGGCTAAAAGGTAGATGGTTGTGGTCTTTGAGTCACGAGGCGAGACTTAGTGAGTCTCGTTTGGTAGGCCTATAGTGGACCTTTAACTTTAGTGGGCCTAGGGTGGACCTTTAATTTTAGCAGGCCTAGGGTGGACCTTTAAATCGTCTTACTTTGCAAGCGTATTTAGTCGTTTTTTTTTAAAATGTGCAAATAGCGTAGATTCAAAATGTTGTTTTTACCTTATTGAAATTTAACGAAAGAATTACATCGAAAATATTTTTTTTTGTTTCTTTTCAGATTCCAGTTTCTGGGATTTAATTGGAAGTTGTGATTTAGACTTGAACTTTCATTAATTTTTCTGATTATACCCCGTGTATGAATACAAGGAGGTGGCCTAGACTCAAAATGATGACGTGGCGTAAGCCTATAATACTTGACCAAGCGACTCTCGGACTTAGGTTAATTGGACCATAACTTTCGTTGGTTGACACTTTAGATTTTAACCTTTGGGTGTTCATTTGTCATGCGCCATTTTGCTTAATGTTGGCAAGGTAGTTAATTGGGGAGATCGAATTTTTATTTTTGCAAGACTAGAATCATTAGTGCGGCTTCTCTCTTAGTGTGTATTGCTTTACCCCAATGGTAGCCTTATGGTATGCCGATTTGGGAATTTTCATGGTTGGTCATGTTGCATTCATGGAAAATCTTTTAGTCCGTACTTAGTAGTATTTCAAGGAGCGAGTGACTCGAGAGGACTATGATAGTCGTGACCCAATGTGATTATAAGCCTTGGGGCCATTAATTTTTTCTTTGCCCATGGTATTAACACCTTAGGTTCACTTTGGGGGTTGTGCGACTATAGGGGAATGATTTCCAGAATGTGACCGTTTCCATTTTGCAAATACTATAATATATTCTTTTTATTGGTGAGAGAGAGTATTGAGGCCGTGGATTCCTAGGAAGGGATGACAATTACATATGGGTGCTTATTGATTTGAATGTTAGGAAGGGAGACTCAATATGGTTTAACCTTTTAGCTTGCAGAACGACACCAGGTATTAGGACCGATTCTATGGATAAAACAACTAAGACTTAGGATTTAGATTGTACTTCGGCATAACAGAGTCTTGACTCGGATTTATTTATTTTTTATTCAAACATTATTTTTCCTTGAAAACTTCATTTGAACATTATTTTTTGAATATTTTGCCCATGTGACATTCAAGGTCGTTAAATTAGCATGCTCGGTTTTGGTGCCGAGAATTGTCGTCGTAGGAGGCCTAACAACGACACAAAGAGTTATTTATTTTTATTTTTTTAGTCGCTTTTAGAATCGAGTGCCTTTTCATACGCCATCGCAGCAATTTTTTTCGAAAAGTTTTTTTTTTGCTACGTATTTTCTTCACGCGTGGGCACCGAGGCTGATGTGCCTGACCAAAAGGCCAGGCAGCAACTTCAGCGCCCAGGGTAGGGCGTGAGAAATTCTGGCGCCCAGCCAGCGGCGTTGAAAATGCGTCCCTGGCTGGTTCTCGTTTTCTGTTTGCGTCTACTTTTGTTTATGCGACTTCGATTTAGCGTGCTTGCCTAGTAACGTCCTTACGCGTTGTGCAGCGTTTGTGGGATTCGTTACAGGCCATCCCGAGCGTCGCTTATTCTTGTGGCGATCGTTCGGGTTTACGGAACACGTATTTCGGTATAACTCTTTGGCAAATTGGTTTATGAATGTTTGGGCAACTTTTAAGGTCGTTGGTTTTTCTAGGATAGTTTGTCACACACAATCATATATTTCGCTACACATAACTAACATTCCATCATGAGGCAATAATAATATGTCATGTAGTCTATGATAGGCTTCTATGGGTAGTTATTTGCGCCTGGCTTGGTACCGCTTCTATCGTAGATCCAACACATGCCGCGGTCGAGGTAGTGTCTTCAGCAGACGAATTTCGCTCAAGAGGCCAACCCGCAAGTGCAAGCCAAGGGGGCATGCAGGCGAGAGGGACCTAATGAGCGAGCGATTGGGTTTGGGACGGGTGTACTACTAGCGAAAGTGCCGAGTGGACAACATTCGAAGCGTATGCACCCCCCGGTTGGCGATGGGTATCCTTAGTCCCAACTCCCAAGATGAAACACCAAGGGAGCCAAGATTCGTTATGCGGTTCTGTCTGTTCACATTAATATGCTGATTTTCAGGTCGTCCCAACTTGATTGGGAAATAAACGCGGGGTAGGATCGTTTCACCCTTCGGCTATTTTGATTACCTACAAGCACGAGTATTTCCTTCACTATCCCCAGTGGAGTCGCCACTGTGAGGGGGTCGAAAAAGCACGAGGCTAATGCGTGACCTCGTCCCTCGTGGGTGTGACGCTTCTTTTTGTCAAATCAAGTGTAATTGGATTTCCTGTAAGTTTACACCCAATTGACTAGTAATATAGGAGTCGCCATTCAGTTTTTAACGACAATGAGAAAAACTGACAAAACCCGGTTATCGTAGCATAAAGGGAGTGCAATTATGTTTGACCACGACGGCCGTAGGTTCCCTTGTGATCCCTGGTGGTGGGGAACGCTCAACGTACACCCGCAGGGTAGATATTGAGGGTTCGGGGGACTGTAACTACCGAGAGGAGTACTCGCTCTTCGATAACTCCAGAGGCAGGATATCCTTACTAGCTCAGCATAAATAATTGAAGGGTCATGCGTTAACTATTAAACTAATCTGAGTTGATTTTATCAATATGCAACATATAGTACTAGATCGAACGCGATTATCTGATTTAGATTGCTTTAAGGGACCTAGCATGATAATCCAATTTCCCAAAAATATCATATTTATTAAGCGTGATCGAACAATCAGATTTTAGTTAGTTTAACAGTTCATAAAAGGGCGAGGAAAGCAATTAAACCATGGAAAAGGGACACATTACGACGCACCCTTGAGAGGTGCGTCACGGTTCTCAGAAAACTAACCACTTTGACTTTGCTATTTCTCCTTTTATATAACGAATCTCAAATTATGGGACAGGATACGTTCTGTTCGATTTATGGATCGATTGCGACAGAACGCGTGATCAGTTTTGCAGCGTGAGGCTTAAGCTTAGGGGTTTAGAGTCAATACTCAGAATATAATTGTGTGTTGTGTGTGTTCCTTTCATGTCGAACTTAGGGGTCTATTTATAGGAAAGAGTGGCGTAGAAAGATAGTTTTTCAGGAATTTGAATACGAAACGGATTAGGAAAAGAATCCGTCCCAGGTATTTTCGGCGCCCAGCTCTAGGCGTCAAAGATTTCGGCGCCCAGGGATGGGCGTTGGAAATAGGGTCTGGCAGAATTCTTTGTCAGATTGGACTCTAGAGTACGGAGTTCATTAAGAGACTTAATCCGAGTTATTTGGTGCGTATCAATTTACGACGGAATGCGTCTGGGCCCTTTACGAACACTAGGTTCGTTATGAGTTTAATTAATACGTTAACTCTTTTATCGAACTGCGATAGGAATAGAATTCCTTTTACAATTTCTATCTCTTTTAGGATTTATGTTGGAGTGCAACACCTAATTCTGTCAGGTTTCTATCTTTTTATTCTTACTACTTTTAACAACTACCCATTACGGCAGTTACTATTTTTAGCAGGTTTCCATAAATAGCAGGTTTCTATAAATAGCAGGTTTCGGGTGAAATGAAAAGGGGAATTGAGATTCGTTATTTTATAGGAGATGCGTTGTCAAGTGGAGATTTACGTTTTCATCATCAAACCTTCCCTTTCGGGAATGGGGACAAAAGTAGGTGTCTACACATACAAAGTGTCAAAATTCTAAACTGGGGGCTATCCTATACTGGCCCACACAAGGTCAAACGATACAAAAAAAAAATCCCCAGTGGACCTCTAATTCAAGATACAAGTTCTACACCAACGCCTAGGCTATCCACGCCGAAGCAGGTATTCAAATTCCTACACCAACGCCTAAGCTACCCACGACGAAGCAGGTATACAAGTTCTACATCAAGCCTAGGCTATCCATGCCGAAGCAGATACGAGTTCAAAAAATTTCAAAAGTACAAGTTCCAACAGTTCAAGTTCAAGTGGCTATCAAACAGTTTTCTACAAGATTCAAAAAACTTAAGCATACAAGCATCATTTCAAAGTACGAGAAAATCAAAACTACATGCAATCCTAGAGTTATTTCATAAGCAAAAACATGAAAAAATTACATGGACAAGGCAAGAACAAGACCAAGGGAAGATCTTAATCGACCTTTGAGAGAAAGAGCAAAAGAATTTCAAGTGAATGTGCCTCAAAATGGCACGACAAGGGGCACTTATATAGTGCAGCCCCGCGCCAGGCACCGCCCCAGCGCCCTGCACTGACCTGCTTCATGCGCAAATCTGCAGCGCGCACGGTCTCCCGTGCTGATTGCACGTCCTTTACTGCTACGGTCTTCTGCACCAAGCATCAAGAGTCGCATCGAACTATCCATCGAAAATACGGGTATACACCTGTATCTCCAAGTACAAACAGATGAATATTTCAAGAATACAAATTCCAAAAAATACAACGACTCAGGCTCCTAACTCCCAACGGACCCAAGCTCCGGGAAAGTCAGTCGAAATTCAAAAATTTTAAGGGCCAGTAAAAAGCTCTTATCCCCAGCAAAGCACATCCCAAAGGATTAACTCCGGGTGTCAAAGTTTAAAATTCAAGATTCAAAAAATCAAATTTTCGATGCCAAGCTCCGTCCTGAACTGAAGGTAGAAAAATACAAGTGCAAATCGGAGTCATCACCAACCGCACCGAGGTAGACTCTATCCTTTTTCTAACGCCTGTTTTATGCAGGTACCGGCGTACAAAGAGTGGTCTCGATTGCAGAACATCTTGACCATTCTCCGTCCCTTTCAAAATACTTTGACTTGCGCTTTCCTAACCGAACGCTCAGTCAAAGTGGGGGCTTCTGTAGACACCTAATTTGTGTCTCCCCTTTGGGATGATGACGATACCATTATCCTTGTTAGGCGATTGGAGTAACTCCAGGCGGAAATCCCAATTGCTAAGAACACCTCCAAAATTCAAGGTCCAAAATCCAATCCCCGAGGTCGTTCCCCTCCCGGAACTCGGTACAAAATACAACTTTCAAAATCCAACTTCAAGATTCGAGTACAATCTCAATTAGTGGACCATCCCATTTGTTTTACTAGGCCTTTTCCACTCAAAATCATATAAGGCAAGTCAAATTCGGGCGCCGACCCACAAAACCGAGCATGCCGGGCCCCGTCCCGTAAAACCGGAATTAAAAAACCCGAGAAAGGCTTGTTTTTAGACGCTAAACGATGCCTTAACCTCCAAGCATATACAAAACGTCAAACCTAGTAAGATTCGTACAACGGGTACAACATTACAAGACAAAACAAGGACGATTCCCCGTCCTTGCTTTGGCGGCATTCAAGCCACGTCAGCAGCACGCAACGCTGGCCTGGCGCCAGGCGCTGGCGTGTGCTGGAGTTTTGCACCATTCCCTCCTATAAATACCCCTCATTTCCATCGAAAAAAGGGGGAGCACAACACATACAACGTCGTAATTTCGACATTACTCCTCACAATACAAACTCAAAAACTCCTCAAAAACACATACAAAATTCCTAAATTCAAAAGCAATTGGGAGCTCGTGCCTAAGCCTAACTAGGTAAATCCGAATCCCATTTCAATCAATCATGCTATTTTGATTTCAAATGATTAGCAAGTTGGTATTTTTTGCCATAAAAAACACCACTTGCAACAATCATACATGCTTTTTCAAAAATACAAACTTTTTTCAAAATACAAAATACAAACTTTCAAGATTCAAGGATGTTCAAAGTTGCTTACATTCATCTCTTTGAACTAGAATCACCTTCACGTGTGGAGTAATCAAAGATGACACATTTTTAGCATTTAAAGGTTTAGTCTTTTGAGATTCAAGACTCCATTTTTCAATATACAAGTTCAAGTTTTCAAATTTCAAAGATCCCACCATGTTTAGGGTTGTTCATAACTATCTCTCTAAACTAGGATCATTTTAAGTTCAAATTTCAATCGTTTCAAGTTAAAATATTTCAATATTCAAGCTTTCAATTTCAAGTTTAATATGCAAGATCTAGGATATTTGGGTTGAGCAACCTCTCCCAAGTTGAGATTTTTGGCTTTGAATTCGTGTCGGTCGCACTTATTTTTAAGGAGTCGCTTGGCGTTCGAATCTCATGTGCCCAAGTACAAATTTCAATTATGCACCTTTCAATATCGCACCTTTCAATATCGCACTTTCAATATCGCAATTTCAATATCGCACCTTTCAATATCGCACTTTCAATATCGCACTTTCAATATCGCACTTTCAATACCGCAATTTCAATTTCGCACTTTCAATTCTGCACCTTTACTTGCCTAGTCCATTTCTAGGCAATGTGGACCTACTCCCTAGTCCTTTTCTAGGGGGTCTTGTATTTACTAATTCCGCACTTTATTTAGTATTGTGATGTTGCTTTATGTGCTTTATCGCTTTTATCACCAACATGCTAAATACCACAAAATACAAAGGTTACATCACACTTAACGAAGATATTTTTGGACAAACCGGCCTTAGGTTCCTTAAATCAATCTTTAAAGCAAAGTGACCACCGTACAATTAGAAATTCTATTTTGCTCTAAATCTCAAACCCACATAGTCTAATCTTAGGGTTTATTTTCGAAATAATGTTGTGCCAACGTACTTGAATATTTCTAAAGCTCGCCGAATAAGCATTTTCGTTCCCGAGCCCGGATCTCACCCATCCGTTTCAAGGATTCAAGGTCTTATCCAAAAATAGAGTCATTTTGCGGTCTTCCCAAACGGGACCTAAAATAAAGTATGGTGGCGACTCCTTCGAGGTGCAAAAAACAATTTAACGGTTCTCTAAACGAACCGCCGCGTGCCAACCCCCCTTGTAGGAAACGGGAAAAATAAAAAACCCCCCCTACATATGTCAACACATAGATCCTACTCCACATAGATGCTTCAATGTGTGATCTTTTATGGGTCATAGCGCATTTCTCGACACTCCTCCTTATACCTGCTATTTTCAATTTGGCCCAAAGTATTAATGGTCCAAGTTGTGGGTCTGGCTTTGATACCATGGTAAACTCACAAACCCATACACAAGCCCATACAAGAGAAAATATTGTCCATATATAAGTCTGACGAGTTTACATCCTAAAACCAATTGATGATAGATGGAGTAACCAACTAATCTTATATGTTGATCAATCTTTCTCTATTTTTTCAATGTGAGATAACTAGTCTATACTCACATTTGGATTATTATACTCTTTAACACTCCCCTTTGCATGTAATCCACCTTTTAGTTTGCAGTCTGGATAGGTCACATAACATCCTTACTGGACCTCTTAACTTGAGGTTAATCCCCTACATAATAATTTCAGTGGGCCTCCATTTTGGGACAAACAATGAGCCAAGACTGTTAGCTCTAAATAGAAGAATGCAAGATTGAGAGGAATTAAATATCTGTACAAGCATGTATGAGAGAAAATATATATAAGCCTGACGGGAATTCATCCTAAAACCAATTGGCAATATGTGGAGTGGCCCACAATTCTTATATATTAGTCAATCTAAGTCTATCTCTTTCACGTGGGACAATTAGTCCAAACTCACAGGGGGGCTAGTCTTCTCAACACTCGCCCTAACATATATGTGAGTCCATCTTATTTCTTGGAATTTGGATTAGGTCACTACTTCCTCGTTGGACATTCTTTGGCCTTCCAATTTGAGGTGAAATAGTCATTTCTTGGGGTAATCAATTATGTTGGGATTTCTGCTCCAAACAGATATTCACGTACAACCTTCCAATAGCAAAACTTCTTGTATGGTTCGCAGACTATGCGAACTACATTGTGGGGGGTATTCTTCCGGCCGATCTTACATATTAACAAAAGAAGAAGTTCCTGCATGATGTTCGGTGGGTTTCACTTGTGGCAACGGTTTAGTCAATGGATCCGCGACGTTGTCGTCAGTTCCAACCTTGCAAATCTCGATTTCCTTTCTTTCAACGTTCTCTCGAAGTATATGAAATCGCCGCAGTACGTTCTTGGACTTCTGGTGGCTCTGGCCATTTAGGCGCTATAATTTTATAACAATGAACTTCACAGCGCCAGATTTATCCGTGCTAAGTCACTGACAACTTATCCAGAAATCTATCTGTACCATGATTGGCTGAGAATAAAACTGTAGTGCCAAAAGGTAACAGTATAGTCAAGCAACTAAAGCAATTAACACCCTTTTTACATGGAACCAAATTTGGCAATGGAGGACCTAGATTAATATTTGATACTTGTAACGGAGTCCACGTAACACAAGAATATCAGGGGCAGATCTATGTACACCTTCGCAGCTAGCTTCTTAGAGGGACTATGGCCTTTTAGGCCACGGAAGTTTGAGGCAATAACAGGTCTGTGATGCCCTTAGATGTTCTGGGCCGCACGCGCGCTACACTGATGTATTCAACGAGTCTATAGCCTTGACCGACAGGTCCGGGTAATCTTTGAAATTTCATCGTGATGGGGATAGATATCCAAGCTTTCAATTTCAAGTTCAATATACAAAATCTAGGACATTTGGGTTGAGCAACCTCTCCCAAGTTGAGATTTTTGGCTTTGAATTCGTGTCGGGCGCACTTATTTTTAAGGAAACCACATGGCAATAAGGGAGTAGCCCATTAGCGTTGTTAAGTGATTTAATATCCCTTCATTTATCAAGGTGGGACACTCACATGTGTTGTTTGGGAAAGTTATGCGTCAACATGTTCGATAAGGCTGTCAAAACTGCCCCGATCCAACCGATTTCTGACAAAAATCAAAGTGACTCGGAATAAAATCACACATTTAATCCGCATAAACACAATGACCCATCACAACTAGGGACGAAGCTACGTTGGGGCCCAAGGGGGGCCCCACCCCTGTCACAAATCGGAGAGTCCCTATATAGCAATAATACTAATGAGAATAGATAAGGAAATAAGGTTTGTTAAGTTGTAGTGGCTTAAAGCATACTAATGTCACGCATTTTGCTTTTCTTTGGTCCTTCCCTTCTCTTCTCCTTTGGTCCTTCCCTTTTTTTCTTCTCTTCTTTCTTTCAAAGATTATTTTTGCTCAGTAATTTCTTTCACAAAGAATACTTATAAAGAATTAGCTTTTCTTTTTAGGGAACTAATAAAAATTATCTATTTTAAAATCGTTTTTTATTTTCTTTGTTATTTTTACTTATATTATTTTCGATTTACAAAAAGTAAATTAAATTGTCCGGCCTCCGTCAAGATGGGTTTCTGGCTTCGTCCCTGGACACAACTACATTATCCTATTATAACCGAACGATTATACCCAATCCACCAGCCCTAATATTGTTCGATCTTGATTCGTTTACTTAATAGGTTTAAATGTTTTGTTCAAACTCGTTTATAGGCTGTGGCCCGTTTGGATCAAATGAAAGTATGTTAGTAAGAAATTAATGCAGTATGCATATGTAGTTATGTACGGTCTATTTGTCCTACTATGTTTAGAATAATAAGTCAATTAATATCATATTAACTCTTGACACTTTGAGTCTTTGACGTACATGTAGGCATGTAGCCACTAAATGAGACAGATTCCAAGCGTTTTAACATGACCTATAATATCCATTGTTCAATCTTGACCAATACAAATATTTCGTTAGCGAAAATAGTTAATTGTAGTCAACTTTAAAGATATAGATATGGGGCTCTATTACTTGTTTTACTGAAATAAGAGAAGAACAAATTTAAATAAGCATCGGATCGTGCTAGGTTGATGTTTACGAAATTAAGTTTAGGTTTCAAAAGCCAAGACCAAACCCATGCCATATAACACGGCACAAGTACATCCACTTGGGGGTGATCTTTTCGTTGTATGAAACCTGATTTATCTGAATTTTGTTGTAAATGAATAAACGTGATTAACTTTATAGTAACTGGACAATCTTGATCATAAAGAGTAAATTTGAGATAGTCAACTTATAGGATCGGAATGAAACTTATTCACCTGATAAAACTTGATTACAATGTATATGGATTTAAGACTCTGTTATTTTCACCTTATTTTCACTTATTTCAGGTATAATAAGATAAGAAAAAATAAGAAAATTTTCAAAATTACCACCTTATAAAGTTTACTTATTCAAACTTACCACCTTATAAAATTTTAATTTAAAACTACCACCTTATAAAATCACAAACCCACTTTAAAGTTACCACCTGCTAACGGATTTTGTCAATTTTCAATTAACATGTTGTAACTTTGAAGATTTATTTATGTTTTTCCTCCAAAATTTTCATTTTTGGGTTTAAAATTACCACCTTGTAAATCACAAACTCTCAAAGTTACTACATGTTAACGGAAAAATTGACACCAGGTGGTAACTTTGAAGGTTTGTGATTTTTTAAGGTGGTAATTTTAAATTAAAATTTTATAAGGTGGTAAGTTTGAAAAAAGGGACTTTATAAGGTGGTAATTTTGAAAAAATACATAAAATAAAATAAAATAAAACGAGGGTCAATATAATATAAGCTAACTTAGATAAGATAAGGGTCAATAAATTCAAATAATAATACTTTTTTATAACTTCCAATAAGGGTTAATAAGATAAGATGAGATCAAAGAAAGTCGTATTTACATGCTTAAATGAGAGGATATCGAAGAAGTTGCAAGGATGGAAGGAGAAGTTATTGTCACGACCCGCGAAAGAGGTGCTCATAAAAGCAGTTGCACAAGCAATCCCAACTTATATGATGAGTATTTTCAAGGTGCCGGACGGTCTTATAGATGAAATACATACGGTGTTAGCAAGGTTTTTGGTGGGGCTCAAATGGGACAGAGAAAAAGATTCGTTGGCATAGTTGGGAAAAACTTTGTTTACCTAAGTCAAGGGGGGAAATGGGCTTTAGAGACTTAAAGTGCTTCAATCAAGCATTACTTGCCAAACAAGGTTGGCGGCTGAGTACGGAACCCGCATCACTGGTGCACAAAGTTCTGAAGGCAAGGTATTATAAAAAACTCAAGCTTCTTGAGTGCTCTTAGAGGCTACGATCCTAGTTACAGCTGGAGAAGCATGTGGGGAGAAAAATCGATTCTCCTTGATGGCTTGAAATGGAGAGTGGGAAATGGCACCACTATTAAAGTGTGGGAGGACTCGTGGCTGCCTAGAGAAGGAGCGCACATTGTCCCTACTCCATTGCAAGGCTACGATCCAGAACTAAGAGTAAGTGACTTGATTGATGCAGAGGGTAGAAGTTGGGATGTAGACAAGGTGACTGCTAATTTTGTGGAGGAAGAGCAGAAGGTAATACTCGATATACCGTTGTCAAATGTGTGGCAGTGTGATTATGTGTACTGGTGGCCAGCCAGCAATGGACTCTACTCAGTGCGGTCAGGCTACTGGCTGGGTAGAATGGGTCACCTACGCACATGGGAGCTATATTTTGGGGCGCAAGAATCTGATATGTGGAGAACAATATGGAGTTTGGGTGGACCTCCGAAGTGGAAACACTTCCTATGGAAGGCATGTAAGAGAAGTTTGGGAGTAATGGGTGTCCTACATAGGAGGCACATTCGCGATTCAAGTGTGTTCCCCGTGTGCAACCACAATGAGGAGACGATCATGCATTCAATGTTTGACTGTAAGTATGCTTCCCCAATATGGATGCATAGTGAGTTTATGAGCCTACTAATGGAAGCTCCGTGTGACTCCTTTGCGGAAAGATTTAAAAGGATAGCTGGTAAGGTGGATAGAGGGCAGTTATGCGTCTTTGCTTCACTTGCGTGGGCATCGTGGTTCTGTAGAAACAAAGGGGTGTTTGACAGCAGTACAAGTCCGTATGACTGTGGCAACGAGTTATGTGAAGCCGAGTGAGGATTATGGCATTTACAACAACAGGGTTTGTATGGGTGTGCGCAGGCCTTACTTTCCCTCGACCTCATCATGGAATACTCCTCCTCATGATAGTGTAAAGATTAATGTGGATGCCCACATAACCGGAGGACATGGGGTATGTCTTGGGGTGGTGATTCGGGATGAAGGGGGACCCTTCTGGTGGCAGCAGTGAAGAAAATAGCTGCAAACTGGGCTCCTGAGTTAGCAGAAGCGGGGGCAGCAAGGTATGGAGTGGAGCTGGCAACGAGATTGGGGTATGACAATGTAGTACTGGAGTGTGACGCATTGGGGGTTGCTCGTGCTATTCACGGAAACAAATGGGGGGCATCTCCTATTTATCTTTTGTATGATGATGTAACCCGAATGAGTGCAATCTTTAATCAATTTAGATGTGTTCATGTTAGGAGATCAGGAAATACGGTGGCTCATTATATAGTCAGGTATAATAACATAAGATAAAATAAAATAAGATAAAATGAGGATCAATATAATATAAGATAACTTTAGATAAGATAAGATAATGGTCAATAAATTCAAATAATACTTTTTTATAACTTTCAATAAGGATTAATAAGATAAGATGAGATAAGTTTAGGGCCAATAAAATAAGATGAGATAATATAAGTGAAATTTAGGTGAAGATAATGGTACCTTATTAAATCTGAAACTTATTTTTGTTTTTTAAGGGTGAAAAGAAATTGTATTTAGTTATTTTTTTTGGTAGTACCCGATTCACCCTTAGGACTAATCCGGATTCGGGCCGAGTTCTGGGTGGATAGGTTCCAGTCCCCTCCCAATTGTTGTTGCGGGGGATCGAACACGAGTCCTCCCTACCAAGTTCAGCCCCAATCACTACTGAACCAACAAGAAATTGGTTGTATTTAGTTATAGTGGGTAATAGGGCACGAGAAGCAATAATTTTGACATGTAAGTACGTACGTTAAAGCAGGGATAAAGCACGATCTTACGGGAACTAACAACGGGGAGCATACACCAAACATATATATTTTGTATTGCGAGCAAAGAGACTTTGGGATGGAAGCAAGCACGTAAAGTGAATTGTTGTTGGTGAAGATGTGATCATGTGAGAGTTGATCGAAGACCAACTTTTCCTCGAGTGACTCTAAATTTCAATGACATCACATTAATAGTATTATAACTTAGGTGAATATTTTAGACCGAAGAAAATCATAGATCGATCTGACTATGTGAGTTGAAAGTACACTTGTCCCGGGCATATTTTGATAAATAGAAGAAGGATGCTTAACTTAATTATACAACTAGTAGTGTTCAGTTTATCACCAATTAATTTAAAGATGAAAAGTTATTAAATATGGGGCTGAGTTGTGTCCATAAATAGGAGAAAAAGTTCATATTGCAAGATCAAATGAGATTACACTTTAATTAAAATCATATGGCAATAAGGGTTAACACTTCTCCTTTGATAAACCTTATGAGCCGGTCGAACCCATTTTGTCATTTGGCCTACACCAACAAACCTTTGTTGGAGGAGAGATTGATCATTTATAAGAACACATTTGGGCTAAAATCAATTGACGATAGCAAAGTAACTCTTCAATCTTTTACGTTACTCATTCCCTTTCTACTTTGATATGAGTTAGTAAACTGCTCTCATGGTTGGCTATTAGCCTATGCAAACAGACCAATAGCATAGGGCCACCAAAACAAATTAGGGCCGGAAGACCCTTAATTTTTTTTTTAAAAGTACCATCCTCACTCTTTCCAGTTTAGTTAAAAAAAAAACCATAACTCTATATCCTCAAAATGGTCATAACTCTTAATTATTATTTATATATTCTGTAGATCAAATATTAAATCGGTGTAGTCATCTTATGTCAGTAAATTGACTTAAAAATTAAAGCAATTCAACTTGAAAAATGGATAACTGACAAGAGTAATCTCAAAGAAAAAAGTACTATGAAGTATTGAAGTGCATAGAACACATTGTATTTTATATTGTATGAATTTATTTGATTTTAATTTCATAATCGCATCCCTAATTTTTTGCTCCGCATACAACATACATGTAAAAAATCGGTGTTTGCTTATGCAAGGGCCCTAAGTTTAATACATGTATAATTGACACAGGGCCTCCATATTGTTTAAGACGACCTTGACTGCTCCCGTTGTTTGATTGCTAAAAGATAGATTTTCATGTACTACTATCTTTTACTGAATATCTCAACATTCCATGTGTTACGAAATAAAGCAATTAGAATAAACTTATATAGATGTTGTGAATGGCAAACAGAAAAATTGTAGTGTTGTAGATGAACCACTGCTCTAAAAAATAATTCCGCACTACCCCAATGTAGTAGAATGTTTGTAGTTATCCTTCAGGAATCAAGATTAGCACAACACCAAGGCTCATGTGTACTCACAAGGCTCGATTGGAGACCATTTGATCTTATAATCATAATCTCATCCCTAATTTTTTGCTCCGCATACGACATACATGTAAAAAATCGGTGTTTGCTTATGCACGGGCCCTAAGTTTAATACATGTATAATTGACACAGGGCCTCCATATTCTTTAAGACGACCTTGACTGTTCCCGTTGTTTGATTGCTAAAAGATAGATTTTCATGTACTACTATCTTTTACTGAATATCTCAACATTCCATGTGTTACGAAATAAAGCAATTAGAATAAACTTATATAGATGTTGTGAATGGCAAACAGAAAAATTGTAGTGTTGTAGATGAACCACTGCGCTAAAAAATAATTCCGCGCTACCCCGATGCAGTAGAATGTTTGTAGTTATCCTTCAGGAATCAAGATTAGCACAACACCAAGGCTCATGTGTACTCACAAGGCTCGATTGCAGACCATTTGATCTTATAATCATAATCTCATCCCTAATTTTTTGCTGCGCATACGACATACATGTAAAAAATCGGTGTTTGCTTATGCACGGGCCCTAAGTTTAATACATGTATAATTGACACAGGGCCTCCATATTGTTTAAGACGACCTTGACTGCTCCCGTTGTTTGATTGCTAAAAG
This sequence comes from Spinacia oleracea, assembly GCF_020520425.1. NCBI lineage: Eukaryota > Viridiplantae > Streptophyta > Magnoliopsida > Caryophyllales > Amaranthaceae > Spinacia > Spinacia oleracea. The sequence goes on along the minus strand of NC_079491.1, from coordinate 91,109,264 downwards.
ATAGATTTTCATGTACTACTATCTTTTACTGAATATCTAAACATTCCATGTGTTACGAAATAAAGCAATTAGAATAAACTTATCTCGATATTGTGAATGGCAAACAGAAAATTCTAGCGTTGTAGATGAACCACTGCTCTAAAAAATAATTATGCGCTACCCCGATGCAGTAGAATTCTTACAGTTATCCTCAGGAATCAGGATTAGCACAACATCAAGGCTTATGTTCCCTCACAAGGCTCGATTGGAGAATATAATATTGCCCAAAGTAGAAAAAAAATTAGAGAACACAAGGCTCGAGGCCTAGCCAAGGCCGACCTGGCCAGCCGATGCCTCATGCGAGTGTGTGTCCACCAAGATTCCTCTTCCCACTTTCTTAAACAAATAGTAAACTCAACACCCAATCTATACCTAGTATTTAAAAAGGATAACCATACATGATTAGATGACACGTGTCACCTTAGATGACATGTGTCACTGAAGGAAATAATACCCTTGCTCCAAGTATGCATTTAATGATAAGTCTAATAAATGCGGTTCAGTATTAATAAACAAGTTAATAATTCAGTGAGATCAAGTGAGCTGAATGCCTAGCTAGAGGCCGCTTCAGTTCAAGTGGAATTAATGATATTAATCCACAGCTTACTCTTGACTGAACCCATAGGGTCACACAAATAGTACGTAAACGGATCAAGTATTTAATGGCATTAAATACTCCATCTATGGTTATTCGGAATCGACGGATCTTGGTTTCAGTGGGAGCTAAGATCGTCAAAGGCAAGTAAATGAATACTCCGGAAATGATGATATTGCCGGAAACGATGATATTGCCGGAAACGGAAATATGGATCGTATCGGAAATATAAATATTATCCAAGTCGTAGATGTTGCCGGAAACGGAAACATGGTACATATCGGAAAATATTACCGGAAATGGAAATATTGCCGGTGTTGTGGGGTTTTTCCGATGAGATACCTTGGAGGTTTTCCGGTAACTTTTAAGGATTTAACAAGATTGTATTTTTATAGAGAGAGAAAGTAGAGAGAAGGCAGAGCAGCAATTGCCCTTGAATATATTGATTGTGACCCCTTTTCTAGGGAAGTGGGACTATTTATAGTACTAGGTTTTTGTGGGAATGACCTAATATTCCCTTAACATGATTGGCTGGGGAATGGGAGGAGGACATGTGTCCTTTCTCCTTACAATTCTTTGGCCCCTTTTGGCAATAGTGGGCTATTTGGGCCTATTGCTTAGTCATTCACTTGGGATACATACTAATTAAGCCCCTTTCCGGGTATAGGTATTATACATACATTTATACACACTTAAACACATACATTGTAGATACCTAGATTAATACTCATGCTCCGGAGTAGACTTCGTATGATTTCTGCTTAGGGGGCGTAATACGTGCCATGTGTCACATCCTCATTGGTACACGAAGGCATGGTAATTTTGCCCACAACATTTGCCCCTCAAGAAGGGCATTTCTGGAAACACTTTCCGGGTATCGCTTCTTGACCTTTGATTTGCATCTTCATCTTTGGGTCAGGTGTTGAGGTGGTGACACGTGTCACCTTTCTCCATTTTGCCCCTCCCTATATATAGAGGGGGGTAAATTTCATTTTTACGTTTCGTTTTCACAGAGCTGTCTCATAGGCGATTTCCGGCGTATTCCCACCACCATCAGGCGATTTCCGGCCACCGCGAGACTCAACCTTTTCTTCGTCAAACTCTTCCTGTTCTTCGCGAAACTCATCCTGTTCTTCGCGAAACTCATCCTGTTCTTCACCGAGTACTTCGCAGATCTTTCAAGGTTAGTTTTCGCCTTTCTTTCTTGTTTTTGTTATCCTCTCGTAATTTTTCTCTTTGTTAGCGGCCGACCTCTTAGTACTAGGTAAGGGTTTGAAGGTTTTATTTAAGATTTTTCCGCCGTTCATCTTTTGTCGGGGCGGACGTCAAATCGCGTCTTTTTCTTCATTGTTGGTCACTCCTAAGCCGTGCTTCGTTCACTATGCAGAAGGCATGGCTAGAACCAAGCAAACGGCAGATCCTACGCGCCTGCGCTTGCGGGAAGAAGCATCGACACCCCCTAGGGAGAGATATTCTTCCACCGCCCCGGCAGTCGACGAAGAATATGCCGAACTCTTTCAAGAGATCGACGAGTATGTCGAGGCGGGGGAGCAAGCGGCAAGCTCGTCAGAGGGTACAGCGAGCCAGGCAGTGGGGGAGTCAAGCGTCGCTCCATTGTCATCGGCCGCCGAGGAGCAAGAGGCTGCTCCCCAGCCTATTAGGCCCAGAGGGCGGGAGGAGGCCCAATTGCTTCCGTCGGAGATTTACCCAGACGTGGGTTGGATGCGGTGGCTAGACAGGCACGGGGCCAAGATGAGGGATGACCTCGACCGTCAGCCTGCTTGCCGAGGGAGAATTCCCCGTGTATGCCGCATCCATCAAACTCGGCATGAGATTCCCTCCACACCCCTTCGTTGTGGAGGTGTTAGATGGTTTTAACATTGGGGTGGCCCAGCTGACCCCCAACTCATGGGCGGATATCTTTGGCTATATTGCCAAATGTGCGCTGAACGACGTGGAGCCGTCTTTCAACGCTTTTCTGCATCTGGTCTCCCTCTCTCGTTCCCCCAGTGCCGCCAAAGGGTGGTTTAATCTGAGCAGCCGTGGTACCTACCAGACAGTGGTCGGCAAGCTCAGCAAATGGCATATGTGGAGGAAAAGGTGGGTCGTATTTTACACGGACGACCAGGAGATGTATGAGAGGATGAGCCGCTGGAACTGCAACGCCAACTACATGGACCATGACGAGCCCCTTCCACCCCTTACTGCCGAAGAGTGGGATCAGATAATGGTCCTGTTCAGGGCCAACACTTACCACTTAACAGTGGACAAGAGTTTCCATGTGTCGGCCGAGTGGTTGCCGCACATTAGCCAGTTTCGGAACGAGGCCTTTCTAGCGGCCGTAGGCTTAGGATATTCTATGACTCGAGGTTGTATGCCAATTTATGTGCCGTTCGGCGTTGGTCTATTCATTTTTCTAACTTTGGATTTCTTTTGTTCACAGAGGAAGGAATGAGCAAGTTATCGTTGGCGGATACTGGGAAGGGCGATATGACCGATTGGATGGCGGACATCTATGAGGCCAAGATGCAGAAAGCCAAGGCCGAGTTGGAGGAGAAGGTGAGTATTCTCTTAGGTTGTTTTTGCAAGTTAAGCTTCTCCCGTCCAGTGTCTACAGTGGACGTCTTTTTAGTGACGAGCCGATATCCTGACATGTGACCCGTGTTTGCTAAGGTAGGCCTCGTCACTTTTTAATGACGGGCCCCTTAGTTAGTGTTTTTCCTGCGCTTGCCAAGGTGCGCCTCGTCACCTTTTAAGACGGGCGTCCTCTTTTTTCTTTTTTTTTTTTTTTTTTTTTTTTTTTTTTTTTACAAGTGACTCGTGATTGATAGGGTACGCCTCGTCATTTTTGAGACGGGCGTCCTTTTTAATGACGAGCCACTATTCTGTGAGTGACTTGCACTTGATAAGGTACGCCTCGTCATTTTCGAGACGGGCGTCCTTTTTAATGACGAGCCACTATTCAGTGAGTGACTTGTGATTGATAGGGTACGCCTCGTAATTTTTAAGACGGGCGTCTTTTTTAATGACGAGCCACTATCTTGTGAGTGACTTGTGATTGATAGGGTACGCCTCGTCATTTTTGAGACGGGCGTCCTTTTTAATGACGAGCCACTATCTTGCGAGTGACTTGTGATTGATAGGGTACGCCTCGTCATTTTTGAGACGGGCGTCCTTTTTAATGACGAGCCATTATCTTGTGAGTGACTTGTGATTGATAAGGTACGCCTCGTCATTTTTGAGACGGGCGTCCTTTTTAATGACGAGCCACTATCTTGTGAGTGACTTGTGATTGATAAGGTACGCCTCGTCATTTTTGAGACGGGCGTCCTTTTTAATGACGAGCCACTATCTTGTGAGTGACTTGTGATTGATAAGGTACGCCTCGTCATTTTTGAGACGGGCGTCCTTTTTAATGAAGAGCCACTATCTTGTGAGTGACTTGTGATTGATAAGGTACGCCTCGTCATTTTTGAGACGGGCGTCCTTTTTAATGACGAGCCACTATCTTGTGAGTGACTTGTGATTGATAAGGTACGCCTCGTCATTTTTGAGACGGGCGTCCTTTTTAATGACGAGCCACTATCTTGTGAGTGACTTGTGATTGATAGAGTACGCCTCGTCATTTTTGAGACGGGCGTCCTTTTTAACGACGAGCCACTATCTTGTGAGTGACTTGTGATTGATGACGAGGCCCAATATTTGACTGTCCTTTACGTTCTCTTTTTTTTTTTTTTTAGCAAGCTAAGGACGCGGCTAGGGCGTCAGGGAAGAAGAAGGGGACGACTCTGTCCCAGCTGAAGAAGAGAGCTGTGCCAGCTGGCTCGGAGACTCCGAGTACCTTCAAAAAGCCCAAACCCATACCCCGCCGTCTTGTGAAGAAGGACGAGTCGAAGGTTGCTGAGGGGGGTTGCCCTGATGACGATGAGATTGGCGTGGACAAGCCGTCTCTGGTTGTGGACTTGGTGTCCAAATCGAAGTACGGTGGGCATCCGGACGAGCTGGAGGACCCTCTTCCTGGAATCCCGGCCGACGTCCGTTCCCAGATACCTGCGGAGGTGGCCCGCCGAGCTAGGTCATCGGGCGGTAAGTATTATTCGAACGTCGTTCAGACGTATCGAGCCTCCTCTGGCAGTTCTTCTTACTCTCCGCGTCATCCTAAGGCCGTTGTTTTTCCTATAGCCAAAGACAAAGGGAAGGATGCAGCTGCTGCAGAGGACGAGAACGTACCCGCTACTCCCCACTATTCGTCAAAGGATAGGGTGGCTATATGCCGTAAGGTTTTTAAGGCCGTCCCCGCGGAGTATGTTGCTTCTCTTCCTGGCCGCAAGACTGACGCCCAGTTTGGTGCGATCCAGGCCACTCTTCTCGACGTAAGTCTATTTCCAACTTGCTTGTACTTGTTTTCTCTTTTCGAGTCATTTACTAACATGTAGCTCCTTTTGCAGTTGCTCTGCCGCATGGAATTCTGCAAGAGTTGGAAGACCCGCACTGCTGAGGAGCTCAAAGCTCAGGTGGCTGAGTCCACCCACCATGGCGACTATGCGTTCAAATCTATTGAAGAGGTCCGCCTGCAGATGCAGACGACCATAGACCTTCAAGCAAAGGAGGTAGCTTCGTTGAGGTCTGACAAGGCCGAGCTGCTTAAGAAGATCTTGGCGCAGGACAAAGACATGGTGGCAATGGTCGAGGAGGCCAAAACAGCGGCGGCGGAAATACGGACGCTTCAGGACCAGTTGCGGGAGTACCCTCAGGTCAAAGAGGCGGCTGAGGAAGCCGAGCATCTTCGTGGGGAGCTGGAGACGGCCAGATCGCAAGTTCGCACCTTGCGTGAGCGTCTTCTGGAATCCTATGATCAGGGGGAGCAAGCGACCAAGGACGCTGTTAAGCACGCCTGGGAGAGCCACATGTCAGAGTATGATCTTGCGTGGTTCCAGCGGCGAATGGAACACAGTGCCGCTGTGTTGGCTGCTGAGCGTCTCGGTCAGCCGCCCCCTGAGTTTGTATCATCTGATGATGAGGACGATGCGGCCGCTCCCTGATTTGCTTCCTTCCCCGCTCTTTAAAATTTTATTCAAGTGTTCCCGTGCCTAAGGGCAAAAAACAATTATTCTGTTTAAGTTTTGGCGCTGTTGGCGTCTGTACCATTGTGCCTGCTGAGCACACAACAATTTCTTTCTTTTTGTTTTTGAATTCTGAGCTACTTTTACACGCCTTTCTACGGGCGTTGTTTTATAAGTAAATAGGTTGTTTTTGTTGCTTCTTTTATCTCGCATTTATTTGCTCTTCATAATTTGATTATTCCTTAATCAATAGGTATGGTAGCCAAGGTGCAACTGAGTGTACACTAAGCACGTTGGTGCCGCTGGCAACTGAGCATGCGCTAGGCACTACTGTGGTCGTCTCTTTCTTTGGCGAGCATGTCTATAACGATATTGATTGACGCAAGTCAATCAATAGGTATGATTGCCGCTAGACATGCTCGTCAAATGGACTGGACGGCCAAACGTGCGTGCCGCCGCACTTTTGAGCAAACAACCTTTGTCTCAAAGATATTGGTGCCGCAGGCAACTGAGCACGCGCTAGGCACTACTGTGGTCGTCTCTTTCTTTGGCGAGCGTGTCTATACCGACATTGATTGACGTAAGTCAATCAATAGGTATGATTGCCGCTAGACATGCTCGTCAAATGGACTGGACGGCCAAATGTTCGTGCCGCCGCACTTTTGAGCAAACAACCTTTGTCTCAAAGTTATTGGTGCCGCTGAGCTTTTGAGCAAACAACCTTTGTCTCAAAGTTATTGGTGCCGCTGAGCTTTTGAGCAAACAACCTATGTTTCAAAGTTGTTCATGCCGCTGGGCTTTTGAACAAATAACTTATGATTTAAGTTTATTTGTGCCGCTGGCAATTACTATGCCGTACTGGTTGGCCAGCAGCTTGCTATACTGGGAAGGGAGTTGGATAGGTGATCAGCCTACAACTTGGTGCTAATCTGGGCCACTTCTTAGGCTTCAAACAATTAGTCTTGCTGAGAGTTTTTGCTAATCTGGGCCACTTCTCAGGCCGTCATATAATTAGGCTTTGGTTATGCATTGGAGTGTACATTTTTATATTCATTGTGCGAGCAATAAATATTACGAGACAAATAGAGTAGTATTATTTATAACTTTGCAAGGCGAATTTAGCCGGTTACAAAAGTAATTACTACCCTACTATGACCATTAGAGGCCGCCCCTTGGGCAATGGATCGTGGTAAGTAAGACAAAGCTTATCACATATCTAGAAGAAATACTTCTTGAGATTGTCGGCATTCCAAGTGCGCAAAATAGACCGGCCTTGCATGTCTTGAATGCGGTAGGTTCCATCTCTAACCTCATCATAGATCTCATAAGGTCCCTCCCGAGTGGGCGTCAGCTTACCCTGTTCATTTGCTCGTCCTGTGGACTCCATTTTCCTGAGGACAAAATCTCCCACTTTGAGCACTCTATTAGAGACTCTCTTGTTGTATTCTCTGGCCATCCTTATCTTGTACAGCTGTTGTCTGAGCGCTGCATTTCCTCTAACCTCGGGCAGGAAGTCCAAGGCTGCTTTCATTGTCTCCCAGTTAGCATTTTCGTCATACAGCATGACTCTCAACGTTGGTTCACACATTTCTATGGGTAGGACAGCCTCGGCGCCATAGGCTAGCAAGAAGGGTGTTTCACCGGTTGAATTCTTAGCCGTGGTGCGGATGGACCATAGGACATTTGGCAGCTCATCAGCCCATAGACCTTTGGCTTTGTCAAGCTTCTTTTTCATTCCTTCGGAGATAATTTTGTTGAACGCCTCAACCTGACCATTGGCTTGGGGTCGTCCGACTGATGCAAAACAAGTGTGTATGCCGTGATCTGCCAGCCACTCTTTCAGCTTAGGCGTCTCAAACTGGGGCCCATTATCGAAGACGATAGCCTGTGGAATCCCAAAGCGAGTCATGATGTTCTTCCAAATGAATGCTCTCACATCAGTAGTTTTAATGTTTTTGAGCGCTTCTGCCTCCACCCATTTGGTGAAGTAATCTACAGCAACGATGACATAACGCCTTCCTCCTGGTGCGGCCGTAAATGGGCCTAGAAGATCCATCCCCCATTTAGCAAATGGAATTGGGCTTGTAATGGGCGTCAGAGCTCGGGCCGGTTGGTGTATTAGGTGAGAAAAACGCTGGCATTTGTCACACTTCTTGACCAGTGAAATTGCGTCCTCCTTAAGAGTCGGCCAGTAATAGCCGGTTCGAAGTGCCTTTTCAGCCAAAGCCCTTCCACCAATATGCGAGCTGCACAACCCCTGATGTAGGTCTTCTAGAATTTCCTGCCCCTTCTCAGGTGTTACACATCTTAACAAAGGACGGGAGTAGGCCTTTTTATAGAGGGTGCCGTTCCACATTTCAAACCAAGAGCATTTCTTTTGAAGTTTTGCCGCTTCCCTTGAGTCTTCGGGCAAGCCTCCATTCATTTTGAAGTTTACTATGTCATCCATCCATGTGGACGTTCTGTCAAGAGTTTCCACCTCCATTTGCTCAACACTTTTGTGCTCTTTTACCTCCCAAAACACGTGCCGAGGGGTATCACAAGACGCGGAACTTGCCAACTTTGACAGGGCATCAGCTTGGTTATTTTCCGAGCGAGGGACTTGCCTTACTTCAAAACTTTTCAGTGGCTCTACTTCCTGATGGACGGCCTGCATGTATTTGACCATAGTCGGATCCCTAGCTTCGTAGGTCCCATTAACTTGGCTCACAATTAGTTGGGAGTCAGATAGTGCTACAATCTCCTCGGCGCCTGCCGCCTTACACATTTTAATGCCACAAAGCAGGGCTTCGTATTCGGCTTCATTATTTGACGCCTGGAAGTTAAATCGCATAGCATACTCAAAAGTGTCTCCTTCTGGGGAGTGACAGATTATCCCAGCTCCACATCCATTCCGTGTGGATGAGCCGTCTACATACACTGTCCACACCGTGTTTGTATTCTTGGAAAAGTCAGGCCTCGTCATTTCAACAATAAAGTCGGCACATGCCTGCCCCTTGACAGCTTTCCTCGGCTCATAGGTGATATCAAAGGCGTTCAGCTCTATTGCCCAATTCAGCATTCGTCCTGACGCCTCCAGCTTTGTGAAGGGGTGTTTGAGCGGTTGATCTGTGTAGACCACTATTTTGTGAGCTAAGAAATAAGGACGGAGTTTTTTGCTGGCCATGAACAGAGCTAAGCCAAACTTTTCCACTGTAGGGTATCTAACTTCAGCATTTTGAAGAACATGACTGACAAAATATACCGGCATCTGTATTCCTTCCCTTTCTGTCAGTAGAACGGCACTCAACGAGTGCTCGGGCACGGCAAGATACGTGTACAAATTCTCTCCTAGCAAGGGACTAGCAAGACGAGGCAAGGTATGCAAGTGCTCCTTTAGTCTGACCAATGCCGCCTCGGCCTCGTCCGACCATTCAAACTTGGCCTTCTTTCTGACAGATCTAAAGAAGTAGTGGCACTTGTCTACAGCCCTGGAAAGGAATCTGCCCAGGGCGGCCAAGCAACCTGTGAGCCGCTGGACCTCCTTCACTGTCTTTGGTGAGCTCATATCGATTATTGCCTGGATTTTGTCTGGGTTGGCTTCGATTCCTCTTTCATCAATCAAGAAACCTAAGAATTTGCCTGCCGTCACCCCGAACACACACTTCTTAGGATTCAACCTCATGTTGTAAGCTCGAATAGTCTCAAATGTCTCCCTGAGATCAGTTATGTGCGCCGTCCTCAGCTTACTTTTTACGATCATATCATCAATGTAGGCTTCAATATTTCTGCCGAGCTGCTTAATGAACACAGTGTTAATAAGACGCTGAAAGGTGGCCGGTGCATTCTTTAACCCAAACGACATCACCTTGTAGCAGTAAAGGCCTTGTTCAGTAACAAATGACGTTTTTTCCTGGTCGTCAGGCCACAACGGAATCTGATGAAACCCTGAGTATGCATCCATAAAGCTCATCATAGCATGCCCTGCTGTACAGTCGACGAGCCGGTCAATCTTGGGCAATGGGAAACTGTCCTTTGGACATGCCTTATTGAGGTTGGTGTAGTCAACACACATTCTCCAGGTACCATTAGGTTTTTTGACGAGGACCACGTTAGCAACCCAGTCGGGGTACTGACTAGGCCTGACAAACCCAGCCTCCATCAACTTTTGTATTTCCGCGGCTGCCGCCTGATTTCTATCTTCCCCATGGTTCCTTTTCTTCTGACGAACCGGTTTGAAGTTTGGGTCCACATTCAGCTTATGGACGGCCACAGCAGGGTCAATACCCGGCATTTCGTCCACTGTGAAAGCAAAGATATCTTCAAATTCTCTCAAAAGGTGGACCAACTCCGCCGCCAGCGGGTCGTCAGGAGAAATCCCGATGGGCACTATTCTGTCAGGTTTATCTGTGTTTAATACCACATTGAAATGGGCCCCAACAGGCTCTGGGCGTCTCTCTTCCATGTGCCCTGCTGAGATAGTTAATGTTTCTTTGACGATCTTGGGTTGCGTGTCGCCACATTTTCGTTTGTTGCTCGATGTCCCTTTCTCTTCACCCGTCCCCCATGCTTCTGGACTCAAGGTGGTTAGGTAGCAATCTCTAGCTTGTTGCTGGTCACCATGTATAGTGCTGACACTCCCATCGTCACAAATGAACTTAAGAAGCGTCAGATGAGTCACAATGACAGCCTTTGCCCTATTCAACGTGGGACGCCCCAAGATGATGTTATATGCCGTCAGGTCTTTCACTATGAGAAAACGGACATCCATTTGCCGAGATTCCTTTTTATTTCCCATCCTCAAGGGAAGGGTAATTATGCCGACTGGGTGGATGATACTACCTCCGAAGCCTATAATGGGATAGTGGATTTTCTTAATCTTTGAGGAATCATGTTGCAGCCGATTCAAGCACTCTAGACTAATTATGTCCGACGAATTCCTGTATCAACCAAAATACGCCTAACCCTCAGGTTAGCAACTTTTAACTCAATTACCAAAGGATCTTCATGCGGGGTGGAGATTTTCCCACGGTCGGCCTCGCCGATTTCAACTTTTGGAAACGGGTCAGCTGTGGCCTTGCCGGACAGCATCACTTGCCCCAATCGCTTGGCATAATCCTTCTGGCCCCTCATGGTCGGCCCGCCGGCGGCCAATCCTCCTGAGATGACTGCTACGCACTCTGGGTCGGTACGATTCCCATCTTCCTCCGAGGGAGGGGATTTGTTTTTCTTGTAGAAGGGTTTGCCAGAACCTCCCGTGTTCCTGCTGATATAACTTTTTAAGAATCCCTTGGTGGCTAGGCCGTCCAATGCCCTTTTCAAGCTCTTACATTCATTGGTGTCATGCCCAATGTCACTGTGAAAGTGACAGTACAGTTTGGGGTCCCTACTTTCTGGTGGCGACTTCATGGGAAATGGACGATCAATGTCATATTTGGACCCGACGTCCATCAGAATTGTGTACATGTCTGTGTTATACTCAAATCGCTCCCGATCATAAGTTCTGGGCCGTTTCTGACCTGCCGCTCTGGGGGCCCTGTCTGACTCTTTTGCAATAGCCCACGTCCCGTTAGGCCGGTTCTTCTTTTCGGACTTCTCCTTTTTTGCCGCTAGCTCGGCGGTATCACTCCCTCTGGGATCTTTCGGGACGCTGCAAATCTCTGTTGCATGAATGAAGGCCTCGGCCTCATCCAGCACTTCTGCCATTGTTCGGACGCTTTTCTTTACCAGATCAAACTTGAAAGAGCCCTTTTTAAGCCCTCTAATGAAGTTATAAAATGCAACACCATCTGGCAAATCCGGAATTTGCCCTGCCTCTAGATTGAATCTCTTCACATAACTCCTCAGAGACTCGTCCTTCCCTTGCTGAATCCTACTCAGATGCATGCTCGTCTTCTTCTCTTCCTTGTGAGCCATGAACCGAGTAGAGAACAATAGCTCGAGCTCCGAAAAAGAGCGAATAGTTCTGGCTGGAAGTCTCTCGAACCACTTAGATGCTACTCCTTTGAGTGTGCCCGGAAAATACTTACACCAAGTTGAGTCAGTTGTTCCTTGAACATACATGTGATGCCGGTAAACCAAGAGGTGCATGTCTGGATCTGTGGTCCCATCGTAAGCATCAATGTTGGGCGGGTTGACTTTTGGTTCCCTCGGGGCTCTCATGATGGAATCTGCAAAAGGGGTGGTGTGCCCTAGGGCCATGTTGGACACCCCCTCCTGAATGTGATACACAGGATCTTGACGCCTTGAGTAGGGTAGCCGCTGGGAAGACTCGCGTCCGCGAGTTTGACGGGTTGGACGGGTGACCCCTGGACGCGCCTGGCTCAGATGCGTATAAGTTGGATGAGGGAGAGGTCTATCCGGCATGACGGGGGTTGACCCAGTGTCAGAAAGTGCAGACTCAGAGTCAGGCAATTGCTCTGCGCGTGGCTGCTCACGTCCTCGGGATGTTTCTCCGATCAGCCGCCGTGGCAGTCGGCGTGGTAGGTAAGACATTGCCTGATTGGGCTGACTTGCTGGCGGCTGTCTCCTTAGGTCCTCGCCTGTCAGCCTGGTCCAGACGTTTGGGGGGCGCAAAGAAAGTGTTGGCCTATTGCTTGCCGGCCCCTCATGATTTGCAGCCACAGGAGTGGTGTAAATCAGCATACTCTTCTGCACCTCAGCATTAACTGTCTTTCCCACATCAGCTTGGAACTCAGCCAAAATAGCCCGAAGAGCACCCCACAGAGACAGGCATATCAGGGTTCTCCTCTATTACCGTATCCACCCGAGGATCCAGGTGTCCTCCAGGGGGGGTGCGATTGACCTGGTCGTCCTCCTCGCTGAGCACCTCTACCTCGGCAGCGTGACGAGGGGTGTGCCCGGCCGCAAATATACGCGCGGCTTCTTCGGTGATTCTCGTGGCCGGCGTATGATGTTCAGTCGGCATTTCTCTTTCGAGGGGTGGCCGCTCTACTCGCGTAGGCCGCCCAGTATCGTTGTCCTGTCGTTGATCTTCCATGTTACCGTACCTCCCCACAGACGGCGCCAAATGTTGTGGGGTTTTTCCGGTGAGATACCTTGGAGGTTTTCCGGTAACTTTTAAGGATTTAACAAGATTGTATTTTTATAGAGAGAGAAAGTAGAGAGAAGGCAGAGCAGCAATTGCCCTTGAATGTATTGATTGTGACCCCTTTTCTAGGGAAGTGGGACTATTTATAGTACTAGGTTTTTGTGGGAATGACCTAATATTCCCTTAACATGATGGGCTGGGGAATGGGAGGAGGACATGTGTCCTTTCTCCTTACAATTCTTTGGCCCCTTTTGGCAATAGTGGGCTATTTGGGCCTATTGCTTAGTCATTCACTTGGGATACATACTAATTAAGCCCCTTTCCGGGTATAGGTATTATACATACATTTATACACACTTAAATACATACATTGTAGATACCTAGATTAATACTCATGCTCCGGAGTAGACTTCGTATGATTTCTGCTTAGGGGGCGTAATACGTGCCATGTGTCACATCCTCATTGGTACACGAAGGCATGGTAATTTTGCCCACAACAGCCGGAATCGGAAATATTGCCGGAAACGGAAATATTGCCGGAAACGGAAATATTGTCAGAATCGGAAATATTATCGGAATCGGAAAATAATTCCGGAAACGGAAATATTAAATATTTGTTCGAAACGGAAATTAATTCCGGAATCGGAAATGTTAAATATTGTTCGTATCGGAAATGAATTCCGGAATCGGGAATTTAATCAGAAGCGTATCGTACGAATTAGCATCGGACGAGGCTTGCTAGACGAAGGCCCAGCACGAAGCCAGGCCGTCGCCCAGCAAGCCACACGCATCAAACAAACACGCCAAGGCCTCGACCAAGCCCAGTGCAAGGCCAGGCCCAGCCAAGGCATGCGCGCACGCTCAACCAATGGGCTGCGAGCATTGGGCCAAGGCGCTGTGCTCTCAGCGTGGGCCACGAGGCATGCGCGCAGGCGTGCGGTGCTCGTGTGCGTGCTATACGAATCCTAAAGCTATCGGAATTCGTGCTATGATTAAATCCTAATCCTAAATGATAAAATTAATTATTTAGAGTTCTGAAAGGATTCAAATTAATTAATTAGTATTCTAACAGGATTCGAAATCCTTTTCCATGGTTCTATAAATATATGCCTAGGGTCATAAATTTATGTACGAGTTTTTTTTAACAAGTATTCATACAATAAAAAGCTGTGATTTTTGTGCAGAAAAATCAGTCACATTACTTGCCCATATTAGCCGAAAATTATAGTACCTTAAGGGCGATTCTAGTTGGTCAATGTTAAGGCGGATCCGGACGTGCTGTGGACTATCTACGGAGGGACGACACTAGGAGTCCTAAAGATTTGTTCTTGTTCGGTTCGGGCGCAGCTAGGGAGGGCACACTACAAAGTGTATGCATCTGAATTATGCTAACTGATTATGTGTAAATAATATGTTTCCGGGCATTAAGGTTTTTCCGCATGATTTATGTTTTTCATATGTATCATAACCTAACAGTGGTATCACGAGCCTCTTATTATTTACATAATCTAAATTGCATGACATGGTTAAATTTTACAAATTTGCAAAGAATTAAAAGGGGTGATTAATTTTCGTAATTGTTAATTAATTGCAAATTGCGTTTATTTAATTATATGTATGATATATGCGTTTTATATAGAGTTTTTACCCCCGTCTCTTAGTACTTTTTGATCTCAAATGAGCTCTTCGGAGCGATTTTTAGTACTAATGTGCTCCTTGTAGTGTGTTTGTAGTTTCAGGTTCATCATTGTAGGAATTAACATATTTTTGTGCATTTCCTACTTATTTGAATCAATACAAGAGCTTATATACTTTCGAGAGCACAAACATTGAGTTGGAAGAATTTTCATGCAAAGCGAATAGTGAAAGAAGTAGAAAACTGAATGTCGTCCACTCTTTTGATCATAACTCGAGTTATACAACTCTAAATGCAGCGATTCAAATTGGGTTGGATTCTATACTTCAAGATCTTTCCAACGAGTGGTCACTCGCCTAATTCCGACTTATAACGAAGAAGATATGGTGTTTTTAAGATACGGGATCGTGCAGTTTGTCGAGCAGATCGCCCGATCGGGCGGCCCATTGCCCGATCGGGCGACGACAACCCCTGGGCGCGGATTTTTGCTTTGTTTCCGTTTTTTTTCTTCTACTTTTGGGCAAGACTATAAATATAGCCCTTAGACATATTTTTTAGGATCTTATTTTTCTAGTACCTTAGTTTATTGCTTAGTTTTTATTCTTTCTCTAAACTTTTGTTAATTACTTTTATTATTGCTTTCAAGTTTCAAACTTTAAATTTCATCCTTTGTTCTTCAATTTGGTATTTATTATTTCTTTCCTTCTTTATTCAATTTTAATTATGTTTTCATTAATCATGTTTGCTTTGTTTAAATTAAATATTTGTGAGTAGTTTATATTCTAGGGTTTTGGGAATCCATGAATTAATATGAAGGGATGATTGAATGTTGTTGATTGTTGGTATTGTGGTTAATTCCTATTGATTGATTTCATTTACTATGCGATTAGATTTGCGCAGGTCTAATTGTATTAGTCTAGCAATATCAATTTAAGATTCGAGAGATGCAATTTGATGTTTAGGCTTGTGTCAATAGGTAGAACTGGGATTAATACGTAGCGAGAGCCCGTTAATTCTAAGTCTATGATTAGTATTGATTCGAGAGAGCATGCTAATCTAATTAACTGTTCTATTGATTATTAATATTGTTTATCATCCCGGATTGTTGTTCATTGGTGAACCTATGCCCTAGACCTCTTAATATCTTATTTATTCCTCTTTTATTATTGTCTTAGTTTTAATATACAAATCAACCAACTTTCTTGTTTCCCAATAGTTTAGACCTTAGTTTTAATAGTAGAAAGAACGCTTGTTTCCCTGTGGATACGATCCTGACTTCCCTTGCTACCTTGTTAGTGGAATTAGGTTTATTTTTGACTAGGTGATACGACTTTAGCCTGTCAATGTACGCAGTTTTTCGGCAGTTTATTCGTTACTCAACCAAATCGAGTGATTTTTGTGTCAATTCCGCATGTAAAAGGCATTCTAAAATTTTGACAAAAATACATATTTTCGGCCGAACCCGGAATTCCCAAATTCGAAGCCTAACTATGACTTTTCGGAGGTTTTAGTTTTTCAAACGCAAAAGTTTGTAAATTTAAGATGTTAAATTGAATATTTGCGATTGTTGTTGATAAATCTTGAATTTTTTATTGACCTACTGTATATGTTTAACAATTTTGAATGCCTAAACTTGTTAATTATACAACCTAATTTGTAATTATGATTAATTTGTTGAAATTCGAATAATTTAGAATTGATTTGATTTTCGTAATTAATTGATGATTTAATTAGGTATCCATGATTAAAAACCACCATAAAAATTGTTAATTTATGATAAATTTTAAATTTTTATGACCTAGATTTGAATCCATGTTAATCGGAAATTAATTGATTAATAAATTTTCGATTTTTCTCCCTAAAATTATGAAATTAATATGATTTATTAATTTGTCATTAATTTTAAATTAAAAAGTTTTAATTTTTATATAATTCGCTCATAAAAGTTGCACGCACAAAGCAAAGGATGCTACGTGTTACCCTTAAGGGGTGTTGTATAGTGCGGGCATGCGACGACGAGCAAGGGAGCTGGTCGCCTATGCGGTACGAATGCAGCGAGCAACGAGCGTGGCATGCACAAGGCAATGGCTGCCTAGGGGCTGTGTGCTACACGTGTGGGGCGATGGGGCGATGGGCAAGCAAGTGCAGCGAGCAAGGCAAGCACGCGTGGGCAGTAATGGATGCTGCGCCACAACGTGCGTTGCCTCGCACAGCAGCACGCCAAGGCAGAAGCCAAGGCAGCGATTAGCGCAGCAAAACGTGCACGCGGGCAGCGTTGGCTGGCCTGGCCAGCAAGCGTTGCCCAACAGCGCGCCAAGGCGATGGGCGAGTGGGCTGCGCGCAAGCATGGCTCGCTGGGCCTTACGCATTGGTGCGTTGTTGCTTGGGCTTTGCGGTACGATCAATCGAGTGACAAGGGGTTTGTTGCTTGTTGGACTTGACGAGGCATGGGCGCAAGCCCTTGGCCTTGTCTTGACCCGATTGGTTCGTTTTAATTTTAATTTGAAAATTTCAGTTTGTAAATAATTTTAATTAATTTTAAAATTAATAATTTAAATTGTTTTCTTGGATTTTAATTTTGAATATTATAATTATTATAAATTTTTATTTATACTAATTATTTTACTAAAATTAAACCTTGAATTAATTTTTAATTCTTAAATTCAACTAAAAATAAATTAAATAAATGGATTCGATTATAATTTTATATGAGCTTTAAATTTTAATTAAACTTGTATGTTTCCGGTTAGACTAGAAAGACATTTTTATGTTTAAAATTAGTAAAGCATATAAAGTTATTGGTTTAAGTGGGAGCCTTTAGTCATAAACTCTTGATTAGGTCTACAAATCCTTTAAAGTTAAACAACTTGATTAGAATTAATAAGGACTGAATAATTGGTAGATTATTGGTGCCCTTGATTAATTGCTGCAAATATTTATGTGATGCATAACATGTTTTACTAACCAGCTATGTGGGCCATTCACGATAATGAATGGGTGAATGGTATATATTGTATATGTACCGTTTTGCAGGTTATGACACTAGTAGAAAATCATTCATTTGCTGCTACGGATTGGCGGCGTTCTTTCGCATACGCCTCGTAGCAAAGCGCATATTCACATTTTGGGGTATGTGAACATTCATCGGCGGCGTCAATTTTGAAGAAAACGCCTCAAACCAATTTAAAGCTTTAGTCAGCGGCGTTACTTTGTTTAAACGTCTCAAGGAAACAATCTCTGGCTAAAACAAAAACTCGGTTTCTAATCCCAACTGATCACTCTCTTATTTTATCTCCCAAACCCTTTTCTTCATCGTCCCTTCCGCAACCTTCGTCTCCTCCCTTTCTCTATCAAACGTCCCCGCCCAACTATCCTATTTCCTTCAATTCACCCTCTACCCTCGCTACTACTCTTTCGCCGACCTCCCATTTCTATCCTCAACGCTCAAATCCCACACTTTTCCTTAACAACTCCCTCACCGCCACCTCCTCCGATTTCGATGACTTCTTCGTCCTGGCGTGAAGCTCAACAGCCCCCCCATGTTCGACGACATATGCTGAGGTTGTTTAATTTGATCGCAATACCTTCTTCGATCTCATTTTGGTAATGAATTTTTTTTTCTCTCTCCTCGATTATTCTATATGTCGTTGATTTTTCAGATCTTGTTTTGTGTTAGGGTTTATTAAAATTTTGTGTTGTTTTTCTTAATTTTGGTTTTTAGTTAACCCTAACTGTACAATTTTTCTATTTAATAGTTACTTTTATGGTTTATGAGATTTGAATCTTCGTTTTTTTTCTGTACGATCTACAAATGCCAAGAAGTGATAGATTGAGGAAAGAGCAATCAGAGTCTCAGAGGAAGACAAAACGTAATTAAGGTGAGCTAAAAATCAGTTGAATTTCTATTTGCAAGTTTTGAATGAATTCTTATGCTCAATTACTCTTCTTGTTTGGGAAATGGTGCAGCAGCCATTAACGGCAGGTGTTGCGGTGGGTTTGTCACTCAGACATTCGAGTCTATGCTCAAGGAATGTTCGGAAACAAAAAATCTTACTTTACTTCAATCCACAATTCAATCTTCTTTGGGTTTGTACAATTTGGCTAACTTTTATTTGGATTTAGGCTGATTTTCATCCCGTTAATGTTATAATTGTTAGATTTTATGTGTTTTATAGATGGTAATAAAGAGGGGAATCAACAAACTCATATGGACTAAAATCCTCAAGAAGCTCCAGCAACCTCGGAAGTTCCGAAGAGGTTAGATATATTTTGTCGCATTATTGTGTAATTGTTTGATCTTTAAAAAACTCAATTATAGTGGTGAATGGAAAAGTGTGATTGTTGGGAAATTAACTAGATATGAGTTTTAATGTGTTGGAGATGATATTCTGCCACATGGAATGTAATTGATAGTGTGATAGTAATATATTAGAGAGGTAATGCATCTTACTAGTCCAACCTAAT
Organism: Spinacia oleracea; assembly: GCF_020520425.1. NCBI lineage: Eukaryota > Viridiplantae > Streptophyta > Magnoliopsida > Caryophyllales > Amaranthaceae > Spinacia > Spinacia oleracea. Next base: position 91,090,437 of record NC_079491.1, on the reverse strand, counting down.
AAAAAGAGTTTTAGTACTAGCATTAAGCCACAAACTTGAATTATAATCTTGTGTATTGTGGAAAAATTGAGGTCTGATTGAACAATGTTAGTTGAGGTGGTAGACTATAAAAGTACTTATACAGAGGTTATCAGGATAAATAGAAGCACCTATATAAGAAGGTCAACATACTTTTTGAAGATTTAGTACAAAAACAGTGTGATTATAAGGAAAATATTATTGGTCTTATGCTAATTCTAACAAAATCCATTTCAATTTCGCATATTATAAGTTGTTGTTTACTAGCTTATTCTCCTGTATCAAATTAGGCTAATCGATCTTAAAATAATTGAATGAATGAGTACTAATATGATATGTAATATTTTAATAATTAGAAATAGAACATAAAGGAATTGGATTATTTCCTTTATGAAATCCATGTAAGCTATGTTGGAGTGATAGGGTGATTCTTATTGAATGAGGAAATGACATGGAACTCTCTTGTGAGCGGGGAAATGACGCACCATTATTATAAAATTTCATCTTATGCCACTACTATAAAGAATCTTTTTTGTAAATTGTGTAATTTCGTAAGGGATTGGGACAATGTAACCATTGACTATGGATGGGGATAATATATGTTATCTTGTTTGTTATATGCTCCATTTTGTTGCATTTCATTGATAATCGGAAATAGATTCACCTAATTGTTTGGTTGTTTGCCAAGGCCTTTTCAACTCAATAGCGTATGGTCTTCACTCTTCTGTGAGGCGGGCTATTTATGAGAGACTGGATCTGTAAGTCAAGGACTTCTAGGGTAACTTTTTGTCATAAAGTTACTTCTCTTGCCCACCTGCTTCTGATGTCAGCAAGTCATTGCAGTGCAATGGCTTGTATAAATAATGGCTGGAGATTATATTTCAGTTGATATATTCCCACATTAAAGGGGTGTCTATTTTAGAGGGAAATGTGCAACTCCAGTACTCATAGAACTTATTTTACACACCTGTTTACTGCAGTCAGAGAGTGCTCAAGGAGATGTTGCTGCTATGGGAGGTAGAGGACGAGTAGCAGGTGGCCGCGGGCGAGGAATGAGAAGGCGATGAGCGTAATGAGAATTGAAGTCACTTGGGAGTTAGCTGAAGTTTTGATGGTGATGCTATCCTGTTTGTGCTATGTCGAGTTACATGTGGAAGGGAAATGTTTCAAGCGTATCCTGCTGAATGGAAGACAATCGTATGTATGCTCAACAAATTGGTGCCCTAGATAAAGTATTTTAATGAAGTTGTGCTTGCCTATATGTGTATTGTGCTTCCGATCTGGGCCATAATTAGATTTTGATTAGTCTGCATGATTTGAATATAATGATGAAGGGTTTGTACTGTGTTTGGGGAAGCTGTTTAGGAAGTGTTACAGGGTTTTGTCGTGAAGTAGTTTTGAAAATTTTGGTTTGTGTACGGATTAGTTGATGATTTATCATTATAAACACTCTTTATGTTCTTTTGGGCCTATGTTTATATACTTTAACTATTGCAACATAACAATAATTAGTAATCAAGAACCTGCCAACATTTCTGATTTTTTTTTGAAAAAGTACTGCTTATTTGAGGCGTTTTTAAGAAGTTAACTTTGCAAATACCATATTCATTTGAGGAGTCTTTAGGAAGAAATTATACTAAATACAATATTCTTTGAGGCGTTTAATCAAAAAACGCCTCCAATAAATTATTGTTTTGAGGTGTTTTTTGGCGCCGCAAATGAATACCTATTCATTTGCTGCCATCCCATTTGCTGCTACGCTAAATACGCCGCTAATCAATATAAAAGTGACGCCTCTAATAAATTTTTTTCTACTAGTGTGAAGTGACTAGTATGGCCCAAATAGGATAGAAAATATGGTCTGCGTACCATTAATTTGAATGTAATTGGTCTAATGCACCAAAGTTTATTTTTTAAATTCAAATATGGTCTGCGTACCATCAAATAGTTGTAATTAGTGTAATTATAGCTGATCCTATTTGAAGAAAATGACGCCTCCCACGGTGAAATTCAAGACGGAGTTTCCAACCCATTTTCAAGACGGACTTTGAAGTTGAAGCTTCAAGATGAAGTCGGGCCATACTAGATCACATTTATCTTATGCATGATTTAAGTTATTTATTGCTTTTAAATATGTCTTAAATATGCATGAGATTGTGGCTTGATTATGTTGCATGATTAAGGATTTTAGTTCACTTAAAATCTAAGCAACATAGTAAGAGCCTTAAGTTCCAAACTTAAAAGTTGAGATAAAAGGTGCCATGCCAAATTAACACTTACTTGGATAACCTTTACATCAATCTTAGTAATAGTTTTCCGCCATAGCGAGGTGTTACTTATTGATTCTAAAGGGGTAAGGTACACAAACAATTGTGAGTACATGTTAGTTTTGGTGAAACTCAACGATATAAGTAAGGAGTCCTTTTATGTCGTGGCAAAATCGATAGGTTTACCTAATAAGTTCTTAGACGCACCTATCAACCAAGAGTAGTTTCTAGACTATTAGCAAAAGGCTTTTGCTTACCTAAAAGATTTTAGAATTGAGTCAAAATACATAATGTGCTTAATTCTTCAATGGTTTTTAGGGTCTTGGAATCATTTTATTCACACCTGCCGGAACACATAACTTGAATAAAATGCTTAATGAACATAAATTATGCATGTATGCTAGAATTTAAGTTTATTAAGAGAAACTGTGAATGATTATTTATCTGTTTATTCTTTTTCAATTGTATTTTTAACTATGGCAAACAACAATTCATTCAACATTCGATCAATTCTCGAAAAGGAGAAGTTGAACGGGAAAAACTTCCTTGACTGGCAAAGAAACATGCAAATAGTTCTTATGCAGGAAGAAAAGGAGTATGTCCTAGAAGAGGCGATGCCCGAAGCCGCGGGCGACGGGGTCACTCAAGCAGCCCTCAATCGTTGGATTGATGCCAACAAGGATGTGAAATGTCTAATGCTTGCAACCATGAGTGCAGATCTACAGAAAACGTTCATCAACTCAGATGCTTTCACGATCATCAGTGAGTTAAAGAACATGTTCCAAGATCTGGCTCGGGTTGAAAGATTCGAGACTCATAGGCAAATTCTTGAGACCAAGCTTAAGAAAGGCGAGCCCGAAAGTCCACATGTTCTCAAAATGATTGGACTCATTGAGAATATGAGTCGGCTGGACCAGCAATTCTCTCAGGAAATGACTGTTGACACAATCCTCCATTCTCTTCATAACGGGTATGATCAGTTCAAACTGAACTACAGTATGAATAGTCTAGACAAAACGCTCACTGAGCTTCACGGTATGCTGAAGACCGCTGAAAAGACGCTCAAAAGTGATAAGCAAGATCTGCTTATGGTGCGTGGGGGCAAGTTCAAGAAATCTGGTAAGAAGAGGAATGCTAAGAAAGGTGGCAAGAAGGCCAGCCCGACTAAGCAAACTGGCGCCAAGTCTGAAAAGAGGAAGGTCAGTCAACCCACTTCTGAATCCGAATGCTTCTACTGCAAGAAGAAGGGGCATTGGAAGAGATATTGCTTGAAGCTTAAGGAAGATCAGAAGAATGGAACAGTCTTTCCATCTTCAGGTATTTTCTTTATAGACTGTATACTTGCTAATTCAACTTCTTGGGTATTAGATACAGGTTGTGGCCCACACTTATGTTCCAATTCACAGGGACTAAGAAGAAGTAGAAGGTTAAGCAAGGGTGAAGTCGACCTACGAGTGGGAAATGGAGCAAGGATTGCTGCATTGCTATAGGAACTTATTATTTGTAGTTGCCCTCAGGGTTAGTTTTGGAACTGGAAGACTGTTTCCATGTTCCAAGTCTTACTAAAAACATCATTTCTGTTTCTTGCTTAGATGCTAAGGGATTTTCCTTTTTAATAAAAGACAATCGTTGTTCATTTTATTTTAAAGAGATGTTTTATGGATCTGCTAGATTAGTCAATGGACGTTATTTATTAGATCACGACAAACAAGTTTATAACATCAATACCAAAAAGGCCAAAAAGGATGATTCAGATCTCACCTATCTGTGGCATTGTCGATTAGGCCATATTAACTTGAAACGCATGGAAAGACTTCAAAAAGAAGGAATTCTAGAACCATTTGACTTAGAGGATTATGGTAAGTGCGAATCATGTTTACTTGGCAAAATGACAAAGCAACCTTTCTCTAAAGTTGGAGAAAGAGAAACTGAACTATTGGGTTTAATCCATACAGATGTATGTGGACCAATGAGTACAAATTCTAGAGGTGGTTTCAGCTACTTTATCACTTTCACTGATGACTTCAGTAGATATGGTTATGTCTACCTAATGAAGCATAAGTCTGAATCCTTTGACAAATTCAAAGAATTTCAGAGTGAAGTAGAGAATCAATTAGGCAAGAAGATTAAGGCACTGCGGTCTGATAGAGGCGGTGAATATCTGAGCTATGAATTTGATGACCATCTGAAAGAATGTGGAATTCTATCAGAATTGACTCCTCCTGGAACACCACAATGGAACAGTGTGTCGGAACGGAGGAACAGAACCTTGCTAGACATGGTTAGATCAATGATGGGTCAGGCCGAACTTCCAATAGAATTTTGGGGACATGCACTAAATACATGCAGCTGCACTCACTATAAATAGAGCTCCGTCTAAAGCTGTTGAAAAGACTCCATATGAGTTATGGTTTGGAAAGCCTCCAAAAGTGTCTTTTCTTAAGATTTGGGGATGTGAATTATACGTCACACGATTAATTTCAGACAAACTTCATCCAAAATCTGACAAATGTATCCTTGTGGGCTACCCAAAGGAAACAAAGGGGTATTACTTCTACAATACATCTGAGAACAAGGTGTTTGTTGCTCGAGATGGTATCTTTTTGGAAAAGGATCACATTTCCAAAATGACAAGTGGGAGAAAAGTAGACCTCGGAGAAATTCGAGTCGAACAACAAACTCTAGAGAATGCTCAAGATGACATTTAGGATGAGACTCAGAGATCTTTAGAAGTATCTGGTGAGAATCATGGACAATCTAGAGATGTAACCCCGCGTAGATCGCAAAGATATAGATCTCAACCGGAAAGGTACTTAGGTATTTTGACGAACGAGAGCTATGACGTTCTATTACTTGAAAGTGATGAATCTGCGACTTACAAACAAGCTATGGCGAACCCTAGCTCCAAGCAATGGCAAGAAGCCATGCAATCTGAATTAGACTCCATGTCAGAAAACCAAGTGTGGGATTTGGTCGATTTTCAGATGGCTACCAAGCCATAGGAAGCAAATGGGTTTTCAAACTGAAAAAGGACAAGGATGGGAAACTAGAAGTTTTCAAAGCTAGATTGGTTGCAAAAGGTTACAGACAAGTCAACTGAAAATAAATTAAATAAATGGATTCGATTATAATTTTATATGAGCGTTAAATTTTAATTAAACTTGTATATTTCCGGTTAAACTAGAAATACATTTTTCTTCCACACCAACAAAAAGGGCCTTCAAACGAAGCCCATTGTTTCAACACCGGAACAATTTGACGCCGTCTGTGGGGAAGAACACTTCAAAGCCTTGTATGACCATGCAAATCTATCCATAATTTTTTTTATTAAGAAGGTGTTTGGGCTCTCAATTAGATACCAATTGGGCTAACAGTCCAAAAGCCCAATGGCTCTAAAACAACAACATCAAGCCATCTACCCCTTACAAGGATGTTCAGCCATCAACAAGGCCCAAGGCCCAACAGTAATAAATGACCTATAGGGCATTTACTACACAAACACTATAAATAAGCCGCCAAGGCTCACACCTCAAGGTACGTCCAATTTATTGCCTTAAGACTATTCTCTAGAGAATTCACTCTAGATCCGAGCATCGTTCTTACTTAGGCATCAAAGGGGCTATCCTCAGAAACACCCCCGAGGCTAGTAACTTTGTCAATTGTGCAGGTAAATTCGAGCACGACTCATTCAAGCAAGCTAGATCTTCCATACCAACAAAAAGGGCCTTCATACGAAGCCTATTGTTTCACCACCGGAATAATTTGACGCTGTCTGTGGGGAAGAACACTTCAAAGCCTTGAGAAATCAGCCATTTTTGCTACAAAAATGGATAATAACACTAACAACATCGTTAATGACAACGTCAGCGTCCATACGGACTCAGAGTCCGAAGCAAAGGTGCAACCACGGTCAGAGGCAAGGTCATAGCCGAGCAGGGCTACCACCGCAGTGACTACTAGACCTCCAATCCCTACTCGGGAAGAACTCACCGCGGCCATAACTATCATGAAAAACTTCCTCTTCAATGAGAAAGAGCAAGGCTTAGCAAATGACCGCCGCGAGGAAAGGAGAACTAGGTGACGGCTGAACATTGTTAGGTTATGATACATATGACATTACATAGATCATGCGGAAACAACCATTAACCCAGGACAACATATTATTTACACATAATCATATAGCATAATTTAGATGCATACTCTTTGTTGCGTGCCCTCCCTAGCTGCGCCCGAACCGAACAAGAACAAGTCTTTAGGACTCCAAGTGTCGTCCCTCCGTATATAGTCCACAGCACGTCCGGATCCGCCTTAAGATTGACCAACTAGAATCGCCCTTAAGGTACTAGAAAATTTCGGCACTTTTATGAGCAAGATGTGTGTTTTAATTTTCTCTCAAAAAACTCACTTTTGAATACTTTGAAACTTGTTATAAATTGTGAGCCCTAGCCTCATATTTATAGGGGTATGGAAAGGGAATCGAAATCCTATTCAGATACAAATTAATTAAACATAGAATCCTACAAGAACTCTAATTTAATTAATTTATCAAATAGAATTAGGAATTTAATCATTAACCGAACTCTGCATGTTTTAGGAAACGTGCACGAACACAAACACTTGCACACACACGCACGGCTGCCACGATGGGCCCCATGCGTGCGCGCGAGCAGCAGCCCACGCAGTGCCCGCGCGCGCTGCGCGCTGCGCGTGTTGTGCGCGCTGCGCAGCCTGCTGGGCCTGGCCTTGTGCTGGGCCTGGCGTGGCTGTTTGTGCGGCGCGCTTGGCTTGCTGGGCGATGGCCTGGCTTCGTGCTGGGCCTCGTCCGGCAGGCCTCGTCCGATGCTTATTCGTACGATGCGCTTCCGATTAAATTTTCCGATTCCGGAATTCATTTCCGATACGAACAATATTTAATATTTCCGATTCCGGAATTAATTTCCGTTTCGAACAAATATTTAATATTTCCGTTTCCGGAATTATTTTCCGATTCCGGTAATATTTCCGATTCTGACAATATTTCCGTTTCCGGCAATATTTCCGATTCTGGCAATATTTCCATTTCCGATAATATTTTCCGATACGTACCATGTTTCCGTTTCCGGCAACATCTACGACTTGGATAATATTTATATTTCCGATACGATCCATATTTCCGTTTCCGGCAATATCATCGTTTCCGGAGTATTCATTTCTTGCCTGTGACGATCTTAGCTCCCACTGAAACCAAGATCCGTCGGTTCCGAATATTCATAGATGGAGTATTTAATGCCATTAAATACTTGATCCGTTTACGTACTATTTGTGTGACCCTACGGGTTCAGTCAAGAGTAAGCTGTGGATTAATATCATTAATTCCACTTGAACTGAAGCGGCCTCTAGCTAGGCATTCAGCTCACTTGATCTCACTGAATTATTAACTTGTTAATTAATACTGAACCGCATTTATTAGACTTAACATAGAATGCATACTTGGACCAAGGGCATTATTTCCTTCAGTCTCCCACTTGTCCTTAGGGACAAGTGTGCATTTCCTAATTCCTTTGTCGCTCGATGCTTGCTCTTGAACATAAGGTAAGAGTTGTCATCCTTATTACGTCCAGAGGTGTTCCTCGGTTTCAGAGTTCAACTGATCAAATAAACAGATAATCATAGCCTATGATTCATCCGAGCACGGCCATGCATTTCACAGTTTCTAGCTCTCCGAGTGGCCTTGTACAACTTTTAAGCATCTCATCCCGATTTATGGGAGGACAATCCCAATCTTGCGATCTTGAGATTAGACTTCGTTTGATAGGTGATTACCTGAGCGTTGCCTTTATAGCCTCCTTTTACGGTGCGACGGTTGGTCAACGTCAAAGCAACCAGTTCTCAAACAAGTAATCTCAAATCACTCAGTTATTGAGGATTTAGTGTCTAATAATTTAATGAAATTTACTTATGACAGACTTTCATCTCTTACAGTAAAGTTTCATAGGTCTTGTCCGATACTAGTCTTCCCAAAGTAAGTATCTATGCAAATGATTATGACATTGCCATGTCCACACAGTTCAAGAAACAGAACTACTAGTCATCTTGCATTCTAATCGTCTAACGTTTTCTATGCGTCCAATTTTATAGAAAACTCCGATTAGGGACCATTTTCAACCTTTGACATTCAAGTTCACTTGATAGACATTTCTTAGTCACAGGACTGGTCCTGACAGTCTATCTTGAATATATCGTCAAATTGAAGGGACTCATCATTTAATAAACCACAAATTAAATGGAAAAATGAATTTATTTCATTTATTGTGAATGATTAACCAATAATGTTTTACAAAGATTTAAACTCTAAAACTTTAAAACATTAAAGAGAGACATCAAAGCCATTCTCCAATATGCTTGATTCCCATAGCTGCAGTGTGCGAGTTGTGCTTCGCCTGCGGCAGAGGTTTAGTTAATGGATCTGATATGTTGTCATCAGTTCCAATTTTGCTTATCTCGACTTCTTTTCTTTCAACGAACTCTCGTAGAAGGTGAAATCTACGAAGTACATGCTTGACTCTCTGGTGGTGTCTAGGCTCTTTTGCCTGTGCAATAGCTCCGTTATTATCACAATACAGGGCTATTGGTCCTTTAATGGAGGGGACTACACCAAGTTCTCCTATGAACTTCCTTAGCCATATAGCTTCCTTTGCTGCTTCATGTGCAGCAATGTACTCCGCTTCAGTTGTAGAATCCGCAATGGTGCTTTGCTTAGCACTTTTCCAGCTTACTGCTCCTCCGTTGAGGCAGAAGACAAACCCAGACTGTGATCTAAAATCATCTTTGTCGGTTTGGAAACTTGCGTCCGTATAGCCTTTAACAATTAATTCATCATCTCCACCATAGACCAGGAAGTCATCTTTGTGCCTTTTCAGGTACTTCAGAATATTCTTGGCAGCAGTCCAATGCGCCTCTCCTGAGTCTGACTGGTATCTGCTCGTAGCACTGAGTGCGTACGCAACATCCGGGCGTGTACATATTATAGCATACATTATTGAACCAATCAATGATGCATATGGAATCCCATTCATTCGTCTACACTCATCAAGTGTTTTTGGGCACTGAGTCTTGCTTAGAGTCATTCCATGAGACATGGGTAGGTAGCCTCGCTTGGAGTCCGCCATCTTGAACCTATCAAGCACCTTATTGATATAAGTGCTTTGACTAAGTCCAATCATCTTTTTAGATCTATCTCTGTAAATCTTGATGCCCAATATGTACTGTGCTTCTCCTAGATCCTTCATCGAAAAACATTTCCCAAGCCAAATCTTGACAGAGTTTAACATAGGAATGTCATTTCCGATAAGCAATATGTCGTTGACATATAATACTAGGAAAGCAATTTTGCTCCCACTGACCTTCTTGTATACACAAGATTCGTCTGCGTTCTTGATGAAACCAAAGTCACTGACTGCTTCATCAAAACGTATATTCCAGCTCCTGGATGCCTGCTTCAATCCGTAGATTGACTTCTTTAGCTTGCATACCTTTTTAGCATTCTTTGGATCCTCAAAACCTTCAGGCTGTGTCATAAACACAGTTTCTGTTAAAACGCCGTTTAAGAAAGCAGTTTTGACATCCATCTGCCATATTTCGTAATCGTAATATGCAGCGATTGCTAACATTATTCGAATAGACTTTAGCATTGCAACTGGTGAAAAGGTTTCATCGTAATCCACACCGTGGACTTGCCTGTAACCTTTTGCGACCAATCTAGCTTTGAAAACTTCAAGTTTCCCATCCTTGTCCTTTTTCAGTTTGAAAACCCATTTGCTTCCAATGGCTTGGTAGCCATCTGGCAAATCGACCAAATCCCATACTTGGTTTTCAGACATGGAGTCTAATTCAGATTGCATGGCTTCTTGCCATTGCTTGGAGCTAGGGCTCGTCATAGCTTGCTTGTAAGTCGCAGGTTCATCACTTTCAAGTAATAGAACGTCATAGCTCTCGTTCGTCAAAATACCTAAGTATCTTTCCGGTTGAGATCTATATCTTTGCGATCTACGCGGGGTAACATTTCTAGATTGACCATGATTCTCACCAGATTCTTCTAAAGATCTCTGAGTTTCATCCTGAATGTCATCTTGAGCATTCTCTAGAGTTTGTTGTTCGACTCGAATTTCTTCGAGGTCTACTTTTCTCCCACTTGTCATTTTGGAAATGTGATCCTTCTCCAAAAAGACACCATCTCGAGCAACAAACACTTTGTTCTCAGATGTATTGTAGAAGTAATACCCCTTTGTTTCCTTTGGATAGCCCACAAGGATACATTTGTCAGATTTTGGATGAAGTTTGTCTGAAATTAATCGTTTGACGTATACTTCACATCCCCAAATCTTAAGAAAAGACACATTTGGAGGCTTTCCAAACCATAATTCGTATGGAGTCTTTTCGACAGCTTTAGACGGAGCTCTATTTATAGTGAGTGCAGCTGTATTTAGTGCATGTCCCCAAAATTCTAATGGAAGTTCGGCCTGACCCATCATTGACCTGACCATGTCTAGCAAGGTTCTGTTCCTCCGTTCTGACACACCGTTCCATTGTGGTGTTCCAGGAGGAGTCAATTCTGATAGAATTCCACATTCTTTCAGATGGTCATCAAATTCATAGCTCAGATATTCACCGCCTCTATCAGACCGCAGTGCCTTAATCTTCTTGCCTAATTGATTCTCTACTTCACTCTGAAATTCCTTGAATTTGTCAAAGGATTCAGACTTATGCTTCATTAGGTAGACATAACCATACCTACTGAAGTCATCAGTGAAAGTGATAAAGTAGCTGAAACCACCTCTAGCATTTGTACTCATTGGTCCACATACATCTGTATGGATTAAACCCAATAGTTCATTTGCTCTTTCTCCAACTTTAGAGAAAGGTTGCTTTGTCATTTTGCCAAGTAAACATGATTCGCATTTACCATAATCCTCTAAGTCAAATGGTTCTAGAATTCCTTCCCTTTGAAGTCTTTCTAAGCGTTTCAAGTTTATATGGCCTAATCGACAATTCCACAGATAGGTGAGATCTGAATCATCCTTTTTGGCCTTTTTGGTATTTATGTTATATACTTGTTTGTCGTGATCTAATAAATAAAGTCCATTGACTAATCTAGCAGATCCATAAAACATCTCTTTAAAATAAAACGAACAACTATTGTCTTTTATTAAAAAGGAAAATCCCTTAGCATCTAAGCAAGAAACTGAAATGATGTTTTTAGTAAGACTTGGAACATGGAAACATTCTTCCAGTTCCAAAACTAGCCCGGAGGGCAACGACAAATAGTAAGTTCCTACAGCTAATGCAGCAATCCGTGCTCCATTTCCCACTCGTAGGTCGACTTCACCCTTGCTTAACTTTCTACTTCTTCTTAGTCCCTGTGGATTGGAACATAAGTGTGAGCCACAACCTGTATCTAATACCCAAGAAGTTGAATTAGCAAGTATACAGTCTATAACGAAAATACCTGAAGATGGAACGACTGTTCCGTTCTTCTGATCTTCCTTTAGCTTCAAGCAATCTCTCTTCCAATGCCCCTTCTTCTTGCAGTAGAAGCATTCGGATTCAGAAGTGGGTTGACTGACCTTCCTCTTTGCAGATTTGGCGCCAGTTTGCTTAGTTGGGCTGGCCTTGTTGCCACCTTTCTTAGCATTCCTCTTCTTTCCAGATTTCTTGAACTTGCCCCCACGCACCATAAGCACATCCTGCTTATCACTTTTGAGCGTCTTTTCAGCGGTCTTCAGCATACCGTGAAGCTCAGTGAGCGTTTTGTCCAGACTATTCATACTGTAGTTCAGTTTGAACTGATCATACCCGCTATGAAGAGAATGTAGGATGGTGTCTATAGCCATTTCCTGAGAAACATGCTGATCCAGCCGACTCATATTCTCAATGAGTCCAATCATTTTGAGAACATGTGGACTTACGGGCTCGCCTTTCTTAAGCTTGGCCTCAAGAATTTGCCTATGAGTCTCGAATCTTTCGACTCGAGCCAGATCTTGGAACATGTTCTTCAACTCACTGATGATTGTGAAAGCATCTGAGTTGATGAACGTTTTCTGCAGATCCGCACTCATGGTGGCGAGCATTAGACATTTCACATCCTTGTTGGCATCAATCCAACGATTGAGGGCTGCCTGAGTGACCCCGTCGCCTGCAGCTTCGGGCATCGCCTCATCCAGGACATACTCCTTTTCTTCCTGCATAAGAACTATTTGCAAGTTCCTTTGCCAGTCAAGGAAGTTTTTCCCGTTCAACTTCTCCTTTTCGAGAATTGATCGAATGTTGAATGAATTGTTGTTTGCCATATTAAAAAACTACAATTGAAAAGAATAAACAAATAAATAACCATTCACAGTTTCTCTTAATAAACTTAAATTCTAGCATACATGCATAATTCAATGTTTATTAAGCATTTTATTCAAGTTATGTGTTCCGGCAGGTGTGAATAAAATGATTCCAAGATCCTAAAATCATTGAAGAACTAAGCACAGTTTGTCGACTTAATCCTAGAACATCTTAGGTAAGCAAAAGCCTTTTGCTAATAGTCTAGAAACTATTCTTGGTTGATAGGTACGTCTAAGAACTTATTAGGTAAACCTATCGATTTTGCCACGACATAAAAGGACTCCTTACTTATATCGTTGAGTTTCACCAAAACTAACATGTACTCACAATTATTTGTGTACCTTGCCCCTTTAGGACCAATAAGTAACACCTCGCTGAGCGAAAACTATTACTAGATTGATGTAAAGGATATCCAAGCAAGTGTATATTTTGGCATGGCACCTTTTAACTTAATTTTTAAGTTTGGAACTTAAGGCTCTTACTATGTTGGTTAGATTTTAAGTGAACTAAAATCCTTAATCATGCAACATAATCAAGCTTTTGATCTCATGCATTTTAAGACATATTTAAAAGCAATAAATAACTTAAAACATGCATAAGATTAAATGTGATCTAGTATGGCCCGACTTCATCTTGAAGCTTTGACTTTAAAGTCCGTCTTGAAAATCTCCGTGGGAGGCACCATTTTCTTCAAATAGGATAAGCTATAACTAATTACAACTATTTGATGGTTCGCATACCATATTTGAATTGAAAAATAACTTTGGTACTTTAGACCAATTACATTCAAATTAATGGTACGCAGACCATATTTTCTATCCTATTTGGGCCATACTAGTCACTTCATAACCTGCAAAACAGTACATATACAATATATACCATTCACCCATTCATTATCATGAATGGCCCACATAGCTGGTTAGTAAAACACATTATGCATCACGTAAACATTTGCAGCAATTAATCAAGGGCACCAATAATCTACCAATTATTCAGTCCTTATTAATTCTAATCAAGTTGTTTTAACCTTAAGGATTTGTAGACCTAATCAAGAGTTTATGACTAAAAAGCGCTCCCACTTAAACCAATAAATTTATATGCTTTACTAATTTTAAACATAAAAATGTATTTCTAGGCCAACCGGAAACATACAAATTTAATTAAAATTTAAAGTTCATATCAATTTATAATTGAATCCAAAAAGTTTAATTTAATTTCAGTCGTATTTAAATTAATTCATGATTTTAATTTTAGTAAAATAATTAGAATAAATAACATTTATTATAATTACAATATTCAAAATTAAAATCCAAGAAAATAATTTAAATTATTAATTTTAAAATTAATTAAAATTACGTGAACTGAAATTTTCAAATTAAACATTCAAAACGATCTTTAATCGTAACGCAAACACCCTACGCGTTGCACGCCCATGGGCCGCACGCACACAACCATTGCTGGCCATGTGCGCGCAGCCCATGCGCTCGTCGCATAGCTGCTGCATCCCCATCGCAAGCCTCCGCACGCATTGGTGCTCGCTGCGCGCGCCAGCGCTCATCGCACGCGAGCTATCGCTCGCAGTGCGCGCGCGACATCGCTCGCTGGGCGCGCGAGCAATGCTGGCTGTGCGCGCGAGTCCTCGCTCGTTGTGCGCGCGAGCAATGCTGGGCGCAGCGCTCGTGGCACGCGAGCTTGCGCTCGCTGCGCGCGAGGCTGCGCGCTCTTGTGCGAGGCAGCGCGCGTTGTGGCGCAGCTCGCTTGCTGCCCACACGCGACTGCCTTGGCTCGCCCTTCGCCCATGCCCATTCGTCCATTGCTCGTGGCACACGACACAAGGCAGGGCTGCTGCCTTGTGCTCGTGCACTACGCCCTTGCTCATTGCATTCGTGCCGCACGGGCGACGAGCTCCCTTGCTCGTCGTCGCATGCCCGCATTATACAACACCCCTTAAGGGTAACACGAAGCGTCCATTGCTTCGTGCGTGCAAGTTTTATGAACGAATCGCATAAAAATTTAAAATTTATATTTAAAATTAATGACAAATTAATAAATAATATTAATTTCATAATTTTAGGGCGAAAAAATCGAAAATTTATTATCCAATTGATTTCCGATTGTTATGGATTCAAGTCTAGGTCATAAAAATTTAAAATTTATCATAAATTTACAATTTTTATGGTGGTTTTTAATCATAGGTTTCTAATTAAATTACAATTAATTATGAAAATCAAATTAATTCTAAATTATTCTAATTTTCAACAAATTAATCATAATTACAAATTAGATTGCATAATTAACAAGACTAGGCATTCAAACTTGTTAAACATATGCAGTAGGTCAATCAAAAATTCAAGATTTATCAACAAGAATCGCAAATATTTAATTTAACATCTTAAATTTACGAAATTTTGCATTCGAAAAACTAAAACCTTCGAAAAGTCATAGTTAGTCTTCGAATTTGAGAATTCTGGGTTCGGTAGAAAAAAACTTTTTTTGTCAAAATTTTAGAATGCCTTTTACATGCGGAATTGACACAAAAATCACTCAATTCGGATGAGTAACGAAGAAACTGCCGAAAAACTGCGTACGTATAATTAAATAAACGCAATTTGCAATTAATTAACAATTACGAAAATTAATCACCCCTTTTAATTCTTGCAAATTTGTAATATTTAACCATGTTCATGCAATTTAGATTATGAAAATAATAAGGGGCTCGTGATACCACTGTTAGGTTATGATACATATGACATTACATAGATCATGCGGAAACAACCATTAACCCAGGACAACATATTATTTACACATAATCATATAGCATAATTTAGATGCATACTCTTTGTTGCGTGCCCTCCCTAGCTGCGCCCGAACCGAACAAGAACAAGTCTTTAGGACTCCAAGTGTCGTCCCTCCGTAGATAGTCCACAGCACGTCCGGATCCGCCTTAAGATTGACCAACTAGAATCGCCCTTAAGGTACTAGAAAATTTCGGCACTTTTATGAGCAAGATGTGTGTTTTAATTTTCTCTCAAAAAACTCACTTTTGAATACTTTGAAACTTGTTATAAATTGTGAGCCCTAGCCTCATATTTATAGGGGTATGGAAAGGGAATCGAAATCCTATTCAGATACAAATTAATTAAACCTAGAATCCTACAAGAACTCTAATTTAATTAATTTATCAAATAGAATTAGGAATTTAATCATTAACCGAACTCTGCATGTTTTAGGAAACGTGCACGAACACAAACACTTGCACACACACGCACGGCTGCCACGATGGGCCCCATGCGTGCGCGCAAGCAGCAGCCCACGCAGCGCCCGCGCGCGCTGCGCGCTGCGCGTGCTGTGCGCGCTGCGCAGCCTGCTGGGCCTGGCCTTGCGCTGGGCCTGGCGTGGCTGTTTGTGCGGCGCGCTTGGCTTGCTGGGCGATGGCCTGGCTTCGTGCTGGGCCTCGTCCGGCAGGCCTCGTCCGATGCTTATTCGTACAATGCGCTTCCGATTAAATTTTCCGATTCCGGAATTCATTTCCGATACGAACAATATTTAATAGTTCCGATTCCGGAATTAATTTCCGTTTCGAACAAATATTTAATATTTCCGTTTCCGGAATTATTTTCCGATTCCGGTAATATTTCCGATTCTGACAATATTTCCGTTTCCGGCAATATTTCCGATTCTGGCAATATTTCCATTTCCGATAATATTTTCCGATACGTACCATGTTTCCGTTTCCGGCAACATCTACGACTTGGATAATATTTATATTTCCGATACGATCCATATTTCCGTTTCCGGCAATATCATCGTTTCCGGAGTATTCATTTCTTGCCTGTGACGATCTTAGCTCCCACTGAAACCAAGATCCGTCGGTTCCGAATATTCATAGATGGAGTATTTAATGCCATTAAATACTTGATCCGTTTACGTACTATTTGTGTGACCCTACGGGTTCAGTCAAGAGTAAGCTGTGGATTAATATCATTAATTCCACTTGAACTGAAGCGGCCTCTAGCTAGGCATTCAGCTCACTTGATCTCACTGAATTATTAACTTGTTAATTAATACTGAACCGCATTTATTAGACATAACATAGAATGCATACTTGGACCAAGGGCATTATTTCCTTCAAACATGCCCCCTAGTGAAGAAGTTGCTAGATCTGACCGAGCACTCCCTCCTATGTCAGGAACCCATCTGACGTCAAGGTGGGTAGAAAGTACGTGGAACAGGCAGAGAAGGGCTCAGCGGCAGCCAGAATGGTTCGAAGCAAAACGACCAGTCAGCATACTCGGATCTGAAACTCGGTGCTCACCAGGTTGAGACCATCGGTTCACGAGAGGTTTGGTGAGTCAAGCAGACCCTGAAGGAAATATATCCTTCAACCAAGGTGCATTTAGTCTAATACCAAGGTTCAGATTAATTGCGAATAATTAATTCAGTGAGATCAATTGATCGGAACAGCTAGCTGGAGCAATGCTTCCGATCAGTGAGTTCTAATGAATATTAAGCTCACAACTTACTCTTGACTGAACCTACAAGGTCACACCAATGACACGTTACAGATCACCGGATTAAATGAATCGGAAATTCATTTAATAGCTTTTCGGGAATTAGTTTGGAAAACATAAATATACGATATGACGTTGGATCGGAATCGTATATCGTATTGCGTATATTTGTAAGCTAGGCGAAACGAATAATCGCATAGTTAGACATTGGATCGTCAAGTACTATACGATAAATAATTGCCGTAAGGCATTGGACGCAAATACGAGAAGGCAACGCTGCCAGCCCAACGAGCCAAGGCGCGCAAGGCCCACTAGGCGTAGCAGCGAGCCAGCGCGCACAAGGGCCATGCCTCGGCTGGGCGCGCGCGCATGTGAGGAGCAGCAGCAGCGCACACAGCGCGGCCCAAGGCCCAGCGCCTGTGTGGTGCGCGCGTATGGGCTTGCGTGTGCTGTCCGGTTCTTGCCCTTGTGGCTTGGCCGGATAGTATTATAACATAAAGGGTTATAATATTATTCTATACAAGTTTTCCTAACCTAATAATTCAGTTTACACATCAAACCCTAAAGGGAGAGAGAAACCCTAATTCTCTCTCAGCCTCCATGGATGTGTTCTTCCCAAAAGCACAAACACTCTTGATTAATTGTCTAAGCTACGATTATTAAGACGGATCTGATCGTGTCGGTGAACCAAGTAGAGGAACGACAAGTGGAGTTCTAAGTTCGTGTTCGTTGACAGATTATTGTGGAAAACACGCTTCAAACGTAAGTATGCTTAATTTGTGCTTTATACATTGTTCCTGGCTTTGGGGGTTGTTTCTGCACATGTTATTATGTTTAACTGTATTCCCCTACAGTGGTATCATGAGCCTTATGTATTCTAAGCATATTTTAGCATGTTTTATTTGTTTTTGCATCTGTCGAAATTTTGGAATTTTTTGTGAATTTTTCGGATTTATTATGAATTTTTGGATGAATTGCGTAATAAGGTCTGATTTCAAAAAGATTCCTTTTTTTAACTTTTCAAACCCTAATCTGATTGAAAACGATTTTCTAAGATCAACTCATTTGAACGGAATTGCAAAAGCAGGCCTCGAAGTGTCGTTTTTTGGGGGTTTCTGTTAATTTTTTAATAAAAATTAAAAGTGTCGGGAAGTAATTCAATTAAAAGGTCAATCTAAACTACTCGGAATTGCTTGAAATTTTGACACGATGTCACTGGGTATATTCTTGATCTATGGTAAAAATTTCAGATTTTCTCGATAAGTATAAACCCTAATTTTGCGTTTCCCCAATTCCTAAAATTTAGATCCCTAATTGATTTTTTAAATAACTTAGATCTAATAATTCGGTTAATTGGAAAGGGAGTATAATTTCATGGGTCAGTGGCTAATTTTTAAAACTATTGGATTAAAATTTTGAATGGTTTCGTTAATTTTAATCGCACTTAAACGTAATTATTAAAATCTGAAATTTAAATGTTAAAGAACGATTTAAAGTTTTAGATTTTATTATTTAAAAAGTTCAAATTTTTCAAGTTGATTCGTTCGTTCTTAAAATTTTGAATAATGTTAGCCTTGATTTAAAATTTTACGAAATTGGATTGTCGTTAAAAATTTATTAAATCGTTAAAAATCGTTGTTTTTCGAAAATAAAAATCGTAACTTTTATGAAAAATAACATTAATGCAAGTTCGTGAAATTAAGTTTTTTTTAATTAAGTTGGTCCGTAGGCACGAACCAAAGGCACGAACATACGAGTATGGTGGACGAGTGGCTCGACGAGCCATGCGGGCTGCTATGCGAGTGCCGAGCCGCAGCGACGCGGGCAGCAGCATGGACGCTGCGTGCCGCGCGCGCTGGGCGAGGACGATGAGCGTGGGCTGCGAGCAAAGCAAGGCACGAGGCCTTGCGATGTGCAGCGATGCGCTGCGACGACGTCGAGCCAGGCACGCAGGGGCAGCAGTAGCTGTTGCGGGTACGTGTGCAAGGCTGCGGGTGCGCGGGCTTTGCTCGTGTGCCTCGTAGGCCACACAGTCCTACGATGGGCTGGGCGCAAGCCTAGCCCGAGCAAGCACATTAACATTTTTTTAATTTATTGGGCTTGACATATTTGCATTAATTTGGGCTAACGGGATATTTAATTTAATATTTTATTTACTTGGGCAGGGCCGCGTGTTTTAACTTAATATTTAATAATTAATTATCCGGAATAATTATTGGTTTGAGTGGGAGCCACTAAATGAAATTAAAATGAAATAATTAATTTTAATTATTTTCGTAGGTCGCATTATTTTAATTAAATTCAATTTTAATTAGAATAAAGTCTAAGGATTAATAATTTGGAAATTGATTAATCTTTTAGGACGCGTTTATGTGAACGTGAATTTTAATTAATTCACGTAAATACTTGTATAATTATATGGGCCATTCGGTTTAGCATACGAATGGGTGAATGCATATAATGTATAGTTTATGTAATGTAGGTACTCCAAGTGACTAGTATGGCCATTTAGGATAGTTAAATACGGTCTGCGAACCGTTCTATCTTTGAATGTAAAGTTTTAAATATGGTCTGCGCAACATGGAAATTTTGATGTAATTTTTTTATTTTCAAGTATTTCTAATTTTAGAACTTTAAGTTAGAATTTGAACGAAGATTTAAGACGATGCCAAGCTAACAAGATGGTGATGAAGATTGGATGCTTCAAGACAAGATGTTTTGGGCCATACTAGTTCACCATTTATTTATGCATTTTGATATATATTATGCTTGAATGTATGAATGTATGATTTGCATGAATAGGTTGTTTCGTATGACTCGATTAGATTAAGGTCACTAAATAATCGAACCAACATAGAAACAACTAGGTCCAAAGTAATATTGAGTTCAAAAGTTGCCTTCCAAATCAAGAACTTACAAAAATCTAGGGATCTAAGATAGTAGTTTTCCGCCAAAGCGAGGTGCTATTTTAGTTGACTTAGGTGGTAAGGCGTCCGAAATGAGCACGTTGATTGTGGTTTCAACTCAAACAACAATGGCATTATGTTGTGGCAATGGGATAAATTATGGTATTAACTTATTAACCAAGAGCAATTTGGAGATTATTAGCAATAGGTTTTGCTTACCTAGAATCTTAAACTACTTAAGACATGCCAAAGCTGCTTAAGGATTTAGGACTTGTAGGGTCTTGGAATCGTTTCATTCATTTTGGACCATGTTTTAATTTTTGCATGAATGAAATGTTTAATAGCTTTGATGATTGCGTGAATGCTTTTATTTCAAGTTATTAAAGTATGATAAATATTTTCTTTGCTAGTTCATTTTGTAGAATAGTAAATCTTCGACCTTATTGCGTTCGGACAATAGAACTGCGATATTTCCTCGATCGATTGGTAACTAATTTTGAGAGTGATTCTCAAAGAAAAGGAGAGTGAGAGTGTATCTTGAATGCTATTTTCTTATAGTGATCTTCATGGTTGTTTTCAAACTAAAATTTGAATGGTAGACCAATTGGACCTCATATATTCAGAATACTGGGTAGTTTTGAAATAATGAAGTATTGAGTTAAAGACTCGTGTATAACCAATGGTTAACAACCAATTTTGTTTTGATTTGATAATGAATTAGACTCATTGGATGTTGTCCTTCAAAGTGAACAAAACAAAGGGACTTTGTAAGCATAACAAAGTAAGAAGATCAAGCAAAGAATAAAATCTTTAGGACTGTAAGAAAACGTGCTAGAAAGGATAGGAAAGGGGAACGAAAGAAATGAATTCAATATTCAATTTCTACCTAAAATTTTGTGTTAAAGAGAAACGACTTAGCAAATAAACTCATATGGTATTAGATTACCGCTTGAGGTTCTAAACTCTTGTTAAGAACTCAAATTCCGGGAGCTAAGTCTTGTTATTGACCTACAAGTGGGAAATGAAGCAAAGTTGTGCTACATTATATGTAGGGTCATCATGTTTGTTTTAAATTCCTTCTAAAGGCTGGAACTTAATGGTATTATGTTCCATTAATCATCATAATCAATTTCTGTTTGGACAACGGAAAGACTCACATTCAAAGTAAACAAAAACATTTGTTGAGTGTTTATTTGAATAAAATGGTCATTTAAGGGTTGAGTCATATGATTGATTAATAAACAAACGAATCTCTTCACACTCAAACTTCAGAAGGTTCAAATCAAACATTTTGATTTTTTTCCACATATCTTTAGCAATGTCATACGACCATAACAACAAGACAACATTCTAAGATTCCATGGCATGAATTTCTGATTGGTTAAATTAAGACACGTGAGTCTTGCTTGTTGAACATGACATAGAAATGGACTATTGTTAGAAGTTTCTAGACAATACAGTTCGTGCCAAAGATGGATTTTATGACTTACCTATTTCACAAGAGTTTGAGAAAATATGGCTATATTTACTGAATGTGAAATATGTGAAATGTTTCAATGCGATTCACAAAAGGATATAAAATCAACTTGGCAAGAATTTTGGAACATCTAGGCTGGGTCAAGGTGATGTTTGCATGAGCCAAGAAAGATTATCTAGATTATTTATATGGCATTTTGACAATCGAAGCTTCATAAGAATATGGTATGTCCAAA
This sequence comes from Spinacia oleracea, assembly GCF_020520425.1. Taxonomy (NCBI): domain Eukaryota; kingdom Viridiplantae; phylum Streptophyta; class Magnoliopsida; order Caryophyllales; family Amaranthaceae; genus Spinacia; species Spinacia oleracea. The sequence continues at coordinate 91,068,658 of NC_079491.1, read as the reverse complement.
TGGAGAAAACGGAATCTATTTGATTAAACGATAATCACGACTATTTTCCTATATAGTTTCTAAATGATACTCTCAAGTGACTATCACACTAAACAAAGTTGTCAAAGCTAAGGATAAAATGTCATAAGGATTGAACTTCGGTTCAGTACATCTTTTCAGTACATATATATCTAGGATTGTCAAACCCAGTGGGAGTTAGTGTTTACATCAAACAAACTCAAGTATAGATATATGTTTCTAAAAGAGCGACTCGTAGAAACAAAAGGTATTGGTTCTACCACAAATCTGAGAACATATGGTTGTTGCTTAAGATAATGTCTTTTAGGAAACCATCATATTTCCAAAAAGGAAAGTGGGAGAAAAATTACCTCGAATGAACTTCGAGTCAAGCAACAAACAAATGTAGCATACTTAGGAGTCTTTGGAAAAGCTCCTTACTTCGAAGCCTTTGGAAGAGATTCATGAAGACTTTGGAAGTGCTTCAAGAGAATCCTAAAACTCAAAGTACTTGAGTAATGTCTCCATAGACACTAACGTTTGATGTTCAATACCTAGGTAAATCGTATAAACCAAGATAGATACAAAGATATCTTGAGGAATGAACACTATGAAGACTTTGGAAAGTGCTTCAAGAACATACGACTTACAGGTTAGCTACGACGAATTAAAAATTCCCAAGTATGGTTTGAGGCCATCAAAAACATAAGTATGGTTCGAGGCCATCAAAAACATAAGTATGGTTCGAGGCCATACAAAATGGTTTGAGGCCATTTCATCCAAAGTACCTTCATCTTAAAGAATCAACTCTATGATTTGGTTGATTTGCATAAAGGGTTCACTCCCATTAGTTGCAAACATGTTTTCTAAACATAGAATGTTGATTTGCATAAAGGGTTCACTCCCATTGGTTGCAAGCATGTTTTCTAAACATACAACGTTGATTTGCATAAAGGGTATACTCCCACTCCCATTGGTTGCAAACATGTTTTCAAAACATACAGAGATGATATTGTATACACATACAAAAGAGAGGCTAGATTGGTGGTTAAAGATTGTAAACAACTTCACGGCGTTGATAATGTTGAAATCTTTTTCACCAAGTCGGAATGCTTGAACTATTTTGGATACATCTAGCAATCATTGCATATGGCAATATGGCAATTGAAAAATGAAACACCTTACTCAATTGGACTTGTAGAAAGGAATTGTGTACATCATACACTGTAAAAGTTTTGGATGCTAGATAAAAGAGCAAGCTTAAGAAATCTATTCGTAGATCAAAGCATGCAAGTGGGAATTGGACCATATTTGTCTAAAAGGTTATTGAGCAATCATAGATTTATGAAAATATAGATCATCTTATAGATGAGGAGTTTAGTGGGAGCTAAGTCAATTTTATTGGTTCTATATATGAGATACATATCTCTGTATTGAAAATGACATTCAAATTCTAAATGGTTAGATTTGAAAGTATTTGTCAATATTAGAACCATGGCGAAACTTAGAACATACTGGGTTAAAGATCTATTGGATAGGATCTAAAGCGTTGTTTGGATTCTGTAAAAGTAATTACTAAATCAAACACAATGGAGAGACTCAAAAGAGACTCTCACCCCATATGAGTAAGTCTAAGTTATGAATGCTTTAACTAAGTATAAAGCTAGGCTGTTATCACTAGAGTTAAGCATGAAGGACCTTGAAGAGGTGCCTTCACCTTAGGTCACATGGCAATGCCAAGATTTTAGCAAAGATTCAGTATCTCTTGAAATAGAATAAATCTAAAAGTTACATGGATAGATTTTAAAATGCGAATGCTTTTTGCATTACAATCAATCATGTATGATGTGATATATAGATCGCCAAGAAAACTCGTGAACATTGGATCGTGACGAGTTTATACCAATCTCTATTAATCTGGATCAAAGATCATTGGAATAGTATCAAGAACATCCAATACATTTGGATATGTAGGATGAGCACTTGATAAGAGGAAGTGAAGATAACTAAAGTTTTGATGCTACATGCATTTGCCTAAGCAAAAGTTGAATCTTGTTGTTAGGCAAACCACAAACAAACACGGGCAATCAGGCATCGTGATTAAAAGGTGGTTACGTAGGTTCTAAACCATATGTGATGCATGGGAAACTGAATCAATGATTAGTTTCCAAGTTCTCAGTTGAAAGATGTATCTCCCACACTTATGTGAACTGGTTGGAGCATTCCAAAAGTGAAACATCATTTGAAATTCTACATAATTGAAATGAATTCATTGTTGCCTAAGAAGCAATAAAAGGGAATTGTTTTTAGTGGGAGTTCTTCAATGAACTCAGGTAGATCACAAGTCTGCTACCTGGATGATTTTCTATTTTAGATATGATTATCATTCTAAACAGCAACGAAAGACTAGATCATTCTAGAAACATATTCAAAGATCTTTTCATCTTACATCGAAAGGCTTTCGATAGAAAAGATGCTAAGGATAGCAACGTATGATAAACTAAACCTCTGCATTGAATGATACACAACATTCATATGCAGATATGGAATCAAGTTTGAGCTCCATGAATGTTTTAAGTATTGGGTGAAAGGCCTATATCTGTAAAACATTAAATGCTTGATTTTGGGTTTGAGGCCCACAAATTGGTAAGCATTTTGTTTAAACATTTATCATTTATTAAATTATATTTCATAGTTCATTTAATTTTGGTTTAGTATTAAATGATAAGTCCATGTGATTCAATTCATTCAAATGGGATGTCAAGATGGATTCTTCGACAAAGAAACACCCATAAGTGAACTTGAATATTGAAGTCACAAAGGATCCCTAATCCAGGTCATTGAAAGGTGGACGACCAATGAATAATGAAGATTAGATTGCAAGTAGATTTCTTAGTTCTGTTTCTTGAACTAGAGTGACTGGATGTCAGAATCTTTTGCATAGATACTTATTGGATCTTGTATCGGATTGACCATGAGAACACTTTAAGAGATTAAAGTCATGTCATAGGTAGTTCTCATTAATGGTGATTAGAACCATTCCTCAGAACATGAGCGATTATGTCTACTCGTTTGAGAATTAGTTCGCTTTGATACTAGCTAAACGTCGCACCGTAAAAGGAGGCTATAAAAGCAGTTATTGGGCGTACTATGAATCAAAGTGAGTGTTCATAGATTGCAAGAATGGATTGTCCTCCTATCTTTGATAGGATATGGTGTTGTTGTGTAACAAGGCCTCTCGGAGAGTTAGATACTGTGGAAATGCATGGCCGTGCTCCGAATGGTTAAGGCTTAACCTTCTGTAAAAGTTTAACAGTTGAGCTCTGTAATCCGAGAAACACTTCTGGACCTAATAAGGATGGCTTGGATCTTACCTTATGTTCAGTAAGTAACACTAAGTGACAAAGGAATGTGAATGCACACTTGTCTGAATGACAAGTGGGAGACTGAAGGAAATATGTCCTTCAACCAAGGTGCATTTAGTCTAATACCAAGGTTCATATTAATTGCGAACAATTAATCCAGTGAGATCAAGTGATCGGAACAGCTAGATGGAGCAATGCTTCCGATCAGTGAGTTCTAATGAATATTAGGCTCACAACTAACACTTGACTAAACCTACAAGGTCACACCAATGACACGTAACAGATCACCGGATTAAATGAATCGGAAATTCATTTAATAGCTTTTCGGGAATTAGTTTGGAAAACATAAATATACGATATGACGTTGGACCAGAATCGTATATCGTATTGCGTATATTCGTAAGCTAGGCAAAACGAATAATCGTATAGTTCGACATTGGATCGTCAAGTACTATACGATAAATAATTGCCGTAAGGCATTGGACGCAAATACGAGAAGGCAACGCTGCCAGCCCAGCGAGCCAAGGCGCGCAAGCGCGCAAGGCCACTAGGCGTAGCAGCAGCCAGCGCGCACAAGGCCCATGCCTCGGCTGGGCGCGCGCGCATGTGAGTGAAAGAAATAATTCCCTTGGTCCAAGTATGCATTTAATGGTAAGTCTTATAAATGTGGTTCAGTATTAATTATACAAGTTAATAATTCAGTGAGATCAAGTGAACTGTATGCCTAGCTAGAGGCCGCTTCAGTTCAAGTGGATTAATGATATATATTAATCCACAACTTACTCTTGACTGAACCCGTAGGGTCACACAAATAGTACGTAAACGGATCAAGAATTTAATGGCATTAAATACTCCATCTATTGATATTCGGAATCGACGGATCTTGGTTTCAGTAGGAGCTGAGATCGTCAAAGGCAAATAATGAATATTCCGGAAACGATGATATTGCCGGAAACGGAAATATGGATCGTATCGGAAATATAAATATTATCCAAGTAGTAGATGTTGCCGGAAACGGAAAACATGGTACGTATCGGAAAATATTATCGGAAATGGAAATATTGTCTGATGTGGCCTAAAAAGAACGCCACCTGGCTGTACCATTAAAGCCCAGAAAGAAGGCCCAAAAGCCCATCAGCAGGCAAATCTCAAACCCACATGCACACGCAGGGCCAAGACCCATCAGTGGGTCATGGGACCCACCTGCTCAGGAAGGAGCCCATTCTGCTATTCCCCAAGGAGAAAGGCCCAAACGCTTAAGAGGCCCACTTGGTCTAAACCAAGCCTCCAAAACTTAGCAGGACACGTGTCCTGATCTTGCATAACATCCAATCATGCAGGACCAGTTCCCAAGAAACCCTAGCACTATAAATAGTGCAGATCCCTAGGTACAAGGCAATCAATTCATGCCCACCAACCTAAAACTATCTTTGCTCTGCCTTCTCTCTACAAATTACTTATCTCTCTAGCTTATACTTACTTAAGCATCAGAGGGAATATTCCTACGGGAATATTCTTGTTTTGCAGGTTGCCAGAATTTCGTGCCAGGTCATACTTGATACCTCCGAGGAACGCGTGCCACGTCAGCACCGTAAAAGATCCCACAATATTTGGCGCCGTCTGTAGGGAGGTACAGTGTCATGGCCGAACTACACTCTGACAGAGAGTACACTGGTGAAGGAGAAGAGAGACGGCCCTCGAAAGAAGCCAACGGCGCATAGAATAATCCAATCGAATCGCAAATGCAGAAAACACACCGCGACGGTTGCAGGAGGTTGAGGTGGTTGTAGAAGAAGAACCAATGACCGAGGCGTCTCCGCCAGGCGGCCATCTAAGTCCCAGCATCCGAGACGCCGTGCTAGATGAGAATCTAGATTTGCCAGTCTCGGTAGGCTCCCTACGCGAGATCTTAGCAGGATTCCAACAGCAAATGAATCAGACCTTTCGACAACAGATGAGCACTACATTGCAAGATGAAATTCGGAAAACTATGCTAATCTACAGCGCTGAGAGGACGGCTCCACAGAGACCCCTCAGCCTAGGCGTCAATCGGATAAGAAGAATGCCACTCAGATCCAACGTATGGAGGGCTGGAGAAGGTTCTCGTCCACAAGCAAGCAGGGGAGTCAGCCCTGTGCCTGAGCACTGGGGAAACGGTCGTGACCCCCCCCCCCCCCCCACTTTCTTACCTCGAAGGGACCCAGTCATACGACCATCGTCTAGGGGAAGCCCACCAGCCGTCTTACGGCCTGCCTCAAGGCGTCAAGAACATTATGAAGCTGAATCTGAACTATCAGACACCGGGTCCACTCCTGTGATGGAAGATCCGCCATTTTATCCCACTACACGTGGACCGACCCAGATGACGCCCAACAGAGTAAGCATGCGCCCCCGCCTGCTATCCAACCGCCGTGAACCAACTTATCATATTCAGCAAGGGTTTAACAATCTGACGCTAAGGCACATGAGTACCCCTTTCTCTGACGAGATCATGAACGCCCCGAAGGAACCCAAGGTAAAAACTCCTACAATTGAAGCTTATGACGGGACCACCGATCCCGATATGCACCTTGTCGCATACCGCCATCACATGTACGTTCAAGGAACCAATGAAGCCACTTCGTGCAAATACTTCCCAACCACGCTCAAAGGAGTAGCGTCTAAATGGTTTGAACGGCTACCCCCAGGATCAATTGCCTCTTTCAACGAACTACATACTTTGTTCTCTACAAGGTTCATGGCACACAAGGAAGAAAGGAAAACAAGCATGTATTTGGAACGGATCCACTAGGGGAAAGACGAGTCCCTAAGAAGCTACGTGAAGCGTTTCAACCTAGAGGCCGGACAGATCTCAGACTTGCCCGATGGCGTCTCCTTTGATAATTTTATTAGAGGATTGAAGAAGGGATCCTTCAAGTTTGATCTGGTTAAGAAGAGTGTAAGGACTATGGCCGAGGTCCTGGACGAGGCTGAAGCATTTATCCATGCAACATAAATATGCAGCGCGTCAAAGGAAGGAAGGATTGGAGAAACAGCAGACTCCTCCGGAAAGAAGGATAAAGTGGACCGAAAAGCCCCACGAGTGAATGGCACATGGGCCCTCTCAAAATAGCATGATACCAACTCTCCTGGGCACAAGAGAGAACGACAGCAGGAAAGGGAATATTTGGAGTATAACACAGATCTTCTCACCATACTAAAAGACGTTGGGACAAGGTATGACCTTGATCGACCTTTCCCCATGAAATCTCCTGCTGAGAGTCGAGATCCCAAATTATATTGCCAGTTCCATGAAGACATATGACATGAAACTAAGAATTGTAGAACCTTGAAAAGGACTTTAGATGGCCTAGCCTCCAAAGGACACCTCAAGAACTACTTACAGAAGAATGCTCATGGCTTTGGAAAAAAACAATACAAAAAGAACAAGTCACCTGCCTCACCTACCATGGGACAATACAGCGACAGAGGATTTGTAGCCGTCATATCTGGAGGACCAGCCGCTGGAGGACCCACCATGAGAGGACAGAAAGATTATGCTCGCCCCCTAGGGCAAGTGCTGCTGTCAGCAAAAGCACCCATGGATCCATTCCCAAGGATAGAGATATGTGAGTCAGATGGTGGACGGATAGCCACTCCGCATGATGATCCCCTTGTGGTCGAATTCAAGATATCTAACATGAGGGTTAAACGCATACTAATAGACAAGGGAAGCTCGTCCGACATAATGAGTCTAGAATGCCTCAATCGCCTAGCACATGACCCCAAAACCATCGAAAGAATTCACTATCCCATCATTGGTTTCGGAGGGAGTATCATTCACCCTGTGGGCGTCATCACTCTGCCGGTTCGAATTGGGGATAGGAAAAATGGACGAAAGATGGAGGTGGACTTCCTAATTGTTAAAGACTTGACTGCATACAATGTCATATTGGGACGACCCACCTTAAACAAGATTAAAGCTGTAGTCGTCACCCATCTGATGCTTTTGAAGTTTGTGTGCAATGATGGAGTGATAGGCACCATACATGGAGATCAACAACAGGCTAGGGACTGTTATCTGACGACCCTCAACCCGTCAGCATGGAAGCAAGATTCTGCCAAAGTCGGAGGAAAACGAAAGCATGAAGATGAACCTCAAGTCGCCAAAGAAACTAAACCCGTCCAAATAGAAGCGGTCAAGATTGAAGAAAGTGGCTAAAAATAGAATATCATTAGGTTAACTATTGTACTCCAAGCCTACAAAACGGCCTAGCTATTGTACTAGTGCCCACAAAACGGCCTGTAAATGCCCGCCTAAGACGCGGTGAATTTAGCGTGCAATTTAGTAAATGAATATTTTCTTATCTGACGAATACAAGTCTCAGTTAAACCTTTAAAAAAGAAACACCAAGGGGTGAAGAAACTCACCAGAAAACAATCCCTAAATAGTGGTGTCAATATCTACTAAATAAACAATACACAGTGCTAATAAACACAAAGGGTTCAGACGTCCAACATGACGCCTTCTCTTCGAAAGGCGCCCAAAAAAGAAGACTCAACAAGAGCAAACATTCAGACATAAGACCTCCTCCTTGGATGGCGTCTAAAAAGACTAATAGTTTGACGGCCTGAGAAGTGGCCTAGATTAGCGCCTCAAATTAGGCTGATCACCTAAAAAACTGAGGTTCCCGTCCAACAAATGGACCCAAAAAGAATTCCCAAGAAATCAGTAACGAACTGAAATTGAATTAAAATAAAATAAAGTGCACAAAGGCACAAAATGTTTATACATAGCCCTCAAGGCGCAAACAAACCAAATCAAATAAATGCCTCAAGGCACCAAAGTTATTACAAACGCCCACGGCGTCATTCAAACCAACCACGAGAAAAGCTGCTCAAGGATGAGGGGCAATAGAACTCCCATCCTGGACGTCTTGGCCTTCAGGGGAGTTCACCTCGTCCTCCTCCATGTCCTCCTCCCCGTCACTAACGAACTCAGGGGGATCTAAGCCTAGGCGTCTAGCCGTCGAAACGGCCATCTGGTAGGAGATACGACGTTTGAACCAGGAAAAGTCTTTCCCGTCCATAGATTGATCCCACGCCTTTTGGGCACTCTCCAAAATGGACTCCTCGCCCAACTTGAAAGAGCTTGCAGCCTCCTTGCGCACGGCCTCAATCTTTCCCTGCATGGCCTTGAGCTGACCCTCAAGGACGTTCACCTTGGAAGGGAAATTAGTCACCCGCCCCGAGACGGAGGAGTACTCCTTTCTCAGCACGGCTAGCCTCTCCTCATGCTCCAGCAACTTCTCTTTATACTTCTCGGCGTCCTCCTCAGCCTTCCTCAGAGCTTCCGTTTCGGACTTGATCTTCTTGTCCGCGTCCAAGTTGATCAATCTAGCTGTCTTCTCAGCATACTGCTCATGATTCTCAATCTGGTCCTTGTTCTTGAGCATCTCATTATGCATATCAAAGCGGTAGTTCCTACTCTCGGCACAGCGGATGAAAAGCTGCCGAAGACAAAATAGAGTTAAAAAGGTATATATAATCATAAATACAGAGATCTAGGAGTAAGTGTCTCACATCAAGGACGAGGGACTGAATGGACCCAAAGAACCCCAAGTCAATCCCGGGGAGTGACCTCACATACTCCTCAAGGATGGCCGCATACACGTCCGCAAGGATCGTATCCTTCGCCTCTGAGCTAAAACCGTCAGAAGGAGGGATGCTCGCCACCTCGGCCCGCCGCATCCGCTTGAACATCTCAACTGAACCAAACGTCAAGTTTTTAAACATCATGCAAATACCGACTTGATACAATAGATTTAAAGTATAGAAACACTAACCAATTGGCGAAGCTGCAAGAGGCATGGAGGCATTATCAGTAGAAGGAGCTTCAACTTCCTTGCCTTTACCCTTGTCCTCCTTGGACGAGGTGGTGGCGTCAGCAGCCTCAGCCTGTTCAGCTGCTACTTCGTTAGCAGCCGCTCCGGCAGCGAAATCCCCTTCGGTGTCCACCTGGGGAGGGACCTCCTTTTGCTCAGGAGGAGGAATGGACGCCTGGTTAGGAAGAACCTCTCCCCCAGCTAGGGGAGCAGACGGTTTTGGTACCGACGGCTTTACTGCTGCATCGGCCGTACCCATCTTCTTAAAGAAGGGCCGTTTTGGCTTAGGAGCCTCCGTCGAAGATGCAGGACGCTTCTTCGTAGCTGACGAAGTGGGCTCCTAAAAAATGTAGGAAGTCAACGACCAAATCGTAATCAGAAAAGAACACAGAGGCATAAAAAATAATAAATAAAAATTACCTTGGCGACGTCACCAGAGGCACCCTCGCCGGACTTCTTGGAGGAGTCCTTTTTCTTGGCCTCCACGGCCTTGAGAATGTCCTCAGTGTATACCTCGGACAGCCAAGCGGGTACGTCCACTACGCCCTTGTCTTCGGAGGATAGGCGATCCATGGCAGAATCTACAAAGCCAAGGGTTAGTAAAAAAAAAAAAAAGAAAAAGAAGAAGAGTGATGTTGAGTGAAAATCTATGGGAAACTACCTCTACTCAAATAGGAACAAAGACCAACGACCGAAAGAAAGACTATATTGGTGAACTGGCCTACATGGGGAAGCCAAGCATTAGGCACCCAGGCATGGCTCTTTGACGACAGCCGATACATCTCGGCCTGGAACAGGGGCTTCACTAGTCCCCATTCCCTGGACGAAAGGCGAGGGAAGGCGTCATCTTTAGATAAATAGCGGGGCCGACGGTTCCACCTAGAAAGACGTCTTGAAAGAGAGAGGTCTTCCATTCGAACAATAAACCACTTCTTCCTCCACCAAACCCAACTAGAAGTCTTACCCACCACCGTCTTATATCCCCGACGGCTGTAAAGGGTGAACCATCCTTGGGGAGAACGAGAGGAAGGGGCAATAACTACAAGACGAAGGAAAGCAGGAAAGGAAGGGGTGATGCCGCTCAAAGCGCATTTGGCAATAAATCCAAAAACGTTTGCCCAAGAGTTAGGCGTCAATTGAGCAAGGCCAATATCATAACCCTCCAAGACGTCCATCACAAAGGGATGCAAAGGAAATCTAAGACCCAATCTAAAGGCAGCAGTATAGACAGCTACCACTCCCTGGGAGAGTTGGTCCACGGAATCATGGGGTCGAGGGCTCCTAAGACTAAAACCTGGGGGCAGAAGCAGAAAACGCTCAAAGTCACGTCCCTGCTCCCTCAGGTACCTCAGCCATTTCATGCTGGGAAAGATGTCAGAAGGAAACAAATTGACATCCTCCTTCCCCCGGACCATAGGAGGAAGGTTTTTTGCAAACTCCTCGTCTAAAGAGCTAGAGGAGTCATCTTGAAAATCCTCGCGTGGAACACAGGGACGGCAAGCCACATTCTTCCTTCTTCTAGGAGAATGTGTCGTTCTTATGGCCCCATCTCCTGTATTACGAGAGGAACGGACTCCACTCCTACATCCTTGGGACGGGTTCGAAAAAGGAACCCTATCGTCCCCCTCTCGCGGTGCAGCCCATGCACGCACGTTGGTTGTTTGTCTAATTCGAGCCATGCTGTCCTGCACAAGGAACAGGACGTCTGACTTTAGCAAAAGAAAGAAAGAGATAGGCGTCATAACCCCCAGGACGCCTCCACAGAACACTATAAACGATAAAAAAGAGAGGGCCCATAAGCATGCAGAAAACAAAGGTTTTGATAGAGAACTTACCAGAAAATGATCAAACTGATGAGAAGTCTTGACAAATCTTCTAAATCCTCAAGAACACTGAACAAAGAATCCAAGAACACTCAAACGCAAACACAAGCAGATTTTTGGCAAAACGAAATTCGCTTTCTCTCTCTAAGAAAATTGCTCTGAGGTAACAAAAGAAAAATGAAAGAAGTTCTGAAGGTTTTAAAGGAGAACCTAAGCTCTGAAAAGCCCTCACACGTGGCACTCCCTCCGATCAAGCATCCTACCCCACAGGGGCAAGGGGCATCCTCCTTGAGGGGCAAATGATGTGGCCTAAAAAGAACGTCACCTGGCTGTACCATTAAAGCCCAGAAAGAAGGCCCAAAAGCCCATCAGCAGGAAAATCTCAAACCCACATACACACGCAGGCCAAGACCCATCAGTGGGTCATGGGACCCACCTGCTCAGGAAGGAGCCCATTCTTCTATTCCCCAAGGAGAAAGGCCCAAACGCTTAAGAGGCCCACTTGGTCTAAACCAAGCCTCCAAAACTTAGTAGGACACGTGTCCTGATCTTGCATAACATCCAATCTTGCAGGACCAGTTCCCAAGAAACCCTTGCACTATTTATAGTGCAGATCCCTAGGTAAAAGGCAATCAATTCATGCCCACCAACCTAAAACTATCTTTGCTCTGCCTTCTCTCTACAAATTACTTATCTCTCTAGCTTATACTTACTTAAGCATCGGAGGGAGTATTCCTACGGGAATATTCTTGTTTTGCAGGTTGCCAGAAGTTCGTGCCAAGTCATACTTGAAACCTCCGAGGAATGCGTGCCACGTCAGCACCGTAAAAGATCCCACAACATTGTCGGAATCGGAAATATTGCCGGAAACGGAAATATTGTCAGAATCGGAAATATTATCGGAATCAGAAAAATTCCGGAAACGGAAATATTAAATATTTGTTCGAAACGGAAATTATTCCGGAATCGGAAATATTAAATATTGTTCGTATCAGAATTGAATTCTGGAATCGGAAAATCAATCAGAAGCGCGTCGTACGAATAAGCATCGGACGAGCTTGCTAGACGCAAGGCCTAGCACGAAGCTAGGCCCAACGCCTAGCAAAGCCCGCGCGCAACCAAAGCAAGCAAAGCCCAAAGCACGAGCAAGGCCAGCAGGCGCGCGCCCCTCGTGGGCTGCGAGCACTTGCTGGGCCTGGGCTCATCGCGCGCGCGCGCGCATGGCGCCCCTCGTGGGCTGCTGTGCGTGCATGTGTGTTTGAGCTTTGTGTACGAAACCTTGATCGATTAGGATTCGTATAAATTGATTTCCTAAATCTACTAGATAATTAATTAGTTGAATTTAAGTTGAATTCAGATTAGTTAATTTGTTTCCTAGTAGGATTCTAATATCCGATACCCATACCCTATAAATAGGTGATCATGGTTCACAATTTATAACGAGTTTTCCAAGAATTCACTCAAGTTTTAGGCATAAAACTCAGTCATTATTTGTTGCATATAACCGAAAACACATACTACCTTTGGGGCAATTCTAGATAATTAAACCTAAGGCGGACCCAGACGTGCTGTGGACTATCTACGGAGGGACGACGTTTGGAGTCCTAAAGACTTGTTCTTGTTCGGTTCGGGCGCAGCAAGGGAGGGCACGCTACAAAGAGTATGCATCCTAAATTATGCTAATTGTTATGTGGAAAATAATTTAGAATCCTGGCTTTTATGGTTTTTTCGCATGATTTATATTCATTTATATGTATCATAACCTAACAGTGAGGAGCAGCAGCAGCGCACACAGCGCGGCCCAAGGCCCAGTGCCTGTGTGGTGCGCGCGTATGGGCTAGCGTGTGTTGTCCGGTTCTTGCCCTTGTGGCTTGGCCGGATAGTATTATAACCTAAGGGGTCATAATATTATTCTACACAAGTTTTCCTAACCTAATAATTCAGTTTACACATCAAACCCTAAAGGGAGAGAGAAACCCTAATTCTCTCTCAGCCTCCATGGATGTGTTCTTCTCAAAAGCACAAACACTCTTGATTAATTGTCTAAGCTACGATTATCAAGACGGATCTGATCGTGTCGGTGAACCAAGTAGAGGAACGACAAGTGGAGTTCTAAGTTCGTGTTCGTTGACAGATTATTGTGGAAAACACGCTTCAAACGTAAGTATGCTTAATCTGTGCTTTATACATGCTTACTGGCTTTGGGGATTGTTTCCGCACATGTTATTATGTTTAACTGTATTCCCCTAAAGATCCAGCGATCGACCTGAAGTTAGTAGCCGATCGGCGAGAAGGAGGTAAAGGAGGCATGATTGAACCCCTAGCCCCCTTCGCACCCCCAAGCGTTCCAATGTAGGAACCTCGATAAGTGGAGGCATTAGAGCGAGGCTAGGGAAGAGGATCATGTCTCCAACATCCTCCCCGTTCATAGAAGAGCTGATCATGGAGGAAACCCCAAAGGTAAGGCTGCTAGCGCACTTAATATACAACGGCACCACAGATCCGATGGACCACGTCATCTCCTACGAGTAGCAGATTTTCCTAAGCCTCTATTCTGAAGCATGTTGGTGTAAATATTTCCCAACTACGCTAACCGGAGTGGCAGTAGAATGGTTCAGATCGCTGCCGAAAGGATCGATCAACAGTTGGAAGGATCTGAAGGATAAATTCTACGTGCAGTTCGTGAGCAACAACCGCCCCAAACGAACCACCGCTGAGCTGACTTCTACTCCCTCCGTCCCAGATTAGTTGTTACACTTCCTTTTTCGGCTGTCCCAGATTAGTTGTTACACTTCTAAATTAGGAATGACCCCACAATTATTATATTGTCTCTCTCTTCCCACTAATATTTTTTTGGTCACCACACCCTCTCTCATTCAATTAAAAAATACCCCACTAAGGTCTATCACATCTACTTTTTCAATAAAATAACAATTGATAACCAAACAACCACTTATCACCTAAAACTTTGTGCAAAGGTAAGTGTAACAACTAATTTGGGACGGAGGGAGTATTCAGCAAGAGAGAGATGATAGTCTCCGAGATTTCATGGTCCTGTTCATGAAAGAATCAACCAACATTCTATATCTACAGCGGCCATACTAGTCACTTTCCATAACCTGCAAAACAGTACATTTACAATATACCATTCACCCATTCATTTATCAATAAATGGCCCACATAGAAAGTTAGTAGAAAAAATCATGCATCACATAAACATTTGCAGCAACTAATCAAAGGTTCCAACAATCTACAAATTACCTTATTAGTTCTAATCGAGTTGTTTTAACCTTAAAGGAATGTAGACCTAATCAAGAGTTTAATGACTAAAAGCTCCCACTGAAACCAAGAATTTACATGCTTTACAAATTTTAAACATAAAATTGTATTTCCTAGTCCAACCGGAAACTTACAGATTTACTTAAAATTTAAAGCTCATATAAAATAATATTTAAATCCCTTAATTTTATTTTCAGTTGATTAAAATTAATTAATTAAATTTTATCAAGGTTTTAATTTTATGAAAATAATTAGCATAAAATAATTTATAATAATTAAAATTAATCAAATTAAATTCCGAGAAAAAATTAAATTACGAAATTAAATTTAATTAAAATCGTTTTCAACCGAAACATAAAAAAACGGCCCAAACGTGTCAAGGCAAGGTCGTAGGCCGAAGCCCACTCCTCGCCCAAGCAGCCACGCCGCAGCGCCCATGGGCCGCGTGCACAAGGAAGCGCCCAAGGCCTGCTTTGTTGCTGGCCGAGTGACGCACCACAACAACGCACCAGCCCAGTGTTGTGCTTGCTGCCTGCGCGCTGGGCAAGGGCTTGTGCAGCGGCACGCGAGCTCCCTTGCTCGTTGTGCTGTTTTCTTGCCTCGTGCCTTGCGCTACGATGCATCGTCGCCTTTAGTCGATCACCCGCGCATCACACACTGCACAAGGCCGTGCCTGTCGCGCATGCTCGTGCTTGATCATTGCTTCGTACCGCATGGGCGACGAGCTCCCTTGCTCGTCGTCGAATGCCCGCACTATGCAACACCCCTTAAGGGTCACACTTAGCTTCCATTGCTTCGTACGTGCAAGATTGGTGATCGTTTTATAAAAATTAATAACTTTTATATTTTAAATTTAATGACAAATTAATAATTCATATTAATTTCACTAAATGTAGGAAAAAAATCGAAAATTTATTATTCAAATTAATTCTCGATTACATTTAATTAATAATTTTTTGAAATTCAACAAATTAATTACAATTACAAATTAGGTTGTATTAGGCCTTAAAATTGTTAAACATATGCAGTAGGTCAATCATAGATTCAAGATTTACATACAAGATTCGCAAATATTTAATTTAACATCATAAAAATTATAAATTTTGTATTTGAAAAAGTAAAACCTCCGAAAAGTCATAGTTAGGCTTCAAATTTGGAAATTCTGGGTTCGGCGTCAAAACTTTGATTTTTGTCAAAATTTTAAAACATCGTTACATGCGAAATTCACTATAAAAACATAAGATTCCGACCATTATTGACAAAACTACCGAAAAATCCTGCGAACATATAATCAAATAATCGCACGAATTTGCAATTAATTACATACACGAAATTAATTACACCTTTAATCCATTGTAAATTTAAAAAATTTAATCCATGTTAACTATAATTGATTATAGAATTAATTAGAGGCTCGTGATACCACTGTTGGGTTATGAATAATATAAACAATATAATTCATGCGAAAAAGCATAAAGCCAGGAATCCAAATTAATTGCCACATAGTCAATTAGCATAATTTAATATACAACAATGTGATGCGTGTCTTCCCTAGCTTCTCCCGAACCGAACAAGAACAAGTATAGGACTCCAAATGTCGTCCCTCCGTAGATAGTCCACAACACGTTTGGAACCTCCTTAGATTCAACCAACTAGAATATTCTCTAAGGTTTTATGTGCACTCGGGAATCTCACAATGGTTATAGGCAAGTAATAAATTCTCCCTTGAATTTAATGTGTTGGAATAGTAAAGAATCGTATTATAAATTGTGATCATGAATCACATGTTTATAGGGTGGAAATAATGGAGTTGTAATCCTACTAGGAATCAATTAACTAAATCCATTAGGACTCTAGTTAACTAATAACCTTAGAATTCCAGGGACAATCAAATACTAAGTATTTTTTATCTACCCTTAATGTCCTTCACCCAAGGTGCATTGAATCTAATACCAAGGTTTAGATTAATTGCGAACAATTCATTTAGTGAGATCAAGTGATCGGAACAGCTAGCTGGAGCAATGCTTCCGATCAGTGAGTTCTAATGGATGTTAAACTCACAGCTTACTCTTGACTGAACCTACAAGGTCACACCAATGACACGTAACAGATCACCGGATTAAATGAATCGGAAATTCATTTAATAGCTTTTCGGGAATTAGTTGGAAAACGTATTATACGATACGACCTTGCATCGGAATCGTATATCGTATCGCGAATATTCGTAAGCTAGGCGAAACGAATAAAAAGTATCGTACGACGGTGATTCGTCGTATACGAAACGATAAATAATATATCGGAAATATCTTAATCGCAGATACGAATGGGGCAACGCTGCCAGCCCAACGAGCCAAGGCGCGCAAGCGCGCAAGGCCCACTCGGCGTAGCAGCGAGCCAGTGCGCAAGGCCCATGCCTTGGCTGGGCGCGCGCCCGCACGCAAGGAACAGCAGCAGCAGCGCACACAGCGCGGCCCAAGGCCCAGCGTCTGTGTGGCTGTGCGCGTGTGGGCTTGCGCGGACAGAGCTGGCTGGCGCTTGGCCTTTGTGCCTTGGGCGGTTGATATTATAACCTAAAGGTTATAATATTATTCCAACACACATGTTTTCCTTAACCTAATGCAAAAATCAGATTCTAACCTAACGCAAGAGAAACCCTAAACTCTCTGTGCCTCCATTAGAATTGTTCTTCCCAAAAGCACAAACTCCTGATCGATTGTCTAAGCTACGATAATCAAGACGGATTTGATCGTGTCTGTGAACCAAGTAGAGGAACGACAAGTGGAGTTCTAAGTTCGTGTTCGTTGACAATTTTTGGAAAACACGCTTCAAACGTAAGTCTGCTTAATTTGTGCTTTATACATGCTTCCTGACTTTGGGGATTGTTTCCGCACATGTTATTATGTTTAACTGTATTCCCCTACAGTGGTATCATGAGCCTTATGTATTCAAATCATGTTTTATCATGATTTATTTGTTTTTGCATCAGTCGAAATTTTGAATTTTTTGTTGAATTTTCGGAATTTTTACGAATTATTGGATGAATTGCGTAATAATCTGTTCCGAAATCAAAAATATTCGTTTTTTCGATATATAAAACCCTAATCTGATTGAAAACGATTTTATAATATCAACTCATGCGAAAGGAATTGCAAAAACAGGCTTCGAAGTGTCGTGTTTTGGGCGTTTTTGTTAATTTTTTAATAAAGATTACAAGTGTCGGACAGTAATTCAATTAAAAGGTCAACGTAACCTACTCGGAATTGCTTGAAATTTTGACACAATGTTTCTGGGTATTTTCTTGATCTATGGTAAAAATTTCATATTTTTCCGATAAGTATAAACCCTAATTTTGCCTTTCCCTAATTCGTAAAAATTTGGAACCCTAATTGAATTTTAATTAATTTTGGTTTAATAATTCGGTTAATTGGGAAAGGGGATATAATTTCATTGCTCAGTGGCTAATTTTAAAAATTATTGTATTAAAATTTTGAATGGTTTCGTTAATTTTAATCGCACTTAAACCTAATTATTAAAAATCTGAAATTTAAATGTTAATGAACGATTTAAAGCTTCGGATTTTATTAATTAAAAGTTCAAATTTTAATGTTGATTCGTTCGTTCATAAAAATTTGAATAATGTTAGCCTTTGATTTAATATTTTACGAAATTGGATTGTCGTTGAAGTTTATTAAATCGTTAAAAATCGTTGTTTTTCGAAAATAAAAATCGTAACTTTTTGAAAAATAATATTAATGCAAGTTCGTGAAATTAAATTTATTTTTAATTAAGTTGGTCCGTAGGCACGAACCAAAGGCACGAACACGATGTGTGGTGGACGTATGGCTCGACGAGTTATGTGGGCTGCTATACGATGGCGGAGCCGCAGCGACACGGGCAGCACCAAGCGTGCTGCGTGCCTCGTGCGCGCTGGGCGAGGAAAGGGCGAGCGAATGCTTGCGGGGGGCTGCGACCAAGCAAGGCACAAGGCCATGCGACGTCCAGCGCAGCGATGCACGACGACGCAGCGCAAAGGCAGCGATAGCTGCGGGCACGCGCGCGCGCGAAGGCTGCGGGGTGTGCGAGCTTGCTCGTGCGCCTCGTAGGCCACACGCAAGGGCTATGGGTTGGGCGCAAGCCTAGCCCAACTATGCACTTGGACCTTTTTCATTGAAAATTGTTTATTTCGTTGGGCTTCGCATATTTCCATTAATTTGGGCTAACGGGATATTTAATTTAATATTTTATTTGCTTGGGCCGGGCCGCGAGTTTTAATTTAATATTTCATAATTAATTATCCGGAATAATTATTGGTTTGAGTGGAAGCCACTAAATGAAATTAAAATGAAATAATTATTTTTAATTATTTTCGTAGGTCGCATTATTTTAATTAAATTCGATTTTAATTAGAATAAAGTCTAAGGATTAATGATTTGGAAATTGATTAATCTTTTAGGACGCGTTTATGTAAACATGAATTTTAATTAATTCACGTAAATACTTGAATATTTATATGGGCCATTCGTTTTAGCACACGAATGGGTGAATGCATAGAATATATATTTTATTCAATGCAGGTACTCCAAGTGACTAGTATGGCCATTTAGGATAGTTAAATACGGTCTGCGAACCGTTCTATCTTTGAATGTAAAGTTTTAAATATGGTCTACGTACCATGGAAATTTTGGTGTAATTTATTATTTTCAAGTATTTCTAAGTTTAGAACTTTAAGTTAGCATTTGAACGAAGATTCAAGACGATGTCAAGCTAACAAGGAGGTGATGAAGATTGGATGCTTCAAGACAAGATGTTTTGGGCCATACTAGATCACCATTTATTTATGCAATTTAATATATATATATATATATATATATATATATATATATATATATATATATATATATATATATATATATATATATATATATACATATATACATATATATATATATATATACATATATATATATATATATATATATTATGCGTGAATGTATGAATGTATGTATGCTTTGCATGAATAGGTTGTTTCATATGACTCGATTAGATCAAGTTCACTAAATAATTGAACCAACATAGAAACAACTAGGTCCAAAGTAATATTGAGTTTAAAAACTGCCTTCCAAATGAAGCACTTTCAAAAATCTAGGTATCTAAGATAGTAGGTTTCCGCCAAAGCGAGGTGCTATTTTAGTAGACTTAGGTGGTAAGGCGTCCCAAAGGAGCACGTTGATTGTGGTTTCAACTCAAACAACAATGGCATTATGTTGTGGCAATGGAATAAATTATGGTATTAATTTATTAACCAAGAGTAATTTGGAGATTACTAGCAATAGGTTTAGCTTACCTAGAATCTTACACTACTTAAGACATGCCAAAGCTGCTTAAGGATTTAGGACTTTTGGGGTCTTGGAATCGTTTCATTCATTTTTGGACCATGTTTTATCTTTTGCATGAATGAAATGTTTAATAGCTTTGTTGATTGCGTGAATGCTTTTATTTCAAGTTATTAAAGTATGATAAATGTTTTCTTTGCTAGTTCATTTTGTAGAATCGTAAATCTTCACCTTTATTGCGTTCGGACGATAGAACTGCGATATTTCCTCGGTCGATTGGTAACTATTTTGAGAGAGATTCTCAAAGGAAAGGAGAATGATAGCGTATCTTGAATGCTATTTTCTTATAGTGATCTTCATGGTTGTTTTCAAACTAGAATTTGAATGGTAGACCAATTGGACCTCATATATTCAGAATACTGGGTAGTTTTGAAATAATGAAGTATTGAGTTAAAGACTAATGTATAACCAATGGTTAACAACCAAATTTCTTTTGATTCGATAATGAATTAGACTCATTGGATGTTGTCATTCAAAGTGAACAAAAGAAAGGGACTTTGTAAGCGTAAAAAAGTAAGAAGATCAAGTAAAGAGTAAAATCTTTAGGACTATAAGAAAACGTGCTAGAAAGGATAGGAAAGGGGAACAAAAGAAATGAATTCAAGATTCAATTTCTACCTTGAAGTTTATGCTAAAGAGAAACGACTTAGCAAGTAAACTCCCATGGTATTAGATTACCGCTTGAGGTTCTAACTCTTGTTAAGAACTCAAATTCAGGGAGCTAAGTATGGTTATTGACCTACAAGTAGGAAATGAAGCAAAGTTGTGCTACATTAATTGTAGGGTCATCGCGTTTGTTCTAAAGTCCTTCTAAAGGCTGGAACTTAATGGTGTTATGTTCCATTAATCATCATAATCAATTTCTGTTTGGACAACAGAAAGAATCACATTCAAAGTAAACAAAAACATTCGTTGAGTGTTTATTTGAATGAAATGGTCATTTAAGGGTTGAGTCATATGATTGAATAATAAACAAACGAATCTCTTCACACTCAAACTTCAGAAGGTACAAATCAAACATTTTGATTTGTGTTCCACATATCTTTGGCCATGTCATACGACCATATCAACAAGTCAACATTCTAAGATTCCATGGCACGGATTTCTAAAAGTTGGTTAATTTAAGACACGTGGGTCTTGCTTGTTGAACATGACATCGAAACGGACTATTGTTAGAAGAGTCTAGACAATTATGTTCATGGGCCAAAGATGGATTTTATGACCTAACTATTTCACAAGAATTTGAGAAAATATTGCTATATTTCCTCAAAGTGAAATATGTGAAGTGCTTCAATGCAATTCACATAAGGGTATAAAATCAACTTGGCAAGAATTTTGGAACATCTAGGCTGGGTCAAGGTGATGTTTGCATAAGCCAAGAAAGATTATCTAGATTGCTTATATGGCATTATAACAATCGAAGCTCCATAAGAATATGGTATGTCCAAATGGAGAAATCTGAATCTATTCGATTAACGATAATCACGACTATTTTCCTATACAGTTTCTAAATGATACTCTCAAGTGACTATCACACAAAAACAAGGTTGTCAAAGCTAAGGATAAGATGTCATAAGGATTGAACTTCGGTTCACAGTACATCTTTTCAGTACATATATATCTAGGGTTGTCAAACCCAGTGGGAGTTAGTGTTTACATCAAACAAACTCAAGGATAGATATATGTTTCTTTATGAGCGACTCATAGAAACAAAAGGTATTGATTCTACCACAAATCTGAGAACATATGGTTGTTTCTTAAGATAATGTCTTTTAGGAAACCATCATATTTCCAAAAAGGCAAGTGGGAGAAAAATGACCTCGAATGCACTTCGAGTCAAGCAACAAACAAATGTAGGAGTCTTTGGAGTCTTTGGAAAAGCTCCGTACTTAGAATCCTTTGGAAGAGCTTCAGGAAGACTTTAGAAGTGCTTCAAGAGAATCCTAATACTCAAAGGACTTGAGTAATGTCTTTATAGACACAAACGTTTGATCTTCAATACCTAGGTAAATCGTATAAGGAATAGAATTCAACCAAGATAGATACAGAGATATCTTGAAGAATGAAAACTATGAAGACTTTGAAAGTGCTTCAAAAACATACGACTTACAAGTTAGCTACGACGAATTAAAAATTCCCAAGTATGGTTTGAGGCCATCAAAAACATAAGTATGGTTCGAGGCCATACAAAATGGTTTGAGACCATTTCATCCAAAGTACCTTCATCTTAAAGAATCAAATCTATGATTTGGTTGATTTGCATAAAGGGTTCACTCCCATTAGTTGCAAACACGTTTTCTAAACATACAACGTTGATTTGCATAAAGGGTTTACTCCCATTGGTTGCAAACATGTTTTCAAAACATACGAAGATGATGTTGTATACACATACAAAAGAGAAGCTAGATTGGTGGTTAAAGATTGTAAACAACTTCACGGCGTTGATAATGTTGAAATCTTTTTCACCAGGTCGGAATGCTTGAACTATTTTGGATAAATCTAGCAATCATTGCATATGGCAATATGGAAATTGGAAAATGAAACACCTTTCTCAATTGGACTTGTAGAAAGGAATTGTGTACATCACACAATGTAGAAGTTTTGGATGCTAGATAAAAGAGCAAGCTTAAGAAATCTATTCATAGATTAAAGCATGCAAGTGGGAATTGGACCATATTTGTCTAAAAAGGCTATTGAGAAATCAAAGCTTCATGAAAATATGGATCATCTTGTAGATGAGAAGTTTAGTGGGAGCTATGTCAAATTTATTGGTTCTATATATGAGATACATATCTCTCTATTGAAAATGACATTCAAATTCTAAATGGTTAGATTTGAAAGTATTTTTCAATATTAAAACCATGGCGAAACTTAGAACATACTGGGTTAAAGATCTATTGGATAGGATCTAAAGCGTTGTTTGGATTCTGTAAAAGTAATTACTAAATCAAACACAATGGAGAGACTCAAAAGAGACTCTCAGCCCATATGAGTAAGTCTAAGTTATGAATGCTTTAACTAAGTATAAAGCTAGGCTGTTATCACTAGAGTTAAGCATGAAGGACCTTGAAGAGGTGCCTTCACCTTATATCACATGGCAATGCCAAGATTTTAGCAAGATTCAGTATCTCTTGAAACAGAATGAAGCTAAAAGTTACATGGATGGATTTTAATATGCGAATGGTTTTTGCATTACAATCAATCATGTATAATGTGATATATAGATCGCCAAGATAACTCGTGAACATTGGATCGTGACGAGTTTATACCAATCTCTATTGATCTGGATCAAAGATCATTGGAACAGTATCAAGAACATCCAATACATTTGGATATGTAGGATGAGCACTTGATAAGAGGAAGTGAAGATAACTAAAGTTTTGATGCTACATGCATTTTCTTAAGCAAAAGTTGAATCTTGTTGTTAGGCAAACCACAAACAAACACGAGCAATTAGGCGTCGTGATTAAAAGGTGGTTACATAGGTTCTAAACCATATATGATGCATGGGGAACTAAATCAATGATTAGTTTCCAAGTTCTCGGTTGAAAGATGTATCTCCCACATCTATGTGAACTGGTTGGAGCATTCCAAAAGGGAAGCATCATTCGAAAATTCTACATAATTGAAATGAATTCATTGTTGTCTAAGAAGCAATAAAAGGGAATTGTTTTTAGGGGGAGTTGTTCAATGAACTCAGGTTGATCACAAGTCTGCTACCTGGATGATTTTCTACTTTAGATATGATTATCATTCTAAACAGCAATGAAAGACTAGATCATTCTAGAAACATATTCAAAGATCTTTTCATCTTACATCGAAAGGCTTTCGATAGAAAAGATGCTAAGGATAGCAAAGTATGATAAACTAAACCTCTGCATTGAATGAGACACAACATTCATATGTAGAAATGGAATCAAGTTTGAGTTCCATGAATGTTTTAAGTATTGGGTGAAAGGCCTATATCTGTAAAACATTAAATGCTTGATTTTGGGTTTGAGGCCCACAAATTGGTAAGCATTTGGTTTAAACATTTATCATTTATGAAATTATATTTCATAGCTCATTTAATCTTGGTTTAGTATTAAATGATAAATCCATGTGATTCAAATCATTCAAATGGGATGTCAAGATGGATTCTTAAGCGAACTTGAATATTGAAGTCACAAAGGATCCCTAATCCAGGTCATTGAAAGGTGGACGACCAATGACTAATGAAGATTAGATTGCAAGTAGATTACTTAGTTCTGTTTCTTGAACTAGAGTGACTGGATGTCAGAATCTTTTGCATAGATACTTATTGGATCTTGTATCGGATTGACCATGAGAACACTTTAAGAGATTAAAGTCATGTCATAGGTAGTTCTCATTAATGGTGATTAGAAACCGTTCCTCAGAACATGAGCAATTATGTCTGCTCATTTGAGAATTAATTCGCTTTGATACTAGATAAACGTCGCACCATAAAAGGAGGCTATAAAAGCAGTTATTGGGCGTACTATGAATCAAAGTGAGTGTTCATAGATTGCAAGAATGGATTGTCCTCCTATCTTTGATAGGATATGGTGTTGTTGTGTAACAAGGCCTCTCGGAGAGTTAGATACTGTAAAATGCATGGCCGTGCTCAGATTGGTTAAGGCTTAACCTTCTGCAAAAGTTTAACAGTTGAACTCTGTAATCCGAGAAACACTTCTGGACCAAATAAGGATGGCTTGGATCTTACCTTATGTTCAGCAAGTAACACTAAGCGATAAAGGAAGGTGAATGCACACTTGTCTGAATGACAAGTGGGAGACTGAAGGAAATATGTCCTTCACCCAAGGTGCATTGAATCTAATACCAAGGTTCAGATTAATTGCGAACAATTAATTCAGTGAGATCAAGTGATCGGAACAGCTAGCTGGAGCAATGCTTCCGATCAGTGAGTTCTAATGGATGTTAAACTCACATCTTACTCTTGACTGAACCTACAAGGTCACACCAATGACACGTAACTGATCACCAGATTAAATGAATCGGAAATTCATTTAATAGCTTTTCGGGAATTAGTTGGAAAACGTATTATACAATACGACCTTGCATCGGAATCGTATATCGTATCGCGAATATTCGTAAGCTAGGCAAAACGAATAAATCGTATCGTACGACGGTGATTCGTCGTATACGAAACGATAAATAATATATCGGAAATATATTAATCGCGGATACGAAAGGGGCAACGCTGCCAGCCCAACGAGCCAAGGCGCGCAAGCGCGCAAGGCCCACTGGGTGTAGCAGCGAGCCAGCGCGGAAGGCCCATGCCAAGCGCGCACACACAAGGAACAGCAGCAGCAGCGCACACATCGCGGCCCAAGGCCCAGTGCCTGTGTGGTTGTGCGCGTGTGGGCTTGCCCGGACAGAGCTGGCTGGCGCTTGGCCTTTGTGCCTTGGTCGGTTGATATTATAACCTAAGGGTTATAATATTATTCCAACACACATGTTTTCCTTAACCTAATGCAAAAATCAGATTCTAACCTAAGGCAAGAGAAACCCTAAACTCTCTGTGCCTCCATTAGAATTGTTCTTCCCAAAAGCACAAACTCTTGATCGATTGTCTAAGCTACGATAATCAAGACGGATCTGATCGTGTCGGTGAACCAATTAGAAGAACGACAAGTGGAGTTCTAAGTTCGTGTTCGTTGACAATTTGTGGAAAACACGCTTCAAACGTAAGTCTGCTTAATATGTGCTTTATACATGCTTCCTGCCTTTGGGGATTGTTTCCGCACATGTTATTATGTTTAACTGTATTCTACCTACAGTTTTTCCCGCTCAACTTCTCCTTTTCGAGAATTGATCGGATGTTGAATGAATTGTTGTTTTCCATAATTAAAACTAAAATTGAAAGGAATAAACAAATAAATAACCATTCACATTTTCTCTTAATAAACTTAAATTTTAGCATTCATGCATAATTCAATATTTATTAAGCATTTTATTCGAGTTTTGTGTTCCGACAAGTGTGAATAAAATGAATCCAAGATCCTTAAATCATTGAAGAATTAAGCACATTATGTATTTAGACTTAATTCTAAAATATTTATTGTAAGCAAATCCTTTGCTAATAGTCTAGAAACTACTCTTGGTTGATATGTACGTGTAGGGGGGTTTTTCTTCCGTCTTTTTGGTATTATTTTCCCCTACGGAAGGCTTTTTGTAATTTTGGATTTCGAAGGAGTCGCCGCCAAACATTTTTAAGGGTCCCGTTTGGAAAGACCAAAAATGACTCTATTAGGATAAGGCATTGAATCTTAGAAACGGATGGGTGAGATCCGGGCAAGGGAACGAGATGCTTATTCCGCGAACCTTAGAAATATATCCAAATGCATGGCAATCATTTTCGAAAATACCCTAGTTATGACACTATGTGGGTTTGAGTTTAGAACTTGCACAAATAGAATTTCTATTTTTGTATTGTGACCACTTTGCTTTAAAGTTAAGTCAAGGGAACCTAAGGCCGGTTTGTCCAAAATTATCTTTGTTAAGCGTGGTGTAACTTTGCATTTTTTATTTAGCATGTGAGGTGATGAAAGCAATAAACAAGTAAAGCAACATCACAATAGAAAATAGATGCGTAATTAGTAAAATACATCACCACCTAGAAAGGGACTAGGTGGGAAACCACATTACCTAGAGGGACTAGGCAAGTAAAGTTGCATAATTGAAAGTGCGGAATTGAAAGGGGCAATATTGAAAAGCGATATTGAAGTGCATAATTGAAAAGTGCGATATTGAAATTGAACTATAGCACATGAGATCCGAACGCCAAACGACTCCTTAAGAATAAGTGCGTCCGATACGGATTCAAAGCTAAAAATCTCAACCTTAGGTCAAATTACTCAACCTAAAGTGTCTTAGATTTTGAACATAGAAATTGAACTTGAAAGGTTGAATATTGAACATTGAACTTGTATATTGAAATAAGGAGTCTTGAATCTCAAATATTGGATCTTTTAATATTGAAAAGATTTCATCTTTGATATGCTCCAAGTATTGAAATGATTCTAGTTTAAGGAAGTGATTACAAACAACCTTAAACATCATTGAATCTTGAAACTTTATATTTGTATCATAGAAAGTGTTGATTTTGTAAGAGTATGTGATTGTTGCAAGTGACACATTTAAGAATAAAATTGCCAACTTTGCTAATCATTTTGAAATAGAAATCATAGAAACATTGTAGATTGGGATTGGGATTCGGAAATACCTAGTTAGGTTTAGGCTAGAATTCCTCTTGGAGCTCCCAATTGCTTAGAATTTTGAGATTTGTATGAAGTTTTTGAAGAGTTTTGTACTTTGAATTTTGAGGAGCAATTTTTGTATTACGATGTTCAGATTGTATATTGCCTCCCTAAAATTCTGAAAATTAGGGGTTTAAATAGGAAAATGAAGGGCTAAACGCCAGCTGAAGCCAGCGTCCAGCGCAGCAGCTGCGCCAGGCGCTGCTGACGTGGCGCAGAAGCTGCCAAACAAGGACGAAGATGTCGTCCTTGTGCTTGGCTTGTAGTGGGCGTACCCTTGTACGAATTGTACGTTGTTTGGCGCGTAGTCTTGCTTAGGGATTAAGGAAGCTTGCGACTAAAAACTAGTCGTTTCCGGTTTTTGAATTCGGTTTTACGGGACGAGGCCCGGCTTGCTCGGTTTTGTGGGTCGGCGCCCGAATTTGGATTTCTTAGTGTCATTTTGACTGGAAAAGGCCTTGTAAAACCAACGGAGTGGTCCATTGGGTGAGATTGTACTTGGATTTTGAAATTGATTTTTGGAAATTGTATTTTGTACCGAGTTCCGGAATGGGAACGGCATCGGGTATTGGACTTTGGCTCTTGGATTTTGGAATATTTTCTAGCAATCTGGACTTCCACACGGAGTTGTTCCAACCGCCTAACAAGGATAATGGTATCGTCATCATCCCAATGGGGAGACACGATATAGGTGTCTACAGTACGTCTAAGAACTTATTAGGAAAACCTATCTCATTACCCACGACATAAAAGGACTCCTTACTTATATCGTTGAGTTTCACCAACACTAACATGTACTCACAATTATTTGTGTACCTTACCCCTTTAGTATCAACAAGTAACACCTCGCTATGGCGGAAAACTATTACTTATATTGATGTAAAGGATATCCAAGTAAGTGTTATTTTGGCATGGCACCTTTTAACTCAATTTTTTAAAGTTTGGAACTTAAAACTCTTACTATGTTGGTTAGATTTTAAGTGAACTAAAATCCTTAATCATGCAACATAATCAAGCTGTAATCTCATGCATAATTAAGACATATTTAAAGCAATAAATAACTTAAAGCATGCATAAGATTTAAATGTGATCTATTATGGCCCGACTTTATCTTGAAGCTTCAACTTCAAACTCCGTCTTTGAAAATGGAAACTCCATCTTGAATTTCACCATGGGAGGCGTCATTTTCTTCAAATAGTATATGCTATAATTAAAACTAATTACAACTATTTGATGGTACGTAGACCATATTTAAAATAAAAACTTTGGTGCATTAGACCAATTTTACATTCAAATTAATGGTACGCATACCATATTTTCTATCCTATTTGGGCCATACTAGTCACTTTCCATAACCTGCAAAAAGGTACATTTACAATATACTATTCACCCATTCATTTATCAATTAATGGCCCACATAGCAAGTTAGTAGGAAAAATCATGCATCATATACACATTTGCAGCAACTAAGCAAAGGTTCCAACAATCTACAAATTATTCAACCTTTTTTTTTTTGGCAAATAATAATAAGCTTTATTTACCAAGTAATCAGAGTATTAACAAACTCTGAAAACACCAACTGTCCACCAGACACAACAGCAGCAACAAGCTAACTAACACAAGCTAGCTAAGGCTAACAGCAGCCACTACTGACATCTACACTCAACATTAAACATAATGTTGCTAACAACAGTTTTGACTGGATCAACATGATCCCTAAACACCTTAGAAGTTTTTGCAACCAGATACAGTAAACTGACTCAATGAAAGATATACTATACTTGCAAGCCTTCTTCTGTTTACTTCTGCTTCTCTTCACTGCAATCTGTACTTCTTCATGCCAAGGCAACACAGCTCTAGTCACACCTAGATAAAGCAGAACCTGTCTCCAAATCTCCTTAGACTAAGAACAAGAGAAGAACAAATGCTCCAAGCTTTCACTTTCCAACTGACACAAGCCACAAGTACCATCAATATTCAGCTGCCATCTTATCAATCTGTCTTTTGTAGCTAGCATGTTCTGCACTGCTAGCCACATAATGAAAGTACTCTTTGGACTAGCATGGCTATTACAAATCAATCTCTTCCATCCCACCTGAGCTCCAACTGGATGAAGAAACTTATACATTTTCTGAATTCTAAATTTTCCAGCCTGCACAAACTGATCAACTCCATTAGCCTGCAGAAACACTTCTCTATTATGCCAAATTTTCCTTAAAGACCAAGTTAAACCATTAGGAATTGGCATAGTCCAGAAGTCTCTATGCTGAATGTAATAAGCATGAATCCACCTCACCCATAGCCTATCCTACTTCAAAGCTAAAGCCCAACAGTGCTTCAAAACTGCTGCTTTATTCCACACAGTTAGGTCTTTAAGATTCCACCCTCCACAACTCTTAGGAAAACATAATTGCTCCCAAGAAATTGAAGCTTTCCTAGATTCTGCATCAGTACCTGACCACAAGAAACATCTACAAATTCTCTGAATTTCTTTCATCACCTTTTTAGGCATAACAAAAATCTGGCACCAGTAACGTTGGATACCAAAAACAACAGATTTCACCAGTTGTAATCTGCCTGCATAGGATAGAAATTTAGAAGTCCAGCTCTTGATTCTAGCAACAGTTCTATCAATGAGAGGCTTGCAGTCTGTAAAAGATAGCTTCCTAGTTGTGAGAGGTACACCCAGGTATCTGAATGGAAAAGACCCCTGAGGAACCCCAATTGAGCTAACAGTATTGGAAGCAACATGGTCAGAAACTCCAGCCAAGTAAACTTCACTTTTATGCAAATTAGCCTCCAATCCAGAAGCCAAGGAAAACTTGGTAAAAGCATCAAAAAGAGCTTTCACAGCACTCTGATCAGCTCTGGAGAATATCAATAAATCATCAGCAAACATCATATGGGTGAGAT
Organism: Spinacia oleracea; assembly: GCF_020520425.1. NCBI lineage: Eukaryota > Viridiplantae > Streptophyta > Magnoliopsida > Caryophyllales > Amaranthaceae > Spinacia > Spinacia oleracea. The sequence goes on along the minus strand of NC_079491.1, from coordinate 91,038,744 downwards.
CCAGCTTTTTGCATCTAGGGTGATAAGAGAACTCAGCATTATCAGCAAGTGCAGCAAGACACCTTGACAGATATTCCATACCCAAAGCAAACAAGTAAGGTGAGATAGGATCACCTTGTCTCAAACCCTTCTTTGCAGGGATTGGTTTTGTGGGGCAACCATTTATCAGAATAGAATAAGAGACAGAATAGAGACACTGCATCACCCAATTCACAAACTTCACAGGGAATCCTAACTCTGACAGCATAGTTTTCAAGAAAGGCCACTCCAAGGAATCATAAGCTTTTTTCAGATCCACCTTAATCATACACCTAGGAGAAATATGTTTTCTAGAATAGCACTTCACCAACTCACAAGCTAGCAAAATGTTATCAGAAATAGATCTACCAGGGATGAAGCCAGATTGAGAACAACTTACAACTGTCCCAATAACACTTTGCATTCTAGCAGTAAGAATTTTGGAGATAATTTTGTAAACAACTGAACAGCAAGCTATTGGCCTAAAATCCTTCACACATGAAGCATTCTGTATCTTAGGCACGAGAGTAACTGAAGTGTTGTTCACTTGCTTCAACATCACTCCAGTTCTGAAAAACTCTTTCACTGCTTCATAAACATCTGCTTTCACAATCCCCCAAGCTTTAAGGAAAAACAGACTATTGAAACCATCAAGCCCAGGAGCTTTATTAATATCAATACCTTTGATAACTGTATCAATTTCTGCATCTGAGATAGGAACCACCAACATTTCTGCATCAGCAGCAGAAAGCTGTTTCCCTTTCCTAACCACCCCAACATCCACACCCATCAAGGAGCTAGCTGCAGTACCAATCAATTGCTTATAGAAAGAGCTAACTTCCTCCTGAATTTCCTGAGTAGTGCTTAGCTTCTTTCCAGAATCATCATATAAGATATCAATACTATTCCTAGATATCCTCTCCTTCATTGCACTAAAAAAGAACTTAGAATTAGAATCTCCTACTTGCAACCACTGAATTCTTTCTTTCTGTCTATATGCACTTTCCTGAATATGCAAGAACTTCTTAAGGGTCTCACTACACTCCCTCTCACTTTGTTGCACATTACTATCAGTAGGGCAAGCTGCTAACTGAGTCTGAATTTGACCCAAATCATCCCTTAACCCCTCAATTCTCTCATCAAGCTTAGGAAAATCTTTATGATGAAGCTCCTTCAATCCTTGCTTTACTGCTTTAAGCTTAGTCTAGACCTTCAGCATGGAACCACTCCTTGGACAGGACACATCCCATCCCTTTTTAACCACATCAAGAAATTGAGCATGATCTGCCATATAGTTAAAAAAAATTAAAAGGTCTACTACCTCCTCCCAGGTGAATATTACAAGACATAACTAGAGGGGAGTGATCATAGATTCCTGGAGGCAAGTAATCCACCACAGCATCAACAAACTTAGAATGCCATAGTGCATTGGCAATAGCTCTATCTATTCTGGAACATATTCTCAAATTACCTTGCCTCTTATTGCTCCAAGAGTAGTAACTCCCACAACTTTTAAGCTCAGCCAGCCCTGCAGAATTCATACTGCATTGCCATTTACCCTATCAGCAGCTAATAAAACTTCATTGAAATCACCCATGACTAGCCAAGGACAAGTAACAGTACTACTAAAGTTAGTAATCTCTCTCCACATAGGTCTTCTAGTATCAACAGAGTGTAAACCATACACAGCTGAAAAGGTAGTACTAAACAGGCCATTCTTTGTAGCAACATTACAGTGGACACAGAACTCAGTTTTATGAAGAAGTTGAACTGAAACCACAGCATGCTTCCAGCCAATCAAAATCCTTCCCCTAGGAGAGCACTCATAATTCATAATCCACTGCCACCCAATCCCTATTTTCTTCTGAATTTTACTACTATTCTTCTCCTGAACTTTAGTTTCTAACAAAGCTACAACACTAATGTTATTACTAGCCAAAAACTTCTTTATTTCAACTACTTTAATGGGATCATTCAATCCCCTCACATTCCAGGTACTGATATTCATGGTGGATCAGTTGAGAAGTCCACTCCATCACTACCAACAACCAAATCCTCCCCACTCAAATGAACCTCAGCAAGCCCCACAGTCTGAGCTGGAGTTCTTATATCTCTTCTTCTCCTTGAAACAACCCTCCACCCTTCATCAAGAACTGGAGCAATTGGAGTAAAAGATCTATCATTAACAGATAACTCTTTATTCTCCCCATCATTCTCTTGTGCAGCATTGTTAGTATTCAAATCATCAGTAGGTTTTGCTTCAAGAACTGGTTGCACAGCTTTAGGTTTCCACACCTTCACAACCTTTTTTCTCTGAACAGCAGCTGGTCTAAATCTTGTAGTATTGACTTTTGTCAGAGTACAGTCATGTCCCACAATCTTACATTTCTGACAATATGGTGGCAGCCATTCATACTCAACCACCTGTTTAACAATGTTACCCATAGGATCCTGAATCTGCACAGATTTAGGCAATTCACCAGTTACATCCACCTCAATGAGAATTCGAGCAAAGGATATTCTTTGTTGCTTAGAAGTACATTCATCAGCAAATAGAGGATCTCCAAGCAAGCTCCCTGTTCTGCTCAATGAATCACCCCCCCAACAGCTTAATGGTAAGTTAGGCAATCTAACCCACACTGGAACAACCCTCAATATTTCCTCCTGGAAATTAAAACTTGTTGTCCAAGGTTTAACAATCATAGATTTGCCAAAGAACATATGAGGACCAGCCACTAGAACTGATTCCTTGTCCTTCTTTGACTGAAATCTAATCACAAAATAGCCCTCATCATGGAGGAAAATTTGAGGTTTACTAACTTGATGCCATTCTTTTTCAATGAATCTCAATATAGAACCAATCGAAGGCTTTTCCCCAACCACATACATGACAATTGCATTTCCCCACAGATCATTCATTTTTTGAATCTCATTCTTATCAAGTATAGCTATGGGTGTGCCATCACAGACTGTGGGAGCAATAAAATTCAATGCAAAACCTTTAGAAGGGAGTGTACTACCTTTAAACAGATTCACCCATGGTTTTGGCTCCATATCCAATCGCCTTTGAGCTCGCTGCGCACCACTCACTCCATACTCTGTTTGTGTACGGACATCCCCTGTTTTCTGGGCTGGATCTACACCTGGGTTCTCCTTCAACGCACTCCTATGTTGCATCTCCTTGAAAGAAGCATTGACACTTCTCACCAGCAAGTCCACCCTATCCTTTCCCACCACCATTCGATGGCTATCCTCATAGAACTCTTCCAAAGCTTCAACCGACGATGGCGGTCGATTTACATCAGTGCGCACTGACTGCGACCCACCAGTCGAATCCTGATAGGTTTGAAAGTTGTCCATACGTTCCATCGACGGCGGTACATAGCCAGAATGAGGCGGCGGCACCGGTGTCACCAGACCTTCACTACCCCGAGTTTCATCAGGAATGGGTACTTGTTTTCTGAGTTGGTTCTGGTTCTTAGGCCTCGAAACTTCTTGATGAAGAAGAGAGGAAGCTTCCTCATTAACCTCAGCAATCTCAAGCTTCTGCGTTTTCTTCTTCCTCGCCATTAACAAGGGTGGCGTACGTTAGCAAAGCAACCTTAACGTGCACCACACCATGAGAGAGAGAGGGGAGGTTTTCAAATTATTCAACCTTATTAGTTCTAATCGAGTTGTTTTAACCTTAAAGGAATGTAGACCTAATCAAGAGTTTAATGACTAAAAGCTCCCACTGAAACCAAGAATTTACATGCTTTACAAATTTTAAACATAAAATTGTATTTCCAAGTCCAACCGGAAAATTACAAATTTAATTAAAATTTAAAGCTCATATAAAATAATATTTCAATCCCTTAATTTTATTATCAGTTGATTAAAATTAATTAATTAAATTTTACCAAGGTTTTAATTTTATTAAAACAAGTAGTATAAAATAATTTATAATAATTAAATTAATCAAAATTAAATTCCGAGAAAAAATTAAATTACGAAATTAATTTAATTAAAATCGTTTTATACCGAAACATAAACAAAACGACCCAAACGTGCCAAGGCAAGGTCGTAGGCCGAAGCCCACGCCTTGCCCAAGCAGCCACGCCGCAGTGCCCATGGGCCGCGTGCACAAGGCAGCGCCCAGGGCCTGCTTTGTTGCTGGCCGAGTGACGCACCACAGCAACGCACCAGCCTAGTGTTGTGCTTGCTGCCTGCGCGTTGGGCAGGGGCTTGCGCAGCGGCACGCGAGCTCCCTTGCTCGTTGTGCTGCTGCCTTGCCTCGTGCCTTGCGCTACGATGCATCGTCGCCTTTGGTCAATCACCCGCACATCACACACCGCACACGGCCGTGCCTGCCGCGCATGCTCGTGCTTGCTCATTGCTTCGTACTGCATGGGCGACGAGCTCCCTTGCTCGTCGTCGCATGCCCGCACTATGCAACACCCCTTAAGAGTAACACTTAGCTTCAATTGCTTCATGCGTGCAAGATTGGTGATCGTTTTATAAAAATTAATAACTTTATATTTTAAATTTAACGACAAATTAATAATTCTTATTAATTTCACTAAATTTAGGCGAAAAATCATAAAATTTATTATTCAAATTAATTTCCGATTATATGTAATTTTAGTGATTAAAATCTAGGTCATAAAATTGTAAAACTTTTAAGTTTTAACAAATTTTATGGTGGTTTTTAATCATAAGATCCTAATTAAATCATCAATTAATTATGAAATTCAAAACAAATTCTAAATTATTTGAAATTCAACAAATTAATTACAATTACAAATTAGGTTGTATAATTAACAAGATTAGGCCTTAAAATTGTTAAACATATACAGTAGGTCAATCATAGATTCAAGATTTACATAAAAGATTCGCAAATATTTAATTTAACATCATAAAAATTATAAATTTTGCATTCGAAAAACTAGAACCTCCGAAAAGTCATAGTTAGGCTTAGAATTTGGGAATTCTGGGTTCGGCGTCAAATCTTTGATTTCTGTCAAAATTTTAAAACGTCGGTTACATGCGAAATTCACTATAAAAACATAAGATTCCGACCATTGTTGACAAAACTACCGAAAAATCCTGCGAACATATAATCAAATAATCACACGAATTTGCAATTAATTACATACACAAAATTAATCACCCCTTTAATTCATTGCAAATTTATAAAATTAAATCCATGTTAACTATAATTGATTATGGAATTAATTAGAGTCTCGTGATACCACTGTTGGGTTATGAATAATATAAGCAATATAATTCATGCGGAAAAACCATAAAGCCAGGAATCCAAATTAATTGTCACATAGTCAATTAGCATAATTTAGTATACATACAATGTGATGCGTGCCATCCCTAGCTTCTCCCGAACCGAACAAGAACAAGTATAGGACTCCAAATGTCGTCCCTCAGTAGATAGTCCACAAGACGTTTGGATCCGCCTTAGATTCAACCAACTAGAATATTATCTAAGTTTTATGCGCACTCGGGAAACTCACAATGGTGATAAGCAAGTATTAAATTTTCCCTTGAATTTAATGTGTTGGAATAGTATAGAATCGTATTATAAATTGTGATCATGAATCACATATTTATATGGTGGAAATAAAGGAGTTGTAATCCTACTAGGAATCAATTAACTAAATCCATTAGGACTCTAGTTAACTAATAACATTAGAATTTCAGGCACAATCAAATACTAAGTATTTCAGATCTACCCTTAATGTCTAATTTTAGTAGAATTAGGAATACAATAACTTGTAGCCCAAACTACTTGCCGCGCAATTAGCTTGGCACACAAGCTTCCTTAGCTTGCAAGCAATCGGCCGGACAAGGCCTTGTAGCGTGTGGCCTAAGCCCACGTTGCTGCGCTGAGCTTGGTGTCCAGCAACAGCACGCGGCCCGTGCGATGGGCGCTGCTGCCTTGCTCGGGCCAAGCGTTGCTGCTCCGCGCGGGCTTGCTTGGCGCTGGGCCTGGCGCTTGCGCTAGGCCTTGCGTCTCGCAAGCTCGTTCGTCGAGCATTCGCACGTCGCGCTTCCAATTCGTTTTCCGATTCCGGAATTTATTTCCGATTCGTTTTCCGATATTTACGTTTCCGTTAATAATTCCGATTCCTGAAATAATTCCCTTTTCCGACAATATTTTCGATTCCGACAATATTTCTATTTCCGGTAATATTTTCCGATACGAGTCATGTTTCCGTTTCCGGCAATATCTACGACTTGGATAATATTTATATTTCCGTCATGATCCATATTTTCGTTTCCGGCAATATCATCATTTCCGGAGTATTCTTTATTTTGCCTTTTGACAATTTCAGCTCCCACTGGAACCAAGATCCGTCGTTTCCGAATGTTCATAAATGGAGTACTTAATAAATAATATATTCACTTAAATACTTGATCCGTTCACGTACTATTTGTGTGACCCTACGGGTTCAGTCAAGAGTAAGTTGTGGATTAATATTATTAATTCAACTTGAACTGAAGCGGCCTCTAGCTAGGCATTCAACTCACTTGATATCACTGAATTTATTAACTTGTTTAATTAATACTGAACCGCATTTATTAGACTTATCATTGAATGCATAGTTGGACCAAGGGCATTATTTCCTTCATGTAACCAGCTGAAGGATAACATCGAAGATCTCGTCCGCCGAGGCTACCTCAAACAGTACTTGGCCGACCGAAGGGAGGAAAAGGAAAAAGTTTCGAATGGCAAGCCACAGGAGCAGCCCCAAATAAGGATCTATGAGGCCACAGGGCAAAAGAAGAACGACATCTTAGTGGTTTTCGGGGGGCAGAGGTCCAACCATGCCAGCAAGAAACATTTAAGGGCACTCTCCCACCGAATCAACTTCAGCACTGTAGGGGAGAAGGAACCCCATCCTCCAAACATGACCTTCACCGCTGATGATTGCCTCGGGGTCCAATACAAACACGAGGATCTATTGGTTATATCCATTGATCTCAACAACCACAATGTTCATATATAGAGTATTGGTCGACGAGGGAAGCGCCGTGAACATCATCTTCAGAAACTACTTCAAACAGTTGATCCTCGAGGAAGGAGAGGAGTCTCTAACGAAGGTCAGTTACCCACTGATCGGATTCAATGGCTCAGCAGCAATTCCCCGAGGAAAGATCACCCTACCAGTCACAGTCGGCCAAGGCCAAGCCGCGAGGAACGTCCGAGAAGAATTCTTAGTGATGGATTGTGATTCATTATACAACGTCATCATGGGACGAACCATGATCCACGAAATGCAAGCAATCCCATCCACATACCATCAGATGATGATATATGTCTCGGACGCAAGCTTCGCCGAGCGAATTAAAGGTGATCAAGAGGTCGCAAGAAGAACTTGCCACACCGTCATCCAAAAGCCAAGGCAAGGAGACGGTTCTGAAGATGAAGAAGATAAGAAAGATCCCTCGAGAGGGGAAAAAGAGGCGAAGAGGAGAAAGGCCGGATCGAGTAGTCTGGTGAAAACCACAGAGGTTGATGCTCGGCCCGAAACCCCTTCTCCCCAGCCAGATCAAGAAATGGAGGATATCTTCCTCGAAGATGATTCAAACAGGAGTGTCTGGATAGGAAAAGGCCTAAGCTCGGGACTCCAAATCGATTTGATCCAACTGCTAAGGGATTACAAAGACATTTTTGCATGGTCGGCAGCAGACATGCCAGGGATAGATCCGAAGATGATCTGTCACAAGCTGGATGTCAACGTCGAAGCTCGACCAATCAAGCAGAAGAAGAGGAACTATTCTTCAGAGAAAAACAAAGCCATCGCCGAAGAGGTGAAGAAGCTGCAAGAGGCAGGCTTCATTGAGCCATACATGTACCCCAAGTGCTTGGCCAATGTGGTGATGGTCAAAAAAGAAAACGGCTCATGGCGCATGTGCGTAGATTTCACCGATCTGAACCGAGCCTGCCCTAAAGGTTGCTACCCTCTGCCGAGGATAGATTAGTTGGTAGACTCTACAAGCGGCCATGCATTGCTAAGCTTCATGGACGCCTTTTCATGGTACCATCAAGTGTTAATGCACCCCGATGACAGGGCGAAGACTGCATTTATCACAAGTGCAGGAGTGTTCAACTACAGAATGATGCCCTTCGGCTTGAAAAATGCCGAAGAAACCTACCAAAGGCTAGTTGATCACATCTTCGCTGATCAGAAGGGAAGGAACGTCGAGGTTTATGTGGACGATTCCATAGTGAAAAGTGTCAAGGAAGAAGACCACATCAAAGACCTGGCCGAAACCTTCGGCAATTTGAGGAAGTATAAGATGAAGCTGAATCCGAAGAAGTGCGTCTTTGGGGTGAAATCAGGAAAATTCCTCGGATTCATGGTGAGCGAAAGGGGGATCGATGCAAACCCGGACAAAGTCCATGCAGCACTAGACCTGCCCGAGCCGAAGACAAAGGGAGACGTGCAAAGACTAACTGGCAGGTTAGCCGCACTATCAAGGTTCATCTCGAAAGCTTCGGACAAAGGGGCTCCCTTCTTTAAAGATCTCAAACCAAAAACCCTCCCTGGAGGAGAAGCAGAACCAACAAAAAAGAAAGGTATCCCGAGGAAGGTGGATCCCGGGCTGACATGGGAACAAGAGCAAAGAGATGCGTTCCAACAGCTTAGGGCCCACCTGGCCCAACTGCCGACGCTGGCTAGACCGAAAGAGGGGGAAACCCTATACTTATATGTCGCAGTAAGTCCTGGGACCGTAAGCGCAGTACTCCTTCGGGAAGAATAAAAGAAGCAACAGCCAATCTATTTTACCAGCCGAACTCTAACGGGTTCCGAAACTCGGTACCCACTCATCGAAAAAGTAGCTTATGCAGTGGTGGTAGCTGCACGAAAACTAAGACCCTACTTCGACTCTCATCAAGTCGTGGTATTAACCGACCAACCACTCGAAAAAGTGCTAGACAAAATAGAAAGGTCGGGAAGATTGGATGTGTGGGCCTTCGAGCTCTCGGAATTCGGCATCAAGTATCAGCCAAGGACAACCATCAAGGCGCAGGCACTCGCTGATTTCTTGGCCGAATGCTCATATCAAGAAATGCTGGATGACACAAAGAGAACACTGATGTATCTTCCACAATCAACGGCTCGGGATCCGGGGTTGTGTTGATAACCCCAACAGGGGAAAGCATAGAGTATGCCTTGAAATTTGATTTCAAAGCAACCAACAATGAGGCCGAATATGAGGCTGCAATCGCAGGGATAGAACTTTGCCTATCTCTGGAAGCCGCACATGTTTGCCTCAAACTAATTCACAGCTTGTAGCCAACCAGATCCGAAGGGAGTATGAGGCCAAATGGCCAAGCATGATAGCTTATCTAGCAAAAATTAAATCCTTAACGTCAAAGTTAAGATCCTTCGAAGTCATCCTAATTTCCCGAGGTCAGAATACACAAGTTGACGCACTGTCAAAACTTGCAAGCTCAACCCTCATCGCACTACTACAAAAAAGCCCTAAGAAACAGGATTTAATAGGTGTAAGAGACCAAATAAAATACAGTGCCTAGGTAGTAGGTCTCTTTGCATAAGAAACCACATATGTGGCTCGGTTTCTTAGATTAAGAAAAGTGACCAGATTATGTCAAATGTCAGGTTTCTTTGATAGGTGTAGGAGCAGGTTATTTTAAAGGCTAAGAGACCGAACGTTTTTAAAATTAGGTATCTTTGACCATAGCTAAGAAGCTGGAAATGTATGATAACTGGTATTTTTTTTTAATTTACTTTTTATTATAAACAATTATACGGGAAAAGAATGGTAATAATTTTTGTTGTTCCATTGCATAAATAGTTAAACAATGGGATGCAATGAATCAAAACCAAACAACAACTTGGGAGATCCATCGATTTAAACAATAATTTATTGAAATAATTGATAAAACAACGAACAAATCTGAGAAACCTCAAAAAAGATAAATGAACAAATGGGAAAAATAATCTAACCGATTACACATTATGTTAAATAAATCAATCATACCCAAACCTACAACTATACAGGAACAATCAATTAACACTAAAGCTGATGATGAATTACATATTTACATCCCTCGTATTGTAACTTAGGCGCTGCATATGAGCAATTTTACTCACCCATTCATTTGCTCAATCACTCAAACAACTATGCTAACGTATCAGTGTCGTCGGCTTGGAGTCGAGTTGGAGTGTCGGACTAGGCTTGGTGCCTGCTCAAGGAATTAAAACCATATCTCCAAATATCCAGGTGCGTTTAGGGTGGCTAGAGAAAGTTTCACAATTCCGATTCTCACGAGCCATTACGCCGTCACATACTCACACATCTGCATACAAACTATGCAAGTTAAGAGTAAAAAGTTAGAGTAGATTAAGTGAAGGGGGAAGATCAAATGAAAATGGTAGATTAAGAGAAAAAGCAAACATATTTTTTTATCACGAGAGAGGAAATGAGTTATTACTTATTAGAGACTTAGAGATTACAATATGACAAACGTGAAAGTGTGAAAATATATAACCGTACTCCACTAAATTTAAATCTAATTGTTACTCCCTCCGTCCCGGAATACTCGACCCGGTTTGACCGGCACAGAGTTTAAGGGACTTGAATTGACTTACTTAATATAATAGGTAGTAGTTGATAGTGGGGGTATTATTTTAATGTAGTTAGTGGGAGGTGGGTTAAAAGGTGGGGGGGAGAGTAGGGGTTGAATTTTCAATTATTTTTTGTATGGAGTAGGGGTAGGTGGGTTAATAGGGGTGGAGTGAGAAATAATATAATATTGTTAGAATATTTCCATTTTTAGAAACATGTCAAGTATTAAGGGACGGCCCGATAAGGAAAACAGGTCAAGTATTCCGGGACGGAGGAAGTATACACTTTTTTTTTTATTTTCTAGAAAAATGCAAAGAGACCTTTTCTCGAGAAATTGGTTATTTGTACTTTATCTCGAGTCCCACTATATCTCACTATTATAATTAAATATTAAAATAAAATCTAAGAAACCGCATTTTAGTAATATGAGGTTTCTTGTTTATCTTATAAGAAACCATATATCTCTCATATAAGGTTTCCTTATCTAAGAAACCGGATTAGTGATTTTTATGGTGCTTTATAAATAGTTCCTTAGGCATTTTTTGTAGTAGTGTCGACCTAAACAGGTTGGTCCATGTGGAAGTTTATCAAGAAAGAAATATTGATTTGCCACCCCCTACAGTATGCAACCTGCGCCTCGAGCCGAGCAGGATGGACGCAGTCATAGCATACAAGGAGAAGGGAGAACTTCCCGAAGACAAGCTGCAAGCACGAAAATTGAAAAGGTCCAATAGATGGTTCATCATCGATGCCAATGGAGAACTCATGAGAAAGTCATTTTCAGCCCCACTGCTGAAGTGTGTCGGGCCAACCGATGTTGACTACATTCTAAGAGAGATCCACCTCGGCATATGCGGAAACCACATTGTAGGCAGGGCCTTGGCACATAAGGAACTCAGGGCCGGATACTGGTGGCCCATCATGGTTTCCGAAGCGAAGGCAATGACAAGAAAGTGTGAGAAGTGCCAGAAATTCGCATCGGCTACCCACCAACCAGCTCAAACCCTACAATTAACACTATACCCGTTACCATTTGCGCAATGGGGGTTGGACATAATCGTTCCATTCCCCTCGGCTGTGAACCAGAAGAAGTGGTTGATCGTAGGAGTTGATTACTTCAGCAAGTGGATCGAAGTCGAGGCAGTTTCTTCCATCACTGAAACACAAGTCCGTAGGTTCATCTGGAAAAACATCATCACGAGTTTCGTCATACCAAGGTTGATGGTCTTCGACCATGGAAAACAGTTTAATAACACCCCACTACAAAGTTGGTGCAAGAAGTTAGGTATCCACCTAGCTTACTCAGCAGTGTGCCACCCTCAAAGCAGCGGGCAAGCCAAAGCCGCGAACAAACTATTCCTCAACGCACTCAAGAAGAGAGTTGAAGATGAAAATAGCAAATGGCTAAACGAGCTTCCAGGAACACTTTGTTCCCTTTGGACCACCGAGAAAGAGGCAAATGGGAAAACACCCTTCCATTTGGTATACGGTTCCAAGGCTGTCATCCCTGTAGAAATCGGAACATAAAGCTTAAGGATCCAGTCATACAACAAGTATGATGGAGTCCATGGAGAAAGCAACGACCAACTCCTGTCCGAAGCTCTGGATCTACTAATGAAGCTTGGTACGACGCCAGAACTCTGAACGCAGCCTATCCACAAAGGGTTAGCCAGCACTACAACCGAAGAGTCAATGCCAGACCTCTGAAGGTCAGTGATTTGGTGCTCCGAAACGCTGCTGCAGTTCAGAAGGGAAGGATCCATGGGAAACTCTCGGCAACTTGGGAAGGGCCATATATCATTCACTCTGAAAAGAGATCTGGCACCTTCATGCTCAAGCAGTTAGATAGGAAAATCCTGAAGAACCAATGGAATGCCGATGTTCTCAAAAAATATTTTGTATAAGCAAATAATCCTTCTAATCCAAGTAAGTTGTTTAATGAGAAGAGGAAAGTCGTTGGCCCCATGTGTTTCATTAAACATATCTCCCTATGTTGTTTCATTATCATTTTACTATATGCATGCAACTTCGGAAGTGATCTCCGGATCATCGAAGCTAAAATCAACCAGAGGTGAACCATTCCTTGGACAAAATTCCAAGAAATGGTTAACTCGAAAACCAACACGCGGGGTATCGTCCAAAATCTCCGGATTTGCGGTACCTTGGAAAATTCTGTTCGCAACAAAAGTCGCTCGAATCAAGTTATAAAGAGCTCGGCACATGTCTACGGACCGCCGAGGTCATAACTAAGAGGCAGACTAAGCGATTTCTTTCCATGGTTCCTGAACCACAAGAAATAGGAAGAACAAAAGCAAAATGAGTCTGAACAAATCTGCGGATTTAAAGGACTCAAAAGCAAAATATGTCCGAACAAATCTACGGATTTAAAGGACTCAAAAGCAAAATTAGTCTGAACAAATCTGCGGATTTGAAGGACTCAAAGGCAAGGATGAGTCTCCGAAAAAATCTACGGATCTGAGGAACTCAAAACAAAAAGAGCCTCTGAACAAATCTACGGATATGAAGAACTCAAAATGGAGACAAGTTTCTGAACAAGCCTTCAGACTTGAAGAGCTTGGATAAACAGACCTTCGGATTTGAAGAAATTCGGTAAAATCGAAGACTCTGAAACTCAAAAATAAACAAAGGCAAAGATAGACAAAGTAGTCAAATAGAAAAACAAAATAATTTTCCATTCAATATTCGGGGGAGAAAAGTACGATTACATCAATAAACCCGGCACTACCCGAGGAATCCTCAAAAAAAAAATGAGTTTAAGGCTAAAATCGGCAGCCATCAACAGATGATATTAGCCTACCAAAGTACAAGGAAGCAAAAAAAAAGCTAAAATTATTAAAGTACAACGCAGAGATGAAGCCAAAAATGGGGAGAAACTTAAGCGCAAGTTCGGAATTCCTCAACTGGAATCAACCGACTCTGAAGAAGACGATTTCTCGAGTTCCTAAGGGACGTCACCGGTAGGCTCCTGAAGGGTAGCTTTCGAAGAAGTTCCCACATTAGTGTCACCCTCAGAAGTGGCCTTCCCAGCCTGCTGCTCCTTAGTAGCTTCCTCACGCTCCTGCGCAGTTTCGTCTCGATCAGCTTAGCATACAACCTCGTGATCCCCAGCCTCAAGCCACTTAGGCACATGCTCAGCCCATTTGAATTTCGGTATGTTCTTAGCAAACATCCGACAAACGCCACAAATCCCATCCCAGAACGCATCTTGGCACTGCTCGGCAAAGTACATTCGGGCCTTCTCCTGTTCGAGCTTACGAACTTCGGCTTCTAGCCTCTCAATATCGTCCTCCAACATAGGAACCCTTTGAATAGTAGCATCCGCCAGTTGAGCGCTCTCAATCATCCGCAAGATGGCACTTTTCTTCTCCTTCAGTTTGGCCTCGAAGTTCGCCTTGTCTTCGGCTTTCTCCTTTTCAAGAGCATGATATTTCTCTGAGTCAGCCATCATTCGGACACAGAGGTGCCCAACCTCGGCAACAATCTTCTCAAGCGCGGTCGTTCCTTCTTGGGTAAACTCAGCAACCAACTGCTTAGCCTCCGCAAGCTCGGAAATAAGGAAGTTCTCCTTCTCGTCAAGATTGGGGATATCACGAGCATAGACCTCGTCTTATTTCTTCAGCCTCTTCTCCTCCCAACGACTGCACTCAGCTTCATACGAGGACCAAAAGTTAGCCTGAAAAAGAAATCGGCGAAAGTTAACCAACAAATGAGGGATCAAGTCTCGCATACCTCGTTCAAATGAAAGAAGTTTTGTCGTTCAAATGGTACTGAGCCATTTGGAAAGGGTTCGGAGCCTCCTCCTCAGGAACCCTATACTTATGAATTCCCCGAAGTAGGTTCGCCCTCGCAGCAGCAGGCCCAACCGGGTTCCTAAGGTTGACAGAAGGGTCATCCCCCAGAACGGATGGCCGAGCATACCGAGCCATGGTCTCTCGCACCTCCTCGGGAACCCTTTTTAGGGGAACACCAGAGCACGGGTCAGCATGAACCAACTCTTCTAGAACTGAGGTAGACGTGGACCCCAATGTATCACGACGCCTTTTGACCCCCTGCTTCGGATCAGCGTCACCAACCTCGGGAACCGCGTGGTTAGCATCCTTAACCCTCACCTCAGCAGACGAGGGATCAGCCACCTGTTAGGTTATGATACATATGATATTACATAAATCATGCGGAAACAACCATTAACCCAGGAATACATATTATTTACACATAATCATATAGCATAATTTAGATGCATACTCTTTGTTGCGTGCCCTCCCTAGCTGCGCCCGAACCGAACAAGAACAAGTCTTTAGGACTCCAAGTGTCGTCCCTCCGTAGATAGTCCACGGCACGTCCGGATCCGTCTTAAGATTGACCAACTAGAATCGCCCTTAAGGTACTAGAATTTTCAGCACTTTTGAGCAAGATGTGTGATTGAATTTTTCTCTCAAAAACTCACTTTGAATACTTTGAAAACTCTTTATAAATTGTGAACCCAGGCCACATATTTATAGGGGTATGGAAAAGGAATTGGAATCCTATTAGGATACGAATTAATTAAACTTAGAATCCTACAAGAACTCTAATTACTTAATTTATCAAATAGAATTAGGAATTTAATCATTAACCGAACTCTGCACGTATTAGAAATCGTGCATGAATACAAACTCACACACACACACACGGCAGCCACGATGGGCCGCCCATGCGCGTGCGTGCGAGCAGCAGCCCACGCAGCGAGGCCTACGCGAGCTACAAGCCCACGTAGCTCCTGCGCGCGCTGCGCACGCTGTGCGCGCTGCCACGGCCTGCTGGGCCTGGCCTTGCGTTGGGCCTGGCGTGGCCTTGGCTGTTCGTGTGGCGCGCTTGGCTTGCTGGGCGATGGCCTGGCTTCGTGCTGGGCCCTCGTCCGGCAGGCCTCGTCCGATGCTTATTCGTACGATACGCTTCCGATTAAATTTCCGATTCCGGAATTCAATTCCGATACGAACAATATTTAATATTTCCGATTCCGGATTTAATTTCCGTTTCGAACAAATATTTAATATTTCCGTTTCCGGAATTATTTTCCGATTCCGATAATATTTCCGATTCTGACAATATTTCCGTTTCCGGCAATATTTCCGATTCTGGCAATATTTCCATTTCCGATAATATTTTCCGATACGTACGTACCATGTTTCCGTTTCCGGCATCATCTACGACTTGGATAATATTTATATTTCCGATACGATCCATATTTCCGTTTCCGGTAATATCATCGTTTCCGGAGTATTCATTTCTTGCCTGTGACGATCTCAGCTCCCACTGAAACCAAGATCCGTCGATTCCGAATATTCATAGATGGAGTATTTAATGCCATTAAATACTTGATCCGTTTACGTACTATTTGTGTGACCCTACGGGTTCAGTCAAGAGTAAGCTGTGGATTAATATCATTAATTCCACTTGAACTGAAGCGGCCTCTAGCTAGGCATTCATCTCACTTGATCTCACTGAATTATTAACTTGTTAATTAATACTGAACCGCATTTATTAGACTTATCATAGAATGCATACTTGGACCAAGGGCATTATTTCCTTCAGTCTCCCACTTGTCCTTAGGGACAAGTGTGCATTTCCTAATTCCTTTGTCGCTCGATGCTTGCTCTTGAACATAAGGTAAGAGTTGTCATCCTTATTATGTCCAGAGGTGTTTCTCGGTTTCAGAGTTCAACTGATCAAATAAACAGATAATCATAGCCTATGATTCATCCGAGCACGGCCATGCATTTCACAGTTTCTAGCTCTCCGAGTGGCCTTGTACAACTTTTAAGCATCTCATCCCGATTTATGGGAGGACAATCCCAATCTTGTGATCTTGAGATTAGACTTCGTTTGATAGGTGATTACCTGAGCGTTGCCTTTATAGCCTCCTTTTACGGTGCGACGGTTGGTCAACGTCAAAGCAACCAGTTCTCAAACAAGTAATCTCAAATCACTCAGGTATTGAGGATTTAGTGTCTAATAATTTAATGAAATTTACTTATGACAGACTTTCATCTCTTACAGTAAAGTTTCATAGGTCTTGTCCGATACTAGTCTTCCCAAAGAAAGTATCTATGCAAATGATTATGACATTGCCATGTCCACATAGTTCAAGAAACAGAACTACTAGTCATCTTGCATTCTAATCGTCTAACGCTTTATATGCGTCCAATTTTATAGAAAACTCCGATTAGGGACCATTTTCAACCTTTGACATTCAAGTTCACTTGATAGACATTTCTTAGTCACAGGACTGGTCCTGACAGTCTATCTTGAATATTTCGTCAAATTTGAAGGGACTCATCATTTAATACTAAACCAAGATTAAATGGAATATGAAAATACATTTCATATATGATAAATGTTCAACCCCAATGTTTTACAACCATGGGCCTCAAACCCATCTTCTAAAACAGTTCATGGAATTCAAAGCTATGCTTGATTTCCAGTGCTACAATGTGAGTGTTGCTTCTCACTTGTTGCATAGGTTTAGTTATCATGCTTTGCCAATCTTAATATCCTTTTCATCGAATGTTCTTCGAGATATGATGATAAGATCTTTTCGAGTTTGTTTATTATGTGATCTAGTCTTTCTTACTTCGATGGTGGTTTTACTCATTTTGCAATGAAGAACCATCAAGTTAGCAGACGTTTTTCTTGCTTCAAGAGTGGTTCTACGCATTTTTCAATGAAGAACCATCAAGCCAGCAGATAGGTGATCTACCCAAGTTCAGTGAAGAACTTTAAACAACCCTGTTTTATTGCTTCTTAGGTAATAATTACTTTTACTTCAACTGTATAGGTTGCTAGTGATGCTTTGTTTGGATTTACCTATCCAGGCAGTTCATAGATATGTGGAAGATTCTCCAACTATATCTTAGAACATAGAAATTATTATTTTAATTTCCCACGCAACAACTCATGGTCTCCAACCCATGTTGCCATTTTCAAAACACGATGCTCTATAGCTCGTCCTTATCAATGGGTAACTCCAAAGGGTCTTGCTTGATCCTTTGCCAGTGTTTATGCGTGTAGCATCAATATTTAGCATATCTTTATTTCCTTGAATCAAGAACTATTCCTATGTACCTTTTCAAGTACCATAAGTATTCTTGATCTCAATCTAGTTGATCTTTACTTAGATCAATAGAGATTGGTATATGTTCGTCATGGCTAAAGTCATACGATACGTTTTTGGCGATCCTCATATTATATCATACATGATAAATTCTTTTGCAGAATAATTCCCAATTGAATTCTATTCATGTAACTTTAGCTCATCTAGTTTCAGTAGATACTAAATCTAGCTAAATTCTTTGACATATAATATAGGTTTAAGAATCTTACTTAGATTCTTTGATGTTTAACTTAGTAAATGCTTATACATAGTTCAAAACATCCTTTACTTAGATTTATTCATATGGGTCGAATATCTCCAATGGAGTCTTTCGTGTTTGATTTAGTAAATGCCATTACTTAATCCAAAACAATATCATAAGATCTTTGTAAATAGATCTTAATACCCAGTATGTACTAAGTTTCGCCATGGTCCATCATTGATGAATAATTTCAAATCTAAGTCATTAGCATTTGAATGTTATTTCACAATAGAGAGATATGTGTGTGATACACATAGGACCAATTAAGTTTTACGTACTCCCACTAAACTTCTTATATATCTATAAGAATCATGTATATTTTATGAAACTAAAATACTTATTAGCTTCACTAAAATACAATTCCAATTCCCTAATTGCTTGCTTAAATCTGTACTTAGATTTTATAAGCTAGCTTTCCTTTTCAAGCATTTATTTGGATCCACAAATCCTATGACATACCATGTACATAGTTTATTCCAACATTTTATTGAGGAATTGTTTTGTCATCCAATTGCCATATGTACCAATATGCAATCATTGCTTGATTTATAGACTTAAGCATTACGATTTTGCATGAGGTTTCAACACAATCCATATCGTGAATTTGCTTGTAACCTTTAGCAACTAATCTAGCTTTGTGTGTGAACACAATTTCATGTTTGATGGTTTTTATCCTTAAAACAAACTTGCAATCAATAGGTGTGAAACTATTCTTGCAAATCAACAAAATTTCAATTTTGTCATCAAAACATTGAGTATGTTTTATGGCCTCTACCATTTAAAACATTTGAGTCTATATATGGCCTCTAACCATTTTAGGGAATCTGGGTTTCGTCATAGCTTTCTTACAAGTCACAAACTCATTAATCTACATGATAATAGTTTGACTGCAAGTTGTAGGTTTCTTCATTATTTAATAGAAGAATCTCATAGTTTCATTGACCTGATCTCTATGTTTCTTCACTATCTAATAGAAGAATCTCATAGTTTCAGTGACTTGAATTCTATGCCTACTTGGGTATAGAACATCAAACAATAGAATATCAATAGCCACTTGAAAGTCCTTTGAATATTCTGTTCTCCTTGAAGCACTTGTAAAGTCTTCTAAGAGATGACTATTCTTTAAAGCCACTTCTAAAGTCCTTAAAGAATAAGTTCGGATTTTCTGAAGCACTTCGAAAAGCCTCCGGAATGTCCGTTTATGTTTGTTGTTCGCCTCGAAGACTTTCGAGGTCTATTTTCTCCCACTTGTCATTTTGGAAACGAATCTCCAAAAGGACATTATTTCGAGCAAACAAACATTATGTTCTCAAAAATTCGTGGTAGAAACAATACCCTTGTGTCTCATTTGAATAAATCACAATGAAACATATATCTATACTTGGGCCTTAGTTTGTCGAATGACAAACACTAAGCTCCCACTGAGTTTTGCAACTCTCTAGATATTTTATGAAAAGTTATTCTGAAATTACTTTTCAAAAGCTTTGACGAATTTGGTTTAGTTTGGTGGTAGTTGAGCATTTTGTTTTAGAAATTATAGGAAAAGTTTTTATGATTCATCATTAATTGAATCAAGTACCAATTGACTTCGATTATTCTAACTAAGATATGCCATATCTTATTACACAATCATTGATGATCATATTTGGTCTCAAGTAATCATCAACATGATCTAACCTAGATCTTTATGATTTCTTGCCAAGTGGATTTTATACTTCTGAGTCTTTGAACTAGCCAAACAGATTCAACTTATATCACATTTGAGTAAATAAACCTATATTCACTCAAATCCATGTGAAATAATAAAGTCATAAAACCTTTCTTTAGCTTTGAACTCTATCGTCTAGGCGTTCTAACAATAGTTCATATTCTTTGTTACTTTCAACAAGTAAGACTAGCTTGTCTTAAGTTGATCTAGAAATCAACCAACTTTCAAAAAGTCCATCAAAATAGAGCTTATGAATGTTAACTTGTTGATATGGTCTAAGCAACAATGCCAAAGATCAATGGAACTCAAATCAAGGGTTTGATTTGAACCTAGTAAAGTTCTTTAAAGAGTTGTTTGTTTTAATCAAGCATATTGACTCAACCTGTAATTGACCATTTCATTCAAATAAACAAACAAGCATTGTTTTTGTTCTTCTGAATGTGAGTCTTTCTGTGTTTGAAGCAGAAATTTAGGTATGCTGATTATGGAACAAAATAGCCAGTAAGTTCCAGCCTTTGAAAGGACTTAAAACAAACTAGATGACCCTACAACTAATGTAGCATTGCCATGCTTCATTTCCCACTTGTAGGTCATTAGTGTATCCTAGCTTCCATTGTTTGAGTTATTACCGAAGTAAGAACCTCAAGCGGTATATGATACCAAGGAAGTTTGATTGCTAGGTCACTTCTCTTTAAACATAAACTTATAGGTAGAAACGGAATCGTAAATTCCTTTCATTTGTTCCTCGTTTTCCTATTTCTTGTACCCTTTCTTATAGTCTTAAGAATTGAATTCTTTAGTGTTGACTTTTATACTTTGTTAGACATGTCCAATGTCACCAACAAGGTTCTTTACCATTTTAATTTATGTTGAATATTTTGTTTCAACTAGATGATCTTACCAGAAGCTTCTAAAGTTCTCTAAGTATCAATCTATTCGAATGTCTAGGGACTAGACTCATTCGAGAATTAAATGGACAAAGATATTAGGTTGTTAACCATTGGTAAAGCTGAGCGTTTAAACTCAATGCTTTATGATCTCAAAACTACATTGTATTTTGAATTCACAAGCACCAATTGGTTTGCCATTCGATTTTGATATTCGAAAACAACCATAAAAGTCGCTAAAAGAAACGTACATTTTAAATTGCTCACTTTCTCTCTTTTCCGTGAATCGTTCTTGGATTCACTACCAATCGAGGAAATTTACTGTTACCTTTCTAAAAGGATTTACTTCAGTGCAAGATATTTAATTGTAAATAATAATTAAAACATACATTGAAGCATGCAAAGTCTAAACATCTATCATGAGTAATAACTTGAAATTAAAGCAATCATGCAATTTCAACAAGTTATTAGCATTTTATTCGAATTGTGTGTTTCGGCAGGTTTGAATAAAATGATTCCAAGATCCTAAAATCATTGAAGAACTAAGCACAGTTTGTCGACTTAATCCTAGAACATCTTAGGTAAGCAAAAGCCTTTTGCTAATAGTCTAGAAACTATTCTTGGTTGATAGGTACGTCTAAGAACTTATTAGGTAAACCTATCGATTTTGCCACGACATAAAAGGACTCCTTACTTATATCGTTGAGTTTCACCAAAACTAACATGTACTCACAATTGTTTGTGTACCTTGCCCCTTTAGGACCAATAAGTAACACCTCGCTGAGCGAAAACTATTACTAGATTGATGTAAAGGATATCCAAGCAAGTGTATATTTTGGCATGGCACCTTTTAACTCAATTTTTAAGTTTGGAACTTAAGGCTCTTACTATGTTGGTTAGATTTTAAGTGAACTAAAATCCTTAATCATGCAACATAATCAAGCTTTTGATCTCATGCATTTTAAGACATATTTAAAAGCAATAAATAACTTAAACATGCATAAAATATTTGTGATCTAGTATGGCCCGACTTCATCTTGAAGCTTTAACTTCAAAGTCCGTCTTGAAAATCTCCGTGGGAGGCACCATTTTCTTCAAATAGGATAAGCTATAACTAATTACAACTATTTGATGGTACGCAGACCATATTTGAATTGAAAAATAACTTTGGTACTTTAGACCAATTACATTCAAATTAATGGTACGCAGACCATATTTTCTATCCTATTTGGGCCATACTAGTCACTTCATAACCTGCAAAACAGTACATATACAATATATATACCATTCACCCATTCATTATCATGAATGGCCCACATAGCTGGTTAGTAAAACACATTATGCATCACGTAAACATTTGCAGCAATTAATCAAGGGCACCAATAATCTACCAATTATTCAGTCCTTATTAATTCTAATCAAGTTGTTTTAACCTTAAGGATTTGTAGACCTAATCAAGAGTTTATGACTAAAAAGCGCTCCCACTTAAACCAATAAATTCATATGCTTTACTAATTTTAAACATAAAAATGTATTTCTAGTCTAACCGGAAACATACAATTTTAATTAAAATTTAAAGCTCATATAAATTTATAATTGAATCCAAAAAGTTTAATTTAATTTCAGTTGTTATTTAAATTAATTCATGATTTTAATTTTAGTAAAATAATTAGAATAAATAACATTTATTATAATTACAATATTCAAAATTAAAATCCAAGAAAATAATTTAAATTATTAATTTTAAAATTAATTAAAATTACGTGAACTGAAATTTTCAAATTAAACATTCAAAACGATCTAATCGTAACGCAAACACCCTACGCATTGCACGCCCATGGGCCGCACGCATACAGCCATTGCTGGCCATATGCGCGCAGCCCATGCGCTCGTCGCATAGCTGCTGCTCTACCAATCGCAAGCCATCGCACGTTGTGGTGCTCGCTGCGCGCGCGCCAGCGCTCGTCGCACGCGAGCCATCGCTCGCAGTGCGCGCTCGCCAGCGCTCGCTGTGCGCGCGAGCCATCGCTCGCTGGGCGCGCGACATCGCTCGCTGGGCGTGCGACATCGCTCGCTGGGCGCGCGACATCGCTCGCTGTGCGCGCGAGCAACGCTGGGCGCAGCGCTCGTGGCACGCGAGCTTGCGCTCGCTGCGCGCGAGGCTGCGCGCTCTTGCGCGAGGCAGTGCGCGTTGTGGCGCAGCTCGCTTGCTGCCCACACGCGACTGCCTTGGCTTGCCTTTCGCCCATGCCCATTTGTTCATAGCTCGTGGCCCACGACACAAGGCAGGGCTGCTGCCTTGTGCTCGTGCACTACGCCCTTGCTCATTGCATTCGTGCCGCACGGGCGACGAGCTCCCTTGCTCGTCGTCGCATGCCCGCACTATACAACACCCCTTAAGGGTAACACGAAACGTCCATTGCTTTGTGCGTGCAAGTTTTATGAACGAATCGCATAAAAATTTATAATTTATATTTAAAATTAATGACAAATTAATAAATAATATTAATTTCATAATTTTAGGGCGAAAAATCGAAAATTTATTATTCAATTGATTTCCGATTTTCATGGATTCAAGTCTAGGTCATAAAAATTTAAAATTTATCATAAATTTACAATTTTTATGGTGGTTTTTTATCATAGGTTTCTAATTAAATTATAATTAATTATGAAAATCAAATTAATTCTAAATTATTCTAATTTTCAACAAATTAATCATAATTACAAATTAGATTGCATAATTAACAAGGCTAGGCATTCAAACTTGTTAAACATATACAGTAGGTCAATCAAAAATTCAAGATTTGTCAACAAGAATCGCAAATATTTAATTTAACATCTTAAATTTACGAAATTTTGCATTCGAAAAACTAAAACCTTCGAAAAGTCATAGTTAGGCTTCGAATTTGAGAATTCTGGGTTCGGCAGAAAAAGAGTTTTTTTGTCAAAATTTTAGAATGTCTTTTACATGCGGAATTGACACAAAAATCACTCGATTTGGATGAGTAACGAAGAAACTGCCGAAAAACTGCGTACGTATAATTAAATAAACGCAATTTGCAATTAATTAACAATTACGAAAATTAATCACCCCTTTTAATTCTTGCAAATTTGTAATATTTAACCATGTTTATGCAAATTAGATTATGAAAATAATAAGGGGCTCGTGATACCACTGTTAGGTTATGATACATATGATATTACATAAATCATGCGGAAACAACCATTAACCCAGGAATACATATTATTTACACATAATCATATAGCATAATTTAGATGCATACTCTTTGTTGCGTGCCCTCCCAAGCTGCGCCCGAACCGAACAAGAACAAGTCTTTAGGACTCCAAGTGTCGTCCCTCCGTAGATAGTCCACAGCACGTCCGGATCCGCCTTAAGA
This sequence comes from Spinacia oleracea, assembly GCF_020520425.1. Classification (NCBI taxonomy): domain Eukaryota; kingdom Viridiplantae; phylum Streptophyta; class Magnoliopsida; order Caryophyllales; family Amaranthaceae; genus Spinacia; species Spinacia oleracea. The sequence continues at coordinate 91,014,728 of NC_079491.1, read as the reverse complement.
TTGACCAACTAGAATCGCCCTTAAGGTACTAGAATTTTCGGCACTTTTGAGCAAGATGTGTGATTGAATTTTTCTCTCAAAAACTCACTTTGAATACTTTGAAAACTCTTTATAAATTGTGAACCCAGGCCACATATTTATAGGGGTATGGAAAGGGAATTGGAATCCTATTAGGATACGAATTAATTAAACTTAGAATCCTACAAGAACTCTAATTAATTAATTTATCAAATAGAATTAGGAATTTAATCATTAACCGAACTCTGCACGTTTTAGGAATCGTGCATGAACACAAACTCACACACACACACGGCAGCCACGATGGGCCGCCCATGCGCGTGCGTGCGAGCAGCAGCCCACGCAGCGAGGCCTACGCGAGCTACAAGCCCACGTAGCTCCTGCGCGCGCTGCCACGGCCTGCTGGGCCTGGCCTTACGCTGGGCCTGGCGTGGCCTTGGCTGTTCGTGTGGCGCGCTTGGCTTGCTGGGCGATGGCCTGGCTTCGTGCTGGGCCCTCGTCCGGCAGGCCTCGTCCGATGCTTATTCGTACGATACGCTTCCGATTAAATTTCCGATTCCGGAATTCATTTCCGATACGAACAATATTTAATATTTCCGATTCCGGATTTAATTTCCGTTTCGAACAAATATTTAATATTTCCGTTTCCGGAATTATTTTCCGATTCCGATAATATTTCCGATTCTGACAATATTTCCGTTTCCGGCAATATTTCCGATTCTGACAATATTTCCATTTCCGATAATATTTTCCGATACGTACCATGTTTCCGTTTCCGGCAACATCTACGACTTGGATAATATTTATATTTCCGATACGATCCATATTTCCGTTTCCGGTAATATCATCGTTTCCGGAGTATTCATTTCTTGCCTGTGACGATCTCAGCTCCCACTGAAACCAAGATCCGTCGATTCCGAATATTCATAGATGGAGTATTTAATGCCATTAAATACTTGATCCGTTTACGTACTATTTGTGTGATCCTACGGGTTCAGTCAAGAGTAAGCTATGGATTAATATCATTAATTCCACTTGAACTGAAGCGGCCTCTAGCTAGGCATTCAGCTCACTTGATCTCACTGAATTATTAACTTGTTAATTAATACTGAACCGCATTTATTAGACTTATCATAGAATGCATACTTGGACCAAGGGCATTATTTCCTTCACCACCGCCATGTCGGAATCCGTGAGATCCACGAAAACCTTAGGAGGAGTATGTGGATCCTTCCCCAAACCATCAGCAGCACCTCCAGCTTCGGGAGCGAGGGGATCGGAAGAACCCAAAGGAGGGTCATTTTCGAGAGTCACCACCTCATGCGTGATGTCCTCGACTAACACCCCCACGGGAATTAGTGGTTTCAGCGGAGAAGGCACCGGAGTTTCGTCGACCAACGGTTGGTCCACCGGCTCGTTCGCCACCGGTACTACCACGCTCTTCAGCTTCTGGCCGAGAAGGGGAAGAAGACGGCGAAGATTCTTAGGAGGACCCATTTGACGAGCAAGATAGCGCTCACCCGCTTCAACAAGGCGTGGAACCTCATCAACAACCTGTCGAATCACTTCCTCGGTAAGGGGAGGGCGCTGTCTCATAAACTCGAGAACCTCGGGACTAGGTGTTACCTTCCCCGAAGACGAAGAAACCTTTTTCCTCGGTTTCGAAGGAGACTTCTCTTTAGAAACCTTCTTCAATTTTGGAGAAGACTTCTCCTCATAAGCTTTCCTCTTCCTCGACTTCTTCTTCTCCTAAAGACGCGAAAAGAAGCAGGGCATAACAACTGGTGGAGAAAAAGGCTAAAGTAAATACAAAATGAAAATAGAGCACTGCTTACTTCAGGCGCAGCGAGAGAAGGAGGAGATGAAGCAGACGAGACGACGGGAGCAACAACTATCACCTCGGTCCCCTGCAATTCAAAAAATAAAGCAAAGGTCTGAGCCCTGACACAAAGAATAGAAAGCACAGATCCGAGAGCAAGACTAAATCAAAAAACGTTACCGGATCACAAGTAGCTACCAATTCGGGGAGAATGGTATATATCGGAACCGCTTCTCCAGGACTGTTTGCGTCCCAAGGTTCAGCCCGAACGTCTTGAAGATGAGCAAGGGCGTGATCCGAAAACTGGTGGTTCTCTAGCTTCGGCTGCCGAGGATTACCCTTGACAAAGTCGTAGGGTGGACAACGACAAAGAATGTCGTTGCTTTCCTTCTTATAGCCGAGCACCCACAGCTTAAAGCAGCTTCGCCTTGCTCTGCACAGAAAGGAAAACAAAAATTTCAGATCCAAAGCAATATAAAGAGGGAGGCAAATACTGTTAGGTTATGACAAATATAAAACATATATTTCATGCGGAAAAACCATAAAGCCAGGAATCCAAATTAATTGCCACATAGTCAATTAGCATAATTTAGGATACAAACATATGATGCGTGCCTTCCTTAGCTGCTCCCGAACCGAACAAGAACAAGTTTAGGACTCCAAATGTCGCCCCTCAGTAGATAGTCCACAACACGTTCGGATCCGCCTTAGATTCAACCAACTAGAATATTCTCTAAGGTATTATGTTTATTCGGAAAGCTTAATAGTTAATTTAGGCAAATTATTAAATCCCCACTTGAACTTAATCTATATGAATACTTATTGAATTGTCATATAAATTGTGATTATGAACCACGTATTTATAGGGTGAAAATAACGGACTTAGATATCTACTAGGATTCAAATAACTAAATCAATTAGGATTCTAGTTAAATTAATCCTTTAGAATTCAATGTTTAATCAAACACGAAAAAATTTAATTCTTGTAGAATTAGGAAAACGATTAATCAAGCAATCCTAAACGACCTAGGAGTTGGTCGTACGTAGCATTGCACACACGCAGCCCACAAGGGGCATGGTGCGAGGCTCGGCCCAAGGCAGGCGCTGGCAGCACACGGCCCATCCGTGGGCGCTGCTGCTGCGCCTTGCCTAGCTCGCTTGCAGCGCGCTGGGCTTGGCCTTGCTCACTGCTTGCGGGCTTCGTTGCCTTGCTGCGCGCGGGATTCACTAGGCGCGGGCCTGACTTCGTGTTGTGCCTTGCGTCTAGCAAGCTCGTTCGTCGATCGTTTCGTACGTCGCACTTCCGATTCATTTTTCAATTCCGGAATTCATTTCCGATTCGAACAAAATTTAATATTTCTGATTCCGGAATTTATTTCCGATTCGAACAAATATTTAATATTTCCGATTCTAGATTTTATTTCCGATTCCGACAATATTTCCGATTCCGGTAATATTTCCGTTTCTGGTAATATTTCCGATTCCGGCAATATTTCTATTTCCGATAATATTTTCCGATACGTACCATGTTTCTGTTTCCGGAAATATCTACGACTTGGATAATATTTATATTTCCGTTTCCGGCAATATCATCATTTCCGGAGTATTCATATTTTGCCTTTTGACGATTTCATCTCCCCCTGGAACCGAGATCCTTCGATTTCGAATATCCATAAATAGAGTATTTAATTCACTTAAATACTTGATCCGTTCACGTACTATTTGTGTGACCCTACGGGTTCAGTCAAGAGTAAGCTGTGGATTAATATTATTAATTCCACTCGAACTGTAGCGACCTCAAGCTAGGCATTCAGCTCACTTGATCTCACTGAATTATTAACTTGTTTAATTAATTAAAACTGAACCGCATTTATTAGACTTAGCATTGAATGTATACTTGGATCAAGGGCATTATTTCCTTCAAATACCTTAGCTTAAGCACGATCTCAGCACAAAAAGACTCACCCTTGTCAAAGATTCTACTGAGATTGGCAGCAGCGAGGATGACCTCCCGAGTGATGTAACGCAGATTCGAAAACCAAAACTCATGCTCCCTAGAAGTTCTCGCTCGGAACCACTCTAGCAGAACAGTGTGGTCCGTATTCTCCGGGTAGATAGAACTGACCCTTGACATTGCAGGATCCACCTTCACGAACCACTTCGGAGGCAAGTAGTAGTACTAGTGCTTCGGTTCAACGGGCACCCGAACCAAGAGCCACTGCTACTTCCACTCGTGAACCGAGGATACATAAGGGAACACGGTCAAATAAGAAGTCTCGCCCTTCCGAGATCTCTTGTTAGTTATCGTCCACCAACCATGAGCAGCATTCGAATTTCTCACAAGCTCATGCATCTCTTTGAAGACCTCAATAGACAGTGGGTAACCGAGGTAGTCGCACATCCAGCGATACCCAATAATGTGGCGCATGGACTTCGGCGTCAACTGGGCCAGCGAGATATTGTATTCCTCCAATACACGAGCAATGAAAGGATCCACGGGGAACCGAAGCCCGTAATCGAAGTAGGGAAGGTACACAACAATGAAGCCAGTATGGGGCGAGTCACCCTCGCATGCTTCTGAACAGGCCGGAAGCTCGCACTAATAACCCAAGGCATAATGATTGTTGTATAGGTCTTCGGCCAAACGATGATAGTGCCCCTTCCTCACATCCACCAACCAGGTCCCATCAACTGCAGTGCCCACCGGACCAACAACCTCGGTTACATCGTTAAAGAGAGGCGCACGTCTCCCCTAGGGATCTGCCTCCTCCCAATGTCTCGGAAAGAAAGGACGAACAGGAAAGCGACCAGTGATACCGACCCCCCAGCTCGATTCAGCACGAGCTTCCTACCCCGAGCGCTCTTCAGCGTCAACCTCGGGAGAAGCTTCCCTCGGCCTCTCCAAAGAGACCCTATTTTCATCTCCCTCACTAGAAGAAGATACAACACCAGACTTCTTTTTCCATCTACCCCCATCCATGGCGAAAACTCTAAATCTAGAGTACCGAAGAGCAAAGAGCAACGTAACGAGAAAAAGTAAGAGAAAACTGGAAAAAAATTACCTTCCCCAAAGCGGAAACTGCCGAGAAAACCAACGGAGCAAGGTCCCGAAGTAGATTCCAAGAGAATTTGCAAAGATCTGAAGAAAACTCGCAAGGGAAGTCGCCGGAATTCTATGGAAACTTTGAGAGATTTAAGCGAATAAAGTTTGAAAGGATGAATTTAGTCTGATATTTATAGGCCACAACTCGAAAAACTGCCTAACTTCCACTTAATTCCAATCCACTCGATCAAAGGCACATCCGAGGAGATCTTTGACACCTGTCTTTTAATGCACGGATTCAAACGTTCCTTTTTGAAAAAAGAGAGGGAACTTTTGGACTTCTGATACTTGGAAACCCACCCATTTAATTCTAAATGGACCGAGTCTGGGGGGCATGTTGTTTGGGCTCCCAATTGGATACCAATTGGGCCAACAGTCCAAAAGCCCAATGGCTCTAAAACAACAACATCAAGCCATCTACCCCTTACAAGGTTGTTCAGCCATCAACAAGGCCCAAGGCCCAACAGTGATTAAAGACCTATGCGACATTTACTACACAAACACTATAAATAAGCCGCCAAGGCTCACACCTCAAGGTACGTCCAATTTATTGCCTTAAGACTACTCTCTAGAGAATTCATTCTAGATCCGAGCATCGTTCTTACTTAGGCATCGGAGGGGCTTTCCTCGGAAACACCCCCGAGGCTAGTAACTTTGTCAATTGTGCAGGTAAATTCGAACACAACTCATTCAAGCAAATTAAAACTAGATTTTTCACACCAACGAAAAGGGCCTTCATACGAAGCCCATTGTTTCAACACCGCAACAGAAGGTAAGTGAAAGACCATATTGAAGTGGAACCTCTCACATGTATTTTCAGTCAATTTTGTAGGCAAACTCATTGAAAGTGATGGGGTTATTAGGGGATAATCACATCCACCAAATAGCCCCTAATGATATTCGATCTCATTACTTTGAGCTTTTGAGGACAAACCTTTACCATTTATTTAGTACCTATTTATCTCTAAATGCACCACGAATTAACTTTTTCTTACATAAAAACCCCATATACTCCAAATCACATGACGCGTTCGGATCTACACGATGCGCTTTGCCAATCACTCTCCAAGGCTTCAAGGCCTCCAACAAGGTCACGTATATACCCCTTAGTAATGGGAGATGATACATATACCCCATGGGTACAAAATAGTGTTGTACCCTGGGCTCCCATTAGCTATTGCCACATCAGCAATGTCACATGGGGTTGAATTTTAAAATTGAAATTTCAAATGGTATTTGAATTTGAAATTCAAATCTTTTTTATTTTCTTTTACCTTTAATTTTCAATAATTTGGGTTTTTTTTCCAGAATTTTTTTTTGGGGGGAAATAATTAGGAGAGAGAAAAGGAAGATTTTTTAATAAATTTGGGCAAATTAATCAGTGATTCTAGGTATTAGACGAAATTCCGATGAAAATTCAACAACATCGATCATCACTGGAGTAATAATAATACGATTTTGTGTAATGAAATTATGATTTAGAAGTTTCGGGTCGATTTTGTGCCTTGAACTTAAGAATCGTCGTCTGGGTTTGATTTTCATTATAAGTGAGGGTTCGACTTTAAATTGTGTAAGGTAAAAGAAATTGGGGAATGGATCTGAATTTTGGAACGGGCTGTAGTAGAATTAAGAAGATTCGGAGCTTCAAAGTTTTTCATTTCCATGTCAATTTTCTGGGTTGAGGTTCAGATCTGGTTTGCGACAGAGTTGTTAATGAATGAAACACATTAGTATGACCGTAAATGAATTTAGTATGAACTTTTATATATGTAATTAACCCTTTATATACATCACAAGTTAATTAAGTAGTATGACTTTATTTATTTTAGTATGTAATTTTATATAGTTTGTATATGTAATTAACCCTTATATACATTATAAATTATCAATTGTTAATGGCTCCGGCCTCACGTTACAATGGTTACTGCGAACACATGCGATCCCCTTAGTCACGGGTTCGATTCTTGCTAACTCAGTTTAATGCGCTCATTATATCTCAAGTCTCTCTTCCCTCCCCCCACCCTCTTTTTTAAAAAAAATTCTTTATTTATTTATTATGCTACGTAAAAAATATTGATTCCATGTTTATGTATCTAATGTTTATCATTTTATTTATTTATTGTGTTATGTATAAAATATTGTTTTCACTCTAATGCGCTCAATATATCTTTGGTCTCTCCCCCCCCCCCCCCCCCCACACCCTTTTAATATTTTTATTTTTTTTCCATATACGAGTATTTTTAATTAACCGTCCATACATGTCTTGCCTCTCCTATATTTTTTCAAGTTGGTGACACTTGTACCATGATTAACATTTCACTTTTACACACACTTTTTACGGGCTATTACGTACAAGTATATAAAGGAAGTAAAAAAGCTTTGTTTTAGTAAGATATTTATATTATTTAGTACGACGAGTATTTTTTAATCTTTTATATTTTTATTTTTTGAAATTTTTTGAGTTATTTTACTTGGTAGAGGCTATTGTTACTTAGGAGAAAGAAAATTTAAAAAATATAAAATAAATAAGAGTAATGAACTCAAATAAGAAGATTCATATATTTTTGTTTCCATGTCAAAACCCATATCTGGTTTTTGGGTTAGTAGTTGATATTAATAAGTTGTATGCATGATAAGTTCTTGGTTTGACGTTTGTGGTAAAAAAAATGGTGTTTAAATTATTTTAGTATGAAAAAAAGGTTTATTGTTTATAAGTTAAAACTAAAATTTCATAATATATTAAATATGAACATATACTAACCCATAAATATAAAGTCATGAAAAAATAAATTCAGTAAGGAGACGTAAGTTTCAACTAACGAAATCACGTATTTACAAAATTTTGCTCTATACACACTCATGAAATACCTATAATAAAACATATACTTTGTATGTCGTATTCATATAAGCAATCGAACAATAATTAAGTTTTCGAATACGAAACATATATGATACAATTTTTTAAGCCAACATACGTAACTTTTAAACGTTTTTACAAATCTTGATTAAGGACAACCAAACGACAAATCATAAGGGATTGTTTGATACAAAGGCTCCCGTCAATATGTACGAGATAATGACTCTAATTATTGTATAACAAATCAAGATAGTTATGGGAGGGAGGGTACAAATCTACTCATTAACCAAACTCGCCCGATTACGGCCTTTAATCTAATTTTTGTATCAAATATTAACAACTAGATTTTAGCCCGTGCGATGCATGAATTCTATTAAATTGCATGTTAAGTTAAAATAAAACTCTTATATATACCAACTGCTATATTTATATATTAGATTAGATTATTTTTTATTTTGGATTGAATTTCATTTTGGATTCATTTTTTAATTATTAGAGTGTTTGATTTTGGGAGAAATTTTATATGCGTAATGTTAATAATTAATTAATAAAAATATCTATGTGGCGCCTAATTATTTATCTACGTGGCACTCGACTTTTTTAATTCAAAAATAATTTCAAAATATTATTTTTCGTTGGTCGAAGGCATTAGATTCCTACGTGTTGCTCTAATATTGGATTAGTGTTTGATTTTAGTTTGAATTTTATTTTAGATCAGTGTTTGACTTTGTCCGAAATTTTATTTTATATTAGTGTTTGATTTTGGATGAATTTTATTTTATATTTATTTTTAATTAGTAGAGTATTTTATTTTGGATGGAGCTGTACATATTAATAATTAATTAATTAAAATATATATGTGTAACGCCCCGACCTCTAAATCACTTATTAAAGCATAATTAGCAGCAGAATTAACCTAATTCGGTCGGGACATTACCTGCCGTAACTCCCTCTTGGGAATTACAAGGCAACCATCATAATAATTACTATTAAACTCCAAAATTAACATAATAACCCTTTTTAATTTCTTAATAAAAGTATGTAACTTAATCAAGAATCTTCACTTAAACTTTACAACTTAACATTAACTTAGGTGAACATTGTAATAGTGAAATCCTCGCCACTACTCGTTTCCGTGGTCCCCATCAGTACCTAAAACAGAAAACAAAACGGTGAGCCGAAGACTCAGTAACGAGTTACCCTAGTATCGTAACATCATTTCAATTCATTTTATTTAATAAACTGGGAGAATAGAATATCGTAAAACGTTTAATAAATCATCATTTCAGAAGCATCATCATTTCAGAAACATAATTTTAGAAACGTCATTTCAGAAACATCAATTCAGGTACATCATTTCAGGAACATTATTTCAGGAACATCATTTCATTAATCTTTTTCCTTTTAACAGAATTATTCTGGTCGTCAGGACTTTACATGAAAACATGGTAGGACGTCTCCTACGAACAGGGGAAGCCAGTGCTTCATAACAGGGGGAGCCAGTGCTCCATAACAGGGGAAGCCAGTGCTTCTTATCAGGGGGAACCTTGGTTCCATATCAGGGGAAGCCAGTGCTTCTTATCAGGGGGAACCTTGGTTCCATATCAGGGGAAGCCAGTGCTTCTTATCAGGGGGAGCCTGGGCTCCATATTAGGGGAACTTGACCAGTTCTTACACTTTCATTTATCATGTTTACATTTCTTTTAATGGAACATTAATTAGGAAAATCTCATTCATTCAGGATAGTTCAATAAAATCATTAAATCTCGTTATTTCATAAAATCATTTCTTTCAGGAATAATAATTCATTAAATCAATACTTTGCATAAAGCTGCATTATCGTAAAACAATTCAATCAAATCATACTTGTAATCCCGCAAATCATAAAACATCATTATAAAACATCAATCATTCATGACATAATTCATAAATACATTTCGAAGGGATTGCGGGTACTAGCAATAACCGTTACCTCAATTCCACGATTTGCTAAGCCTTTTCGTTGGTTCGTTCTTCCTGAGCTCCAAGTTTGATTTCTTTCAAAGTATCAAATTATTGAATTAGTATTAAAACGATAAATACTTAAAAACCAATATTTTCTATATAATAATTTTAGTTTATAAATTCATAAATTGATTTTCATAAAATATTATTGAATTCCATATTAAGTCAAGCTAGCAACTCATTTTAATAAAATATATTCTTTTTTTCTGAAAAAAAAAACATATAATTATTGGTAGTTATTCGTATGAACCAAAGTTGAATTTATTATCTAATTATTCTTTCATGAAAATATGGATAATAAGATTTTGAATGAATCTGAAAATATAAGTGAGCCTTACCAAAACCCAAATAGTTTGATTTTGGGCCAGCCCTTCTTTTTGGTTTTGGGTTAACTGAAGTCAGTGTTGAAAAAATTGAAATTGGTCTCTTGACTTCCAAGAAGTCGACCAAAACAGAGAAGAGGAAGGTGAGCAGCAGAGGGGGGGGGGAAAGGGAGGAAAGAAGGAGGCGGTGGCTCGGCTTGGGCGGCTCGGTGTCGGAGGCTGAAGGAGGGCGGCGCGCCAGTACGGCGGCTTTGTTGGCTGAGCGTTGCTCGCGGAGGAAAGAGAAAGCAAGGAGGGGCGAGTGAGAGAAACGACTCAACGAGGGTGGTGTTCGGTGGTCTAAAATTGATGGTGGTCGTTGTGGTGGTTTCCGGCTGGGAGAAAAGGCAGTGGTGGCTTAATGGTGGTGGTGGTGTTGGAATTAATGGTGGTGGTGGCGACAGTCGGTGGTGGTTGTGGTGGTTTTTTTTTTTAATTTTTTTTTTTGAATTAATTTAAGAGGTAAATTTAGAAATCAAAAATCAAAATTGGAATTGGAATGTTTATTGTTTGTTGGTGGTTTGAGGGTTGAAATTCCAGTATAGTTGAACAGCTATTTATAGCATTGGCATTGAGCAAGTTACGTGATTGATGATCCAAATTCGAAGAATTTTAGATGACAAATGTAAGAAAATAGAGAAAAGTAGTGATGAGTAATGAAATCTAGTGACTTTAGGTGAGTGAATCAGCAAGCCTAAAGTTTATAGATGTAATAGATGGCAAACTACATGGCTGCCAAATGCTCATGTTTACACGGCAGAGAAGAGGAAAAGAGAGAAGGGTTGACTTGATTTTAATGGGTCAAAAGGGCATTTTGGTAAATCTACAATGTAGGACAAATTTTCAGAATTTTATTGCTATTTTTGGATGAAAATAGGATCACTAAAATTAATTTCCAGAATAATTCTTTTATAAAGTGCTAATAAAATAAATTTAGTTTTTGAATAAATTTTAGTCGTTGATAAGAACGTTTTTGAAATTATTAAAATCTTTTACATATTACGAAATATAATTTAAAATTTAAAAGGTAGCTTAAGCTCGTAAATATGAAATTAAATTATAAAATTTGAAAAATAATAAATCGTGTAACGATTAAAAAAATAAAACTTTATTAATCAAAATAAAGTTCAAATTTTTGGATTTAAAACGAATTTAAGCTAAGTAAAAATAATTAAGGATAATTAATCAAGTTAAAAATTCGGGGTATTACAATATGTGACACCTAATTATTTATCTACGTGACACTCGAATTTTTTAATTCAAAAATAAATTAGAAATCTTATTTTTCATTGGCCGAAATCATTAGATTTACTACATGGCGCTCTAATAATTCAGCAAATATGCCTCCTTTATATATGTATATTATATTTAGTAGTAACGCTACCAATACATTTTAAGCCCGAATCAATTAAAAAAAATCATATGGTCACTTCATTTGGCAATCAAATCAACTGTCTAACATTATCTTAGCTGAGATTAATAAAAAATGTTGCAATTCTATCATTTCGTAAACGTTTCATAAACGTTCAAAGTTGCAAGAATCATAAATAAATTAGAGGATGGAAAAGTGGTGGTATAGTATGTAAATTTTTTTATCAACAAAATTATAAGAAATATAGTATGTGAAAAGGTAAATCACCCAAAACTTACCAAAAAATCAATAAGTATATTTTTAAAACACTATCGATATAATTAGTGATTTTTACGTATATATTCTTTGGTTGTTTAGGTTAGTAAGCGTTTCTGAAAGGTTTTACTTTGACATTATAAAATAAATTATATAAATACACTTTAAAGATAGTTAATGATTTTATATATTTTAAAAGGTAAAATTAAAGTGACATTATACATAAACTTTAAAAAAGACACATAAAAATAAAAAATACGGGGTTAAGTGAAATCATTGGATGCTAGATTGAGGGAGACAATATTTAGTGTCTACAATACTTATATATCAAAACTTATCGCACTTCCTCTATCCATTGTTGTTTAACCGTAAATGATCTATTCTCGATACGTATAAGAATAACATGTTCGTGTATGTGTTTATAAAAAAAATATCAACTTAAGTTTATGATCTAAAATAATTTTGGATAAACTTGATCTATATAAGATTAGGAACTAAAGTTATAAGTTATCTTTATTACTCCATAATTTGTATTATGTGGATAGGAGTAAAGATAAGTATTTATTGCTTGGAAGTTGCAAAACCCATAAATTAACGACGGGATGAAAAAATGATGGTTTAATATGTAACTATTTTTATCAACAAAGATAATGAAACATATAGTGTGTGAAAAGGTATATCCCCAAAAATTGTGAAAAAGTACTAATTTCATGTTAAAACACCATCGATATAATTCGTGATTTTTCACATATACGTTATTTGGTTGTTTGGGTTAGGTGAGCGTTTCCGGAAAGATTTTACTTTGAAATCATAAAACTAATTAGATAAATACACGTTTAAGATAATTAATAAATTTATACATTTTGAAAGGTAAATTTAAAGTGATATTATACATAAACTTTTTTTTTTTAAAGACCTATAAGAAACCAAAAGATGGGGTTAAATTGAATCATTAAGCGATAGATTGAGGGAGACAACATTAATTTGGATTCTATAATACTCATTATATAAAAAATAATCGCGCTCATTCTATCCATTTTTGTTTGTCTTAGTTTTAAGAGATTGAGATTTTAACTGTGAATGATCTACCTCGATACGTATAAGAATAACATATTCGTGTATGGTTTTATAAACAACCATCACCTTAATTTTATGATCTAAAATAAGTTTGGACAAACTTGATCCATATACGATTAGGATTTAAAGTTCTAATTCGTTATCTTAAATTACTCCATCTTTTCTATAATGTTTTTCCAATTTTCACTTTTCACGTTTGCTAATGCACATTTTGTATCATTTTATCTCTACTTACAATAGTCTAACATTATAATATTTTAGTATGCAATATAAAACAGTTGGGGGATAAGTAAGTTTCAATTAATGAAATAACATATTTACAAAATTTTACTCTACACACACTCATGAACTACCTAGAGTAAAACATATATATCGCATTCATATAAGCAATCGTACAATAATTATGTTTTCAAATAAGAAACGTATATGATACAATTTATTCATGAACAAAACTCGCCCGATTACGGCCTTTAATCCAATTTTCGTATCAAATATTAACAATTTATTAGTTACTCTACATATACATTTTAAGCCCGAATCAATTAAGCAAAATCATGTGGTCACTTCAATTAGCAATCAAATCAATGAAGAACATAAGACGTGTCTAAAATTATCGTGAGAGATCAATCAAACATGTTGTACTCCTATCCGTTGTTTCTTTGTCTTACTTCAGTTAGGATGTTAAGATTTTAACCCCAAAAGATCGATCATCGATACATATAAGAATATAATATCCGTGTGTGGTTTTATAAACAAACATCGACTTTCATGATCTAAAATATGATTTTATAAACTTGATCAGTATACAATATGAATTAAAGTTTTTTATTATCTTAAATTACTTCATAATTTCTATTATGTGGTGTAAAAGACAAAATTATGTTGTGTTAAAAGTTGCAAGACCTATAAATAAATTACGGGGTGGCAAAGAGATGGTATAGTATGTAAATATTATTATCAACTAAATAATAAAACATATAGTATGTGAAAAGGTAAACCAACCAAAAATTACGAAAAATTAATAAGTACATTTTTAAAACACTGTCAATATAATTAGTGATTTTTACATATATGTTCTTTGGTTGTTTAGGTTATGTAAGCGTTTCTGAAAGGTTTTACAATGACAACATAAAACAAATTAGATTAATACACTTTCAAGATAATTAATGATTTTAATATTTTGAAAGGGAAAATTAAAGTGATGTTATACATAAATATTAAAAAAGACCCAAAAACAAAAAGACGGGAAGGAAAATGTGATGGTATTAATTATGGGAAGGAAAATGTGATGGTTTAGTATGTAAATATTTTTATCAACAAAGATAATGAAACATATAGTACGTGAAAGGGTAAACCACCAAAAAATATATTGCTAAGAACATTTTAAAAACTCTATCGATATAATTAGTTATTTTGTTGTTTACATTTGGTAAACGTTTATGAAAGGTTTTATTTTGAAATCATAAAACAGTTTAGATAAATACACTTTTAAGATAATGAATGATTTCATATATTTGAAAGATTTAATTAAAGTGACATATACATAAACTTTAAAAAAAGACTCATAAAAAACAAAAAAGACAGAATTAAGTTAAATCATTAAACCTTAGATTGAGAGAGACATATTTGATGTACATTATATCTAAACTTATTGTACTCCCTCTATCCGTTTTTCTTTATTTTAGTTTTAGGATCGAGATTAAGATTTTAATCATGAATGATCTATCATCGATAAATGTAACAATAACATATTCGTTTGTGGTTTTATAAACAAAATATCGGCTTTTATGATATGAAATAAGTTTGGATAAATTTGATCCATATACAATTATGAACTAAAATTCTAAGTTATCTATTATGTTGAGTAAAGATAAACATATATCACTTTGAAAGTCGCAAAGCCATTAATAATTATGGTAGATAAATGTGATGGTTTAGTATGTAAATATTTTTATTTACAAAGATAATGAAACATACTAAACCATCACATTTAGTGATTTCATATATGTATGTTCTTTGATTATTTGTAGAGATGGCAAAATATGATACGACACGAATCAGATACGAAAAAACCGGGTTAGTGTCAACGTATTATGACCCGTTTAATTAAAGGGTTAACACGACACGAAACATTTAATTAGACGGGTCGGGTTAGTGTTGAAATTATCAACACGAAACTGACACAACTTAAAGCGCCAAAGAAAAAATAACCAATAAAAGCAGAGTGACGTTAACAAAAAAAAAAAACTCATTGTATTTTGCTAGTCATATTTGTAATCTTACATCATTCACAATTAGACCTGTCAAAAATCGACCCGACCCGTAAACCGATCCTAAAATACTGGGTCTTGAATAAGATTTTGTGACCCGTAACCCAATTTATCCGAACCCGAACAACCCGAAAAATATTGGGTCAAAATTCGACCGAATCCGATTTTGACCCGACCGATTGAAAATCATTGTATTTATACTAATAAATGAGATTATGAAGAATTTTAAGAATAGTAAACACGTTGTTACTATTATTGGGTACAATATGATTTTAATTTGCATTGTACGCCATTTTGTGGTTAAAGTTGACTAAATATAAACTTGTGTAGGAAAATTTGTTAATGTGTGTCCATATTTTGTATATTTATTACTTAAATTAATGAAAATATAATACATGTTTTAAAATCTCTTTACCTGTTGGGTCGACCCGATCGAATCCGAAAGTTCTGGGTCTTGAACAAGCATTTGTATCCCCGAACCCGAAAGTGACGGACCCGAATTAACCCGAACTCAAAAGTAATTTTTACAACCCGACCAGACCGACCAGTTTGACAGGTCTATACAATAGAAGAGACTTGCAGATTTTTTTTTTAATAAACATTTCGAAATATATTCATGTGGGATCTTGTTTTACTCGTCTCAATTTATAGTTCACAATATCAAATTGTTATATTTTTTGACATACATATTTGGAGATATTTACGTTTAAATATTACACTTAAATATGTGTAAAAGCCATTTATTTTAAATTTTACATTAATTTTTTTTTTTTAGTATGCACTTACTTTTGGCGCCAAGTGGAACATGGGTTGCAAAATGGTGCAATTTAGTGAAATTGTTTCCCCCCGTTTTTCTCCTGCTTTGGCGCTACTCACCAAAAAAATGGACCAATGAGAGGCAAGGGTATGGAACTATTCCATACCCCTTTGGTATATGTATCCTTTCTGCTTAGTAATGGTCCTTTTTCTGTTATTCCTAGTAATCTTACCAAAAAAAATCTCCACCTAGTACTAGTTGGTAAACCATCCTCTTATCATTTGATCCTTTCTTGGCTGCCTTCAGTACTTCTGTACTGTGCCACTAAGGTAGTCTAATATAGTACAACACCACCTAATTAATACCAGAACTAACTACCATAAATATCATACTCGACAAGCCAAAAACACCCCCATAAAAATCATAAATATTAATGGTGTTCTAAGTTTAGGGATATAAATGTACTACGTAGTCAACAACCCATATTAGAACACAACTTGCTATCTATAAATGTCCACAATCTTAAGAAATATACTCCTTCCGTTTCTTAAATCTTAATGCATGTCTTCTTTCTTAATTTAAGATAATCTATTAATTTATTTTCAATATACAAGAAAAGGTATAATCATGTGAGAGTTTTGTTTGATTCGATAGTGTCTTAAAAATATTTTTTATTTTAATATTTATTAATACAAAATTAAAGATGTTAATGATCAAATATGTGCACTGGGTAATGGATATGTACATAGTCAAAACAGAAATATAAATAAAAGAAACAGAACAAGTGTTATTTAATCTCTATTATATAAGCCAAGAGCTGAGGTTAAATAGGTAAATTTGAAGGAAATAATGCCCTTGGTCCAAGTATGCATTCTATGTTAAGTCTAATAAATGCGGTTCAGTATTAATTAACAAGTTAATAATTCAGTGAGATCAAGTGAGCTGAATGCCTAGCTAGAGGCCGCTTCAGTTCAAGTGGAATTAATGATATTAATCCACAGCTTACTCTTGACTGAACCCGTAGGGTCACACAAATAGTACGTAAACGGATCAAGTATTTAATGGCATTAAATACTCCATCTATGAATATTCGGAACCGACGGATCTTGGTTTCAGTGGGAGCTAAGATCGTCACAGGCAAGAAATGAATACTCCGGAAACGATGATATTGCCGGAAACGGAAATATGGATCGTATCGGAAATATGAATATTATCCAAGTCGTAGATGTTGCCGGAAACGGAAACATGGTACGTATCGGAAAATATTATTGGAAATGGAAATATTACCAGAATCGGAAATATTGCCGGAAACGGAAATATTGTCAGAATCGGAAATATTGCCGGAATCGGAAAATAATTCCGGAAACGGAAATATTAAATATTTGTTCGAAACGGAAATTAATTCCGGAATCGGAAATATTAAATATTGTTCGTATCGGAAATAGATTCCGGAAATGGAAATTTAATCGGAAGCGTATCGTACGAATTAGCATCGGACGAGGCCTGCCGGACGAAGGCCCAGCACGAAGCCAGGCCGTCGCCCAGCAAGCACGCACGCCACAAGCCCAGCGCGCGCCAAGGCCACGGATGCGTGGGCCTTGCTGCGTGGGCTGCAGCTCGCACGCATGGGCAGTCCTTGTGGCTGCCGTGTGTGTGTGAGTTTGTGCTCATGCGTGATTCCTGAATCTGCAAGAGTCAGTGTATGATTAAATGTCTATTCCTAATTGGATAAATTAATTAAATAGAATTCATGTAGGATTCTAATTCCAATTAATTCGCATCCTAATAGGATTACGATTCCTTTTCCATAACTCTATAAATAAAGGCCTAGGGGTCATAATTTATACACAAGTTTCAAAGTATTCAAAAGTGAGTTTTTTGAGAGAAAATTAAAACACATCTTGCTCATAAAAGTGCCGAATTTTCTAGTACCTTAAGGGCGATTCTAGTTGGTCAATCTTAAGGCGGATCCGGACGTGCTGTGGACTATCTACGGAGGGACGACACTTGGAGTCCTAAAAGACTTGTTCTTGTTCGGTTCGGGCGCAGCTAGGGAGGGCACGCAACAAAGAGTATGCATCTAATTATGCTATATGATTATGTGTAAATAATATGATTCCTGGGTTAATGGTTGTTTCCGCATGATTTATGTAAATGTCATATGTATCATAACCTAACAGTGGTATCACGAGCCCCTTATTATTTTCATAATCTAAATTGCATGAACATGGTTAAATATTACAAATTTGCAAGAATTAAAAGGGGTGATTAATTTTCGTAATTGTTAATTAATTGCAAATTGCGTTTATTTAATTATATGTACGCAGTTTTTCGGCAGTTTCTTCATTACTCATCCGAATTGAGTGATTTTTGTGTCAATTCCGCATGTAAAAGGCATTCTAAAATTTTGACAAAAATAGTATTTTTCTGCCGAACCCAGAATTCTCAAATTCGAAGCCTAACTATGACTTTTCGAAGGTTTTAGTTTTTCGAATGCAAAATTTCGTAAATTTAAGATGTTAAATTAAATATTTGCGATTCCTGTTGATAAATCTTGAATTTTTGATTGACCTACTGCATATGTTTAACAAGTTTGAATGCCTAGTCTTGTTAATTATGCAATCTAATTTGTAATTATGATTAATTTGTTGAAAATTAGAATAATTTAGAATTAATTTGATTTTCATAATTAATTGTAATTTAATTAGAAACCTATGATTAAAAACCACCATAAAAATTGTAAATTTACGATAAATTTTAAATTTTTATGACCTAGACTTGAATCCATAACAATCGGAAATCAATTGGATAATAAATTTTCGATTTTTCGCCCTAAAATTATGAAATTAATAATATTTATTAATTTGTCATTAATTTTAAATATAAATTTTAAATTTTCTTGCGATTCGTTCAAATAACTTGCACGCACGAAGCAATGGACGCTTCGTGTTACCCTTAAGGGGTGTTGTATAATGCGGGCATGCGACGACGAGCAAGGGAGCTCGTCGCCCGTGCGGCACGAATGCAATGAGCAAGGGCGTAGTGCACGAGCGCAAGGCAGCAGCCCTGCCTTGTGTCGTGTGCCACGAGCAATGAACGTATGGGCATGGGCGAGGGGCGAGCCAAGGCAGTCGCGTGTGGGCAGCAAGCGAGCTGCGCCACAACGCGCGCTGCCTCGCACAAGTGCGCGCAGCCTCGCGCGCAGCGAGCGCAAGCTCGCGTGCCACGAGCGCTGCGCACAGCATCACTCGCGCGCACAGCGCGCGATGTCGCCCGCCCAGCGAGCGATCTCGCGCACCAGCGAGCGATGGCTCGCGCGCGTGCAGCGAGCAATCTCGCGCGCCAGCGAGCGATCTCGCGCCCCAGCGAGCGATGGCTCGCGCGCGCAGCGAGCGAGCTTGCGCGCCCAGCGAGCGATCTCGCGCGCCAGCGAGCGATGTCGCGCGCGCGCGCTGCGAGCGATAGCTCGCGTGCGATGGGCGCTATGCGGAGGCTTGCGTTGGGACAGCAGCAGCTATGCTACGAGCGCATGGGCTGCGCGCACATGGCCAGCAATGGCTGTGTGCGTACGGCCCATGGGCGTGCAACGCGTAGGGTGTTTGCGTTACGATTAGATCGTTTTGAATGTTTAATTTGAAAATTTCAGTTCACGTAATTTTAATTAATTTTAAAATTAATAATTTGAATTAATTTCTTGGATTTTAATTTTGAATATTATAATTATAATAAATGGAATTTATTCTAATTATTTTACTAAAATTAAAATCATGAATTAATTTAAATGCGACTGAAATTAAATTAAATTTTTGGATTCAATCATAAATTTATATGAGCTTTAAATTTTAATTAAATTTGTATGTTTCCGGTTAGACTAGAAATACAATTTTATGTTTAAAATTAGTAAAGCATATGAATTTATTGGTTTGAGTGGGAGCGCTTTTTAGTCATAAACTCTTGATTAGGTCTACAAATCCTTAAGGTTAAAACAACTCGATTAGAATTAATAAGGACTGAATAATTGGTAGATTATTGGTGCCCTTGATTAATTGCTGCAAATGTTTACGTGATGCATAATGTGTTTTACTAACCAGCTATGTGGGCCATTCATGATAATGAATGGGTGAATGGTATATATTGTATATGTACTGTTTTGCAGGTTATGAAGTGACTAGTATGGCCAAATAGGATAGAAAATATGGTCTGCGTACCATTAATTTGAATGTAATTGGTCTAAAGTACCAAAGTTGTTTTTCAATTCAAATATGGTCTGCGTACCATCAAATAGTTGTAATTAGTTTTAATTATAGCTTATCCTATTTGAAGAAAATGGTGCCTCCCACGGAGATTTTCAAGACGGACTTTGAAGTTAAAGCTTCAAGATGAAGTCGGGCCATACTAGATCACAAATATCTTATGCATGTTTTAAGTTATTTATTGTTTTAAATATGTCTTAAAATGCATGAGATCATAAGCTTGATTATGTTGCATGATTAAGGATTTTAGTTCACTTAAAATCTAACCAACATAGTAAGAGCCTTAAGTTCCAAACTTAAAAATTGAGTTAAAAGGTGCCATGCCAAAATATACACTTGCTTGGATATCCTTTACATCAATCTAGTAATAGTTTTCGCTCAGCGAGGTGTTACTTATTGGTCCTAAAGGGGCAAGGTACACAAATAATTGTGAGTACATGTTAGTTTTGGTGAAACTCAACGATATAAGTAAGGAGTCCTTTTATGTCGTGGCAAATTCGATAGGTTTACCTAATAAGTTCTTAGACGTACCTATCAACCAAGAATAGTTTCTAGACTATTAGCAAAAGGCTTTTGCTTACCTAAGATGTTCTAGGATTAAGTCGACAAACTGTGCTTAGTTCTTCAATGATTTTAGGATCTTGGAATCATTTTATTCACACCTGCCGGAACACATAATTTGAATAAAATGCTTAATAAACATTGAATTATGCATGTATGCTAGAATTTAAGTTTATTAAGAGAAACTGTGAATGGTTATTTATTTGTTTATTCTTTTCAATTGTAGTTTTAATATGGCAAACAACAATCAAAACATCATCATGGGTTCTGAGCTTATGGTCAAGCTGAACCTGACAAATTTTCTTGAATGGGAAGCTAAGCTAGTTGAAATAGTCAAACTCAATGGACTTGAGTATGTACTATCACATCCCATGCCAAGCTACTATGCCAGAGACATGACCCCTGAGAGATTTTACGCCTGGGATGCGGATCTCAAAAAGGTTATGAGTCTCATGCTGAACAATATCCCTGATGATTGGGCTAGAAGGTTTGTAGCTTATGAACCTTTTACGCTCATCAAGAATCTGAGGGATATCTGTCGTGGAAGTACGGAGGACAGGGACCTGAACGTCCATGAGTTGATTGAATCAATGTCTGGGCTAAAGGTTAGTTCTCCCAACAGGTGTTATAGGATGGAGGTCCAAGAAACACATGTTCAGCTCCTTCGCACTAAACAGAGGGTAGGCGTCCCACTGAGGTTCCATGTGGATCTTATGTGTTCATATTTTGATCGCCTAAGTCTACTAGGAACACCAATAAGCGAAAGGATGGCAGTCTCTGTCTTGCTCAATTCACTACACAGTGGGTTTGGTCGCTTCAAGCAACAATACCTAAGTGAACCAAGAGAAGAAACAGTTGCAGAATTTATTCACCTTGTCAGAAAGGCTGAAATAGTACTGGACTGTGAAGCCAAAGATTTACTCAAGGCTAGAAAGAGACCATTCAAGAAAGGTGGAAAGTCCAAGGGCAATGCTAAATCAAAGCAGGACAAGTCCACATCAAGCTGTCTTTATTGTGATGGAATAGGCCATTACAAAAGAGAATGTCCAAAGCTAAAGGAAGATCAGAAGAACGGAACAGTCGTTCCATCTTCAGGTATTTTCGTTATAGACTGTATACTTGCTAATTCAACTTCTTGGGTATTAGATACAGGTTGTGGCTCACACTTATGTTCCAATCCACAGGGACTAAGAAGAAGTAGAAAGTTAAGCAAGGGTGAAGTCGACCTACGAGTGGGAAATGGAGCACGGATTGCTGCATTAGCTGTAGGAACTTACTATTTGTCGTTGCCCTCCGGGCTAGTTTTGGAACTGGAAGAATGTTTCCATGTTCCAAGTCTTACTAAAAACATCATTTCAGTTTCTTGCTTAGATGCTAAGGGATTTTCCTTTATAATAAAAGACAATAGTTGTTCGTTTTATTTTAAAGAGATGTTTTATGGATCTGCTAGATTAGTCAATGGACTTTATTTATTAGATCACGACAAACAAGTATATAACATAAATACCAAAAAGGCCAAAAAGGATGATTCAGATCTCACCTATCTGTGGCATTGTCGATTAGGCCATATAAACTTGAAACGCTTAGAAAGACTTCAAAGGGAAGGAATTCTAGAACCATTTGACTTAGAGGATTATGGTAAATGCGAATCATGTTTACTTGGCAATATGACAAAGCAACCTTTCTCTAAAGTTGGAGAAAGAGCAAATGAACTATTGGGTTTAATCCATACAGATGTATGTGGACCAATGAGTACAAATGCTAGAGGTGGTTTCAGCTACTTTATCACTTTCACTGATGACTTCAGTAGGTATGGTTATGTCTACCTAATGAAGCATAAGTCTGAATCCTTTGACAAATTCAAGGAATTTCAGAGTGAAGTAGAGAATCAATTAGGCAAGAAGATCAAGGCACTGCGGTCTGATAGAGGCGGTGAATATCTGAGCTATGAATTTGATGACCATCTGAAAGAATGTGGAATTCTATCAGAATTGACTCCTCCTGGAACACCACAATGGAACGGTGTGTCAGAACGGAGGAACAGAACCTTGCTAGACATGGTCAGGTCAATGATGGGTCAGGCCGAACTTCCATTAGAATTTTGGGGACATGCACTAAATACAGCTGCACTCACTATAAATAGAGCTCCGTCTAAAGCTGTCGAAAAGACTCCATACGAATTATGGTTTGGAAAGCCTCCAAATGTGTCTTTTCTTAAGATTTGGGGATGTGAAGTATACGTCAAACGATTAATTTCAGACAAACTTCATCCAAAATCTGACAAATGTATCCTTGTGGGCTATCCAAAGGAAACAAAGGGGTATTACTTCTACAATACATCTGAGAACAAAGTGTTTGTTGCTCGAGATGGTGTCTTTTTGGAGAAGGATCACATTTCCAAAATGACAAGTGGGAGAAAAGTAGACCTCGAAGAAATTCGAGTCGAACAACAAACTCTAGAGAATGCTCAAGATGACATTCAGGATGAAACTCAGAGATCTTTAGAAGAATCTGGTGAGAATCATGGTCAATCTAGAAATGTTACCCCGCGTAGATCGCAAAGATATAGATCTCAACCGGAAAGGTACTTAGGTATTTTGACGAACGAGAGCTATGACGTTCTATTACTTGAAAGTGATGAACCTGCGACTTACAAGCAAGCTATGACGAGCCCTAGCTCCAAGCAATGGCAAGAAGCCATGCAATCTGAATTAGACTCCATGTCTGAAAACCAAGTATGGGATTTGGTCGATTTGCCAGATGGCTACCAAGCCATTGGAAGCAAATGGGTTTTCAAACTGAAAAAGGACAAGGATGGGAAACTTGAAGTTTTCAAAGCTAGATTGGTTGCAAAAGGTTACAGGCAAGTCCACGGTGTGGATTACGATGAAACCTTTTCACCAGTTGCAATGCTAAAGTCTATTCGAATAATGTTAGCAATCGCTGCATATTACGATTACGAAATATGGCAGATGGATGTCAAAACTGCTTTCTTAAACGGCGTTTTAACAGAAACTGTGTTTATGACACAGCCTGAAGGTTTTGAGGATCCAAAGAATGCTAAAAAGGTATGCAAGCTAAAGAAATCAATCTACGGATTGAAGCAGGCATCCAGGAGCTGGAATATACGTTTTGATGAAGCGGTCAGTGACTTTGGTTTCATCAAGAACGCAGACGAATCTTGTGTATACAAGAAGGTCAGTGGGAGAAAAATTGCTTTCCTAGTATTATATGTCGACGACATATTGCTTATCGGAAATGACATTCCTATGTTGAACTCTGTCAAGATTTGGCTTGGGAAATGTTTTTCGATGAAGGATCTAGGAGAAGCACAGTACATATTGGGCATCAAGATTTACAGAGATAGATCTAAAAGGATGATTGGACTTAGTCAAAGCACTTATATCAATAAGGTGCTTGATAGGTTCAAGATGGCGGACTCCAAGCGAGGCTACCTACCCATGTCTCATGGAATGACTCTAAGCAAGACTCAGTGCCCAAAAACACTTGATGAGCGTAGACGAATGAGTGGGATTCCATATGCATCATTGATTGGTTCAATAATGTATGCTATGATATGTACACGCCCGGATGTTGCGTACGCACTCAGTGCTACGAGCAGATACCAGTCAGACCCAGGAGAGGCGCATTGGACTGCTGCCAAGAACATTCTGAAGTACCTGAAAAGGCACAAAGATGACTTCCTGGTCTATGGTGGAGATGATGAATTAATTGTTAAAGGCTATACGGACGCAAGTTTCCAAACCGACAAAGATGATTTCAGATCACAGTCTGGGTTTGTCTTCTGCCTCAACGGAGGAGCAGTAAGCTGGAAAAGTGCTAAGCAAAGCACCATTGCGGATTCTACAACTGAAGCGGAGTACATTGCTGCACATGAAGCAGCAAAGGAAGCTATATGGCTAAGGAAGTTCATAGGAGAACTTGGTGTAGTCCCCTCCATTAAAGGACCAATAGCCCTGTATTGTGATAATAACGGAGCTATTGCACAGGCAAAAGAGCCTAGACACCACCAGAGAGTCAAGCATGTACTTCGTAGATTTCACCTTCTACGAGAGTTCGTTGAAAGAAAAGAAGTCGAGATAAGCAAAATTGGAACTGATGACAACATATCAGATCCATTAACTAAACCTCTGCCGCAAGCGAAGCACAACTCGCACACTGCAGCTATGGGAATCAAGCATATTGGAGAATGGCTTTGATGTCTCTGTTTAATGTTTTAAAGTTTTAGAGTTTAAATCTTTGTAAAACATTATTGGTTAATCATTCACAATAAATGAAAGAAATTCATTTTTCCATTTAATTTGTGGTTTATTAAATGATGAGTCCCTTCAACTTGACGATATATTCAAGATAGACTGTCAGGACCAGTCCTGTGACTAAGAAATGTCTATCAAGTGAACTTGAATGTCAAAGGTTGAAAATGGTCCCTAATTGGAGTTTTCTATAAAATTGGACGCATAGAAAACGTTAGACGATTAGAGTGCAAGATGACTAGTAGTTCTGTTTCTTGAACTATGTGGACATGGCAATGTCATAATCATTTGCATAGATACTTACTTTGGGAAGACTAGTATCGGACAAGACCTATGAAACTTTACTGTAAGAGATGAAAGTCTGTCATAAGTAAATTTCATTAAATTATTAGACACTAAATCCTCAATACCTGAGTGATTTGAGATTACTTGTTTGAGAACTGGTTGCTTTGACGTTGACCAACCGTCGCACCGTAAAAGGAGGCTATAAAGGCAACGCTCAGGTAATCACCTATCAAACGAAGTCTAAACTCAAGATCGCAAGATTGGGATTGTCCTCCCATAAATCGGGATGAGATGCTTAAAAGTTGTACAAGGCCACTCGGAGAGCTAGAAACTGTGAAATGCATGGCCGTGCTCGGATGAATCATAGGCTATGATTATCTGTTTATTTGATCAGTTGAACTCTGAAACCGAGGAACACCTCTGGACATAATAAGGATGACAACTCTTACCTTATGTTCAAGAGCAAGCATCGAGCGACAAAGGAATTAGGAAATGCACACTTGTCCCTAAGGACAAGTGGGAGACTGAAGGAAATAATGCCCTTGGTCCAAGTATGCATTCTATGTTAAGTCTAATAAATGCGGTTCAGTATTAATTAACAAGTTAATAATTCAGTGAGATCAAGTGAGCTGAATGCCTAGCTAGAGGCCGCTTCAGTTCAAGTGGAATTAATGATATTAATCCACAGCTTACTCTTGACTGAACCCGTAGGGTCACACAAATAGTACGTAAACGGATCAAGTATTTAATAGCATTAAATACTCCATCTATGAATATTCGGAACCGACGGATCTTGGTTTCAGTGGGAGCTAAGATCGTCACAGGCAAGAAATGAATACTCCGGAAACGATGATATTGCCGGAAACGGAAATATGGATCGTATCGGAAATATGAATATTATCCAAGTCGTAGATGTTGCCGGAAACGGAAACATGGTACGTATCGGAAAATATTATTGGAAATGGAAATATTACCAGAATCGGAAATATTGCCGGAAACGGAAATATTGTCAGAATCGGAAATATTGCCGGAATCGGAAAATAATTCCGGAAACGGAAATATTAAATATTTGTTCGAAACGGAAATTAATTCCGGAATCGGAAATATTAAATATTGTTCGTATCGGAAATAGATTCCGGAAATGGAAATTTAATCGGAAGCGTATCGTACGAATTAGCATCGGACGAGGCCTGCCGGACGAAGGCCCAGCACGAAGCCAGGCCGTCGCCCAGCAAGCACGCACGCCACAAGCCCAGCGCGCGCCAAGGCCACGGATGCGTGGGCCTTGCTGCGTGGGCTGCAGCTCGCACGCATGGGCAGTCCTTGTGGCTGCCGTGTGTGTGTGAGTTTGTGCTCATGCGTGATTCCTGAATCTGCAAGAGTCAGTGTATGATTAAATGTCTATTCCTAATTGGATAAATTAATTAAATAGAATTCATGTAGGATTCTAATTCCAATTAATTCGCATCCTAATAGGATTACGATTCCTTTTCCATAACTCTATAAATAAAGGCCTAGGGGTCATAATTTATACACAAGTTTCAAAGTATTCAAAAGTGAGTTTTTTGAGAGAAAATTAAAACACATCTTGCTCATAAAAGTGCCGAATTTTCTAGTACCTTAAGGGCGATTCTAGTTGGTCAATCTTAAGGCGGATCCGGACGTGCTGTGGACTATCTACGGAGGGACGACACTTGGAGTCCTAAAAGACTTGTTCTTGTTCGGTTCGGGCGCAGCTAGGGAGGGCACGCAACAAAGAGTATGCATCTAATTATGCTATATGATTATGTGTAAATAATATGATTCCTGGGTTAATGGTTGTTTCCGCATGATTTATGTAAATGTCATATGTATCATAACCTAACAAAATTAACTTTTCGTGTCCCCAAACTAAATGACGAAAATACCCTGATTTGTTGTTTATCGGGCCTCGCCGAGCCTTTGTTTTTAGGGTTAGATTTCGTTTATGTCCATCTCTCTCCTCTCATCCGCCTCTCTCTCCTCTCACTTTTCTCTCTCCTCTCACTTTCGTTTCTCGGTGCTTTTGCTGAGGAGAGTTGAGCCTCTTTCCCCCCTCTCACTTTTCTCTCTCCTCTCACCTTCGTTTTTCTAGGGCTACACTTCCTCGCCGTCGTCCCTCATCAATGGCGACTCTGAGGTCAATCGGAGGGAAATGCAGAGCTCTATTGGCGGCAGCAATTCCTTCACCACCGCGTCAACGACCGCTACTGGTGCTGCAAAAAGAACGAAGCCTCCTTTTTCCGCTGCTTCTTGTAACAATAATAGAGGTATTTTGGTCTCTCCCACCCTCAGCGACTTGGAACTACATCAAGATTCACAATCTTCAGGTATTTCCCCCCTCTTTGGTTAAACTTATTTTTAGGGTTTTAGGTCCTTTGCATTTGACGCATTTTGGTTAAATTTTTCTCTGATATGCACTTCAACATATGATGGTCAAGATAAGCTAAGAACAAGTAAAGATATAAACTTTTAATTTCAAAATGTTGAAGAATGGGTTGGCAACTTTGCAATGTGACCTTCGTTTCTTTATTCACTTTACTTTTGTAAGCGAGTTTCAATTATTATTAATTTTAGAAATTTTAAATTTTATTTGGAGTTTTCAAATTATCAAGTGTAGTTTTGAAGATATACATAGTTTTTTTTTTGGTGTTTTTTATGGTGAGCATGAGTATGTCTTTGTCACACAATTTTGGTCCTATCAATAATTCAAGGAAATGGAATTCTTGATTAAATGCACTTGATTACTGAGGGTAATTTCTCTCTCCAAAAACCCCGATTTCAAAACCCTAATTTGACGTTTCCCGTCACTAAATTTTCTCATTCTTGATGTTTCAGGTGTTTCATTCGACCTATCAGATAAAGAGCTTTTCTACATCGAAGATTGGTAGGTCTTTGATCGAGTTTTCCGGAGATGTGTTATACGGCGGAGGTGGTGCAGGGACCGGCGGAGGGATGACGGGGAAGGCGAGTTTCCGACAAAAACAGCAACAATAACAGCAGCAACAATCGCGGTGAGTTACATTTGATTTAATTTTACCAATTTGTTTTTAATAATTTAATTTTACCAATTTGGGAATTTTTTTGTTATGGGATTTGACAGTTGGTTGATATTTTGGTTGAAATAGTACTTTCTTTGATCAAAAACAAAAAATTGAATAGTACTCCAATATAAGGCTAGATATTGGTATTGAAGGAAATAATGCCCTTGGTCCAAGTATGCATTCAATGTTAAGTCTAATAAATGCGGTTCAGTATTAATTAACAAGTTAATAATTCAGTGAGATCAAGTGAGCTAAATGTCTGGCTAGAGGCCGCTTCAGTTCAAGTGGAATTAATGATATTAATCCACAGCTTACTCTTGACTGAACCCGTAGGGTCACACAAATAGTACGTAAACGGATCAAGTATTTAATGGCATTAAATACTCCATCTATGGATATTCGGAATCGACGGATCTTGGTTTCAGTGGGAGCTGAGATCGTCACAGGCAAGAAAAGAATACTCCGGAAACGATGATATTGCCGGAAACGGAAATATGGATCGTATCGGAAATATAAATATTATCCAAGTCGTAGATGTTGCCGGAAACGGAAACATGGTACGTATCGGAAAATATTATCGGAAATAGAAATATTGTCGGAATCGGAAATATTGCCGGAAACGGAAATATTGTCTGAATCGGAAATATTATCGGAATCGGAAAATAATTCCGGAAACGGAAATATTAAATATTTGTTCGAAACGGAAATTAATTCCGGAATCGGAAATGTTAAATATTGTTCGTATCGGAAATGAATTCCGGAATCGGAAAATTAATCGGAAGCGCGTCGTACGAATTAGCATCGGACGAGCTTGCTAGACGAAGGCCCAGCACGAAGCCAGGCCCACGTCCAGCAAGGGAAACGCGCGCCACAACACGCCAGCCCAAGGCTGCGCCAGGCCCACCGCAAGGCAGGCCCAGCGCGCGCCCAAGGCTGCGGCAGTCGTGGGCTGCGTTGCTCGGGCTGTGCGCGCGCGCGCATGGCGCCCCTCGTGGGCTGCTGTGCGTGCGTAAGTGTTTGTGTTCGCATACGAAACCTAAAACGTGCAGAGTTCGGTTAATGATTAAATTCCTAATTCTATTTGATAAATTAATTAAATAAGAGTTTTATTATAATTCTAATTTAATTAATTCGTATCCTAATAGGATTCCAATTCTCTTTCCATACCCCTATAAATATGTGGCCTGGGTTCACAATTTATAACGAGTTTTTCAAGTATTCAAAGTGAGTTTTTGAGAGAAAAATTCAGTCACACATCTTGCTCAAAAGTGCCGAAAATTTATAGTACCTTAGGGGCGATTCTAGTTGGTCAATCTTAAGGCGGATCCGGACGTGCTGTGGACTATCTACGGAGGGACGACACTTGGAGTCCTAAAGACTTGTTCTTGTTCGGTTCGGGCGCAGCTAGGGAAGGCACGCAACAAAGAGTATGCATCTAAATTATGCTATATGATTATGTGTAAATAATATGTATTCCTGGCTTAATGGTTGTTTCCGCATGATTTATGAATTGTCATATGAATCATAACCTAACAGGTATTGATTTTGGTTTAAATAGCACTCCAATACATGGCTGTAAAAATTATCGATCGAGCTGTAAAAATTACACAATGTTGTTTGCAATAGTTATTATCTAGATCGATTGATTTCTGGGAATATTTGTTGTTTTGATGCTTTATATGATTCTTTGTTTATTTTCCCGTGAGTCAGATTCTATGTTCTGTCTGCATTTTTCGTTGATCTTTTTAGCATTTTACGTTGAAATTGAATCTGGGCATGTTTGTTTTGGTGTTTTTGATCAGTAATCATAATCTGGTGTAAGTTTATGACAAATGCGTTCGTCTGAATTTTGTAGAAATATTTGAAGGTCGAAATGGTGAACCACGTCTGTTTGTTTTAGTTACTGTTTGTTGTAGTTACTGTTTAATTGTTTTATGTTGGTAATTAGATTATTTCGAATGTTTAGAGCTAGGTTAATTGATATAGCAGCTTTCTGATAACTTCTCTCTGGTTCTCAGCTCACACCAGGTTAAAATCAAGAGAGCATTGGAAAAGAGCTCAGCAAATGGAGCATTAAGATACAATCAGATCAGATCCAAGTGCTTAGCAAATGCAAAAAAGTGAAAATGAGATAATCAATCCAAGTGCTCAGCAAATTTATGTCAACAGTGATTCAGTGAATAACTATTACGATTCCTTTGTTGCTGAGTTCGTCGGATTAGTGTTGATTCATTAGTTAATAGACTCCATGTTCGGCGACTGGCCTTCACACGACCCTCACAACTTCAGCCAACTCCGCCCTTCTGATCCTGCATATCCGTCCGTAAGTTACCCGCTTCATCTTTCAATGTCGTCGTTTTTTATTGATTGTTCTTATTTTCGTTAAAAATGGAGTTAATCTGATCTGGGTTCTGCAATAATTTGATTATTGAGTGATGGGAATTTGCCTAATGTGGGATAATTGAAGTTATCGTGAATTTATTTGTTTAAATTCGTGTGGAATTTTACTGGATTTTAGTCAAGTGAAGGTTTCGTACAAACGGGTGACTCAATTTTTTGTTCAAATTTAGGAAATTCATGGGTAATTGAAATTATGTGTCCTCGAATTCAATTAGAATTAGTTCGTTTTAGTTAAGCGAAGGTTTTGCACCATTGGGTGACTCAATGCAAATTTTGGAATTTAATGAATAACTATGAGCTCTTATTTTCGTCAAACATGGAGTAATTATGCAGTTTTGATTTTAATTTTAGTTCTATTTCAAATTGCAGTTTTTATTTATCTCAAATTACAGTTTTGAAACTGAATAGCTTTACAAATAATAAGTACGAGTACAGATGCTATTTGAGAAGTCTGATCGCGAGGAAGTCTACCCTCATATCTTACTATAGAGGTCATCTTAAAGTAGTTGTCTCAATTCTCCAATAATATTCGGACGGTGAGCTAAGATAATGATAGGCATAATATGGAGTTACAAACACGCGTTCACTCTTCACCTCAATTGTGCATGTATATGGTGACCAGAAAAAGGAATGTGAAACTTGCAGTATGCTAGAAGGACAAAGCTAAGGGATTTAACACAGTTCTCCTACTACTAATATTAGCACAGCTGCTGAATTTGGAGTTTTTTTAATTAATTAAATTAGTTTGATTTTAATTTTGCCAAGAATTAATTAAATTAATCAAAGGTGGTTGAGTGAGTAAGCTGGTTTGTGTTGGTTAACTTTATTTCTTATGGTATGACTGTATGAAAATTTAGATTTTAGATGTTTCTTTTTGTTTTTACGGGTTTAAATACTTGGATTCATAGGTACATCATGGGTTGTAAAGGTTTTGTGAGTGATTGCCGCTTGGACTAAAAGGAGTATGGAATTTATCGGGTCGTTTGGACCGGGTATAAGCTGTTCATGTAACATGGTCAATGGATGTTGCTGCGCTAGAGAATTCTGATATAGATCTAGGAAGAAAAACTAAATTGCTTTTTATGTCATGTTATTGCAGATACTGAGAAGTTCTATGGAGAAGTTCGGGAAGATATACGGGCTAGATACAATAAAACCTTTGGCTGGTCTCTCAAAGCAAGAATGATGGGAATGAAGCTGCTAGGATCTTTGTTGAAGAGACTGGAATAAGTGACTCTCGAAATCACAGAAAGGGAGGCAATGCTGGAGAGTGGAGACCATGTTTCCAACAAGTGAGCTAATGTCAGGTATGCTTATCTCATGTATTAATTTGTCTTTGTTTTTATTTTTCTTCTCTTTCAAAGATCGAACATTCTCCTGTTTTGTGAGTGATTGCCGCTTGGACTAAAAGGAGTAGGGAATTTAGCGGGGTCGTTTGGACCGGGTTTGTGTCAGGTCAACTTCTGAAAAATTGTTTGAGTATATTTTGGAGTCACATTGGCCTGATTTGGATCATTTCACATGCGAATCTGTTGTCAATGAGTTTTTTTATGATAAAATAATTGTTATTAGACACGTTGATTGTGGTCAGTTTGGGTCAATTCGGATCAAGGGAAAGAGTTTGGGTTTCAGATCAGGTATTTGATACGAGTCAATTGTCAGGTCCATTGCTGGTGGCTCTTGAGTTTGGGTTTAAGCTCAACACATACCCTGCTATCAAGGAGGGAGCGTGTGGACTGAGTATGGTGGTTAGGGATGGTGTGGGTGACGTACAAATATCTCCTGCGCTCCGCAAGCTCGCTAATAGGCTGGCTGATATGGCAGAAGCACAAACTCTGAAATTTGGCATGCAGTATGCATTCGATGATATTAGCTTTAAAATGTAACCTTGATGTACTATTTATCATATAATAGAGTTTTACTGTAAAAAAAAAAAGACCAACTTTGATGTACTTCTTTTGTAACATTTTTTATAAGTTGTTTGAATTGGTTTTTGATAAACTTCCAGGTAACATTACATTATGTTTGCTTTAGGGGATCAAATTTTCTTTTTCTGTTCGCACGCATCGCGTGCATATAAGACTAGTTATTTTATACTTCCGGTAGGCACCACATACTTGTTGTTTACCATTATTCCCCAATAGAAGAATGATTGATTTCTGCTTTTATTTCCTTACCTAATTAAGGAGAAACATACTCCGTATCAAAAATAAAGGGATTTGACACCCTCAATTATTTCTCTTTTTCACTGTATCTTTGTCTGTTTTTACTTTTTTGAAGAAAACAAATTTGCTCCAAATAATTGGAACTTCCTCTTTATCTTTAAATAAAATCTGCAATATGAAGTACTAATCGCAATTACAACTTACAAGTATCATCATAGTCTAAGGCAAATTTGAGAAATATGGCAAAACGATAAAGGTTATAGTTTAGGCGATAGAAGGTCTATAAAATTACGTAGTACATGTATTATAGAAAGAAAGAAAGAAAACTCATATACACTGTACATTTGCCTAGTTACGTACTCTGTAGTATTTTTCAGGGTACTTAGTCCGTATTAATTCTTATAATTTTCCAATATTGACCACTACACAAAAGTACGTCTTCAAGAAGAAAAACCTATTAAGATTAATATACCTGAAAAGACATGAGTACATGATGATTATTATTTTTCTTTATTTTGACTTTGTCCAAACAAATAAATATATTTATACTTATTTTGACAAATTGAAATTTATTAACAAAAATATCATACTTCATTTAAGTATAAGCGGTATTAGTATCTTTATTTGTTCTTACTCCTTTGACTTTATATCCTAAAAAAAACCTTCAAAATAGGAAGAAATAAAAGAAATAATGGGAGATTACAATGGAATATTTGTTGACATAGCAAAAGTAGGAGAATTGGAACCCATACAGGCATACATGAAATGGAATATAAAATGAGACAAATTAAATGATGTTTATGGAGTGCAACGAATAATAAGTAGGGCTAATTCAAATTATTCAATGCTTATAATGAGACCCACTAAAAGGTGACCTTGAAGCATCATTGATCAACCCTTCTCAAGTAATAATACTACATCTTTATGATATTTTAATCCTAAAATATCCTACTAATACTTGCATAAACCTATTTCTTTTGACTTATTATGGCTAGGTAATTATTAAATAAAAGGGCACAAATAGATTAACAATGTTTTACCATCATTATATTAGTAAGTTAAAAATTCAATGCTTAACTTTCATGCTTAACTTTCAGTAATGAACCCCTCTCTTCTCTATATTGGACAAAGTAATCACCTACTCTCCCGTGTTTTTATTCCAAAACTACCCTCTTGTTAAGTGGGATTAAACCTCGAGTGCCCCGTAAAATATCTAAAATGCCATCTGAATTCAACAAATTGCTCAATCTTGATTTACCCTTCTTTCTCAAAGGGAAGAATGACATGTTATTTCATCTATCAATAACACTCAACATTACTCCATATATAGTTCAACTTCATTCACCAACCAACCAACCCAAAGTGGATAAAAAATAAAAAGTATGCATGTAATTAATATGGTATAAACGGAGCAACCCCCCATAAAAGGAGGGATAAAAATCAATTTATTTCCAACCTAAAATTGATTGGGTTACATCATATTTACATTTACATGAATCAAACATATACTTGTACGCTTTTTTTCCTTTCTGCAGTACAAATTAAAATAAATAAATGAGAATAACAAAATTGCCCATATATTTTACATAATTATACAGTACAAAAAACAGGGGAGATTGAAAATTTGGAACAGAACAGCTAAAAGAAACTGAAAAAAGGAGTAATTAATTAAGCAGATTCATAATTTCACATAATAGTAGCAAAATTAAACCCACATTTTTTTAATTAATTTAACCCCAAACACTTCCCCAAATCCTCTCTCCAATGAAACTCACAATCTTCCTTACAGACCCCTGTTTCACCTCCCCTGTTTCACCTTCTTCTTCTTCTTCTTCCACTGAGTCAACTCGGGCCACCTCAGTGTTAACGAGGCCCGACCCATCCAACCCATTTGCATGATTGATATCGTCATTAACTTTCTGATTAGTATCACTAATGATACTATTAGTATCCAAGCTTCCTTTGTTGTTGTTGTTCTTCCTTTTTTCTCTTCTAGTTAAGCCCCCTTGTTTGTTCTTCTTCTTCTTCATCTTCCTTTGTGACATGAGATTGTCTTCAAAAGCGTCGATAATCTCATGGATAAGCTGGCGGTTAGGGGAGGAATCCCAGAGGGCCCAGTAATTAGTGTAGCAGGAGAAGCAGTAACAGGTGAAAGAAGAAGGGTGT
This sequence comes from Spinacia oleracea, assembly GCF_020520425.1. NCBI lineage: Eukaryota > Viridiplantae > Streptophyta > Magnoliopsida > Caryophyllales > Amaranthaceae > Spinacia > Spinacia oleracea. The sequence goes on along the minus strand of NC_079491.1, from coordinate 90,979,668 downwards.
TGTTGAAGAAGATGGATGCTCTGTTTTTTGGAAGAAGATTTAGAAGGATCGAAATCAAAAGGAGAAGAGGAAGAAGAAGAGCAAGAGCAAGAGAGAAGGTAAGCTAAGACTTGTTGGTCTTGGGAAGAGAGAGATAAGGCGAGGGTGAGGATGGCGGCTGGGAGGTAAGAGAGAGAAAACTGGTCAGATGAAGGTGGTGGTGAAGGTGGTTGTGGTGGTGGTGAAGGGTGGACTTGACCTTTGCGGTAAAGTTTCTTCATGGTTGAGGTTTTGTGGGTGAGAGAATTGGAGGAGAGAGAAAGTTAGAGAGAGAGATAGAGAGGAAGAAGTCTTATCTGGGGGGTTTAGTTGGGTTGATATAGGGAGAATATTGAGGTTAAGGAATGGTTGATGGGTCTTTGTTACTTTCTCTCTTTATTCAGTTGAATTGAGTTGAGTTGTCAAGGTGGACCTTCATTTTCAATTTTTCATGTACCATGACTTGAGTCTATGACTCTGAATCCATGGAGTGTGGGGTTATGGGCCGGGAATATTACTGAGTTTATATATGTATGATATAACTGGTTGTGTAATAATATTTTCTAATGTTATTAGGTTGTGTTTAGTCGTTATTTAAGCAACAAGGATAGTTGGAGTATGCAACTCACTTGAAGATGTCTCTATGAAAGGAGATTATTTGTTGAGTTGGGTCGAGTTTGTTAAAATGTGGCCGGTTGAAGGATAGAATCTGGGCTAATTAGTTTTATTGATTGAAAAAACTTAACTCGTAATGTGTGCGAGGGTGATTTTTTTTTTGCTACGTAAAATGAGTCAATATTGACAATTATCTTATGGACACATTGTAAAATAACATGATACAATCTTATCCACGATACTTTAAAGTCAATATTATTAAAATATACGGAAATAATAAAGGTCGTAATATGTGACCTTTAAGCCGTGTCACATTGGTAATATGACACGCTTATGTGTCATAAATGTATTTGAAAACTAAAATATTTAGATTTTATAACCTGTTATACAGGTTACAAAAAAGGTAGGAAAATCTTAATTAATATTCTAATTTACATATTGAATAATGAATTTTCATTTCAGAAAGAAAATTCTAATTTGTATAGGAAATTAGAAAAGATACTTTTGATTATTTACTCATAAGATGTTATGTAATGGCAGGTTTATATAGTATACTTCGGAGAGTGTAAGGGAGATAAAGAATTGCATGAGATTGAACAACTTCATCACTCTTACTTAGCCTCTTTTAAGGAAACAGAGCAATATGATACAGGAAATTAAATAAAAAATACATTTACTGTTATACTTGGAAAATAAAAAAATACAGTGCATTGAAAATAAAAGATTAGGAAAAGTATTTCGTCTTTATTGGTTTTGTTCATTCACCTAGCTTCATCTTTTCCATTTACCCTCCCCGTAAAAGGAAAAAAAAATGTTCTTCAATGGGCGTATTGTTGAAGTGCCGTTCTTCCTCTCTAGATGAGCACGAGAACTACTGGCTTGTGACTGTCTGTAATGTGGCTGGACATATGAACGACACTTTTACTATGAAAAAGAACCTAAAACTAACCTAATCATTAAAATTAAAATAATATTTTAAAATAATGTATAATTATGATTTTTATTTACATAAAATATATTATTAGATTATCAATTAGTGTATTTTTAAAATTAAATTGATGTATTTTTTTAAATAATTTGATGTATTTTTTTAATTACACAAAATTATATTATTAGATTATAAATTTATTTTTTAAATTTGTACTCCCTCTGTATTTATTTAAGAGATACACTTGGCCGGGTACGGGTATTAAGAAGAAAAGTTGAATGAAATAATATAATACTCCGTAAATCAAGTGGGGTTGGGTAGATATTTTAATAATTAAACAAGTGGGGACCATGTCATTTTGGTGGGTGGGAGGTGGGGTGAGTTTATGAAATTATTTGTTTAATAGGATGGTGGGTCATAAGGTAAATTATACTTCCTCCGTCTTTTAATACTCGCAACGTTTGGACTTTTGCCACTATTCATATAATCTACTTTGACTATTCGTAGTGTTTTTTGTATAAGATTAAACATAGTCATGTGGGATCTTGTTAGATTCGTCTCAATGTGTATTTTCAAAATATCAACTTTTTATAATTTTTTCATAAAGAGAATTTAAGATATAAATGATCAAAGTTGTACATTGGCATGCGTGAAACTAACGCGTTGCGAGTATTAAAAGACGGAGGAAGTATGTATTATTTAATTAGATGGTGGGGTTGATAAGTTACTAAAAATGACAAGTGTATCTCTTAAATAAATACGGTCGGAAAAGGCAAGTGTATCCCTTAAATAAATACGGAGGGAGTAATTTATAAGATAAAAGGAAATATATATTTACTATAAATATAATAAATATTTGTTTCGTTGTTTGTATCGTCTTCCTTATTTATATATTTTCATAGTAAAAATATTGAATTGATAATAATGAAAATAAATTGATGCCGCGTAGCCTACGTGGTGCCTACATGTTTCAATCAGACGCCGACACGTAAGATTGCGACAACACTTTGTTGTCGCAACTTGCTACCTATATCATCGTCCTAAAGATAAATGTATAAGAAATGATGGATAAGAATAAGACAAAACATAATGATACAATATACGGCATAACATTTAATATTTCAAATCACCACATATAATGGTAAGTTTAACTTTTTACTTAGGTATCCATCCCCCTAACTCCCTAAGTACAAATGTATAATAGTGAACTTATTAATATGGATCGAAGTGACCTCTATTCTAGTCTAACACACTTCTCTACTCCATAATTTACTTACCCTAGAGTCCTAATCGAAGAAGATGAAGATCTTTATCATTTTCGTAATAAATTAATAGGAAATCACTCTAAAAGTTGATTTTGACAAAAATCAGTTTCCAAATGTGACGGTTGTTCCCTGGTCTCACAGACTCACTCTCTCACAGTCACTTAATTATGTAAACTGTACTGGATGACATATGCAATGGGGTAGTACTCTACTAGGTCGTGGGCAGGGTTCACGTGCATCGCGGTACTTGTTTAATTGTTTTGGCAGATTCTCATTACAGCATTCACCATTGTTGATGTGGTTATTAGGTTTTACAGGGCACTACCGAATCACTATCCACGAGTATTTTAATTTGTACAACCTCTTTCTCTTAACATTATAGCATAGTTAAAAACTTAAAATTCATATTATTAAGAATTAGTTTAAATTATGCACATAATTTAATAAAGTATGTCATAAGAAGACAGATAGAGAGAAAACAAGTAAAAAAAAATTATGGTATGGGCCAAATTTAAAGAAATACCACAATAAATATGAGGCAATTTTTTAGAAACGAAAGGAGTACTTCATTGACAGGAATGTGAGATATCGATGGATCCGATTTCGATCGGTGGAGTTTGCGTCTTTTGATCCGCTTTATTTGTCCATTTGTCATCCGCTAACCCATTATCTTCATTTATCCATCAGTCATATGTAAAAGAAATAGGTAAATAGCTAGGGTGCTTTACTGGGTGATAAATATGTGACGGTTTTGTCTTTTGCTATAGAATTTGACAATACAGTATAATGGGAAGTGTTAAGATAGAATATAGGAGATATTATATTGTGAATATTCTGTAGAGTCCTAAATATGGTATGTTACCTAATATGAGTCCTACATATGGTATGTTACCTAATATGTAATCTAGGGTTTAGGTAATGAGTTGTACTATATATATACGTGTGTTATTAATGAGAAGGATACGAGATTACACAATATTTGACCTGGTATCAAGAGCTTAGGGAGATCCTACGACCCGTCTACAAAAAAAAAATATCCCCTGCCGGTGGGTTAGAAAAATAAATCCACCGGCGGGATTCGTAATTAATATAATAATTCCGCTGCAAATTGGTAGAAGATGAGGTTTGTGTTGGAGAAAAGACTCGTACTTGGAATCGCGTCCAATTCGAGTATTCATATTGAGATAATTGGTGAGTTCGAAAAGAAAGGCGTTCTCATCAAGAGAGAAAAAAAAAAGTGCAGGTTCGAAAAGAATGGCGTTCTTGCTCGATTTTTTTAATCGAAGAATGGTGATTCCAATCGCAACGTTCGTGAAACTGCCGTTACGATTGAGGGAGGGAGTTAAGGATAACGTAGTTATCCTAGAGGATAGAATATCATATGAGATAGAGTTATGTTATATGATACGGGTGATACTGAGGGAGTGTCGTCACCTACGGGTGATACTGAGGGAGTGTCGTCACCTACGGGTGATACTGAGGGAGTGTTGTCGCATACAGGTGACAATGAGGACGTGTCGTTGACTAGTGGCGTCGACGAAGGGGTGTCGTCGCCTGTGAGGGAGGAACAACAACATTATACACCCAGTCGAGTGGAATCAGACGTCGTCTCAGCAACGACAGGTGTCGATGAGACGACGTGTAGTGATGAGAGTGAGACAAGGTAGTCATCAGCCCGTCGTATGGTGTTTCCAATCGCAACGTTCGTGAAACTGCCGTTACGATTGAGGGAGGGAGTAAAGGATAAGTAAAGGATAACGTAGTTATCCTAGAGGATAGAATATCATATGAGATAGAGTTATGTTATATGATATGGGTGATACTGAGGGAGTGTCGTCACCTACGGGTGATACTGAGGGAGTGTCGTCACCTACGGGTGATACTGAGGGAGTGTTGTCGCATACAGGTGACAATGAGGACGTGTCGTTGACTAGTGGCGTCGACGAAGGGGTGTCGTCGCCTGTGAGGGAGGAACAACAACATTATACACCCAGTCGAGTGGATCAGACGTCGTCTCACCAACGACAGGTGTCGATGAGACAACGGGTAGTGATGAGAGTGAGACAAGGCGGTCATCAGCCCGTCGTATGTGTCGACGAAGGTTCAGTTAGCAGATATCGTCACTAAAGCGTTGGGGAAGAAGCAATTTGAGTTTTTTTTGAACAAGATGGGCATTCGAGATCTTCATGCTCCACCTTGAGGGGGGATGTTAAGATAGAATATAGGAGATATTATATTGTGAATATTCTGTAGAGTCCTAAATATGGTATGTTACCTAATATGAGTCCTACATATGGTATGTTACCTAATATGTAATCTAGGGTTTAGGTAATGAGTTGTACTATATATATACGTGTGTTATTAATGAGAAGGATACGAGATTACACAATATTTGACAGGAAGTGATAAATCCAAGAAATTTTTTGCTTATTCTAAGGAAATTCACATTTTTTTTTTAAGTTGATTTCCTTAGAAGAAGTGAAATTCTTCCTTAGGTTTATCATTTTCCGGGTATAATCCGTATCACACTTGAGTATGTTTTAGATAATTATTATTAATAATTTAAAACAAATTGGCAGATCATTGTTAATAGTACTCCCTCTATTTCTTTTTTCTTTATGCTTGACCTTTTACACGTTTATTAACGATTAATTAATGCGCATTGAGATTCCTCTATTTTTTTATTTAAACAAGGGAAATTACGTTTATTTATAATGTTTTTTCACTCTTATCAAAATTCTGCCATTGAGAAAATGAGAAAAATTTATTGTTCCAATAGAGAAGTGTGAGAGATTAAATGACTTAATGAATTTAATTGGTTGAAATAATCATTTGACACAAATTTTGATAGAATATTAAAGCATTTATTTGATAATATAAAAGGAAATGTAAAGAATATTTTGAGACATCAACAACAACAACAAAGGCTTAGTCCCGAAATGATTTGGGGTAGACTAATATGAATCGTCGTAGGAGATCATCATTGTCACCAATCAAACCAGAAAGGAACATTTAAGACACCCAAAAAGAAACGAAGAGAGTAGTATATTGTAGATCATAATGTTCGGCTTACAAATTGTAGTCCTTGTAGATCACATTTGAGTATAGGGTAAGAAAAAACATTGTATAATGACAAATTAATTCCAGCTCTCCTTTGTCATTAATTCTCAACAGTATATATATTACACATTAGGGAGGCTAATTAGGTAACTCCGTATACTATCTAGGATATTACAATATTAATATTATGTACTCCGTATATTCCGTAAACTCCGTATATATCGTAATATCCCCCCTCAAGGTGGATAATTAAGATCTCGAATACCCATCTTGTTTAGAAAAACCTCAAATTGCGCCTTACCCAACGCTTTTGTATAATATCTGCTAATTGAACCTTCGTTGATACATACGAAGGGCAAATGAACCCCTCGATCCTTGATTGCATCTCGAATAAAATGATGATCTGACTTGTCCGCTCATGAAATAAGGGATTCTGCGCAATATGCTACGCAGACTGACTATCACAGAACATGCTCATACCTTTTTGTGCGATACTCCCGAATCCCGTAGTAGTTGTTTCAACCACTTTAATTCACATGTTAATGCGGCCAACAAACGATATTCCGCCTATGCAGACGAACGAGAGACAGTATGTTGTTTCTTGGTCTTCCAAGAGACCGGAGACAGACCAAGTAACACAAACCAACCAGTCAAGGAAAGGAAGAGTCAACGGACAACTCGCCCAATCCGAGTCACACCACCCCTCTAACGTTAATTCACTGTTAGAGCGAAGTAGAATACCTTGACCAGGGCACTTTTTCAAGTACCTTACCACACGCAAAGCCGCCTCCCAACGTTCCTCTTTTGGTGACTAAACTGTGAAAGTATATGAACCGAGTACGCCAAATCTAGTCTTGTAACTGCCAAATAGATCAGACACTTAATCAGACGCCTATTTTTCTCACCATCTGCCAAGTCTGCCCCTTCTGCCAAAGCTAGTTTATGATTCTGCTCCATAGGAATATCCGCAGGCTTTGCACCCAACAACCCAGTCTCTGAAATTATATCCAGAGCATATTTTCTCTGACAAACATAAAAACCCTGACTACTACGAGCCACCTCCAGTCCTAAGAAATACTTCAAGGCACCAAGATCTTTCATTTTAAAACATTCACTCAAGTATGCTTTAAAACTCTCCAATGCAAATGTATTATTTCCTGCGATAATCATGTCATCCACATAAATAGGTACATTTAATTGCAACGTACCCTTGGAAAGTGTGAACAAGGAATAATCGGAATATGACTGTAGAAACCCGTATTGCTTTAGTGCCGTGGATAATTTCTCAAACCAACACCGGGGAGCTTGTTTCAAGCCATACAATGACTTCCTCATTCTGCATACTTTGTCCATGTTATTCCTTTGAAAGCCATGTGGTATTTTCATATAAATTTCTTCCTCTAAATCTCCATGAAGAAAAGCATTATGGAAGTCCATCTGATGCACCTCCCAATTCTAAACAGCTGCAACTGACAGAAAAGTACGAACTGTAGCCATTTTGGCCACGGGTGCAAACGTCTCATATCATTATAATCTAGACCTTCCTCCTGATGATTTCCCAGACAGACGAGGCGCGTCTTTAAGCGTAAAAAATTCCCATCCTCGTCCCGCTTCTCAGTGTACACCCATTTACTTCCGAGTGCTTTCTTCCCTTTCGGCAAATTCTCCAATGTCCAAGTCCCTTGATCTTCCAACGCAGCAATTTCAGCTGTCATGGCTTCACGCCACCCCTCATGTTGCATTGCCTGTTCAAATGTTTTAGGTGCCTTTCCTTCCTGTAATGCTGCAATAAAATTTCTGTGTTTCGACGAAAAATGCTCCTAATTAACAAAATTGATGATAGGATGAGGAGTATCTGAAGACGATGACATTGGTGGACTTGCAGAAGGAATATATTTTTTCGTATGGTATGCATTGTATAACCACGTAGTTTCGTAGATGGAACCTTGTTCCGCTTACCTCGACCCAATTCCATATTCCCTAGTTCCGTACTATTCCTACCCATCTCCGTACTACTCAACTCCGTATTACTTGTACTCAACTTCGTAGCCCTCAACTCCATACTACTCACATTACCCATTTTTGTATCACCCACTGCTATTTCTTCATGCAAAGACTCACGCAAAACCTGTTGTTCTGCACCCCTCAAAATGGCTCCTTGTGCCTGCTCTCCCTCACTGATCTGCAACGCATCAGACAACTTATGATGCGCCTCACTTGCACGGTTCTGCAGCGTATCAGGCACCTGATGCTGCGCCTTACCTGCACTGAACTGCAACGCCTCGGTCGCCTCTTGCGCAACGCCCCTCACCGCAGGCTCAGCGCCTCTCGCCTCAGATACCTGATACTGCGATGCTGCGCTAATGCTGCTGTTCTGCAGCGTGTTTGTTCCTGGTACCTGCAGGACAGTATCAGGAGCCTCCCCCAATGACTGCCAAGTCATCATAGTTATCCACCCCAACATGAGAATAAGAGGGCAATAACCCATCCGATGATTCCATGAATGGGAACACTCGTTCATGGAACTTCACATCCCGAGATACAAAAAACTCCCGTTTCTCCACATCATACAATCTCCACCCCTTTTGCCCAAATGGGTATCCTAAGAACACACACTTTCTACTTCGTGACTCAAATTTATCTCCCTTACTCCGGAGATTATAAGTGATGTGGCATAAACTAAATTGCACCACCTGGCTGTACTATGATGGCCCAGAGAGAAGGCCCAAAGGCCCACCTGCATGGATACCTCGAATCCATACTGACCCATATCCCCATGTTAAACCAAGGCCCATCTCTTAGGCCCATGGCCCCATTTGAGTGGTAGAGTCCTTAGTCAGATCATGTCTAAAGGTCTAAAGCTTACAACAAGCCCACCATGTAAAAATCCCAAAAGGTCTAATCAGACCTTTTATTATCGGACACATGTACTAATCTTGGAAAGCATCCAATCATCATGCCAGGGTTTAAGGATCAAATCCCTAGAAACCCTAGCACTATAAATAGTGCAGATCCCTAGGTAAAAGGGGCAATCAATTCATTCCCACCTACCTTAAACTATCTTTGCTCTGCCTTCTCTCTTAAATTACTTCTCTCTCTAGCCTATACTTACTTAGGCATCGGAGGGAATATTCCTACGGGAATATTCTTGTTTTGCAGGTTGCCGGAGGTTCGTGCCAGCTCATACTTGAATTGATACCTCCGAGAAAAGCGTGACACGTCATCACCGTAAAAGATCCGAGAAGTTTAGTGGGAGTACATAAAACTTAATTGGTCCTATGTGTATCACACACATATCTCTCTATTGTGAAATGACATTCAAATGCTAATGACTTAGATTTGAAACTATTCATCAATGACGGACCAAGGCGAAACTTAGTGCATACTGGGTATTAAGATCTATTTACAAAGATCTTATGATATTGTTTTGGATTAAGTAATGGCATTTACTAAATCAAACACGAAATACTCCATTAGAGATATTCGACCCATGTGAATAAATCTAAGTAAAGAATGTTTGAACTATGTATAAGCATTTACTAAGTTAAACATCAAAGGATCTAGATGAGATTCTTCACCTATATTATATGAAAGAATTTAGCTGGATTTAGTGTCTACTGAAACTAGAATGAGCTAAAGTTACATGAATAGAATTAAATTGGGAATTATTCTGCAAAAGAATTTATCTTGTATAATATAATATAAGGATCACCAAGAACGTATCGTATGACTTTAGGCATGACGAACATATACCAATCTCTATTGATCTAAGTAAAGATCAACTAGATCAAGAAAAACTTATGGTACTTGAAAAGGTACATAGGAATAGTTCTTGATTCAAGGAAAGAAAGATGTGCTAAATATTGATGCTACACGCATAAACACTGGCAAATGATCAAGCAAGATCTTATTATATCAGATGAACTTCCTGTATCTATCAAGATGCGTTTTACCCTCATGTTAGAGATTTTTATCTCGACCACGAGAGGGTCGTCATGTGGGGTGGCTATACGTCCACCGTCCGATTCACATATTTCTATCCGAGGGAATGGGTCCACTGGTGATTTCCCCGATAACATTACCTGACCTAAATGGCGGGCATAATCTTTTTGTCCCCTCATGGTGGGCCCCCCAGCAGCTGGTCCTCCTGATATGACGGCTACAAATCCTCCTTCATTGTGATTTCCTTCTGTAGCTAAGACAGGTGACTTGTTTTTCTTGTAATGATTTTTTCCGGCGCCGTGAGTACTTCTTTGCAAGTAATTTTTTAGGTGCCCCTTGGAGGCTAGGCCGTCCAGGGATCTCTTCAGGCTTCTGCAATCCTTGGTGTCATGTCCTATATCTTCGTGGAACTGGCAATACAGCTTAGGATCTTGACTCTCAGCAGGAGATTTCATGGGGAAGGGTCGTTCAAGGTCGAACCTGGTTCTGACGTCCACTAGGATTATGAGAAGGTCGGTATTGTATTCGAAGTATTCTCTCTCTTGTGGGCGTCCTCTCTTCTGCCCGGGAGAATTGGTATCATGCTCTTTCGAAAGAGCCCAAGTACCATTTACTCGTGGGACTTTCCTGTCTATCTTTTCTTTCTTCCCTGAGGAGTCCGTCGCTTCAGCCTTTCCATCCTTGGACGCACTGCATATTTCTGTTGCATGAATGAAGGCTTTGGCCTCGTCCAAGACTTCAGCCATCGTCCGGACACTTTTCTTAACCAAGTCAAAAGTGAATGACCATTTCTTCAATCCTCTGATAAAATTATCGAAGGAGACGCCATCGGGCAGGTCTGGGATCTGTCCGGCTTCTAGATTGAAGCGCTTGACATAGCTTCGCAAAGACTCGTCCTTTCCTTGTTGAATGTGTCCCAAGTGCATGCTTGTTTTCCTTTCTTCCTTGTATGCCATGAACCTGGTGTAGAACAAGGTCTGTAGCTCGTTAAAGGAAGCAATTGATCCTGGGGGCAATCGTTCAAACCAATTGGACGTTACTCCTTTAAGGGTAGCTGGGAAATATTTGCACTATGTGGCCTCATTAATTCCTTGAACGTACATGTGGTGACGGTATGCAACTAGATGCATGTCTGGATCGGTGGTACCGTCATAAGCTCCAATGGTGGGAGTTTTGACTTTAGGCTCTTTCGCGGCGTTCATTATGTCCTCACAGAAGGAAGTGCTCATGTGTCTCAACGTCAAGTTATCCAATCCTTGTTGGATATGATAAGTTGGTTCACGGCGGCTTGAGATCATACTGAAGGAAATAATTCCCTTGGTCCAAGTATGCATATAATATTAAGTCTAATAAAAGCGGTTCAGTATTAATTAACAAGTTAATAATTCAGTGAGATCAAGTGAGCTGAATGCCTAGCTAGAGGCCGCTTCAGTTCAAGTGGAATTAATGATATTAATCCACAGCTTACTCTTGACTGAACCCGTAGGGTCACACAAATAGTACGTAAACGGATCAAGTATTTAATGGCATTAAATACTCCATCTATGGATATTCGGAATCGACGGATCTTGATTTCAGTGGGAGCTGAGATCGTCACAAGCAAGAAATGAATACTCCGGAAACGATGATATTACCGGAAACGGAAATATGGATCGTATCGGAAATATAAATATTATCCAAGTCGTAGATGTTGCCGGAAACGGAAACATGGTACGTATCGAAAATATTGCCGGAAACGGAAATATTGACAGAATCGGAAATATTATCGGAATCGGAAAATAATTTCGGAAACGGAAATATTAAATACTTGTTCGAAACGGAAATTAATTCTGGAATCGGAAATATTAAATATTGTTTGTATCGGAAATGAATTCCGGAACCGGGAATTTAATCGGAAACGCATCGTACGAATTAGCATCGGACGAGACTTGCTAGACGAAGGCCCAGCACGAAGCCAGGCCCGCGCCCAGCAAGTCGAGCGCCCAACATGGAGCTGCCACAGCCTCGCCAGGCCAGGCCCAGCAAGGCCTTGGCGCGCGCACGCTAAGCGTGCTGTTGGGCTGCGAGCAGCGACTGCTCGTGTGGGCCGCAAGGCCTGCGAGGGTGGTGCGATGCTCGTGGCCATACGATGCTCATGTTCGTAACGAATCCTAATCCTATCAGAATTCGTGTATTGATTAAATCCTAATCCTAATAGATTAAATTTATTATTTAGAGTTCAAGTTGGATTCTAATTAATAAATCCAAATCCTAGTAGGATTATAATTCCTTTTCCATACCTCTATAAATAGGTGCCTAGGGTCATAATTTATAGACACAATTGAAGTATTCAAAGGTAAGATTTTCAAGAAAAATCAGTCACTCTCTTGCCCCTATTTAGCCGAAATCTATACTACCTTAAGGGCGATTCTAGTTGGTAAGGCTTAAGGCGGATCCGGACGTGCTGTGGACTATCTACGGAGGGACGACACTTGGAGTCCTAAAGACTTGTTCTTGTTCTTGTTCGGTTCGGGCGCAGCTAGGGAGGGCACGCAACAAAGTGTATGCATCTGAATTATGCTAAATGATTATGTGTGAATAATATGTTTCCTGGCTTTATGGTTTTTCAGCATGATTTATGTTTTGTCATATGTATCATAACTTAATAGTGGTATCACGAGCCTCTTATTATTTTCATAATCTAAATTGCATAAACATGGTTAAATTTTACAAATTTACAAAGAATTTAAAGGGGTGATTAATTTTCGTAATTGTTAATTAATTGCAAATTGCGTTTATTTAATTATATGTACGCAGTTTTTCGGCAGTTTCTTTGTTACTCATCCAAATCGAGTGATTTTTCGGCCGAACCCAGAATTCCCGAATTCGAAGCCTAACTATGACTTTTCGGAGGTTTTAGTTTTTCGAACGCAAAAGTTTGTAAATTTAAAATGTTAAATTAAATATTTGCGATTCTTGTTGACAAATCTTGAATCTTTGATTGACCTACTGTATATGTTTAACAAGTTTGAATGCCTAGCCTTGTTAATTATACAACCTAATTTGTAACTATGATTAATTTGTTGAAATTCGAATAATTTAGAATTAATTTGATTTTCATAATTAATTAATAATTTAATTAGGTACCAATGATTAAAAACCACCATAAAAATTGTTAATTTGTGTTAAATTTTAAATTTTTATGACCTAGATTTGAATCCATGTTAATCGGAAATTAATTGATTAATAAATTTTTGATTTTTCGCCTTAAAATTATGAAATTAATATGATTTATTAATTTGTCATTAATTTTGGAAATAAAAGTTTTAATTTTTATGCAATTCGCTCATAAAACTTGCACGCACAAAGCAATGGACGCTACGTGTTACCCTTAAGGGGTGTTGTATAGTGCGGGCATACGACGACGAGCAAGGGAGCTCGTCGCCCATGCGGTACGAATGCAGCGAGCAAGGCGAGTAGCACGCGAGCACAAGGCAGCAGCCCTGCCTTGCGTCGAATGCTGCGATGATGCATGGGCGGATGGGAGAAGAAGCAAGGCGAGCGAGAAAGGCAGGCGCGCGCGCGCGGGCAGCGAGGGGTGCCTCGCAGCAACGAGCGCTGCCTCGCCCAGCCTCGCCAAACAACTGCTGCGCTACGAAGCAACGAGCGATGCTGCGCGCAAGCGTGGCTCGGCTTGCTGCGTTTGCGCGTGGCAGCTGCTCGTGCCTTGCTGTGCGATCACTCGTGAGGGGCGATGCTGCCTCGTGGACTCGACGGGGCATGGGCGCAAGCCCATGGCCTCGTCTTGACCCGATTGATGCGTTTTGAATTTAATTTTAATTTTCAGTTCGGAAACGATTTTAATTAATTTTAAAATTCGTAATTTAAATTGTTTTCTTGGATTTTAATTTTGAATATTATAATTATTATAAATTTTATTTATACTAATTATTTTACTAAAATTAAATCTTGATTTAATTTAAATTCGTTTAATTCGACTGAAATAAATTAAATTAATGGATTCGATTATAAATTTATATGAGCTTTAAATTTTAATTAAATTTGTATGTTTCCGGTTAGACTAGAAATACATTTTTATGTTTAAAATTAGTAAAGCATATGAATTTATTGGTTTAAGTGGGAGCATTTTTAGTCATAAACTCTTGATTAGGTCTACAAATCCTTTAAGGTTAAACAACTTGATTAGAATTAATAAGGACTGAATAATTGGTAGATTATTGGTGCCCTTAATTAATTGGTGCAAATATTTATGTGATGCATAACGTGTTTTACTAACCAGCTATGTGGGCCATTCATGATAATGAATGGGTGAATGGTATATTATGTATATGTACTGTTTTGCAGGTTATGGAGTGACTATTTTGGCCCAAACAGGATAGAAAATATGGTATGCGCACCATTAATTTGAATGTAATTGGTCTAAATGCACCAAATTTGTTTTTCAATTTAAATATGGTATGCGCACCATCAAATAGTTGTAATTAGTTTAATTATAGCTTATCCTATTTGAAGAAAATGGCGCCTCCCACGGTGAAATTCAAGACGAAGTTACCATTTTCGAGACGGACTTTGAAGTAGAAGCTTCAAGATGAAGTCGGGCCATACTAGATCACATTTATCTTATGCATGCTTTAAGTTATTTATTGCTTTAAATATGTCTTAATTATGCATGAGATTGTGGCTTGATTATGTTGCATGATTAAGGATTTTAGTTCACTTAAAATCTAACCAACATAGTAAGAGCCTTAAGTTCCAAACTTAAAAATTTAGTTAAAAGGTGCCATGCCAAAATAAACACTTGCTTGGATATCCTTTACATCAATCTAGTAATAGTTTTCGCTCAACGAGGTGTTACTTATTGGTCCTAAAGGGGTAAGGTACACAAATAATTGTGAGTACATGTTAGTTTTGGTGAAACTCAACGATATAAGTAAGGAGTCCTTTTATGTCGTGGCAAAATCGATAGGTTTACCTAATAAGTTCTTTGACGTACCTATCAACCAAGAGTAGTTTCTAGACTATTAGCAAAAGGCTTTTGCTTACCTAAAAGATTTTAGAATTGAGTCTAAATACATAATGTGCTTAATTCTTCAATGGATTTTAGGGTCTTGGAATCATTTTATTCACACCTGCCGGAACACATAACTTGAATAAAATGCTTAATGAACATTGAATTATGCATGTATGCTAGAATTTAAGTTTATTAAGAGAAACTGTGAATGGTTATTTATTTGTTTATTCTTTTCAATTGTAGTTTTAATTATGGCAAACAACAATTCATTCAACATTCGATCAATTCTCGAAAAGGAGAAGTTGAGCGGGAAAAACTTCCTTGACTGGCAAAGGAACTTGCAAATAGTTCTTATGCAGGAAGAAAAGGAGTATGTCCTGGAAGAGGCGATGCCCGAAGCCGCAGGCGAAGGGGTCACTCAGGCAGCCCTCAATCGTTGGATTGATGCCAACAAGGATGTGAAATGTCTAATGCTTGCAACCATGAGTGCAGATCTACAGAAAACGTTCATCAACTCAGATGATTTCACGATCATCAGTGAGTTAAAGAACATGTTCCAAGATCTGGCTCGAGTCGAAAGATTCGAGACTCATAGGAAAATTCTTGAGACCAAGCTTAAGAAAGGCGAGCTCGTAAGTCCACATGTTCTCAAAATGATTGGACTAATTGAGAATATGAGTCGGCTGGATCAGCAATTCTCTCAGGAAATGGATGTAGACACCATCCTCCATTCTCTTCATAGCGGGTATGATCAGTTCAAGCTGAACTACAGTATGAATAGTCTGGACAAAACGCTCACTAAGCTTCACGATATGCTGAAGACCGCTGAAAAGAGGCTCAAAAGTGATAAGCAAGATGTGCTTATGGTGCGTGGGGGCAAGTTCAAGAAATCTGGAAAGAAGAGGAATGCTAAGAAAGGTGGCAACAAGGCCAGCCAAACTAAGCAGCCAACTGGCGCCAAATCTGAAAAGAGGAAGGTCAGTCAACCCACTTATGAATCTGAATGCTTCTACTGCAAGAAGAAGGGGCATTGGAAGAGAGATTGCTTGAAACTAAAGGAAGATCAGAAAAACGGAACAGTCGTTCCATCTTCAGGTATTTTCGTTATAGACTGTATACTTGCTAATTCAACTTCTTGGGTATTAGATACAGGTTGTGGCTCACACTTATGTTCCAATCCACAGGGACTAAGAAGAAGTAGAAAGTTAAGCAAGGGTGAAGTCGACCTACGAATGGGAAATGGAGCACGGATTGCTGCATTAGCTGTAGGAACTTATTATTTGTCGTTGCCCTCTGGGCTAGTTTTGGAACTGGAAGACTGTTTCCATGTTCCAAGTCTTACTAAAAACATCATTTCTGTTTCTTGCTTAGATGCTAAGGGATTTTCCTTTTTAATAAAAGACAATAGTTGTTCGTTTTATTTTAAGGAGATGTTTTATGGATCTGCTAGATTAGTCAATGGACTTTATTTATTAGATCAAGACAAACAAGTTTATAACATAAATACCAAAAAGGCCAAAAAGGATGATTCAGATCTCACCTATCTGTGGCATTGTCGATTAGGCCATATTAACTTGAAACGCATGGAAAGACTTCAAAAGGAAGGAATTCTAGAACCATTTGACTTAGAGGATTATGGTAAGTGCGAATCATGTTTACTTGGCAAAATGACAAAGCAACCTTTCTCTAAAGTTGGAGAAAGAGCAAATGAACTATTGGGTTTAATCCATACAGATGTATGTGGACCAATGAGTACAAATTCTAGGGGTGGTTTCAGCTACTTTATCACTTTCACTGATGACTTCAGTAGATATGGTTATGTCTACCTTATGAAGCATAAGTCTGAATCCTTTGACAAATTCAAGGAATTTCAGAGTGAAGTAGAGAATCAATTAGGCAAGAAGATTAAAGCACTGCGGTCTGATAGAGGCGGTGAATATCTGAGCTATGAATTTGATGACCATCTGAAAGAATGTGGAATTCTATCAGAATTGACTCCTCCTGGAACACCACAATGGAACGGTGTGTCGGAACGGAGGAACAGAACCTTGCTAGACATGGTTGGATCAATGATGGGTCAGGCCGAACTTCCAATAGAATTTTGGGGACATGCACTAAATACAGCTGCACTCACTATAAATAGAGCTCCGTCTAAAGCTGTTGAAAAGACTCCATATGAGTTATGGTTTGGAAAGCCTCCAAATGTGTCTTTTCTTAAGATTTGGGGATGTGAAGTATAAGTCAAGCGATTAATTTCAGACAAACTTCATCCAAAATCTGACAAATGTATCCTTGTGGGCTATCCAAAGGAAACAAAGGGGTATTACTTCTACAATACATCTGAGAACAAGATGTTTGTTGCTCGAGATGGTATCTTTTTGGAAAAGAATCACATTTCCAAAATGACAAGTGGGAGAAAAGTAGACCTCGAAGAAATTCGAGTCAAACAACAAACTCTAGAGAATGCTCAAGATGACATTCAGGATGAAACTCAGAGATCTTTAGAAGTATCTGGTGAGAATCATGGTCAATCTAGAGATGTAGCCCCGCGTAGATCGCAGAGATATAGATCTCAACTTGAAAGGTACTTAGGTATTTTGACGAACGAGAGCTATGATGTTCTATTACTTGAAAGTGATGAACCCGCGACTTACAAGCAAGCTATGACGAGCCCTAGCTCCAAGCAATGGCAAGAAGCCATGCAATCTGAATTAGACTCCATGTCAGAAAACCAAGTATGGGATTTGGTCGATTTGCCAGATGGCTACCAAGCCATTGGAAGCAAATGGGTTTTCAAACTGAAAAAGGACAAGGATGGGAAACTTGAAGTTTTCAAAGCTAGATTGGTTGCAAAAGGTTACAGGCAAGTCCACGGTGTGGATTACGATGAAACCTTTTCACCAGTCGCAATGCTAAAATCTATTCGGA
This sequence comes from Spinacia oleracea, assembly GCF_020520425.1. Classification (NCBI taxonomy): domain Eukaryota; kingdom Viridiplantae; phylum Streptophyta; class Magnoliopsida; order Caryophyllales; family Amaranthaceae; genus Spinacia; species Spinacia oleracea. The sequence goes on along the minus strand of NC_079491.1, from coordinate 90,961,901 downwards.
TAATATTACCAATCGCTGCATATTACGATTACGAAATATGGCAGATGGATGTCAAAACCGCTTTCTTAAACGGCGTTTTAACAGAAACTGTGTTTATGACACAGCCTGAAGGTTTTGAGGATCCAAAGAATTCTAAAAAGGTATGCAAGCTAAAGAAATCAATCTACGGATTGAAGCAGGCATCCAGGAGCTGGAATATACGTTTTGATGAAGCAGTCAGTGACTTTGGTTTCATCAAGAACGCAGACGAATCTTGTGTATACAAGAAGGCCAGTGGGAGCAAAATTGCTTTCCTAGTATTATATGTCGATGACATATTACTTATCGGAAATGACATTCCTATGTTGAACTCTGTCAAGATTTGGCTTGGGAAATGTTTTTCGATGAAGGATCTAGGAGAAGAACAGTACATATTGGGCATCAAGATTTACAGAGATAGATCTAAAAAGATGATTGGACTTAGTCAAAGCACTTATATCAATAAGGTGCTTGATAGGTTCAAGATGGCAGACTCCAAGCGAGGCTACCTACCCATGTCTCATGGAATGACTCTAAGCAAGACTCAGTGCCCAAAAACACTTGATGAGCGTAGACGAATGAATGGGATTCCATATGCATCATTGATTGGTTCAATAATGTATGCTATGACATGTACACGCCCGGATGTTGCGTACGCACTCAGTGCTACGAGCAGATACCAGTCAGACCCAGGAGAGGCACATTGGACTGCTGCCAAGAATATTCTGAAGTACCTGAAAAGGCACAAAGATGACTTCCTGGTCTATGGTGGAGATGTTGAATTAATTGTTAAAGGCTATACGGACGCAAGTTTCCAAACTGACAAAGATGATTTCAGATCACAGTCTGGGTTTGTCTTCTGCCTCAACGGAGGTGCAGTAAGCTGGAAAAGTGCTAAGCAAAGCACCATTGCGGATTCTACAACTGAAGCGGAGTACATTGCTGCACATGAAGCAGCAAAGGAAGCTATATGGCTAAGGAAGTTCATAGGTGAACTTGGTGTAGTCCCCTCCATTAAAGGACCAATAGCCCTTTATTGTGTTAATAACGGAGCTATTGCACAGGCAAAGGAGTCTAGACGCCACCAAAGAGTCAAGCATGTACTTCATAGATTTCACCTTCTACGAGAGTTCGTTGAAAGAAAAGAAGTCGAGATAAGAAAGATTGGAACTGATAACAACATATCAGATCCATTGACTAAACTTCTGCCGCAGGCGAAGCACAACTCGCACACTGCAGCTATGGGAATCAAGCATATTGGAGAATGGCTTTGATGTCCTTATTTAATGTTTTAAAGTTTTAGAGTTTAATTCTTTGTAAAATATTATTGGTTAATCATTCACAATAAATGAATAGAATTCATTTTTCCATTTAATTTGTGGTTTATTAAATGATGAATCCCTTCAATTTGACGATATATTCAAGATAGACTGTCAGGACCAGTCCTGTGACTAAGAAATGTCTATCAAGTGAACTTGAATGTCAAAGGTTGAAAATGGTCCCTGGTCGGAGTTTTCTATAAAATTGGACGCATAGAAAACGTTAGACGACTGGAATTCTAGATGACTAATAGTTCTGTTTCTTGAACTATGTGGACATGGCAATGTCGTAATCATTTGCATAGATACTTACTTTGGGAAGAAATAGTATCGGACAGACCTATGAAACTTTACTGTAAGAGATGAAAATCTGTCATAAGTAAATTTCATTAAAATTATTAGACACTAAATCCTCAATACCTGAGTGATTTGAGATTACTTGTTTGAGAACTGGTTGTTTTGACGTTGACCAACCGTCGCACCGTAAAAGGAGGCTATAAAGGCAACGCTCAGGTAATCACCTATCAAACGAAGTCTAATCTCAGGATCACAAGATTGGGATTGTCCTCCCATAAATCGGGATGAGATGCTTAAAAGTTGTACAAGGCCACTCGGAGAGCTAGAAACTGTGAAATGCATGGCCGTGCTCGGATGAATCATAGGCTATGATTATTTGTTTATTTGATCAGTTGAACTCTGAAACCGAGAAACACCTCTGGACATAATAAGGATGAAAATGAAGGAAATAATGCCCTTGGTCCAAGTATGCATTCTATGTTAAGTCTAATAAATGCGGTTCAGTATTAATTAACAAGTTAATAATTCAGTGAGATCAAGTGAGCTGAATGCCTAGCTAGAGGCCGCTTCAGTTCAAGTGGAATTAATGATATTAATCCACAACTTACTCTTGACTGAACCCGTAGGGTCACACAAATAGTACGTAAACGGATCAAGTATTTAATGGCATTAAATACTCCATCTATGAATATTCGGAACCGACGGATCTTGGTTTCAGTGGGAGCTAAGATCGTCACAGGCAAGAAATGAATACTCCGGAAACGATGATATTGCCGGAAACGGAAATATGGATCGTATCGGAAATATGAATATTATCCAAGTCGTAGATGTTGCCGGAAACGGAAACATGGTACGTATCGGAAAATATTATTGGAAATGGAAATATTACCAGAATCGGAAATATTGCCGGAAACGGAAATATTGTCAGAATCGGAAATATTACCAGAATCGGAAAATAATTCCGGAAACGGAAATATTAAATATTTGTTCGAAACGGAAATTAATTCCGGAATCGGAAATATTAAATATTGTTCGTATCGGAAATAAATTCCGGAACTGGAAATTTAATCGGAAGCGTATCGTACGAATTAGCATCGGACAAGGCTTGCCGGACGAAGGCCCAGCACGAAGCCGGGGCCATCGCCCAGCAAGCATGCGCGCCACAAGCCCAGCCAAGGCAGCGCCCAGGCCTACCGCAAGGCAGGCCCAGCGCGCGCCAAGGGCCACGGATGCGTGGGCTGCTGCTCGCACGCGCATGGGCAGCCCTTGTGGCTGCCGTGTGTGTGTGAGTTTGTGCTCATGCGTGATTCCTGAATCTACAAGAGTCAGTGTATGATTAAATTTCTATTCCTAATTGGATAAATTAATTAAATAGAATTCATGTAGGATTCTAATTTCAATTAATTCGTATCCTACTAGGAATACGATTCCTTTTCCATAACTCTATAAATAAAGGCCTAGGGGTCATAATTTATACACAAGTTTCAAAGTATTCAAAAGTGAGTTTTTGAGAGAAAAATTAAAACACACATCTTGCTCATAAAGTGCCGAAATTTTCTAGTACCTTAAGGGCGATTCTAGTTGGTCAATCTTAAGGCGGATCCGGACGTGCTGTGGACTATCTACGGAGGGACGACACTTGGAGTCCTAAAGACTTGTTCTTGTTCGGTTCGGGCGCAGCTAGGGAGGGCACGCAACAAAGAGTATGCATCTAAATTATGCTATATGATTATGTGTAAATAATATGTTGTCCTGGGTTAATGGTTGTTTCCGCATGATCTATGTAATGTCATATGTATCATAACCTAACAGTGGTATCACGAGCCCCTTATTATTTTCATAATCTAAATTGCATGAACATGGTTAAATATTACAAATTTGCAAGAATTAAAAGGGGTGATTAATTTTCGTAATTGTTAATTAATTGCAAATTGCGTTTATTTAATTATACGTACGCAGTTTTTCGGCAGTTTCTTCGTTACTCATCCGAATTGAGTGATTTTTGTGTCAATTCCGCATGTAAAAGGCATTCCGCATGCCGAACCCAGAATTCTCAAATTCGAAGCCTAACTATGACTTTTCGAAGGTTTTAGTTTTTCGAATGCAAAATTTCGTAAATTTAAGATGTTAAATTAAATATTTGCGATTCTTGTTGATAAATCTTGAATTTTTGATTGACCTACTGCATATGTTTAACAAGTTTGAATGCCTAGTCTTGTTAATTATGCAATCTAATTTGTAATTATGATTAATTTGTTGAAAATTAGAATAATTTAGAATTAATTTGATTTTCATAATTAATTGTAATTTAATTAGAAACCTATGATTAAAAACCACCATAAAAATTGTAAATTTACGATAAATTTTAAATTTTTATGACCTAGACTTGAATCCATAACAATCGGAAATCAATTGGATAATAAATTTTCGATTTTTTCGCCCTAAAATTATGAAATTAATATTATTTATTAATTTGTCATTAATTTTAAATATAAATTTTAAATTTTATGCGATTCGTTCATAAAACTTGCACGCACGAAGCAATGGACGCTTCGTGTTACCCTTAAGGGGTGTCGTATAATGCGGGCATGCGACGACGAGCAAGGGAGCTCGTCGCCCGTGCGGCACGAATGCAATGAGCAAGGGCGTAGTGCACGAGCACAAGGCAGCAGCCCTGCCTTGTGTCGTGTGCCACGAGCAATGAACGAATGGGCATGGGCGAAGGGCGAGCCAAGGCAGTCGCGTGTGGGCAGCAAGCGAGCTGCGCCACAGCGCGCGCTGCCTCGCACAAGAGCGCGCAGCCTCGCGCGCAGCGAGCGCAAGCTCGCGTGCCACGAGCGCTGCGCCCAGCATCACTCGCGCGCACAGCGCGCGATGTCGCGCGCCCAGCGAGCGATGTCGCGCGCCAGCGAGCGATGGCTCGCGCCAGCGAGCGATGGCTCGCGCGCACAGCGAGCGATGTCGCGCGCCCAGCGAGCGATGTCGCGCGCCCAGCGAGCGATGGCTCGCGCGCCCAGCGAGCGATGTCGCGCGCCCAGCGAGCGATGTCGCGCGCGCGCACTGCGAGCGATAGCTCGCGTGCGATGAGCGCTGGCGCGCGCAGCGAGCACGATGTGTGCGGAGGCTTGCGATAGGGAAGCAGCAGCTATGCGACAAGCGCATGGGCTGCGCGCACATGGCGAGCAATGGCTGTGTGCGTACGGTCCATGGGCGTGCAACGCGTAGGGTGTTTGCGTTACGATTAGATCGTTTTGAATGTTTAATTTGAAAATTTCAGTTCACATAATTTTAATTAATTTTAAAATTAATAATTTGAATTATTTTCTTGGATTTTAATTTTGAATATTATAATTATAATAAATGTTATTTATTCTAATTATTTTACTAAAATTAAAATCATGAATTAATTTAAATACGACTGAAATTAAATTAAATTTTTGGATTCAATTATAAATTGATATGAGCTTTAAATTTTAATTAAATTTGTATGTTTCCGGTTGGACTAGAAATACATTTTTATGTTTAAAATTGGTAAAGCATATGAATTTATTGGTTTAAGTGGGAGCGCTTTTTAGTCATAAACTCTTGATTAGGTCTACAAATCCTTAAGGTTAAAACAACTTGATTAGAATTAATAAGGACTGAATAATTGGTAGATTATTGGTGCCCTTGATTAATTGCTGCAAATGTTTACGTGATGCATAATGTGTTTTACTAACCAGCTATGTGGGCCATTCATGATAATGAATGGGTGAATGGTATATATTGTATATGTACTGTTTTGCAGGTTATGAAGTGACTAGTATGGCCCAAATAGGATAGAAAATATGGTCTGCGTACCATTAATTTGAATGTAATTGGTCTAAAGTACCAAAGTTATTTTTCAATTCAAATATGGTCTGCGAACCATCAAATAGTTGTAATTAGTTATAGCTTATCCTATTTGAAGAAAATGGTGCCTCCCACGGAGATTTTCAAGACGGACTTTGAAGTCAAAGCTTCAAGATGAAGTCGGGCCATACTAGATCACAAATATCTTATGCATGTTTTAAGTTATTTATTGCTTTAAATATGTCTTAAAATGCATGAGATCAAAAGCTTGATTATGTTGCATGATTAAGGATTTTAGTTCACTTAAAATCTAACCAACATAGTAAGAGCCTTAAGTTCCAAACTTAAAAATTGAGTTAAAAGGTGCCATGCCAAAATATACACTTGCTTGGATATCCTTTACATCAATCTAGTAATAGTTTTCGCTCAGCGAGGTGTTACTTATTGGTCCTAAAGGGGCAAGGTACACAAATAATTGTGAGTACATGTTAGTTTTGGTGAAACTCAACGATATAAGTAAGGAGTCCTTTTATGTCGTGGCAAATTCGATAGGTTTACCTAATAAGTTCTTAGACGTACCTATCAACCAAGAATAGTTTCTAGACTATTAGCAAAAGGCTTTTGCTTACCTAAGATGTTCTAGGATTAAGTCGACAAACTGTGCTTAGTTCTTCAATGATTTTAGGATCTTGGAATCATTTTATTCACACCTGCCGGAACACATAACTTGAATAAAATGCTTAATAAACATTGAATTATGCATGTATGCTAGAATTTAAGTTTATTAAGAGAAACTGTGAATGGTTATTTATTTGTTTATTCTTTTCAATTGTAGTTTTTAATATGGCAAACAACAATCAAAACATCATCATGGGTTCTGAGCTTATGGTCAAGCTGAACCTGACAAATTTTCTTGAATGGGAAGCTAAGCTAGTTGAAATAGTCAAACTCAATGGACTTGAGTATGTACTATCACATCCCATGCCAAGCTACTATGCCAGAGACATGACCCCTGAGAGATTTTACGCCTGGGATGCGGATCTCAAAAAGGTTATGAGTCTCATGCTGAACAATATCCCTGATGATTGGGCTAGAAGGTTTGTAGCCTATGAACCTTTTACGCTCATCAAGAATCTGAGGGATATCTGTCGTGGAAGTACGGAGGACAGGGACCTGAACGTCCATGAGTTGATTGAATCAATGTCTGGGCTAAAGGTTAGTTCTCCCAACAGGTGTTATAGGATGGAGGTCCAAGAAACACATGTTCAGCTCCTTCGCACTAAACAGAGGGTAGGCGTCCCACTGAGGTTCCATGTGGATCTTATGTGTTCATATTTTGATCGCCTAAGTCTACTAGGAACACCAATAAGCGAAAGGATGGCAGTCTCTGTCTTGCTCAATTCACTACACAGTGGGTTTGGTCGCTTCAAGCAACAATACCTAAGTGAACCAAGAGAAGAAACAGTTGCAGAATTTATTCACCTTGTCAGAAAGGCTGAAATAGTACTGGACTGTGAAGCCAAAGATTTACTCAAGGCTAGAAAGAGACCATTCAAGAAAGGTGGAAAGTCCAAGGGCAATGCTAAATCAAAGCAGGACAAGTCCACATCAAGCTGTCTTTATTGTGATGGAATAGGCCATTACAAAAGAGAATGTCCAAAGCTAAAGGAAGATCAGAAGAACGGAACAGTCGTTCCATCTTCAGGTATTTTCGTTATAGACTGTATACTTGCTAATTCAACTTCTTGGGTATTAGATACAGGTTGTGGCTCACACTTATGTTCCAATCCACAGGGACTAAGAAGAAGTAGAAAGTTAAGCAAGGGTGAAGTCGACCTACGAGTGGGAAATGGAGCACGGATTGCTGCATTAGCCGTAGGAACTTACTATTTGTCGCTGCCCTCCGGGCTAGTTTTGGAACTGGAAGAATGTTTCCATGTTCCAAGTCTTACTAAAAACATCATTTCAGTTTCTTGCTTAGATGCTAAGGGATTTTCCTTTATAATAAAAGACAATAGTTGTTCGTTTTATTTTAAAGAGATGTTTTATGGATCTGCTAGATTAGTCAATGGACTTTATTTATTAGATCACGACAAACAAGTATATAACATAAATACCAAAAAGGCCAAAAAGGATGATTCAGATCTCACCTATCTGTGGCATTGTCGATTAGGCCATATAAACTTGAAACGCTTAGAAAGACTTCAAAGGGAAGGAATTCTAGAACCATTTGACTTAGAGGATTATGGTAAATGCGAATCATGTTTACTTGGCAAAATGACAAAGCAACCTTTCTCCAAAGTTGGAGAAAGAGCAAATGAACTATTGGGTTTAATCCATACAGATGTATGTGGACCAATGAGTACAAATGCTAGAGGTGGTTTCAGCTACTTTATCACTTTCACTGATGACTTCAGTAGGTATGGTTATGTCTACCTAATGAAGCATAAGTCTGAATCCTTTGACAAATTCAAGGAATTTCAGAGTGAAGTAGAGAATCAATTAGGCAAGAAGATTAAGGCACTGCGGTCTGATAGAGGCGGTGAATATCTGAGCTATGAATTTGATGACCATCTGAAAGAATGTGGAATTCTATCAGAATTGACTCCTCCTGGAACACCACAATGGAACGGTGTGTCAGAACGGAGGAACAGAACCTTGCTAGACATGGTCAGGTCAATGATGGGTCAGGCCGAACTTCCATTAGAATTTTGGGGACATGCACTAAATACAGCTGCACTCACTATAAATAGAGCTCCGTCTAAAGCTGTCGAAAAGACTCCATACGAATTATGGTTTGGAAAGCCTCCAAATGTGTCTTTTCTTAAGATTTGGGGATGTGAAGTATACGTCAAACGATTAATTTCAGACAAACTTCATCCAAAATCTGACAAATGTATCCTTGTGGGCTATCCAAAGGAAACAAAGGGGTATTACTTCTACAATACATCTGAGAACAAAGTGTTTGTTGCTCGAGATGGTGTCTTTTTGGAGAAGGATCACATTTCCAAAATGACAAGTGGGAGAAAAGTAGACCTCGAAGAAATTCGAGTCGAACAACAAACTCTAGAGAATGCTCAAGATGACATTCAGGATGAAACTCAGAGATCTTTAGAAGAATCTGGTGAGAATCATGGTCAATCTAGAAATGTTACCCCGCGTAGATCGCAAAGATATAGATCTCAACCGGAAAGGTACTTAGGTATTTTGACGAACGAGAGCTATGACGTTCTATTACTTGAAAGTGATGAACCTGCGACTTACAAGCAAGCTATGACGAGCCCTAGCTCCAAGCAGTGGCAAGAAGCCATGCAATCTGAATTAGACTCCATGTCTGAAAACCAAGTATGGGATTTGGTCGATTTGCCAGATGGCTACCAAGCCATTGGAAGCAAATGGGTTTTCAAACTGAAAAAGGACAAGGATGGGAAACTTGAAGTTTTCAAAGCTAGATTGGTTGCAAAAGGTTACAGGCAAGTCCACGGTGTGGATTACGATGAAACCTTTTCACCAGTTGCAATGCTAAAGTCTATTCGAATAATGTTAGCAATCGCTGCATATTACGATTACGAAATATGGCAGATGGATGTCAAAACTGCTTTCTTAAACGGCGTTTTAACAGAAACTGTGTTTATGACACAGCCTGAAGGTTTTGAGGATCCAAAGAATGCTAAAAAGGTATGCAAGCTAAAGAAGTCAATCTACGGATTGAAGCAGGCATCCAGGAGCTGGAATATACGTTTTGATGAAGCAGTCAGTGACTTTGGTTTCATCAAGAACGCGGACGAATCTTGTGTATACAAGAAGGTCAGTGGGAGCAAAATTGCTTTCCTAGTATTATATGTCGACGACATATTGCTTATCGGAAATGACATTCCTATGTTGAACTCTGTCAAGATTTGGCTTGGGAAATGTTTTTCGATGAAGGATCTAGGAGAAGCACAGTACATATTGGGCATCAAGATTTACAGAGATAGATCTAAAAAGATGATTGGACTTAGTCAAAGCACTTATATCAATAAGGTGCTTGATAGGTTCAAGATGGCGGACTCCAAGCGAGGCTACCTACCCATGTCTCATGGAATGACTCTAAGCAAGACTCAGTGCCCAAAAACACTTGATGAGAGTAGACGAATGAATGGGATTCCATATGCATCATTGATTGGTTCAATAATGTATGCTATGATATGTACACGCCCGGATGTTGCGTACGCACTCAGTGCTACGAGCAGATACCAGTCAGACCCAGGAGAGGCGCATTGGACTGCTGCCAAGAACATTCTGAAGTACCTGAAAAGGCACAAAGATGACTTCCTGGTCTATGGTGGAGATGATGAATTAATTGTTAAAGGCTATACGGACGCAAGTTTCCAAACCGACAAAGATGATTTTAGATCACAGTCTGGGTTTGTCTTCTGCCTCAACGGAGGAGCAGTAAGCTGGAAAAGTGCTAAGCAAAGCACCATTGCGGATTCTACAACTGAAGCGGAGTACATTGCTGCACATGAAGCAGCAAAGGAAGCTATATGGCTAAGGAAGTTCATAGGAGAACTTGGTGTATTCCCCTCCATTAAAGGACCAATAGCCCTGTATTGTGATAATAACGGAGCTATTGCACAGGCAAAAGAGCCTAGACACCACCAGAGAGTCAAGCATGTACTTCGTAGATTTCACCTTCTACGAGAGTTCGTTGAAAGAAAAGAAGTCGAGATAAGCAAAATTGGAACTGATGACAACATATCAGATCCATTAACTAAACCTCTGCCGCAAGCGAAGCACAACTCGCACACTGCAGCTATGGGAATCAAGCATATTGGAGAATGGCTTTGATGTCTCTGTTTAATGTTTTAAAGTTTTAGAGTTTAAATCTTTGTAAAACATTATTGGTTAATCATTCACAATAAATGAAAGGAATTCATTTTTCCATTTAATTTGTGGTTTATTAAATGATGAGTCCCTTCAACTTGACGATATATTCAAGATAGACTGTCAGGACCAGTCCTGTGACTAAGAAATGTCTATCAAGTGAACTTGAATGTCAAAGGTTGAAAATGGTCCCTAATCGGAGTTTTCTATAAAATTGGACGCATAGAAAACGTTAGACGATTAGAATGCAAGATGACTAGTAGTTCTGTTTCTTGAACTATGTGGACATGGCAATGTCATAATCATTTGCATAGATACTTACTTTGGGAAGACTAGTATCGGACAAGACCTATGAAACTTTACTGTAAGAGATGAAAATCTGTCATGAGTAAATTTCATTAAATTATTAGACACTAAATCCTCAATACCTGAGTGATTTGAGATTACTTGTTTGAGAACTGGTTGCTTTGACGTTGACCAACCGTCGCACCGTAAAAGGAGGCTATAAAGGCAACGCTCAGGTAATCACCTATCAAACGAAGTCTAATCTCAAGATCGCAAGATTGGGATTGTCCTCCCATAAATCGGGATGAGATGCTTAAAAGTTGTACAAGGCCACTCGGAGAGCTAGAAACTGTGAAATGCATGGCCGTGCTCGGATGAATCATAGGCTATGATTATCTGTTTATTTGATCAGTTGAACTCTGAAACCGAGGAACACCTCTGGACATAATAAGGATGACAACTCTTACCTTATGTTCAAGAGCAAGCATCGAGCGACAAAGGAATTAGGAAATGCACACTTGTCCCTAAGGACAAGTGGGAGACTGAAGGAAATAATGCCCTTGGTCCAAGTATGCATTCTATGTTAAGTCTAATAAATGCGGTTCAGTATTAATTAACAAGTTAATAATTCAGTGAGATCAAGTGAGCTGAATGCCTAGCTAGAGGCCGCTTCAGTTCAAGTGGAATTAATGATATTAATCCACAGCTTACTCTTGACTGAACCCGTAGGGTCACACAAATAGTACGTAAACGGATCAAGTATTTAATGGCATTAAATACTCCATCTATGAATATTCGGAACCGACGGATCTTGGTTTCAGTGGGAGCTAAGATCGTCACAGGCAAGAAATGAATACTCCGGAAACGATGATATTGCCGGAAACGGAAATATGGATCGTATCGGAAATATGAATATTATCCAAGTCGTAGATGTTGCCGGAAACGGAAACATGGTACGTATCGGAAAATATTATTGGAAATGGAAATATTACCAGAATCGGAAATATTGCCGGAAACGGAAATATTGTCAGAATCGGAAATATTACCAGAATCGGAAAATAATTCCGGAAACGGAAATATTAAATATTTGTTCGAAACGGAAATTAATTCCGGAATCGGAAATATTAAATATTGTTCGTATCGGAAATAAATTCCGGAACTGGAAATTTAATCGGAAGCGTATCGTACGAATTAGCATCGGACAAGGCTTGCCGGACGAAGGCCCAGCACGAAGCCGGGGCCATCGCCCAGCAAGCATGCGCGCCACAAGCCCAGCCAAGGCAGCGCCCAGGCCTACCGCAAGGCAGGCCCAGCGCGCGCCAAGGGCCACGGATGCGTGGGCCGCGCTGCGTGGGCTGCTGCTCGCACGCGCATGGGCAGCCCTTGTGGCTGCCGTGTGTGTGTGAGTTTGTGCTCATGCGTGATTCCTGAATCTACAAGAGTCAGTGTATGATTAAATTTCTATTCCTAATTGGATAAATGAATTAAATAGAATTCATGTAGGATTCTAATTTCAATTAATTCGTATCCTACTAGGATTACGATTCCTTTTCCATAACTCTATAAATAAAGGCCTAGGGGTCATAATTTATACACAAGTTTCAAAGTATTCAAAAGTGAGTTTTTTGAGAGAAAAATTAAAACACACATCTTGCTCATAAAGTGCCGAAATTTTCTAGTACCTTAAGGGCGATTCTAGTTGGTCAATCTTAAGGCGGATCCGGACGTGCTGTGGACTATCTACGGAGGGACGACACTTGGAGTCCTAAAGACTTGTTCTTGTTCGGTTCGGGCGCAGCTAGGGAGGGCACGCAACAAAGAGTATGCATCTAAATTATGCTATATGATTATGTGTAAATAATATGTTGTCCTGGGTTAATGGTTGTTTCCGCATGATCTATGTAATGTCATATGTATCATAACCTAACAGAAAACTCTTACCTTATGTTCAAGAGCAAGCATCGAGCGACAAAGGAATTAGGTAATGCACACTTGTCCCTAAGGACAAGTGGGAGACTGAAGGAAATAATGCCCTTGGTCCAAGTATGCATATAATATTAAGTCTAATAAATGCGGTTCAGTATTAATTAACAAGTTAATAATTCAGTGAGATCAAGTGAGCTGAATGCCTAGCTAGAGGCCGCTTCAGTTCAAGTGGAATTAATGATATTAATCCACAGCTTACTCTTGACTGAACCCGTAGGGTCACACAAATAGTACGTAAACGGATCAAGTATTTAATGGCATTAAATACTCCATCTATGGATATTCGGAATTGACGGATCTTGGTATCGGAAATATAAATATTATCCAAGTCGTAGATGTTGCCGGAAACGGAAACATGGTACGTATCGGAAATATTGCCGGAAACGGAAATATTGACAGAATCGGAAATATTATCGGAATCGGAAAATAATTCCGGAAACGGAAATATTAAATATTTGTTCGAAACGGAAATTAATTCCGGAATCGGAAATATTAAATATTGTTCGTATCGGAAATGAATTCCGGAACCGGGAATTTAATCGGAAGCGCATCGTACAAATTAGCATCGGACGAGGCTTGCTAGACGAAGGCCCAGCACAAAGCCAGGCCCGCGCCCAGCAAGCCGAGCCCCCAACATGGAGCTGCCACAGCCTCGCCAGGCCCAGCGCAAGGCCAGGCCCAGCAAGGCCTTGGCGCGCGCACGCTAAGCGTGCTGTTGGGCTGCGAGCAGCGACTGCTCGTGTGGGCCGCAAGGCCTGCGCGGGTGGTGCAATGCTCGTGGCCATACGATGCTCATGTTCGTAACGAATCCTAATCCTATCGGAATTCGTGTATTGATTAAATCCTAATCCTAATAGATTAACTTTATTATTTAGAGTTCAAGTTGGATTCTAATTAATAAATCCAAATCCTAGTAGGATTATAATTCCTTTTCCATACCTCTATAAATAGGTGCCTAGGGTCATAATTTATAGACACAATTGAAGTATTCAAAGGTAAGATTTTCAAGAAAAATCAGTCACTCTCTTGCCCCTATTTAGCAGAAATCTATACTACCTTAAGGGCGATTCTAGTTGGTCAAGCTTAAGGCGGATCCGGACGTGCTGTGGACTATCTACGGAGGGACGACACTTGGAGTCCTAAAGACTTGTTCTTGTTCGGTTCGGGCGCAACTAGGGAGGGCACGCAACAAAGTGTATGCATCTGAATTATGCTAAATGATTATGTGTGAATAATATTTTCCTGGCTTTATGGTTTTTCCGCATGATTTATGTTTTGTCATATGTATCATAACTTAACACATACGAGGACGCATGCTCACTCTGTTGGGTGTCATTTGAGTTTGTCCTCGAGTAGAGGGGTAAAATGGAGGATCTTCCTGAAGGAAATAATGCCCTTGGTCCAAGTATGCATTTAATGGTAAGTCTAATAAATGCGGTTCAGTATTAATTATACAAGTTAATAATTCAGTGAGATCAAGTGAACTATATGCCAAGCAAGAGGCCGCTTCAGTTCAAGTGGATTAATGATATTAATCCACAATTTACTCTTGACTGAACCCGTAGGGTCACACAAAGAATACGTAAACGGATCAAGTATTTAATGGCAATAAATACTCCATCTATGGTTATTCGGAATCGACGGATCTTGGTTTCAGTGGGACCTGAGATCGTCAAAGGCAAATAAATGAATACTCCGGAAACGATGATATTGCCGGAAACGGAAATATGGATCGTATCGGAAATATAAATATTATCCAAGTCGTAGATGTTTCCAGAAACGGAAACATGGTACATATCGGAAAATATTATCGGAAATGGAAATCTTGCCGGAATCTGAAATATTGCAGGAAACGGAAATATTGTCGGAATCGGAAATATTATCGGAATCGGAAAATAATTCCGGAAAAGGAAATATTAAATATTCGTTCGAAACGGAAATTAATTCCGGAATCGGAAATATTAAATATTGTTCGTATCGGAAATGAATTCCGGAATCGGGAAATTAATCGGAAGCGTGTCGTACGAATTAGCATCGGACGAGCTTGCTAGACGAAGGCCCAGCGCGAAGCCAGACCCACGTCCAGCAAGCAAGGCGCGCCACACAAACAGCCCAAGGCCACGCCAGGCCCACCGCAAGGCAGGCCCAGCGCGCGCCTAGGCTGCGGCAGCTTCGTGGGCTCTTGCGTGGGCATGGCCTGCGCGCATGCGGGTCATGCTCGTGTGAGTGTTTGTGCTTGCGTACGAAACCTAAATCGTGTAGGATTCGTTTAAATATTAAATTCCTATTTCTACTGGATAAACTAATTAATAGAGTTTTAATTAAATTCAAGTTAATTAATTCGTTTCCTAGTAGGATTCCAATACCTTTTCCATTCTCTATAAATATGTGATTAATGCTCACAATTTATAACGAGTTTTAAGTATTCAAAAGAGTGAATTTTTAAGCAAAAATTCAGTCACTTATTTGCCTCATAATAGCCGAAAATTATAGTACCTTAAGGGCGATTCTAGTTAGTCAAACCTAAGGCGGATTCGGACGTGCTGTGGACTTTCTACGGAGGGACTACACTTGGAGTCCTAAAGACTTGTTCTTGTTCGGTTCAGGCGCAGCAAGGGAGGGCACGCTACAAAGAGTATGCACCCTAATTATGCTAATTGTTATGTGGCAATTAATTTGGATTCCCGGCTTTAATAGGTTTTCCCGCATGATTTATATCCAGTTATATGTATCATAACCTAACAGTGGTATCACGAGCCTCTAATTAATTCCATAATAATTGCTTAACATGGTTAAATTTTATAAATTTGCAAGGAATTAAAAAGGGTGATTAATTTTCGTAATTGTAATTAATTGCAAATTTGCGTTTATTTAATTATATGTACGTAGTTTTTCGGCAGTTTCTTCGTTACTCAACGAAATCGAGTGATTTTTGTGTCAATTCCGCATGTAAAAGACATTCTAAAATTTTGACAAAAATATCCTTTTTTGGCCGAACCCAGAATTCCCAAATTCGAAGCCTAACTATGACTTTTCGGAGGTTTTAGTTTTTCGAATGCAAAGTTTGTAATTTTAAGATGTTAAATTTAAATATTTGCGATTGTTGTTGTTAAATCTTGAATTTTTGATTGACCTACTGTATATGTTTAACAAATTTGAATGCCTAAGCTTGTTAAATATACAACCTAATTTGTAATTGTAATTAATTTGTTGAAATTTGAATAATTTAGAATTGATTTGATTTTCATAATTAATTAACGATTTGATTAGGTATCCATGATTAAAAACCACCATAAAAATTGTTAATTTATGATAAATTTTAAATTTTTATGACCTAGATTTGAATCCATGATAATCGGAAATCAATTAATTAATAAATTTTCGATTTTTCGCCCTAAAATTATGAAATTAATATGATTTATTAATTTGTCATTAATTTTGAATTAAAAAGTTTTAATTTTTATGAAATTCGCTCATAATTGTTGCACGCACAAAGCAAAGGACGCTACGTATTACCCTTAAGGGGTGTTGTATAGTGCGGGCACGCGACGACGAGCAAGGGAGCTTGTCGCCTGTGCGGTACGAATGCAACGAGCAACAAGCAAGAGGCGCGCGCGCGAAGCAAGGGAGCTGGGCGTGTGTGGCTCGATGGGCGATGGGGCGAAGGGCAATGAGGGAGCCAGGTGAGCAGTCGCGTGTGGGCAGCGAGCGTGCTGCGCCACAGCTCGCGCTGCTTTGCCCAGCGAGCAGGGCAATGGCCTTGTGCAATGCGGGCCGCGCGGGGCGTGGCCTCGTATGGCTGCTATGCGTGTGGCCTGCCCGTACGTGCCTGACGATCAATCAATGGGGCGCGCATGCCTCATGGCTCGATGGGGCTTGGGCGCAAGCCCAAGTGCCTCGTCGTGTTACGATTGATGCGTTTTGAATTTAATTTTGAATTTTCAGTTCAGAAACGATTTTAATTAATTTTAAAATTTATAATTTAAATTGTTTTCTCGGAATTTAATTTTGAATAATCTAATTATTATAAATTTTAATTTATACTAATTATTTTACTAAAATTAAAACCTTGAATTAATTTAAATTTATTCAATTAGTTCAACTGAAAATAAATTAAAAGGATTCAATTATAAATTTATATGAGCTTTAAATTTTAATTAAATTTGTATGTTTCCGGTTAGTCTAGGAAATAAATTTTTATGTTTAAAATTAGTAAAGCATGTAAATTTATTGGTTTGAGTGGGAGCCTTTTAGTCATAAACTCTTGATTAGGTCTACATTCCTTTAAGGTTAAACAACTTGATTAGAATTAGGAAAATTTGGTGGGAATCAAGGACCATCTAGTCGAATAACAAACTCTAGAGAATGCTCAAGATGACATTCAGGATGAAACTCAGAGATCTTTAGAAGTATCTGGTGGGAATCAAGGACCATCTAGAAATGTAACCCCGCGTAGATCGCAAAGATATAGATCTCAACCGGAAAGGTACTTAGGTATTTTGACGAACGAGAGCTATGAAGTTCTATTACTTGAAAGTGATGAACCTGCGACTTACAAAGAAGCTATGACAAGCCCTAGCTCCAAGCAATGGCAAGAAGCCATGCAATCTGAATTAGACTACATGTCTGAAAACCAAGTTTGGGATTTGGTCGATTTGCCAGATGGCTACCAAGCCATAGGAAGCAAATGGGTTTTCAAACTGAAAAAAGGACAAGGATGGGAAACTTGAAGTTTTCAAAGCTAGATTGGTTGCAAAAGGTTACAAGCAAGTCCACGGTGTGGATTACGATGAAACCTTTTCACCAGTTGCAATGCTAAAGTCTATTCGGATAATGTTAGCAATCGCTACATATTACGATTACGAAATATGGCAGATGGATGTCAAAACTGCTTTCTTAAGCGGCGTTTTAACAGAAACTGTGTTTATGACACAACCTGAGGGTTTTGAGGATCCAAAGAATGCTAAAAAGGTATGCAAGCTTAAGAAATCAATCTACGGATTGAAGCAAGCATCAAGGAGCTGGAATATACGTTTTGATGAAGCAGTCAGTGACTTTGGTTTCATCAAGAACGCAGACGAATATTGTGTATACAGTGGGAGCAAAATTGCTTTTCTAGTATTATATGTCGACGACATATTACTTATCGGAAATGACATTCCTATGTTGAACTCTGTCAAGATTTGGCTTGGGAAATGTTTTTCGATGAAGGATCTAGGAGAAGCACAGTACATACTGGGCATCAAGATTTACAGAGATAGATCTAAAAAGATGATTGGACTTAGTCAAAGAACTTATATCAATAAGGTGCTTGATAGGTTCAAGATGGCAGACTCCAAGCGAGGCTACCTACCCATGTCTCATGGAATGACTCTAAGCAAGACTCAGTGCCCAAAAACACTTGATGAGCGTAGACGAATGAGTGGGATTCCATATGCATCATTGATTGGTTCAACAATGTATGCTATGATATGTACACGCCCGAATGTTGCGTATGCACTCAGTGCTACGAACAGATACCAGTCAGACCCTGGAGAGGCACATTGGACTGCTACCAAGAACATTCTGAAGTACCTGAAAAGGCACAAAGATGATTTCCTGGTCTATGGTGGAGATGATGAATTAATTGTTAAAGGCTATACGGACGCAAGTTTCCAAATCGACAAAGAAGATTTCAGATCACAGTGTGGGTTTGTTTTCTGCCTCAACGGAGGTGCAGTAAGTTGGAAAAGTGCTAAGCAAAGCACCATTGCGGATTCTACAACTGAAGCGGAGTACATTGTTGCACATGAAGCAGCAAAGGAAGCAATATGGCTAAGGAAGTTCATAGGTGAACTTGGTGTAGTACCCTCCATTAAAGGACCAATAGCTCTGTATTGTGATAATAATGGAGCTATTGCACAGGCAAAGGAGACTAGACACCACCAGAGAGTCAAGCATGTACTTCGTAGATTTCACCTTCTACGAGAGTTCGTTGAAAGAAAAGAAGTCGAGATAAGCAAGATTGGAACTGATGACAACATCTCAGATCCATTAACTAAACCTCTGCCGCAGGCGAAGCACAACTCGCACATTACAGCTATGGGAATCAAGCATGTTGGAGAATGGCTTTGATGTCCTTATTTAATGTTTTGATGTTTAATAGTTTAATACTTTGTAAAACATTATTGGTTAATCATTCACATTAATGAATAGAATTCATTTTTCCATTTAATTTGTGGTTTATTAAATGATGAGTCCCTTCAATTTGACGATATATTCAAGATAGACTGTCAGGACCAGTCCTGTGACTAAGAAATGTCGATCAAGTGAACTTGAATGTCAAAAGTTGAAAATGGTCCCTGGTCGGAGTTTTCTATAAAGATGGACGCATAGAAAACGTTAGACGACTAGAATGCAAGATGACTAGTAGTTCTGTTTCTTGAACTATGTGGACATGGCAATGTCGCAATCATTTGCATAGATACTTACTTTGGGAAGACTAGCGTCGGACAGACCTATGAAACTTTACTGTAAGAGATGAAAATCTATCATAAGTAAATTTCATTAAAATTATTAGACACTAATCCTCAATACCTGAGTGATTTGAGATTACTTGTTTGAGAACTGCTTACTTTGACGTTGTCAACCGTCGCACCGTAAAAGGAGGCTATAAAGGCAACGCTCGGGTAATCACCTATCAAACGAAGTCTAATCTCAAGATCGCAAGATTGGGATTGTCCTCCCATAAATCGGGATGAGATGCTAAAAGTTGTACAAGGCCACTCGGAGAGCTAGAAACTGTAAAATGCATGGTCGTGCTCAGATGAATCATAGGATATGATTATCTATTTATTTGATCAGTTGAACTCTGAAACCGAGAAACAACTCTTACCTTATGTTCAAGAGCAAGCATCGATTGACAAAGGAATTGGGAAATGCACACTTGTCCCTAAGGAGAAGTGGGAGACTGAAGGAAATAATTCCCTTGGTCCAAGTATGCATTTAATGGTAAGTCTAAGAAATGCGGTTCAGTATTAATTATACAAGTTAATAATTCAGTGAGATCAAGTGAAGTGTATGCCTAGCTAGAGGCCGCTCCAGTTCAAGTGGATTAATGATATTAATCCACAGCTTATTCTTGACTGAACCCGTAGGGTCACACAAATAGTACGTAAACGGATCAAGTATTTAATGGCATTAAATACTCGATCTATGGATATTCGAAATCGACGGATCTTGGTTTCAATGGGACCTGAGATCGTCAAAGGCAAATAAATGAATACTCCGGAAACGATGATATTGCCGGAAACGGAAATATGGATCGTATCGGAAATATAAATATTATCCAAGTCGTAGATGATGCCGGAAACGGAAACATGGTACGTATCGGAAAATATTATTGGAAATGGAAATATTGCCGGAATCTGAAATATTGGCGGAAACGGAAATATTGTCGGAATCGGAAATATTATCGGAATCGGAAAATAATTCCGGAAACGGAAATATTAAATATTCGTTCGAAACGGAAATTAATTCCGGAATAGGAAATATTAAATATTGTTCGTATCGGAAATGAATTCCGGAATCGGGAAATTAATCGGAAGCGCGTCGTACGAATTAGCATCGGACGAGCTTGCTAGACGAAGGCCTAACGCGAAGCCAAGCCCACGTCCAGCAAGCAAGGCGTGCCACACAAACAGCCCAAGGCCACGCCAGGCCCACCGCAAGGCAGGCCCAGCGCGCGCCTAGGCTGCGGCAGCTTCGTGGGCTCTTGCGCGGGCATGGCCTGCGCGCATGCGGGTCATGCTCGTGTGAGTGTTTTTGCTTGCGTACGAAACCTAAATCGTGTAGGATTCGTTTAAATATTAAATTCCTATTTCTACTGGATAAACTAATTAATAGAGTTTTAATTAAATTCAAGTTAATTAATTCGTTTCCTAGTAGGATTCCAATACCTTTTCCATACCTTATAAATATGTGATTAATGCTCACAATTTATAACGAGTTTTAAGTATTCAAAAGAGAGAATTTTTAAGCAAAAATTCAGTCACTTATTTGCGTCATAATAGCCGAAATTTATAGTACCTTAAGGGCGATTCTAGTTAGTCAAACCTAAGGCGGATCCGGACGTGCTGTGGACTTTCTACGGAGGGACGACACTTGGAGTCCTAAAGACTTGTTCTTGTTCGGTTCGGGCGCAGCAAGGGAGGGCACGCTACAAAGAGTATGCATCCTAATTATGCTAATTGTTATGTGGCAATTAATTTGGATTCCTGGCTTTAATAGGTTTTTCCGCATGATTTATATTCAGTTATATGTATCATAACCTAACACTTCCATAACTGGAGTAGATCCTGTGTCTGATAATTCAGATTCAGCTTCATAGTGTTCTTGACGTCTCGAGGGTGGCTGCAGAATGGCCGGTGGGTTTATCCGGGATGGTGGTCGCGTGGCCTGCTCCCGGCGAGGCAAAAAGACTTGATGGTCGCGGTCAATCTCCGAGCGTTCTGCCACAGGACTGGCTCCGCGGCTAGCTTGAGGACGGGAACTTTCTCCTGCTCTCCAGACATTGGATCTGAGTGGCATCCTGTTTATCCGATTGACACCTATGAAGGAAATAATGCCCTTGGTCCAAGTATGCATTCTATGTTAAAGTCTAATAAATGCGGTTCAGTATTAATTAACAAGTTAATAATTCAGTGAGATCAAGTGAGCTGAATGCCTAGCTAGAGGCCGCTTCAGTTCAAGTGGAATTAATGATATTAATCCACAACTTACTCTTGACTGAACCCGTAGGGTCACACAAATAGTACGTAAACGGATCAAGTATTTAATGGCATTAAATACTCCATCTATGGATATTCAGAATCGACGGATCTTGGTTTCAGTGGGAGCTGAGATCGTCACAGGCAAGAAATGAATGCTCCGGAAACGATGATATTGCCGGAAACGGAAATATGGATCGTATCGGAAATATAAATATTATCCAAGTCGTAGATGTTGCCGGAAACGGAAACATGGTACGTATCGGAAAATATTATCGGAAATGGAAATATTGCCGGAATCGGAAATATTGCCGGAAACGGAAATATTGTCAGAATCGGAAATATTATCGGAATCGGAAAATAATTCCGGAAACGGAAATATTAAATATTTGTTCGAAACGGAAATTAATTCCGGAATCGGAAATATTAAATATTGTTCGTATCGGAAATAAATTCCGGAATCGGGAATTTAATCGGAAGCGCGTCGTACGAATTAGCATCGGACGAGACTTGCTAGACGAAGGCCCAGCACGAAGCCAGGCCTACGCTCAGCAAGCCCAAGCGCCCAAAAACACGCTGCCAAGCCACGCCCGGTCCAGCGCAAGGCCAGGCCCAACAATGGCCTTGGCGCGCGCGCGGGGCTGCGACGAGTGGGCTGGCGCTGTGCGTGGGCCGCAAGGCCTGCGTGCGGTGCTAGCGTATCACTCGAAGTGTGTTACTCGAATCCTAAGGCTACCGGGATTTGTCATATGATTAAATCTAATCCTAAAAGATTTAGTTTATTTAGTTAGAGTCCTAGTAGGATTATAATTAAATAAATTAGTATCCTAATAGGATTCCAAATCCTTTTCCATAACTCTATAAATAGGTGCCTAGGGTCACATATTTACATCGAGCATTCAAGTATTCAAAGTGAGTTTTTGAGAGCAAAATTCAGTCATACAATTGCCTATAAAGTGCCGAAAATTCTAAGTACCTTAAGGGCGATTCTAGTTGGTCAATCTTAAGGCGGATCCGGACGTGCTGTGGACTATCTACGGAGGGACGACACTTGGAGTCCTAAAGACTTGTTCTTGTTCGGTTCGGGCGCAGCTAGGGAAGGCACGCAACAAAGAGTATGCATCTAAACTATGCTAAATGATTATGTGTAAATAATATGCTTTCCTGGCTTTATGGTTTTTTCCGCATGATTTATGAATTGTCATATGTATCATAACCTAACAGTGGTATCAGAGCCTCTTATTAATTTCATAATCTAAATTGCATGAACATGGTTAAATATTACAAATTTGCAAGAATTAAAAGGGGTGATTAATTTTCGTAATTGTTAATTAATTGCAAATTGCGTTTATTTAATTATACGTACGCAGTTTTTCGGCAGTTTCTTCGTTACTCATCCAAATCGAGTGATTTTTGTGTCAATTCCGCATGTAAAAGGCATTCTAAAATTTTGACAAAAATAATTATTTTTCTGCTGAACCCAGAATTCTCAAATTCGAAGCCTAACTATGACTTTTCGGAGGTTTTAGTTTTTCGAATGCAAAATTTCGTAAATTTGAGATGTTAAATTAAATATTTGCGATTCTTGTTGATAAATCTTGAATTTTTGATTGACCTACTGTATATGTTTAACAAGTTTGAATGCCTAGCCTTGTTAATTATGCAATCTAATTTGTAATTATGATTAATTTGTTGAAAATTAGAATAATTTAGAATTAATTTGATTTTCATAATTAATTATAATTTAATTAGATACCTATGATTAAAAACCACCATAAAAATTGTAAATTTATGTTAAATTTTAAATTTTTATGACCTAGACTTGAATCCATGTTAATCGGAAATCAATTGAATAATAAATTTTCGATTTTTCGCCCTAAAATTATGAAATTAATATTATTTATTAATTTGTCATTAATTTTAAATATAAATTTTAAATTTTTATGCGATTCGCTCATATAACTTGCACGCACAAAGCAATGGACGCTACGTGTTACCCTTAAGGGGTGTTGTATAGTGCGGGCATGTGACGACGAGCAAGGGAACTCGTCGCCCATGCGGTACGAATGCAATGAGCAAGGCCATGGTGCACGAGCACAAGGCAGCAGCCCTGCCTTGTGTCGTGGGCTGTGTGCAATGCGCGAATGGGCGAGGGCGAGAGCAAGGCACGAGCAGTCGCGTGTGGGCAGCAAGCGAGCTGCGCCACAGCGCGCACTGCCTCGCGCAAGCGTGCGGAGCCTCGCGCGCAGCGAGCGTAAGCTCGCGTGCCACGAGTGCTGCGCCAAGCATCGATCGCTTGCGCGCAGCGAGCGCTATTGTGCGTGCGACGAGCGCTGCGCCCAGCGATGGCGTGCGAGTGCGTGTTGCGACGTGCGCCGAGCGCTGCGCCCGACGATGGGCTGCGGCAGCATGCTCGTGCGTCGAGCGGTGGCACGCGCAGCGAGCACCAGCTCGCGTGATGCCTTGCGATGGTCAGCAGCAGCGATGCGACGCAGCGCATGGGCTACGCGCACATGGCCAGCGATGGCTGTGTGCGTGTGGCCCATGGGCGTGCGATGCTTGGGATTGTTGCGTTGCGATTAGATCGTTTTGAAATTTTTAATTTGAAATTTTCAGTTTACTTAATTTTAATTAATTTTAAAATTAATAATTTAAATTATTTTCTTGGATTTTAATTTTGAATATTGTAATTATAATAAATTTTATTTATTCTAATTATTTTACTAAAATTAAAATCATGAATTAATTTAAATACGACTGAAAAATAAATTAAATAAGCGGATTCAATTATAAATTTTTATGAGCTTTAAATTTTAATTAAATTTGTATGGTTCCGGTTAGACTAGAAATACATTTTTATGTTTAAAATTAGTAAAGCATATGAATTTATTGGTTTAAGTGGGAGCCCTTTTAGTCATAAACTCTTGATTAGGTCTACAAATCCTTAAGGTTAAAACAACTTGATTAGAATTAATAAGGACTGAATAATTGGTAGATTATTGGTGCCCTTGATTAATTGCTGCAAATGTTTACGTGATGCATAATGTGTTTTACTAACCAGCTATGTGGGCCATTCATGATAATGAATGGGTGAATGGTATATATTGTATATGTACTGTTTTGCAGGTTATGAAGTGACTAGTATGGCCCAAATAGGATAGAAAATATGGTCTTCGTACCATTAATTTGAATGTAATTGGTCTAAAGTACCAAAGTTGTTTTTCAATTCAAATATGGTCTGCGTACCATCAAATAGTTGTAATTAGTTTTAATTATAGCTTATCCTATTTGAAGAAAATGGTGCCTCCCACGGAGATTTTCAAGACGGACTTTGAAGTTAAAGCTTCAAGATGAAGTCGGGCCATACTAGATCACATTTATCTTATGCATGTTTTATGTTATTTATTGCTTTTAAATATGTCTTAAAATGCATGAGATCAAAGCTTGATTATGTTGCATGATTAAGGATTTTAGTTCATTTAAAATCTAACCAACATAATAAGAGCCTTAAGTTCCAAACTTAAAAATTGAGTTAAAAGGTGCCATGCCAAAATATATACTTGCTTGGATATCCTTTACATCAATCTAGTAATAGTTTTCGCTCAGCGAGGTGTTACTTATTGGTCCTAAAGGGGCAAGGTACACAAATAATTGTGAGTACATGTTAGTTTTGGTGAAACTCAACGATATAAGTAAGGAGTCCTTTTATGTCGTGGCAAAATCGATAGGTTTACCTAATAAGTTCTTAGACGTACCTATCAACCAAGAGTAGTTTCTAGACTATTAGCAAAAGGT
This sequence comes from Spinacia oleracea, assembly GCF_020520425.1. Lineage (NCBI taxonomy): Eukaryota > Viridiplantae > Streptophyta > Magnoliopsida > Caryophyllales > Amaranthaceae > Spinacia > Spinacia oleracea. The sequence continues at coordinate 90,936,757 of NC_079491.1, read as the reverse complement.
TTTTGCTTACCTAAAATGTTTTAGGATTGAGTCGACAAACTGTGCTTAATTCTTCAATGATTTTAGGGTCTTGGAATCATTTTATTCACACATGCCGGAACAATAAATTCGAATAAAATGCTAATGACTTGTTTAAATTGCATGATTGATTTTCAAGTTATTATTCATGATAAATGTTTAGACTTTGCATGCTTCAATGTATGTTTTAATTATTGTTTATAATTAAATATCTTGCACTGCAATAAATCCTTTTAGAAAGGTAACAGTAAATTTCCTCGATTGGTAGTGAATCCAAGAACGATTCACGGAAATGAGAGAAAGTGAGCAATTTGAAATGTACGTTTCTTATATCGACTTTTATGGTTGTTTTCGAGTATCAAAGTCGAATGGCAAACCGATTGGTGCTTGTGAATTCAAAATACAATGTAGTTTTGAGATCATAAAGCATTGAGTTTAAATGCTCAGCTTTACCAATGGTTAACAACCTAAAATCTTTTTTCCATTTAATTCTCGAATGAGTCTAGTTCCTAGACATTCGAATAGATAGATGCTTAGAGAACTTTAGAAGCTTCTGGTAAGATCATCTAGTTGAAACAGAATATTCAACATAAATGGTAAGAACTTTGATAAAATGACATTGGACATGTCTAACAAAGTATAAAAGTCAACACTAGAGAATTCAATTCTTAAGACTATAAGAAAGGGTACAAGAAATAGGAAAACAAAGGAACAAATGAAAGGAATTTACGATTCCGGTTCTACCTATAAGTTTATGTTTAAAGAGAAGTGACCTAGCAATCAAACTTCCTTGGTATCATATACCGCTTGAGGTTCTTACTTCCGTAATAACTCAAACAATGGAAGCTACACTAGTAGAAAAATATTGATTTGAGGCGTCACTTTTATATTGATTTGCGGCGTTTTAGGCATAGCAGCAAATAGAGTGGCAGCAAATGAATGGTATTGATTTGCGGCGTTTTTTAACGCCTCAAATCAATCATTCATTTGCGGCGCTATTAAAAAAAAACGCCTCAAATTATATGAATTCTATAGCGGCGTTTCTACCTGAACGCCTCAAACTTTGGTAAAATTGCGGGAGTTTATACGCCGCAAATAATTTGTAATTTTTTTTTAATAAATAATATATTTTTTGTGAACTAAACAATCCCAAAAATATAAAACCTGTACTCACGCCACATTTATACAACGTTCAAAAGTGTCATCAACCACCAATAACTTCCAAGAAACTTTGATTTTTACATATAAGTTAACCATCATATGTTTACAAAATAAACCAACTAAATAGTTTCAAGTCTATAATAAATATATCTTTTACACTTCACACGTTACAAAATTGCACCAAAAATATAATAAGGCAATCATATATGATTTTAATAGCATGAAACATCCACAAAAAGAGATCGATGAAGCGTTAATTACACACAATGTTCGGTGAAGTATGATGCCCATTTGTCTCGTATTTCATCAATTTGCTCATCGGTGAAAGGATCTCCACTCATTGATGTGCAAACCTAACAAAATAATATATACATCATAAAATTAGTTATCTTCGGTTAGATTCAATACTGATGCCCATGTCAAGTTGTCAACTTATCCAGTGTCTCTAGTAACGGGATAAAGCAGAATGTGCGACGATGTTACGCTGAAAAGCTCTAGTTTCATGCAAGAATGAAATGCTTGACATATGATTTTACCATTTGTCAGAGGATTTAGCAAAGATTCATATTTGCTGTTATAGTTTCTGTAGTTTTCCAGCCTGTTTATAGTTAGGTGTTCTGTGTGCCTTACGGTTATAAACCCTTTAAATGTTTAATATACTTAGTATTAGGTTACTTAGACTCATTCCCATCTACTTTGGTCAAGTTATGCACGTTTAAGGCTTTAATGATCATTATAGGTCATATTTTGACCGTTATAGTCGTTTTTGCTCCCAACTCTAACCCGTGAACTTAGATTGGTATTCTAAACCCTTTAAATGTTTAATATACTTAGTATTAGGTTACTTAGACTCATTCCCATCTACTTTGGTCAAGTTATGCACGTTTAAGACTTTAATGATCATTATAGGTAATATTTTGACCGTTATAGTCGTTTTTGCTCCCAACTCTAACCAGTGAACTTAGATTGGTATTCTAAACCCTTTAAATGTTTAATATACTTAGTATTAGGTTACTTAGACTCATTCCCATCTACTTTGGTCAAGTTATGCGCGTTTAAGGCTTTATTGATCAATAAAGGTCATATTTTGACCGTTATAGTCGTTTTTGCTCCCAACTCTAACCCATGAACTTAGATTGGTATTCTAAACCCTTTAAATGTTTAATATGCTTAGTATTAGGTTACTTAGACTCATTCCCATCTACTTTGGTATAGTTATGCGCGTTTAAGGCTTTAGTGAACAATAAAGGTCATTTTTTGACCGTTATAGTCGTTTTTGCTCCCAACTCTAACCCGTGAACTTAGATTGGTATTCTAAACCCTTTAAATGTTTAATATACTTAGTATTAGGTTACTTAGACTCATTCCCATCTTCTTTGGTCAATTTATGCACGTTTAAGGCTTTAATGATCATTATAGGTCATATTTTGACCGTTATAGTCGTTTTTGCTCCCAACTCTAACCCGTGAACTTAGATTGGTATTCTAAACCCTTAAAATGTTTAATATACTTAGTATTAGGTTACTTAGAATCATTACCATCTACTTTGGTCAAGTTATGCGCGTTTAAGGCTTTAATGATCATTATAGGTCATATTTTGACCGTTATAGTCGTTTTTGCTCCCAACTCTAACCCGTGAACTTAGATTGGTATTTTAAACCAAATTAAAACATAACCAAATTAAAATCCAAAAATAAATTAAACTATATAACAAGGATAACACCCTTACCTTCTCTAAGTCTGAAACATCATTGCAGCAAGAGACTAAATCAAACATGTACCGCATTACGTAAAATCCACACTCAAGGCCTCCCTTTTGTTGAGCGCACTAGAAACAAGGGTAGAATTTAGATTAAGTAAAAATGGAATAGATACAAACTATAAATATCAAATAATTTTTACGTGTGCAGTTACCTCCACATATTTCCATAAAGGCTCTTTCCTGTTGACACGGTTGCCACACATCTTGTACCTTGTAAAAAAACTAGAAATTCCCAATTAATCTTAAGTTATTGCTTGGTTATATCCTTAGATGGATACTTGATAAAAACATAATTACATAACGAAAAAACTAAAAGGACTTACTGTCTCACTATTGTCTTCATCTTTATCTTTCGACCTAAACTCAAGCAAATGGAATCGAAGTGATATATGGTGCAATTTTTTACAGATATTGCAAGGAGCATCCAATGGTCGCTGGATCCAATAAATATTCCATTACCATTTTAATAATATAAGTAAGAATATGAGCAACACAGCAGGCGCAACAACTTAGAACAACAACATATGCACTGACTTAGAACAGTAACTATCAGACAGCATCAACTTAGCATAACTGATCATGCATAGCAGCAGCAACTTAGCATAACAATAGCAGCATATAACAAGAACTTCAGAAGCAATAATACATCAGACATATCAGATAGCAACATCACAATACATCAGAACTGAAGCAACAACAACAGTGTGGCAGCAACACAATACAACAGAATTGAATGCCATTTCAAAAGAGTAGCAGCAGCAGCATAATAAAAAGAACATCAGATGTATTATTGCTGCTGAAAGTCTGGCTACTTGCAAGAGAGTTCATTGGTAAACGGTGACTGAGTAATGTAGTTTAGAGTTCATTGCCAATTTTTATTTTGTGAACACCATTTCATACAATAGAATTGAAGCAACAAACGAACTCATTTCATACTTACTTTTCAAAAATAGGTGCCAGAACAAACTCATTTCTGGATTTTACTGATTCGTTCATTGCTTTGAAAATGTATGCGTTGACTTCCTCTGTGCTTGATTTTATTTTGGTGTCAGAAGTAGTGTCTGGACATAGCCACCCAACTTTGGAAGCCTTGTCATTTGAGTTCAATTCATGTTGGAGTGCTCTGAGCGGTCGATTATTGAATAGGTTACATGATTTACGTGAAAGAAAGTTAAATCTATTACCTACTTGAGATTAAAAAAAATTACCTCATGAAAACTTGAATAATGGATATATTTAGCTTTGCTCCTCTTAAGAACTGTGAAATATCATTCTTGTCTACTTGAATTTTTCCATTTTCATTGTAATGGAACGAGGTACCATCTAGAATCACTTCAAAAGAATCACCATCTGGCATGGAGGCAACAAATGTCCGCAACCACTCACATTCTTGACTAAGGGAATCTACAATGGTATCGGGAATATCCGGGCTTTTTCGAGAAGCCGACAAGCCAGAGGCTAGTTCATTGCTAAAAATCATCTCTGGCGACATCCGCTTCAACTTCTTAACTTTCGGTGTCGCCTAAAAATTAAAATCAAAGAATATAAACTATAATCGATAACATGATTGGTGAATATGAAATACATATAATTGAATAAATACAATTAGAATCTTATTACCTCAACTGAAAATCTAATTAATGTAGTAGGCCATTGCACATATGTACCAATAGCATTCTCCATTGCCTCAATTTCGAACGCCGGAACAGGAACAGGAAGTGGCAAGCCCAAGAATTCATCTGGCACTTTCTGAATTTTCACCTTCAAATGACCGGGAAGTAACGATACAGTGTGACAAACTTCATTCTCACGAGGTGGATATGCGGTAGCACTCGCCACATCATACATTGCTCCAGATTCCGGGTCTTTAAGTAGAAGTTGGCATGTAGTTTCTACCTGGGTAAGGATTTTTATCACATTAGACATATATATTAGAGATAAGTAAACTTCAAATAAGTTTACACAAAATAAGGCAAAACATTTGCACTTCAACACTGGTCAACTTTGACTAGATTCTTGAAAAAGTCAACTCTGGTCAACTTTGACCTGAACCTCAAAAAAGTCAACCCTGTTGACCAGAACTAACAACAGAATGGCATCAGATTTGCAATGTGAATTTGATTCCTAGACACATATATTAGATTTTAATTCTAATTAAGTCGGAATTTTGGGATATGTTTGTGTATTGGGATTCTATAACTTTAACTTGTATGATACGGCGTCTAATGCTCAATTTTTAACAGAACTTTGTGAATTGGATTAAAGTGCCACTCTCAGTGCATTGGCTGCTGAACAACTTGGTCAGTTTTCCGGACATGTGCCTCACTACACTGCTGTCCTGTAGCAGCACTGCACTGCTGTCCTGTAGCAGCACTGCACTGCTGTCCTACTGTGCACTGCACTGCTGTCCTACTGCAAGCAGTGCAATGCACAGCAGGACAGCAGTGCAATGATGCTGTGATGTAGTGGTGCAGTGCTGTTGTGCAGTAGACAAGTGGATCAGTGCTGCACTGTAGTGGTTCTCCTATAGCTCAAAAAACCGGGCATTACTCTAGCTATGAAAATCTTGAGTCTAGGAAAAGCTAGAATCTGTATGCATAAGCTCATAATAGACATTCAGTGAGTGATAAGTTACCTCGAAGGGCGGCAGAACCTCCTCCAACTCAGATGGCAGAGCCTTCTCATGGGGTAGCTCAATTTGCCTGGGTGGTGAACGTTGAGAGTGGTTCGAAGGAGTTGTTGAAGGCAATGTGGTACTTAAACCCATAGATTCTAAAATGGAAGGGAGATTGGCCTTCATGCTAGCCTTTAACTCTTCTCTCATTTCCTCCCGAAGTTCCTCCCGAAGTTGTGCTTTTATTGTCTCATGATCAGACTTAGGCTTTGATGTTGCCTTTCCAAACGCCCTTTTGACCCCGACATTCACCCCTCCAAATCCACGTGCCCGGCCCAAATGATCTGACTTCCCAAGAGCCTCGGATAAGGCATCTTGGTTCCGATGTGGAGTAAATTCCCCTTTTGCTTGCTTTTCTTTAATCTCCAGCTGTTCATAGTTGTTATATAAAAGAATAGGCATCAAAACTTATACACAAGCAAACCAACAAAGGAAGCACTATAAGCACCATTGATTTAAAAAAAGTATCGATCATAGGCTCTAGTTCATATAATAAGTGGCAAGATATTAACTCCATTATCATTCAGTGTATCACATTATGAACTAGACTTTATCTCGTGGGCCGCATATAGAAAATCACAAGAATTGAATTACTTACATATTTGTCAGCAATTGCCTTCGTTTTGGGCTTTGGGATAGATCTTTTTCCTGTTTTTTTGTCTTTCTTATGCATTGAACAATACCAATCATCACCTCGATTTTGTTCAGAATTTGGGTTAAAGCCCTCGTGGATCCATATTTTCCGAGCATCCTCATAGTTATATTGTCCCAAGTGATGAGGATTATCATTCGATTTTGCACTCTTTTGGGCCTTTTGACGCTTAAGCTAACAAACATAAATTTTTACGTTAGTTTCATACCATAGCCAATTATACACATCATACAAAATAGTGAAATATAAACTTACCACTGCTATGTCAGATGTTTTTGACTTTTTAAATGTCTCCCAATCTTCTCGTTGGATGTTTTTCCAAATCTCATATGGTTGACGATTGACCTCATTTTTGCTCAACTTTCTTGTAAAAATAATATGGCCACTCACTAGCTTTCCCTTGAAGTCCCTGAATCTCTTAGCTACACTAGAGAGGAAATTCTTTTTGATTACTGGATCATCTTCAAGGTGGAATCTTGCCTGCACGTTTAAAACAAAACAATCAAGACATGGCAGGAATACAGTCTGAAATAGCTGAAATACAGGCTGAACTACCGAACTACTGAACTAATGAACTAGCTGAAATACAGGCTGAACTACTGAACTAGCTGACCTACTGAACTAGCTGAACTACTGAACCAGGTTCACTGCTGAACCTGCTGCCCTACTAAAGCTGAACTACTGAACTAGCTGAACTACTGAACTACTCAACTAGCTGAACTACTCAACCCAGCAGGGCCTGACACAAAACAGAGTGGCCGGGCTAGGCATGGACCAGGACTGTTAAGGACCGCGACCTGCATGCTAGAATGAGGCCCTGCTGAAGAATGAGGCTGGAATACACGATATACAACTGTAGTTTCTAAACAGACCTAGAACACGAGACAAAAACTAAAACACTCAGATAATTAATTAACAGCAACCATCAGCTGTACTAAAACTAAACTACAAATCCTGATTTGTCCTAAATAATCAACCAGTAATCCAAAGCTAATGTGACACTGCTGCCCTATGTCTCAAGCCTTAAACAACACTGACAGATGAACCAGTAATACAGATGTGAGTGAACAAAACAAATAACTAAACTACTGAACTAGTTGAACCTGCTGCCCCTATATCTCAAGCCTTAAACTACACCGAGTATTATTGGAAGATACCAAAGCAGTTTAGCAGAGGGACCTTTCTTGCCTTCCCCGGGCATAACTCCATCTGGGAGCTTGTAACGAGACTTACCACACCGAGGACATTTATCTAAATCTGCAAACTCTTTTCGATACAAAATACAATCATTTGGACAAGCATCTATTTTCTCATATGCTAATCCAAAAGGACACATCAACTTGTTGGCATAATAAGTTGACTTAGGCAACACATTCCCTTCGGGAAACATGTCCTCTAATGCCTCCAAAAATTGTGAAAAAATTGCGTCAGTCACACCGCCCTTTATTTTCAGGTTGGTCAACACTGACACAGCCGACAACTGAGTGTACTTGACACATCCAGGATACAAAGGTTTCTCAGCAGCTTCTGACAAACGTTCAAATAAATGAGGCTTATCTTGAATTGCCTCCATCATTTCATCTATATGATCCTCCTCAATATCATCATCCACGTCTTCTTCACCTTCATCATCTTCCTCCGAAAACATATCCTCGGTCCGATCAATAGGTTCAGTGTGTACATGGTGGTCAATAATTGGATTTTCACTGGAATTTCCCGTATATCCTCCGATCTCACCATGCCATATCCACACATGGTATTGTTGCCTAAACCCACGACGAATCACATGATCTCTTAATGTTTTGATACTACTAACCCTACTCACATTTTTGCAATCGACACATGGACAATAAAACCCATTATCTTGTACATTTTCTTGATGCTCCAAAGCACATCTACAAAACTCCTCTACCCCGTTCAAGAACCCCGACGAAGTTCGCTTCTCATACATCCAACTTCGACTCATACCTTCTGTTTCACCGGCTAAAGTCATGATACAACCAAACTGTCAACACATTAACACATAGCAACTCACATTGAAATTGGTGTAACACGTTGTATACATGCTTAAATGAATTTCGTGAAACATAGTTGAACTATACAAAAAGAACATACAACACCAAGAACAACAAGAGCAAAAACAGCAACAACGACAACAAAAGCAAGCAACAACAATAAGATCAACAACAAAAACTAAGCAAATCAGAACTAGCAAAACAAAAAAACAGAGAACAACATGTTACACCCAACAACATGAACAAAAAACCTGGACCCAAATAACAAATTCATGGCTTTCAGTTCCTGTGACCTGTGTCATGGTGGCATAGGATTTACCAGTGAAGGCCTACTGAGGAAAATAATCAAGGTGGCCAAGAAGAGTATTCATTTGAATTGGAGCAAACTGAGCTTAAACATGGAAAAAAGTCGGACTACAAATAATAATAGGCTAACTGTGTCAAATCGAATATGCAATTTCAGTGTAGCATTCAGTCAATCTAAGTTTTACTTTTGAAGTACAAATTGAAATCAATTTTCTGCTAGAGTATTCAACTTGACAAGCAGAGATATGCGTGAATACAACGGTATATAAGTGCTTTACATTATTTAATCAAAATAACGATGCAATCCTCAACAGTCAATTACCTCTTCAGTGAGAAATATTATCTCTAGAAAGATGAATCAGCAAGTTCCCCAATTCCAAGCACAACTGAAAATATGCAAAAAGCCATATATATAAGAGAAAATGCTAACCTGAAAGAGTTAAAGGAAATTAAAATCTGAGTACAGAGTCTAGAAACAACCTTTACGGGTTTACATATTCAAAGACAGCGAGGAAGTCGGTCCAGCTCAGGGGCTACAAGAGAAGCTGCAGTCACTAGGTAAATTTTCAAGTTTCTTAGTCTTGAGCCTGAACCAATACCAAATTTGTAGGATACAATCAGAGATAAAGTTTAGGCATTTTTAAGGTTCTATTAAGCCAAAATTTGACATTGAAAATTAGGGTTAATTAATTTACAGTTTCAGGGGAGAGAGGAGAGGAGAGGACAGAGCAAGAGAGTACTAATTAGATAATTCAAACACAATTCATGTTAATTGCGAGACTGATATGAGGGGGAATAGAGCAATTAAACGAAAAAACGGAAAGGATGAGGAGGAGCAGTGGAAGCATAATTTACCTCAATTGAGAACGGCGGCGGCGGAGATGAGTTCGAATGACCACGGCGGCGGTGGAGCTTAAGTTTTCCGGCGAAATTCGGTGGTGAAGAGAGTAGGTCAGGGTCAGTCGTATGAAGGAAGAAGAAGGTGTTGGTGTTTCTGTGAAGTGAGACAAGCCAAACGAAAGAGACGAAAGAGAGAAGCAGCTGGCTCCAAAAATATGGGGTTAATACGCGTGTCTCTGTGTGGGGGACAGGTGACAACTTTGCGGCATTAAAAGGAGCCACGCCGCAAAACGTTTATTTTTTTATTAATTTGCTGCGTCATAATAGTAAATAACGCCGCAAAGTGTTAATTTTTAACTGATTCTTCGAATTTGTCGTTTAGTTAGAGCGTTAAGTAATTAACGCAGCAAAATCATGGCAGCAAATGAATGTTTTTCTACTAGTGCTAGGCTACACTAATGACCTACAAGTGGGAAATGAAGCATGGCAATGCTACATTAGTTGTAGGGTCATCTAGTTTGTTTTAAGTCCTTTCAAGGCTGGAACTTAATGGCTATTTTGTTCCATAATCAGCATACCTAAATTTCTGCTTCAAACACAGAAAGACTCACATTCAGAAGAACAAAAACAATGCCTGTTTGTTTGTTTATTTGAATAAAATGGTCATTTACGGGTTGAGTCAATATGCTTGATTAAAACAAACAACTCTTTAAAGAACTTTACTAGGTTCAAATCAACCCCTTGATTTGAGTTCCACTAATCTTTGGCATTGTTGCTTAGACCATATCAATAAGTTAACATTCAAAAGCTCTATTTTGATGGACTTTTGAAAGTTCATTGATTTCTAAATCAATTTAAGACAACTAGTCTTACTTGTTGAAAGTAACAAAAGATATGAACTATTGTTAGAACGCCTAGACAATAGAGTTCAAAGCTAAAGAAAGATTTTATGACTTTATTATTTCACATGGATTTGAGTGAATATATGTTTATTTACTCAAATGTGATATAAGTTGAATCTGTTTGGCTAGTTCAAAGATTCAGAAGTATAAAATCCACTTGGTAAGAAATCATAAAGATCTAGGTTAGATCATGTTGATGATTACTTAAATCAAGAATGATCATCAATGATTGTGTAGTAAAATTCACAATCTAGCTCCATAAGATATGGCATATCTAGTTGGAATGATCGAAGTCGATTAGTACTTGATTCGATCAATGATGGATCATAAAGACTTTTCCTTTAATTTCTAAAACAAAATGCTCAACTACCACCAAACTAAACTAAATTCGTCAAAGCTATAGAAAAGAAATTTCAGAATATCTTTTCGATAATATATATCTAGAGAGTTGCTAAACTCAGTGGGAGCTTAGTGTTTGTTATTCAACAAACTAAGGCCCAAGTATAGATATATGTTTCATTGTGATTTATTCAAATGAGACACAAGGGTATTGTTTCTACCACGAATTTTTGAGAACATAATGTTTGTTTGCTCGAAATTATGTCCTTTTGGAGATTCGTTTCCAAAATGACAAGTGGGAGAAAATAGACCTCGAAAGTCTTCAAGGCGAACAACAAACATAAACGGACATTCCGGAGGCTTTTCGAAGTTCTTTAGAAAATCCGAACACGTATTCTTTAAGGACTTTAGAAGTGGCTTTAAAGAATAGACATCTCTTAGAAGACTTTACAAGTGCTTCAAGGAGAACAGAATATTCAAAGGACTTTTAAGTGGCTATTGATATTCTGTTGTTTGATGTTCTATACCCAAGTAGGCATAGAGTTCAGGTCACTGAATCCATGCGATTCTTCTATTAGATAGTAAAGAAACCTACAACTTGCAGTCAAACTATTATCATGTAGATTAATGAGTTTGTGACCTGTAAGAAAGCTATGACGAAACCCAGATTCCCTAAAATGGTTAGAGGCCATATATAGACTCAAATGTTTTAGATGGTTAAAGGCCATAAAACATAACCAATGTTTTGATGACAAAATTGAAATTTTGTTGATTTGCAAGAATAGTTTCACACCTATTGGTTGCAAGTTTGTTTTAAAGATAAAAACCATCAAACATGGAATTGTGTTCACACACAAAGCTAGATTAGTTGCTAAAAGTTACAAGCAAATTCACGGTGTGGATTGTGTTGAAACCTCATGCATAATCGTAATGCTCAAGTCTATATTCAAGCAATGATTGCATATTGGTACATATAGTAATTGGATGACAAAACGTATTCCTCAATCAAATGTTGGAATAAACTATGTACATGGTATGTCATAGGATTTGTGGATCCAAATAAATGCTTGAAAAGGAATGCTAACTTATGAAATCTAAGTACAGATTTAAGCAAGCAATTGGGAATTGGAACTGTATTTTAGTGAAGCTAATAAGCATTTTAGTTTCATAAAATGTACATGATTCTTATAGATATATAAGAAGTTTAGTGGGAGTACGTAAAACTTAATTGGTCCTATGTGTATCACACATATCTCTCTATTGTGAAATAACACTCAAATGCTAATGACTTAGATTTGAAATTATTCATCAATGATGGACCAAGGCGAAACTTAGTGCATACTGGGTATTAAGATCCATTCACAAAGATCTTGTAATATTGTTTTGGATTAAGTAATGGCATTTACTAAATCAAACACGAAAGACTCCATTGGAGACATTCGACCCATATGAATAAATCTAAGTAATGAAAGTTTGAACTATGTATAAGAATTTACTAAGTTAAACATCAAAGGATCTAAGTGAGATTCTTAACCTATATTATATGTCAAAGAATTTAGCTGGATTTAGTATCTACTGAAACTAGATGAGCTAAAGTTACATGAATAGAATTCAATTGGGAATTATTCTGCAAAAGAATTTATCATGTATGATATAATATGAGGATCGCCAAAAACGTATCGTATGGCTTTAGGCATGACGAACATATACTAATCTCTATTGATCTAAGTAAGATCAACTAGATTGAGATCAAGAAAAAATTATGGTACTTGAAAAGGCACATAGGATTAGTTCTTGATTCAAGAAAATAAAGATATGCTAAACTTTGATGCTACACGCATAAACACTGGCAAAGGATCAAGCAAGATCCCTTTGGAGTTAACCATTGACAAGGACGAGCTATACAACATCGTGTTTTGAAATGGCAACATGGATTGAAGACCATGAGTTGTTGCGTGGGAAATTAAAATAATAATTTCTATGTTCTAAGATATAGTTGGAGAGTCTTCCACATATCTATGAACTGCTTGGATAGGTAAATCCAAACAAAGCATCACTAGCAACCTATACAGTTGAAGTAAAAGTAATTATTGCCTAAAAAGCAATAAAACAGAGTTGTTTAAAGTTCTTCACTGAACTTGGGTAGATCACCTATCTGTTGGCTTGATGGTTCTTCATTGAAAAATGCGTAGAACCACTCTTGAAGCAAGAAAAACGTCTGCTAACTTGATGGTCCTTCATTGCAAAATGCGTAGAACCACTAATGTAGCAAGAAAGACTAGATCACAAAATAAACATACTCAAAAGTTCTTATCATCATATCTCGAAGAACATTCGATGAAAAGGATGTTAAGATTGGCAAAGCGTGATAACTAAACCTATGCAACAAGTGAGAAGCAACACTCACGTTGTAGCACTGGAAATCAAGCATAGCTTTGAATTCCATGAACTGTTTTAAAGATGGGTTTGAGGCCCATGGTTGTAAAACAATGGGGTTGAACATTTATCATATATGAAATGTATTTTCATATTCCATTTAATCTTGGTTTAGTATTAAATGATGAGTCCCTTCAATTTGACGATATATTCAAGATAGACTGTCAGGACCAGTCCTGTGACTAAGAAATGTCTATCAAGTGAACTTGAATGTCAAGGGTTGAAAATGGTCCCTAGTCGGAGTTTTCTATAAAATTGGACGCATAGAAAACGTTAGACGACTAGAATGAAAGATGACTAGTAGTTCTGTTTCTTGAACTATGTGGACATGGCAATGTCATAATCATTTGCATAGATACTTACTTTGGGAAGACTAGTATCGGACAAGACCTATGAAACTTTACTGTAAGAGATGAAAATCTGTCATAAGTAAATTTCATTAAAATTATTAGACACTAAATCCTCAATACCTGAGTGATTTGAGATTACTTGTTTGAGAACTGGTTGCTTTGACGTTGAACAACCGTCGCACCGTAAAAGGAGGCTATAAAGGCAACTCTCAGGTAATCACCTATCAAACGAAGTCTAATCTCAAGATCGCAAGATTGGGATTGTCCTCCCATAAATCGGGATGAGATGCTTAAAAGTTGTACAAGGCCACTCGGAGAGCTAGAAACTCTGAAATGCATGGCCGTGCTCGGATGAATCATAGGCTATGATTATCTGTTTATTTGATCAGTTGAACTCTGAAACCGAGGAACACCTCTGGACATAATAAGGATGACAACTCTTACCTTATGTTCAAGAGCAAGCATCGAGCGACAAAGGAATTAGGAAATGCACACTTGTCCCTAAGGACAAGTGGGAGACTGAAGGAAATAATGCCCTTGGTCCAAGTATGCATTCTATGTTAAAGTCTAATAAATGCGGTTCAGTATTAATTAACAAGTTAATAATTCAGTGAGATCAAGTGAGCTGAATGCCTAGCTAGAGGCCGCTTCAGTTCAAGTGGAATTAATGATATTAATCCACAGCTTACTCTTGACTGAACCCGTAGGGTCACACAAATAGTACGTAAACGGATCAAGTATTCAATGGCATTAAATACTCCATCTATGGATATTCGGAATCGACGGATCTTGGTTTCAGTGGGAGCTGAGATCGTCACAGGCAAGAAATGAATGCTCCGGAAACGATGATATTGCCGGAAACGGAAATATGGATCGTATCGGAAATATAAATATTATCCAAGTCGTAGATGTTGCCGGAAACGGAAACATGGTACGTATCGGAAAATATTATCGGAAATGGAAATATTGCCGGAATCGGAAATATTGCCGGAAACGGAAATATTGTCAGAATCGGAAATATTATCGGAATCGGAAAATAATCCCGGAAACGGAAATATTAAATATTTGTTCGAAACGGAAATTAATTCCGGAATCGGAAATATTAAATATTGTTCGTATCGGAAATAAATTCCGGAATCGGGAATTTAATCGGAAGCGCGTCGTACGAATTAGCATCGGACGAGACTTGCTAGACGAAGGCCCAGCACGAAGCCAGGCCTACGCTCAGCAAGCCCAAGCGCCCAAAAACACGCTGCCAAGCCACGCCCGGTCCAGCGCAAGGCAAGGCCCAGCAATAGCCTTGGCGCGCGCGCGGGGCTGCGACGAGTGGGCTGGCGCTGTGCGTGGGCCGCAAGGCCTGCGTGCGGTGCTAGCGTATCACTCGAAGTGTGTTACTCGAATCCTAAGGCTACCGGGATTTGTCATATGATTAAATCTAATCCTAAAAGATTTAGTTTATTTAATTAGAGTCCTAGTAGGATTATAATTAAATAAATTAGTATCCTAATAGGATTCCAAATCCTTTTCCATAACTCTATAAATAGGTGCCTAGGGTCACATATTTACATCGAGCATTCAAGTATTCAAAGGTGAGTTTTTGAGAGCAATATTCAGTCATACAATTGCCTATAAAGTGCCGAAAATTCTAAGTACCTTAAGGGCGATTCTAGTTGGTCAATCTTAAGGCGGATCCGGACGTGCTGTGGACTATCTACGGAGGGACGACACTTGGAGTCCTAAAGACTTGTTCTTGTTCGGTTCGGGCGCAGCTAGGGAAGGCACGCAACAAAGAGTATGCATCTAAACTATGCTAAATGATTATGTGTAAATAATATGCTTTCTTGGCTTTATGGTTTTTTCCGCATGATTTATGAATTGTCATATGTATCATAACCTAACAACCTAGACTGAGAGGCCTTTGCATAGCCGTCCTTTCAGTGCTATAGATCAACATGTTCCTTCGTATTTCATCCTGCAACGTGGTGCTCATCTGCTGTCGGAAAGTTTGATTCATTTGTTGTTGGAATCATGCTAGAATCTCACACAGTGATCCTACCGAGACAGGCAGGTCCAAATTTTCATCCAGCACGGCTTCCCTGACACTGGGGCTTAGGTGGCCGCCTGGTGGAGGCGCTTCCAAGTCAGGTTTCTCCTCCACGATTACCTCGGCCTCCTGAACTCGACGCGGCGTGCTTCCAGCGTTTGCGACTCAATTTTCTTCCTCTATATGGCGTTGACTCCTTTCCCGAGGCCGCCGCTCCTCTAATTCACCATTATACTCTCCTTTAGATTGCAGTTCGGCCATGATACTATACCTCCCCCACAGACGGCGCCAAATGTTGTGGGATCTTTTGTGGTGATGACGTGTCACGCGTTCCTCGGAGGTATCAAGTATGCGCTGGCACGATCTTCATGCAACCTGCAAAACAAGAATATTCCCGTAGGAATGTTCCCTCCGATGACTAAGTAAGTATTGGCTAGAGAGAGAAGTAAATTATAGAGAGAAGGCAGAGCAAAGATAATTTTTGGTAGGTGGGAATGTAATGAATGCCCACTTTTACCTAGGGATTTGCAATATTTATAGTGCTAGGGTTTCTTGGGATTTAATCCCTAAACCCTGGCTGCATGATTGGATGCTTTCTGAGATTGGGACATGTGTCCGATTAGTAGGAGGTCGGATTAAACCTGTTGGCCCTTTGGCATTTTGGGCTTGCCTGCAAACTTTGGGCTTTTAGACATGATTGATTAGGATCCTACCAAGCAAAGAGGTCTCATGGGCCTAAGTGATGGGCCTTGGATCTGGGTGCGAGCATAGGCTTTGTACGAATTCGAGGTATGCATGCTGGAGGGCCTCTGGGCCTCCTCTTTGGGCTATCATATTAAAGCCATGTGGCACTCTTCAGTTTAGGCCACATCAAGTAGTAGTAGGAGTCTCTAAGGTGATGTACTATATATTTGAATTGATGTTATTAATAGTATTTAAGAGTTGAGAGTTATATGACATGGTATCATGAGCCTAGGTTAGGTTCTCAAATAATTTTTTTTCCGCAATACTTCACTTGAGAATTGAGTGTGTGATAAAGAACAGTGGTTTTAATATTTTTTATGAGCGTATAACTTCATTATAACACTTCAAGATGGGGAATGACGATGATACAGATGCAAAACCCACGGTAAATGAGGAGTACTATCTCGGATCGAGTGATAATCCGGGAGTGGTAATTACACCAGTTAAACTACGAGGCGCGGTCAATTATGATGAGTGGGCTAAGGCCGTTAGACGGTTTTTGATTTCAAAGTGGAAGTTTGGCTTTGTTGATGGAACTATTGCCGAACCGACGACTGATGCAAAGAAGATGAAGCATTGGGTTGTCGTACATTCGATGCTAGTGTCATGGAGCCAAATTGACGACTTCGATTTTGCCAATGAATTATGGGTGCATTTAAAAACTAGATTTTGTGTTGTGAGTGGAACAAGAATCTGTCAACTCAAGACTTCTCTAGGTGAGTGCAAACAGGCTGCGAATGAATCAATTACGAGGTATTTTGGTCGTTTATCAAAAATTTGGAAGGAGTTTGTGCAACATGCGAGGGTTCCGAAGTGTTCTTGTGGGGTGTGCAAGTGCAATATTGCAAGTCAGGTAGGTGACATCCGTGCGGAGGATTATTTGCATTATTCTTTGATTGGACTTGATAGGCATTACAGACCAATACGGGATCAGTTATTGGCGCAAGTACCTTTGCCTACTGTGGATGTAGCCTACCAAACAGTAATTAACACCGAGAGATGACGGGAGACAGAAGCACAATCGCATAGGGAACCAGTTGTGGCATTTTAAGTGGGCGTACGACCAAAATCGAGGTATGACGATAAGGGTGACTTGTTCTGTGATCATTGCAACAACAGAGAAGGACATGAGCAGACTACTTGCTATCAATTGGTAGGCTTTGCGAATGGTGGGATGATAGGAGGAAATGGGGGAGAGGACCTGGAAGGAGTGGTTCACGTGGTAGAGGAGGTCGAGGCGGCGAGCAAGGAAGTCAGAAGTCATCAAGCAGGGGCAGTAGAAGTAGTATACATGTGCGTGCTAACAATGTAGGAGTAAGTACAGGTGCTACATCAACATCAAACGCTGCTGTGACAGCAGGTGATGTACACATACTTAGTGGAGTGACTAATGATCAACTACAACAAATTCTTGATCTGCTGACTCCTAATAAAAGCAACCCAAAGTTACAAGGTAATACATAAATGCTTTGGATTGTGGATACAGGCGCCTCAAATCATGTTACGTATAATTTGTCAGCCATGACAAACATTTAAACATCTACTAATAATCCAGTTGTTTTGCCGGATGGAAAATTAGTAAACTGAAATCAAATTGGTACAGTTACGTTGGAGGGAGGTGTGGAAATTCATAATGTTTTATTTGTTCCCTAATTAACATGAAATTTAATTTCCATAACCCAATTAAGTGACAAACCTAATTGTTCGGTTCAATTTACTAACAAAATTTGTGTTATTCAGGACCGGTCGACGAGGAAGATGATTGGCGTAGGTGAACGCAAGGATGGACTGTATTTTTTTTCGTGGTGTGCCACAAGTTCGTGTGTTAGCCGTTGGGAGTATGTGTGAGGTTGAGCTATGGCATCAACGGATGGGGCATCATTCGAAAAAGATACTTAAGTTGTTACCCTCTGTAAGTAGTTTAATTAGAAAAAATAAAAAACCTTGTGATGTATGCCCACGTGCAAAACAATGTAGGGAGAGTTTTTCGGTTAGTGAGAATAATGCTAGTCGTATATTTGAACTAGTGCATATAGATTTGTGGGGGCCCTATAAGACACCTTCGTCTTGTGGGTCACGTTTATTTTTTACTATTGTGGATGATTTTTTGAGGGGTGTTTGGATTTATTTACTTCAAAATAAGACTGAGGTTGAATCACTGTTTTTAAATTTTATTGCCCTTGTTAAACGTCAATTCAATCAAGTAATTAAGGTGGTTAGAAGTGACAATGGGACATAATTTAATTGCTTGCAAGGGTATTTCTTTAATAACGACATATTGTTTGAATCCTCTTGTGTTGGAACCCCTCAACAGAATGGTCGAGTTGAAAGAAAACACCAACATATTTTAAATATTGCCCGTGCTCTGAGATTTCAAGGAAACCTACCGAAACAGTTTTGGGGGGAGTGTGTCCTAGCCGCTTGTCACTTAATTAATCGTACTCCTACACCATTGCTTAAAAATAAAACTCCGTACGAGATGTTGTTTGCTAAACCCCCCCTCTTATGCGTCTATTCGTGTCTTTGGTTGCCTATGTTATGCCTAGAATTTACGGAGTAAAGTAGACAAGTTTGAGTCACGTGGAAGAAAATTTGTGTTTCTTGGGTATCCGTATGGAAAAAAGGGTTGGCAACTTTTTGACTTAGAAAAATAAGAATATTTTGTATCAAGGGACGTCAAATTCCATGAACAGGTGTTCCCTTATGCAGATAATATGAGGGAAGGGCTGGAAGATACAGGTGGTGTAGAGGAGTTCAAAAACAGCAATGTGAGCAATGTAAGTGAGCACTGGCGGCTACCCAACATGTCCACGAGAGTACTAGGGTTGTGTTGGATGGCTCTTTGTTAAGGACTGATGCAGGGGCTGGGCATGGAGCAGTGAGCAGCGACGAGTGTGTGAAGCACAAGGAAATGCTGAGGGAGAGAGTGAGACGTTGTAGAGACCTGCAGGCGTAGCAGGGCATTGTAGAGGCGCTGAGGCCTGTTGTGGGTGAGGCGATGCTGCAGTCTGCGAGGAGGGATCAGCTGCAGTCTGCGAGGAGTAATCAGCTGCAGTCTCCGAGCTTGGATCAGCTGCAGTCATCTGCTGATCAGGTGAGTGCACAACAACATGGGACTTCTGCTGGTCATTTGAGTGAGGGAGAGATGATAGGGGAAGGGAGTGATGCAGACGGAACATATCAGTTGGGCGTGGAAGGAAACAAGCATGATGGGTCTGATGTTTTGAGTGAGGAAGAGTTAGGACGAGGAAAGCAAGTGAAGCTTCCAAGCTCGAAACTATAAGATTATGTCATACACACCATACGAAAAAATACAAGTACATCCGAGAGTTCATCCGCGACATCATCTTTCTCAGGTACTCCCTATCCTATAACATATTTTGTAAATTGTGACCGTTTTTCGTCCAAACATAGAAACTATATTGCAGCGTTAACAGAAGGAAACGAGCCTAAAACCTTCAAGGAAGCGAAGAAATATGAGGATTGGAGAAATGCAATGCGTACTGAAATAGAGGCTCTAAAAGAACAGGGGACGTGGACATTGGAGAGTTTACCGGAAGGTAAGAAAGCACTCGGAAGCAAATGGGTGTATAACGAAAAGCGAGATGAAGATGGAAAGTTGTTGAGATTAAAAGCAAGGCTCGTGTGTCTTGGGAATCATCAGCAAGAAGGGCTAGTTAGATTATAATGAATCATTTTCTCCTGTAGCAAAAATGGCGACAGTCCGTACATTTCTGGCAGTTGCAGCTGTTAAAAACCGGGAGGTACACCAGATGGATGTTCATAATGCTTTCCTACATGGTGACTTGGAGGAAGAAATTCACATGAAAATACCCCCCAGGATTTACGAAAGATAATACAGACAAAGTTGAAGAATGAGGAAGTCTTTATACGGTTTAAAACAGGCTCCCCGATGTTGGTTCGAAAACTTGTCCACAACATTCATATCATATGGTTTCGTACAATCGTGTTGTGATTATTCATTATTTACTCGTTCAAAGGGTAAGTTGCAGTTGAGCGTTCTTATTTATGTAGATGACATGATTATCGCAGGGAACGGTACATTTGCATTACAGAGTTTTAAATCATATTTAAGTGAATGTTTTAAAATGAAGGATCTAGGAGCATTAAAATATTTTTTGGGGTTAAAGGTTGCTCGTAGCAAGCATGACTTTTATATTTGCCAAAGAAAGTATGCTCTAGACATTATTTCAGAAACAGGGCTCCTAGGTGCAAAACCTGCAGATTTTCCAATGAAGCAAAATTATAAATTGGCCTTAGCGGAAGGGAATGAGATGGCAGATGGTGAGAAATATAGGCGTTTGGTTGGACATTTAATTTATTTGGCCGTGACACGACCAAACTTAGCATACTCGGTCCATATTTTGTCACAATTTATGCAAGCACCGAAGGAGGAACATTGGGAGGCTACATTGAGGGTAGTGCGTTATTTGAAGAAGTGTTCAGGCCAAGGCATTTTGTTACGGTCTGATAGTGAATTGAGGCTGGAAGGTGGTGTGACTCAGATTGGGCCGCGTTGCCCATTAACTAGACGTTCGTTGACAGGATGGTTTGTGCTACTTGGTATGTGTCCCATGTCCTGGAAGACTAAGAAGCAACATACAGTTTCTCGTTCCTCTGCAGAAGTAGAGTATCTTTTAATGGCGGCTTTGACATGTGAGTTGAAGTGGTTGAAGTAGTTACTCCGAGACTTAGGAGTTGAACAAAAGCAGGGTATGAGTATATATGTTCTGTGATAGTCAGTCTGCCCTTCATATTGCACATAACCCAATGTTTCATGAGAGGACAAAGCACATTGAGTCAGATTGTCATTTTATACGAGATGCGAACAAGAAATAATTTTTCCTTTGTATGTATCGACAAAAGGTACAACTAGCCGATATTTTCACCAAAGCATTGGAGAAGGTACAATTTGAGTTTTATCTTGACAAGTTGGGGATTCAAAATATTCATGCTCCAACTTGAGGGGATGTTACGATAAAATTATAATTGTAGTCTATGAGTGGCAATCTAATTCTAATATGAATAGGAGTAGTACGTAGTATTGAGTTAGAGTAGCAGTAGGAGTCTCTAAGGTGATGTACTATATATTTGAATTGATGTTATTAATAATGTTAAAGAGTTGAGAGTTATTTGACAATAACACGCCTTTAAATGTCAAGAGTCAGTTGTAAGCTTGTAATATAACAACCCTTTCCTTAGTTCATTTCTTTTAATCTTACGGTTGCGTAGGACGTAGCAAGGTTGGTACATTTAGTTTTTTCAGATACTAGAGTCTATGTTGCTTGCTTGTGTAAAAAAAATCCAAATGCATTACGACATAACAAAGTGAATAGAAAACTAAAAGGTGTTGAGGATTGTCACTTTTTAGTGGATTTGGTGAGGGGCCAATTTTTACTAATTTATATCTTCTTGAAGAAGAGAGTATGTCACTCTGCGAATGCATAATGTTAATTGTGTTATTCTTTTTGTCGGGATAGAGAAAGTACTTCGTATTACTCGTAAAACTGGGTGCTTGTAGGAGGTTAATAATCATGTAATTTATTGATTGACAGAATAATGCACCTTCTGTCTCTTAAAAGTTGCTCTAAGGTACTCTATCTTTAAGGAATGGGAGACTACTCCGTGGTTCGTAACATGATAAATACAGATATAGACCATGTTTGGAAAATACAGATATAAATACAGATACAGATAAGTTGTTATCTGTTAGCAGTTAGTTGGCCTGACTAAATGTTAACCGTTTGTATTAGCTGGTTTGCTAGCTGATTTTTTTTTTGACAAGGATTTGTTAGCTGATTAAATAAACTGCTTGTGTAAAGTGTTTGTATATTAGTTATTTAATGTGTAAAATGACTATTTGACATTGACATAAAGTGATGCAGGTCGGTAAATGTTGTAATTTTAAACAATATTAGAACAAATTGCTGTCATTTTACACCCATATTTCCGAACTTCTAATGTAAAAAGCTCATATATTGGATTTTTTAAAATTAGCCTTTTCATCCCGAAACTCTCTTCCAAACCTCTCGTAACTAAATCCTACCATTAGTTTCCTTTTAAATAGTCATACCTCTAATTCACCTCGAAAAACTCTTTTTTTTTCAAAATTTTCATAACCAAACACCCAATCCTATAAGATTTTGGTAGGTTTATGTTGCATATCTCTATTTATTAATTAAAAAAAGTCAGATCCTTAGCTACAAGTGAAGGACAATTATCCTTAATGTTAAATAAAATACTAAATTAAATTAGGCCGGCATCAGATTTAAAGAATGACAAGACACCCTTTCATGTTGCCATTTATCCTGCCTGGCTCATAACAAAACCAAAAGGGCTGAATCATACAAAATCAACTTAAAATGATTAAGACAATCTTTAATTTAAGCATAAGATAACTTTATTTAAGCGTAACATAACAAAGCAAAAGTGATAAAGAAAGATGCTGATAATTGAGTTTATGGGACCATCCAAACACTCTTAGCATCAGCTACAGATCACAGACATCAGACAGTCGCACACGTAGCAAGAATACTTCTTTCCGTAATTAGAATATTGCTTTGGTTTATTTGCTTCCACAATGGAGCAGTTCAGAAAGTTACAGCAACAACCAATACCCCTTTTTAGATTGGAACATTCACATCATCAAGTCAAGTACTACTGTAAACTGGTCATTAAAATGACTTCAGAACTAGCAGAAAAGAAGAATGAGGGAGTGAAGAACGCGCTAAGAAGAACTACTTAAACGGGATTTGATCCATGATTCAAGGTTCTTTAACTCTTCCGTGCTAATAGAGTGTCCTAGACCTGGATAAGCCTGCAAACATACACCATAATCAATTAAAATAAACGATTACTAAGGGTTATCTTCTTCCAAAAAGTACCTAAGATCGGACTTTTGCCCATCTCTAAAATGGAGGTTTATCAGTCCTCGGTAAGTGGTTAATAATAAGCAACCAAAAGGTCATGAAGTACCTTAAACTCGCAGGTAACACCGGCCTTTTCAAGGAAAGGAGGCCCTGCTTGCCCCGCCTCGAATAAGACTGTCGGGTCAGATAAACCATGCGACCACAAAATTGGTGTCTGCACATTAACAAACTACTATGAATAACATATTTTTGCAATAAACAAGCATGTCACTATACATTTTTTAAGTAAAAGACGTCGAAACTGACTGGAAAAAGACAGTATTAAGTGGAAAACCAACTTTTTGAGAAGCCCAAAAGGTGGTAATGCAAGCAAGTTCTTCTAAAGTAATTTTATATACTAAGAACTTCATAGTTGCATCTGCCTTTTATAATCAGTGTTGTGGATTACAAACTAAAAGTTGACTCGTGCCGTATTCAATGTTTCTTCAAATTCTTTAGGGAGTCAATGATATTGTATTTTCTTAACTTTGAAGATATATAATACAACTAAAAAAGGAAAGAGAAAAAAAAAAGGAGAAAAGGAAGAGTGTTTAGCCAGTGGAAAATCACGCTCAAAGTGCTCGACGATCTAATGCATGATTACGTGACAGGAACTTCAGACATGAAGCATGTTTCCCATAATAGAAACACAAACAGATTATAGTATGGAACTGCATGTACAAGAAATAAAGAATAGAGTGTACCTTTTTTGCATCTGCTGGAAATTGTTCAATTATGGAATGATTAAATGGAATCCAGCCACTGAAAACTGCACCACCACCTAAAGTTTTCGGATAAAGGAGTACACTAGCCAAGGTCAAAGCACCTAAAAAGATTGATCCCACTCAGTAAGTTTCCCAAATAGTTACAGTCAAAATCTTGGGTACAAATTTCAATTGTGCGGAGCAGGTACCTCCTTGACTAAATCCACAAACAAATATGTTATCAGGACTTATGCCTGAGTTAATCTCTTTGTCTATCATCGCGTGGACGTGTTTTACCGCTTTCAACACAGAAGTTTCATCATTTGGAGAATGCTGAAAAATAAGATAAACGGGTACTGTAAGAATAAGCAAATGTGTGTACGAGTAATATTTATTCCTCTATCTCTGAAAAATAGGCCATAATTTTACTTCATTTCATGCGAGAATAATAGGCCACTTTCTAAACCTATAGAATCAAACCTTGAACTTACCCTATTTACCATACGACACCCTTAGAAAATTCCATAGAAATTTACATTAAATTGTAAATCTCAAATACCGAAAGATAACTGTGGAATTTGAACTCAAAAAAATGCCCCCCTCCCCCAATCAAATGTGCCCTGTTTTTAAGGATGTAGGGGCTACTATATAGGTAAGAAGCTAGGAATTTCTATGTCTCGTTAATGTTATCAGCCCTGCATGGGCCATGGCTGCATTAAAGTTGTTACCGCACACAGGAGTAATCAATGCTGAAATGAGTTGGTGACTAGGCAGCCATAGATCAGACCAAGTTCAAATAGTTTCTTCATCCTTTTTCCAAGAAGCTATTAGCCTATAATCTAACAATTAAAGTGAGGGGGAGATACTGATCAGAACATTAGTGACTGTATCTAGGGAAGAGGCTTTAAATTTCTGTTCGGTATATAATTGATATAAAAGCCCAGAGCTATAGCCCTAAAAGAAGATAGAACATGAGAAGTAAGTAAGTAACACAGAACTGAGATGGATATAATTCAGGTCTCAGTTGTGTGAGAGACAGCACTTCAAAAGTCTCCAAGCAATTGGGGGTATATTGTCCAGATAAAATAAAAATCAAACATCGTGACATTATCATGACAACTACTGTTTTTCACACAGTAAAGGAAATTTTACATTAGTTATGATCCACCAATTTGATAAACAATCTGATTCAGCAAGTTAGCCGGCTACTTTAGATATTGGGCTAACCCTATAGGCTATTTGGAGCTGTGGGGTCTCCTGAGTTCTGTCCAAGGTTATCAGAGATTTTCCATGGATGTTTAAAACAGATATAGGAATCACTCCAAGTCTTCTTTATGGAAGGATGTGCATATCCTAGTTTTGACGTAAAACAAACCAGTAGCCTAGAGGATTACCGAAGAGCTGTAGTTACGATTTGTTACAAAGCCCATAAATTAGCTTACAAACATTTATACTCCCTCCATCTCTAAATGATTGCTCCAAGCCACATTTTTCACTTTATTAAGAGAAAAGGCAAAAGAAAGTAAGTGGGTTAGTAGTGTCTTTTTGCTAAATTAAATAGCATGTGAGGACCACATACTATTAATGGTATGGGGTAAACAAATAAGAAATACGGGACAATCTTTTAGGGCCGGAGGGAGTATTTTGTTATAAGCTTACTATGGATTGTTATTGGATATAGAGTCTTGTATGTCCAGATGGGGGATGTGGAAACAAAGCAAGCCTCCTTGAGGTATGAGGAACCTAAATTCTTCTTTTGAAACTCTTCAACTTGTTTTCTCAATGGGTAACTTAGCCTATGACCTCCAGTGGATCAAGTGGTCAACTAATGTTGAGTTTATTACCATCTGCGATGGGAGGCCTAAGGCCTTAAAAAGAGAACTTCATTCTGCTTCACTTGAGGTTCTCTACCAGACAACATAGGCAGTTTCTATTGTACCACCAGTTGTAGAGGTTGCACCAGCTGGCATGTGCATGGTAAAAACTGTTTATACTATGAATATCTTGGACCACATAAGGGTATCATATTCATGAGCTACGTTACTTGGACAGGTACTAGTGTGTAATGAACCAACCCAACCAAAAAGGGGAGCCTACAACCAACAACAACACTGCAACTGCACAAAAGGGGGGACCACGTCACAAGGCCGTTGGCACTATCTGACAAATGGAGCAGCAGAGTATAAATTATTGTAAGCAACTGGGATGTATAAATAGAAGAGAAGAGGAAAGAGAAAAGCGTAGGAGAATTTGGTAAAGCTTAGGCTTGGAGAGTGGTGACCTCAAGTCACTAAACCTGAAGATTTGCAGCCTCAAGCTACTACTTTCGTAACCCTAAACTCTGTTCTGAGTTCTTCCCTTAATCAAAACAAGCGACTTTTCTTCCTGAGTTTATTTGTATCTGTTAGCAGGTATTGAGTTCATCTCATAGTGCTGGACATGGATACGTGTCAAGTGTCCGACTCGCCTAAATTATGAAAAGTTTCTATGATTTTAGTCCAAAATGAAGTGGCAAAGTGTCCATACCCATGTCTGAGTATCGAGGATCCGACGCGGATATTTTGGGTAAAACGAATAGTCCGAGTAACATAGTTCGTGAGTAACCATGCCTTCAAAACTTACATTCTCAACACATATTTTCAATGGCTAACATTAATGCACAGTATGGAGGGAGACTATTTGAGTACTAAAGAGCATATGTTCAACTTCTTATCAAGATATTCCATTGATGGTCTCCTGAAAAAAACCAACTTCCTTGGGTAGTCATATTGTTAGGTTTTTTTTTTAGTCTTTGTTAGTGAGAAGCCTAAGCGAAATCAGTTGCACAACAATCCTTGACACTATAAGTAGCTATATAGCCATGTCTGGGGCATTGAACGACGCCTATGCCTACGCCATTCCATTATCTTTGTTCAGAATTCGTACAAGGCATTGAATGATATGCATATCTGTTCATTTGATTTAACTTTAGGTGGGGATCAAGAGGGTGACGAATGATAATGAAAGTCAGAGATTGAAGAGGCAAATCTAACAATTAACAAGTGAACATCAAGAATTACTAAAACGAGTAACTTACAGCCGTCACTGGTATCTCAGGAATATCAAACCATGAGGGCATGAC
The DNA here is from genome assembly GCF_020520425.1 of Spinacia oleracea. Taxonomy (NCBI): domain Eukaryota; kingdom Viridiplantae; phylum Streptophyta; class Magnoliopsida; order Caryophyllales; family Amaranthaceae; genus Spinacia; species Spinacia oleracea. Next base: position 90,909,760 of record NC_079491.1, on the reverse strand, counting down.
AGCACCATCTGCAAACAGGGATAAGTTAATTTCATTGGAGAGAAAAAATATTACGACCAATGACTACAGGAATAGCAAATGCAGAAATATGTTCAGACTTGAATTCAAAGGAGAGAGACAGAAGAAAAGGGAAAAAAAATCCTTTTCATCAAAAAATGGAAAACAGAGAAGTGTGACAAAGACTTTCAAAGTTCTTCCAGAATATTTTAATCTTTTCCCCCTAGAAACCGTCATTTAAGTAACATAGATTTATTAACATTAATCAAACTCACAGAATAATTTGAATCAGATGAGGTGTCCAAACATAATCCCACATTCATTACACAAGAAAAATAGAGGATATTGTACAACACTTACCACATTTGATTCAACCACTTAATGTATTGCCTGATGACCTTCATGGACAAGTACCAGTAGGCAAAAAAAATTGAAATGAGGAAACTAACAAAGAAAAAAAGGAAAAGAAAAACAAAAATGGCAAACGGCAATCGCAATTCAATGATCTTTTTCCAGGCATGTAATACCATTTACTAATGAAATAAAAGAACTACGCACAATTCAAAACGGATAGCAGGGAAATAGTAGTGTTCAGCTTATATTAGATGATATTGCTCATGTTATTGATTGATTAATTCTATTTCTTTAGTTTTGTTGGTAGAAACTGTAATAAAGTAGCCCATGAGCTCGCTCATTGATTGCCGTAGCCAGTGGGTTATGGGATTTCCAGTCGAACGCTTATTTGTTGTTTGAAGATGATTGTTTTAGTAATGAAAGAAAGTCGCGTTAGGCGCTTCCGTTGAAGAAAAAACAGAACCACAAACAAAAGTATTTACTACGAACTTTTACTGATTTACCATTCAACAGAATGACAACTTCCTTTAAGCACACCGTTCTCAAGACTTGAAAGATATATACAGTGTATTATGTATACCCAAGGGTATTATTTTGCTCATTAGAGGAGTTCAAAATGAGGAAAAATACCCTGCTTACGTGTACCCTGCTATTTGGTTGGGAAATGAATCTCTCAGATTCATAATCACAGGCCCCAAAAAGGAGAAGATTTAAGATTACTAAGCTCTTTAGATCTTAGTAATTTCGGAATATCTCCTTTGAGCTGTCTCTGTCAATGAAAGAAAGACTTCAATCTCTTTCTTTCAAAAAAAAGTATGATAGGATTTCCCAGAAACTCAGATTGGTAATTCAAAAATAAAATCAAAAGCAAGTAAGCTCTTGAAGCCTGGACGCCTGGTACAACTCCAAATGCAGTCACCACAGGAATGAAACTGAATGGGATCGGGTTATGGAATTCCTTGTCATCCTAAAATCAGGTTCTTCCTATGGAAATTCTGGTAGGATAGAATTCCTTGTAAGTTGTAACAATAACATTGGCAAAATCATAGCTTTTGCACCTTCTGCCCTAACCAAAAGGAAACCATGGACCATATCCTCAGGTCCTGTCCTAGAGCAACTGAGTTCCTATTTCCCTTCAACTTCAACCAGGTGTTTTCAAACCTGGATTCATTCTAATGCTTCAAATCATTCCACTGTCTCTTTTCTGTACCTTTGAATAGTTCATCTTTGGAATTTGGAACCTGTAGAAAAGAAGAAATGCTTGGTGTTTCAATATGAATAATTTCCCATCCTTTACCCTTTTCAAAACCTCATCACGGGCTTCCACGGAATGGTACCTTCTGCGGTAGAAAAGGCCAACCAAACCATCACCTGGAAACCCCCTCCCACAAACAGTTTTAAGATCAATACTGAAGGATCATTTGCTCTTCAATAAAAGAACAGGAGGCAGCTCTATTGCAGGGACTATGCAGGACAATGGACCAAAGGCTTCCACCTAAGAAGCTTTACTACAAGTCCTATTGAAGCAGAAATATTGGCCCTGCACACAGCTCTAACTTGAATGGCCTCCCATAACTGGAACAACGGCATCACTGCATTGAGTCTAGATATTGTAGACAACTCATTGAACAACTGCACGTTATATAACGGAATTGTAGACTTCTAACATTGACAGAAAATTGCAGGGAATTGCTCCTATCTCTTAGAGCATTGTTAAAGGTGAGGAAATTTTTTGCCTAAGCGGAAAAACAAGTGGAACAAAAGAAGAAATGGCTTATTAATGGTGGGGAGATTTTGCTCATGAAGTGGGAAAAATGAAAATATCAATAGCATGGGATTTCTTTGCTTTTGGATGGGGAATTTTCGGTCAATCTTGACGCGCCACGTGGCTTTGCATGATCACCTTGTAATTATTTTTCAACGGTCATTCTTTTATATTGCTGATTCATATAAATAAATAAAAAAAATTACCAAGGGTCATAAGATTTCGTACAAACGGATATCCATTTTAATATAATTTAACACAAAAAAAGTAATTCTCATTTCTCTCTCTAATTTGCTTATGTACAACTATAATTACCAAAGTCAACTTTAAAAGGAACCAAGCATTCTGAGAGATGTTAGAGAGAGAAGCTGGAGAGCATTCCTCTCCAGTAAACACCAAAACCGCCCTCACGGCAAATTACAGCTTGACAGGGACCTCGCACTCCGTCCAGCAGCACCAACCGGTCCGACCAAGGGCAAAGAGTCAAACGCCAGCAACGTCGACAGTAAGCACTCAACAAATCCCCACACCTAGTTATCCAACCACCACACCACCACACCAAAGCCCAACACACAACAATGGTGCAAAAAAGTCATTCAGGGATATTGTTTCACTGGAAAACCCACTTACCCTTACACTTAACAAACCACCATCTCACTCACCAGCACTACCATACTCCACCACACCACCTCCACCAACAACCTTAGGGAATGACCTATTCTTACCAGTTTCCAAAGAAAAGTACGAGGAAATAGCCAAACCTTGGATAAACTCTGAAATTTTCAAAGTGATAGGGAAGTCATTTGAAAAGGAGTTCTTACGTAAAGAAATGCAGAGGATATGGAAAATACAGACAACAATGGAATTGCTCGCCTTGGGGAAAGGTTTCTACGCAGTTCATGGCTTAACGGAGGATACTCGAAGTAACGTTCTTGCAAATGGTCCATGGTTCATTATGGGGGCCCTCTTATGGACAAGGACATGGGAGCCATCCTTTAGACCATCCATGGCCAAAGTTGACATGGGTCCAGTGTGGGTCACCCTGCCAGAACTTCCACTAGAGTTCTACTCAAAAGAGATGTTAGAAGAAATTGGCCAACAACTAGGTACCCTAATTAAGGTAGACACATACTCGCTTAGAGGTGAAGCTCGAAGATTTGCAAGCTTGTGTGTGCTTGTACTGAAGGATACACCGCCAGCAAAGGGGATCTGGTTAGGAGGAATTTACCAACCGTTTGTATATTCATCAGGGGTGTGGTTCTGGTTCTGCCAAGAATGCAACGTGTTTGGACATGCAAATGACACGTGTGCAAAGAGAAGGGAAAGAGCCAACCAGAAAAGAGAACAACCTAATACCAACCATGGAAAACAGGGGTCGAGAATTGAAAATGAATCATGGGAGATGGTTGGCAAAAAGGGACGACGGATTAGTGTTAATCAGGAGTTAATTAGGGGGGACCAACACAAAATTAATCGGATTTTTCATGAAATACCCCTGAATTTTTAAAAAATTCACCAAATGCCCCTCGACTTTCAGAAATTCACCAAATGCCCTCCATTTTTTAACAAATACACCAGATACCCTTAATGAGCATTTTCTGTCAATTCCGTTAGATTTCTGTCAACTTTACCCTAATTAACTCTATTAATCCATATTTATCTAATTAACCTAATTAAATTTAAAAATTAAAAGACAAAAAAAAACTTATTTTCCTGTATTTTTTCCCCCTTATGTTTTGTTCTCACCATCTTCCATTCTTACTCCCAGATGAAAACCATGGCAGCCATGGTAGCTCACCATCATGGTCATCCCCTTTCTCTCTCTTGCTCCCCTTCACTACCCCTTATTCATCTCTCCTCTTATCTTCACCACCACCACCTCTACGAGCCCCTGCCAACTGCCTTTACCACCACCCGCCGGCGCTCCCTTCCATTCGTCGCCGCTCAATCTCTCTCCTCCCTCCTTCATTCTTCCTCTTCTCCTCACCATTAAAATCTGAAGATCAATTGCCTACTTGGGTATTCCATTCTTCGATCAATCCCCAATTTTTAATCTAAACAATTGAAAAAAAATCGATTTCAAATGTATTCAAATCTAAAAAAAGTAAATTAACAATAAACATAAGGCTCAAAATCAGTTGGTGTACATGAATAAAATCATTGTCTACCGCAATAAAAACAAATTAAAAAATTCATTATTGATTTACTTCACAAATATGTGATTTATGTGGGTGATGTTCTTGAATGGTTTGCGGTGGTTTGATGATAAAGAAAATCAAGGGTTTTTGAACAAGATCTTCAACCCCATCTTCCTGATTCGAAGAATTCATAGAAACTTGATTAGTTTGAGGTGGGATTTTGGAGATCAACTTCGCAACAAGATTGTTGTCAGAGATTCCGATATCGGTGGCGATTAACAAGCATGAATTGGGTTTTCATGAGTGAGGTTGATTGCAAAATTGGGTTTGATTACAATTGTGAAACCGAGGTGAGGAGGTGAGATAAAGAGAAAAGGAAGAAGAGTATGTTGAAGGACATTTTTTCTTCAGGAATAATTGAATTAAATTCTAAGGGGTTGATCATAGATTCATAGTTAAAGGATTTAAGAAAATGGAGGCAAAGAGAAGAGGAAAAAGGAGAGAGAAAGAGAATTAGTGAGGGGATCAATCTAATCTAACTGGTTTGTGGTGTTGGGGAAGACGAAGGTGAAAGCTTCAAGCTTGAACTATGTCTACAGTTTTGACTTTCAAGACAATCTTCCTACTTTGGGTTGGCAATTTGTTTTTTTTTTTTAAATAGTTAATTAGGTTAATTAGGAGTTAATTAGTTTAGAAGGAAAAACTTAACGGAAAAGTTAACAGAGCTAACGGAAAACTGTCATTAAGGACATCTTGTGTATTAAGTTTATAAATAAGGGTATCTGGTGTATTTGTTAAAAATTGGAGGGTATTTGGTGAATTTCTGAAAGTCGGGGGGCATTTGGTGAATTTTGCAAAAATTCAGGGGTATTTCATGAAAAATCCGCAAAATTAATACTAATCAAAGGTGGACCCCCAAAAAGAACATTGAGCCGTCATTTGCAGAAAAAGAAAACTATGGGGAACCTAAAGAACTTTCAAAACCCGTGCAATCAGAAGGTTCACTCATGGAACCTACGTTCAACCCTTTTTCTGTTCTTGAATCCCTAGAATCTAGGGAGTTGGAAGATGAACAGGAAGCTGAAACACTCTCTACCACCCAACTCATTACACGCAACCCTCACCCTACCTCGAAACCCAACACTCCCACTGCAACAACCTTACCCCTTAACCCAACTTTTACACTACCCCGTAATGATGGAAAAACACAGAACCCAACCCCCACTTTGAACCACATTCAAATAACCTTACCTTCCCAACACTCTCTCCAAAACACAAATCAACACCATGAATCCCAACCAGACAAATTCCCCACACTCCTCAACCGGAAGCACATCCTCAACCACATTGACAGCCTCACCCCCAAAACCTCCAAAAATGGAGTCAGACCCACCAATGATCCTTTGCCGTCCGGCGCTACCTCTGAAACCCGAAATCAACCTCCACAAGACCTTTTACCTTCTACCATGCCAATTCCACCTCCAAGAACTATCACTACGAGAAGTCAAGCAGCTGATTCTCAACCCGAAAAGTGCTCCGCCGGAGGTGGACGAATTGCTAATGTATACGGGGGAGGAGGACTTCGAAGTTGCTCACCTCCCTCAACTCTACGACGGCGATCACCTACCGCCGGCGATGGGAATATTTTTGGAATGGTTGCTCAAGAAAGAGGTCGGAGTCGAACGAGAGGAAATCGATCTCCTTCACAATCTGGGACCATGGATCGACCCTTACCCACTCCTCCCGAAGTGGAGACAATTCGCTCAACTGAGAAACGACCCGATCAGAGTAACGGCTGCATGCAACACCAATTCACTGATGGCCATGACAATCTTACCTATGCTGAAGCAAATGACCCTCCAAGTCAACTGGGAAGAGGTAAGAGGCAAAAGAAACCTAAGGGTTACAAAAATTCGGGCGATTCCGCAAAGGGAAAAGTGGATTTGTCCACGAACTCACGAAGAGATCGATCCAAGGTGGGAAGCTCAAACTGCAACGGTCAAGGCAATGAAACGCCAACCCCAACTGCCATATAATATGTCAGTTATTTACAGGAATGCAAGAGGGATAGGGAGGAAGTCCTTCAATCCAAATTTCCGCCATCTGATCAAAACACACAAGCCAGACCTAGTGATCATTTCTGAAACCCAAAATGGTCGAGCCAAAACCGCTAGAATTGTCGATAACCTGCCGTTTGACTCTTGGTACTTGGTCGAACCGGAAGGAACTGCTGGGGGCATTCTCCTGATGTGGAGGACTGATCGTATCAAAGTTCACATCATCAACGAGAATTGCCAAGGAGTCCATGGCCTTGTCGAGGTAACAAATAATATTTCCTTTTTTATTTCAGCTATTTATGCAAGTACAGATTTTGTTTTGAGGAAGAATTTATGGTTAGATTTAATAAATATTGCGACAGATATGGTTTTGCCTTGGGTTGTAATTGGAGATTTTAATGAGCTAATAAGCCAAAATGAAAAATGGGGTGGGAGACCTATTAACAGAAGAAAAGCGGCATTTTTTGCTCAAACAATGAGTACTTGTAATCTGAATGACCTTGGTTATAATGGCTCTAAATTTACATGGACAAATAAAAGAAAAGATTACCCGATACACGAAAGGCTAGATAGGGCATGGGGCAACTCTTTATGGGCCACAACCTTCCCAAACTCGTCCATTTGGCACCTACCTCGTATCACCTCTGACCATTGCCCTATCTTACTCAATCTTGACTCCCCCCCTCCTTTAGGGGGGAAAATACCTTTTCGTTTTGAACCAATGTGGATTTCAGACCCAACCTATCAAAATCAGATTCAACATGTGTGGGATTCTAATGGGGGGGAAACTCTAGGGAAGTTGGGGATTTTGAGTGATCACCTAATGCAATGGAATAAGGAAGTGTTTGGAAATATTTATGTAAGGAAAAAGAGAGTTCTAGCTAGGCTGAAAGGAACCCAAGAGTGCATTGATAATAACCCAGCCTCTAGATTTCACCAGGATCTCCTAATAAAACTACAGGATGAGTTTCTTCTCATCTTGGAACAAGAAGAGAGTTTGTGGCTTATGAAAAGTAGAGCGGACTGGGTAGTCCATGGGGAAAGAAACACCAACTTCTTTCATAGAACAGTCCAAGTGAGGAGACAAAGGGGGAGGATTAGACAACTTAAAAATGAGGTGGGGCAAGAAATTTCTGAACAGGGTGATCTTGTTAACCATATAAGACAATTCTACATTAAACTGTATTCCTCTGAGCAAATGGATTGTGATAGAACCCAACCAAGTAACACTGCAACTGTTAGTCTTGCCAACCCCCCCCCCCCCTCTGATTTGGAAATTCGATGTGCCCTTTTCTCAATGAAACCTCTGAAAGCCCCAGGGCCAGATGGGTTTCACCCAATCTTTTTTCAGAAAGCATGGGAAACTATTGGGAAGGAGATTTGTGATACCATTAGGAGCTGGTTTGGGTCAAAGTGTGTTCCACCACAACTATGTCATGCCCTTATTTGTCTCATTCCAAAGCAAGACCAACCAGAAACAGTCAAACAACTTCGACCAATTAGTCTCTGTAACACCCTGTATAAGCTAGTCACCAAAATCATTGTGAACAGGATTAAACCCCTATTGCCCTATTGGATTAGTGAAACCCAGAATAGTTTTATCAAAGGGAGAGGGGCGGATATTAATCTAGTTGTGGCCACTGAAGTACTTCATAGCATGAATAAGAAGAAAGGGAATTGGGGTTGGTTTGTTCTTAAAGTTGACCTAGAGAAAGCTTATGACCGCCTTAAGTGGAGTTTCATCCGTAGCTGCCTTATTAATTTAAACATTGATGAGCCTACTACCTCCTTAATTATGAATTGTGTCTCGAATGCTTCATCCTCGATTCTGATTAATGGGGGGAAAACTGAGAAATTCATTCATTCGAGGGGTTTGAGACAAGGGGACCCAATGTCTCCCTATATCTTTAATATCTGTTTAGATTATCTTTCCCAAATGATATTCAAAGCTTGTGAAGAGAAGAGTTGGAAACCCTTTGAAATAGGTAGAAAGAAGATGAATGTATCCCACTTACTTTTTGCTGATGATCTGCTACTGTTTGGAAGGGTAGATGACACTACAGCTTCAACCCTAAGAGATGTACTTGATAGTTTCTGTTATATTTCGGGTCAGAAAGTTAATGAGGACAAGAGCAGACTGATTTTTTCACCTAATACCCAGAGCCAACACAAAATTCAATTTCAAGATTTGATCAAAGTGAAGGAAAGCTCTTCATTAGGGTTGTATTTAGGTTTGCCGCTCTCTCACAAAAAGCCCACTAGGAGTTCTATTCAGTTTGTGGTAGAGAAGGTGAGGAAAAAACTTGCAAATTGGAAGGCTAGCTGTTTGTCTAGAGCGGGAAGACTTTGTCTTATTAGGTCAACTCTCAACACCATCCCAAATTACTATATGCAAGCTAGCTATCTACCTAAAGCCACTCTAAACGACCTAGATAAGATTAGCAATGACTTTTTGTGGGGGGATTCTGAAAATAAAAAGAAAATTCATCTTGTGGCCAAGGAAGACACTTTCAAACCGAAGGACCAAGGGGGGCTAGGAATCAGACCCCATGATAAACTCAATGTTAGCGCAATGGCTAAGTTGGGGTGGAAATTGAGTCAAGGGAAGGAAAACCTAGCATATCGTTGTATCCATGCAAAATATGTTCACACAAACCATGTCACGAAATTTACTAATGGGTCACCCCTTTGGAAGAGTGTAGGGAAAGGTTGGGATCTCCTAGCTTCTAATAGTGTGTGGGAGGTGGGAAATGGGGAAAACGTCCACCTATGGAAAGTGAAGTGGATAGGCCTTGACTCACTTAGATCGCTTATTCATGGACCATTAAATCGAGGGGAGGGGGACAAAAGATTATCTGAGTATATTGCTCACAATCAATGGGACTTCCAAAATCTTTCCTTTGTGCTCCCCCCATCCATTGTTGATCGTATCAACTGTCTCCCCAACCCAAACCCAACCGGGCCAGATAAGCCTTCTTCCCCCTTTGTTTATGCTAACAAGTTCTCCCTTGCCCAAGCATACAAAGCAGCGATCCCTTCCCTTTCCAAAACTGATGTCAATTGGCTATGGCAGGCGAATATTCCACCTAAATACAGCCTCTTTATGTGGCTAGTTTGGCGTGATCGTCTACCTCATAGGAAACTCCTTCACACAAGACAAATTCTCCCAAATCCAACATGTACTCACTGCCTCCAAAATGATGAAAATTCGATTCATGTGCTTCGTGATTGCCCAGTTGCTTGTACTGTTTGGAACTACACGCATCCCACACCAGATTTCTGGTTGGAGGATGGGAAACAGTGGCTGAAATCCAACTTCTCAAACACTCGTACTTATCTAGGGATTAAATGGAACTTGCTGTTTCCCCTCCTTTGTTTCGAAATTTGGAAACAAAGGAACAAATTTGTTTTTGAAGGCAAAACCCATGAACCACCAAATGTAGTCATTACTAGAGCTACCACTTTAGCTTTCGAATTCCTGAAATACCAGCCCCAAAGTGTTGCCCTCTCCCCTGCTAACCTCTCTCAAGCGGCTGATCTAAGAAAGAATGTCCATGTAAATGTTGATGCATCCTTTGTCAAGCATGATACTCCTTCTAGCATTGCAGGTGTTGTAAGAGATCCTAATGGGAAGTGGCTGTGGGACTTTACTAAGTTAACCTATGCAGTCTCTCCTCTCCATGCGGAACTACTGAGCATTCAAGAAGCTTTAAGAGTTGCACGAAATGAAAGCTGGGATAATGTTCAAATTCTTTCGGATTGTCAGAGAGCTGTTAATATGTTTCGAACTCAAAACCAAACAACTCACTGTTTCTCTACCATTTATGATACATGCAGGGAGTTGCAGGAGGAATTTACAGGCGTTAGCTACCACCATGTGCCAAGATCGCAGAATCAAGTAGCGGATGGCCTAGCCAAGCACTGTAGGCATGATAACTTAGATTTGAATGTAACTAGGACGTTTCCCCATCCCCCTAGTTACGTTTTGCAACAACTCCTTTTGGATTGTAATGAACTTTATGATAATATTTAAGTAATGCATGGGTACCGTAGTTAACCAAAAAAAAACTATAATTACCAAAAACTTAATTAGTCATCTTCTAATTTCTGTTTTTTTATTACGTTTATTATTATCATTGTTGTTGTCAAAAAGAGAAGCAGTGGGTAGATAGAGAGAGGTGGAGAGTTTTTCTCTTGCTCGTGGATAAGAGAGGGGTGGGGGATTTTTTTTTTCCGCTCATGGGACAAATGGAAAAGGATGAGTGAGAAAGTGGGTAGACAGATAGGGGTGAGATTTTTTTGCCCATGATTAAAAATGGTCTTACAGGAATAACAATCGAGTTTGAAGAAAGAAGCTCCAACAAAGTAGCAGATATTTTGGCTAAGAAACCACGAAATCCCAACAGTGCTTTTAATGAAATTTGTATGTGTGCACTCCCACTCCCACCTCCGGAATGTAATAACTTTATTTTGCTAGACAAACTGGGAACTTAACATTTCAAGGTCTCAAATGGCACCTACTTACTTAGAGCCAACCTTGGGAGATGACGTGATATATGAGTATACCCTAAGTCCGTGGTACACAATGGAGGTTATCTTATCACCGCTTAGTAAATGGTAGACAATAGACCTTGAACTATGAGGTTTTACCTGAATTACTGTGAAAAGACAGAATAATAATTCCAACTGTGCAACATAGTTTATCTTTTACTTTATGCCATAAACCCCTTCAGAACAGATTTCAGTCACCCTTCCCCTTTCTTGAGCTTCTTTGCAATTACGGCATCTTAATCTATAGTCATGATCCCTTACCTAATTTGCCTCACCCCATTCCACAAACTTTGACAAGTTAAGCAGTTCCAAGATCAACATCAAATCACATTGGAACTAATATTTGAAAACCAGTGTTAAACTATTACTCTTATACCTTGCACGCCGTCCATTAATCCATGTGCCTCTTATCTACAAACCCAAGCTAGCTCGATAGTGCATTAAGGAGTACTAATATGTAACTCTAAAACCAATACCTATTTCACACTCAAAACACTCTCCTTTCTACTCCACATTACGCTGCAATCGCATATTACTACCTGATCAATCAAATATAGCTACCCTACACCCACATTCTGAATTCACAATTCCCAGCATAATAAAACCACACACAAAGTCAATCGATATATGCAAAAATTGTAAGATATGATACCCAAAACAAAATATATTTAAAAGAACAAACAATTATTCACTTAAGTTTATCAGGAATAAACAAAAGTGCTAACTTTTGCAACAAATGCAGAAACTTGATTGGTGGGGGAAATTCACTTTTTTCACACAATAATCAGAATCAAACGCCAAATCAATAGAGATGCACATCAGAACTAAAAAGTAAACACCAAAAACAAAATTAGACAAAGAAATAGCAAACAATAACCAAAATTAATTCCCACGAACCAAAATTATATTTAAAAAATCAGAAAAATAACTTACAATTGCAGGAAACTGGGTTTGAAGGGGCGGAAGGAAAGGACCATTTGGAGGAGTGAAACTCAGGGGAACTGAAGAAATTTTTGATGGGTTCATTAGCAGGTCCTGAATCACCTAAACCATGGAGCCACAAAATGAAACTCCTGCTCCGACCTGCCGCCATTTTCTTCGGATTTGGGTTTGGATTATGATCCGGGATCGGGTTGGAACTAAAGATGAAAAGGAGGGTGATAAGGAGTGAGATTGTGAGCACTGCAATTGGCTTTGTTAGTAGAGATATTGACAATGGTATGCCTCCAAGCTTCATTTATCCTTTTCCATGGAGTTTTATGCTTTCTTTCCTTTGTTTTATGCTCCATTTATTTTCAACTAGACTTTAGCCCGTGCGATCCCAACGCGCGGATGGTACAGGCGCGTGCACCTAGATCTAGGTGCACCTGCACCAAAACGCAGAAAAATAAGAACAAAACGCAAAAACATAAAAAAGCAACAAAAAACATAAAAGAACACAAAAACATAAAAGAAAGAACATCAAGAATTAAACCACACAAATTCTTATTTACAATGGGTGTACAATAAATATTGTACATGGGAGTAAAAGTTAACTCAAACTACTTAAAAGTTAAGCTTATATATGTAAAAGTTATATACTTTTAGTGATAAATTTTTTTCATTTTAATAAAACTTATTTATTCAAATCACTAAAATTAATCATTTAACCCTTTAAAATGTTTATCTATCAACTTTTTTTTTACTAATATAAAAGTTAATCAAAAGTAGGTTAAAGTTACAAAAAAATGAATAAAAGTTATCTTGGTGTACAATAAATTTATTGTACACCTTGTGCGCACAAGACCTTTTGATTAAACCAAAAGAACAATAAGTAAAACAGGAAAGAACAATAACATTGAAAACCAAAAAAGGTTAAAACAACAAAAGAATGATTTCTCTGTCCTAATAGACTATAAAAAAATATGAAAAAACACGTAAAAGAACATAAAACACTAAAAAGAAAGAACATCAGCAATTAAACGAAAGAACAAATAGAAAAGAACAACCATATTAAAAACCAAAAAGATTAAAACACGTAAAAGAACATAATACACTAAAATGAGAGAAGATCAGAAAGTAAAGGAAAAGAACAAAAAGAAAAAAAGAAAAACACAAACATATTAAAAACCAGAAAGGTTAAAACAAGGAAAGAACGATTTCTCTGCACTTTTAAAAAGAACATGGCAAATGCAACACCAGACGCACAAAAGAAGAAAAGAACCAACGAAAAGAACAACAAAAACGTTAAAAAGTGAAAAAACCGCCAAAAAGAAGTTTTTTATTGAAATAATGAACGTGGCAAGAAAAAAACCGCAAAACAGAAGTTTTCCTATGAAAACATAAAACGTGGCAGTTAATTTCTCTCTCCTCAAAATCTTTTAATAAAAAAAAAATTAAATAAGTTACTTGTCTTTCATTTTGTATTTTAAAAAATTAAAAAATAGATTACTGTTTAAAAATAAAAAAAATAAAAAAATATAATTTAAGTATAAACAGTAATAAAAAACAAATTTAAAAATGCTAACAACAGATAATAAAAAGAACACAAAGGAGACTCAAACGAACATCATTTTCTTTACTTATAGGCCAAAAGAACAAAAAAGCGGACGAAAAGAACAACCAAAAAAAAAAAGGAAGTTTAAATTTGAAAATACTATAGCAGTTATTTTCTCTCTCTTCAATTTATCATATATAAATACATCATTGAATGCGACATTTATTTTTACTTTCACACTCAACGTACATGCAAAACCTCCACTCACCAACAATCAAAAAAACAGTGCAAAACCTTTCAAATTCTTGCAAATCCGAACTTCCCCAATTTGCAATTCTACTATTTTCACTCTAAAAACTTCCCCAATTTGTTTTTTGGAAGTGATAATCCGGTTACAAAAACTTGAACCCTAACAATTGAAAATGGGGAAATCGAAAAAAGGAGAAGAAGTTGATGCGAAATGTTCTATTGAGTAAGAATTCAACTTCATTTTTCTTTTTTTTTTCCTTGAATTTCAGTTTAATTTTAATTTTTAGAGAATTTCCCATGAATTTTAATTTTCTATAAAATTTCATTTGAAGGGATGATGTTCCTTTGACAACGACTTTATTGAACTTAAGAAACAAAAAGAAGAAAGAGAAAGAAATTACACCAACAATTGATGCGGATTTGTTGGAAGATATCAACAAAGAAGTTTCAGAAACGGAAGAAGAAGAAGAGAGCGAGTAAGTGGATTTTTTAAACAAAAACCTAGGTTCATTTACACCTTCTGTTTGTTCTTTTTGTTTTCCTTAATGTTCTAATTACAATAACGAAACCAAATACATTTTTTAACGAATTTAAAAGTAGATCTACATTTATGTGTTTTTTAAATGTATTTTAAGTCACTGAATCATACACTTAGAAGAACAATGGTATAGATTTAAAAGAACAACGAATGTTAACTCAAAAGAACAGTGGAAATTTAAATTAAATAAGTGGATCTATGTTCTTTTATTTATTTAGTATCAGTTCTTTATTAGCCTTACTTTTTGACGAACATATAAGCGTACCTTGATTTTGTGATGTTAAGCGTACACAGATTTATGTTCTTTTATTTATTTACTGTCTGTTCTTTTTATTAGCCCTACTGTTTGACGAACAATTCGCCCAAGTTAAAAGAACAACAAATAGACTAAAAAGAACAGTACAATTTTGACGAACTTAAACCTAGATCTATAATTTTGTTCTTATCTATTGAATTTGATCTATGTTCTTTTTTATCTATGTTCTTATCTATAAAAACTTAAAAGAACCAACTGTGCAGGTTTAAAGAACAATCAATGTAGACTCAAAAGAACAACCAATGTACACTCAAAAGAACAGTACAGTATTAATGTAGGCTTAAAAAGAACTATGCATCTAGAAGAAAAGAATAGTCCATGTCTACTTAAAAGATCACTAGGCATTAAAAGAACAATCAATGAAAATTAAAAAGAACAATGTGCTTAGATTTGATGAGATGGTGTTCTTTTTACTTGTTCTTAAATGTATTTTAAAAAATAAAGAACAATCAATCACGGATAAAAGAACAAACCATCTACATTTAAAAGACAAACCTAAAACTGTTGGCACACAGTAAAAGAACACTTAATAAAAGAACATAAGAAAAGGAACATATAAGCATACCTTGATCAACAGTTGAACAACATTTATCAACCACATCAACATAAATCCTCAGCAAATGATCACAATCCTCTTGAATTTCATTATCTCCTTCAATTTTCTTTCTACGAAAATTAGCAAATTGTATTTTTTCATCTCCTGAGAATTAGTATTCTGATTAATTCACTAATTCTCAAAAAAACAGGAACAATAATGCGAAAAGTTGGAGAGAGAAGAAAGTAGAAATCGCATTTCACTCTTTCTCTCTCCACTAGTAGAAAAAACCCTTATTGCAGCGGGCTTTTAGACCCCTGTTGCAGCGTACATCGTATGCTGCAACTGGGGGGCCTGCAACAAGTCTGAACTTGTTGCAGCGTACATGTTCGCTGCAAAAAGTGATTTGTTGCAGCGGGCTTTTAGATGTACGCTGCAACAAGTGCCAAAAAATTGGCAAAATTTTGGACTTGTTGCAGCGTACATATAAAAGCCCGCTGCAACAGACCCAACTTTTTGCAGCGTACATTTATTTGTACGCTGCAACAAGTCTGAATTACTCAATTTTTTGCAGCGTACATTTATTTGTACGCTGCAACAAGTCTGAATTTTTGCGAATTTTTTTTCCCTTGTTGCAGCGTACAACATATATGTACGCTGCAAAAAAGCACTTTTGGCGGGAAAATTCTAATTTTGTTTAGGGATACCTAGAGTGCCTTGCACCAAATATAGAAACCTGTCAAAACAATAATAGAATAACGCAACCTGTATAACAAATATAAAAACAACAACTGGAGTTTTGTATATATCCCAAAACCAAAAGTGCACATACCGATACATTTAAATACATTTACGTTCCAATTTCAACGTACGCATACATTTTAACATAAAAGATTGTTCTATAACATCTAAACCAACACGATCAAGCGCCATCAGGTCAATAATAAATACTTGGTGGTAAAAAACTTCGCCCATTGCTCACGAACCACATCAATTTCCTCACTAGCATAAGGCGCAGTCCTCGGAGTATAGACCTTACAAAAACAAAAAATTGATGGAGCATATATTAGATCGATTAAATGCAAATGAAATGTCACATTTTAACATTCAAGCAACTAATGACAATGTATTAATAGTCTATAATACGAATCAATTAGTTACTTAATTACCTCATCTAGCCGGCCTTCATAGTCATGTTGTAACGTGACTATCTCTTAAAATGCAATTTGTATCTTACAAGATTTTACGTGATACTGTTTTGATACCGATATCTATGATGATTTGAGGTCAACCATACAAATAAAAAATAAAAACAACGTTTGTGTTATAAATTATTGCCAACCAAATCACGGTTAGTTTTCAGTTTTTTTTTTGTTTTGAAAGCCATATGATATGATTTGATCATGAACTGAAAAATAGTTATAACTTATAATAATCATGTTGATTTCGAAAATTGACTTTTTGTGATTTTCATATTTTGTTTTTTGGTTTTTCAAAAAATGGAAATCAAGAAACAAAAAACGAAGGGCCAAAGTATCAAAATTCCAAAACCAGATTCACTGAAAACTCTTATTTCAAGCTCGTTCTAGACTTTACAAGTATTTCTGGTAGGCCACATAACATTGTTGGATGTTGACTAGGTGGTTGACTTGGCTTGTTGACTAATTTCTTTGCTCTGAGATGATCTTAATTAACTTGCAGAATCAAATTGTACCATCATATTCTATACACGATCTAACCATACAGTGATACATGTTCTATATTTATTTCCTCTAGATCATTGCTGATGAAAGTGCAGAAGGAATTTGTAAATTCTAACATGTTTTGCCTAAGTGGCTAAGTTTTTGCATATTGTTAAGACAAGGCAAAACTAGTAACTTACCTGCAGAATTTACATGTTTCATCATCGTATGGTAAGAGTTCTCCTTCAGAAACATCCAACTTTGAGCTAATGATCATCAACAGAACTGCAAATACTGCCCAGCTAGTGCCACATGTCTGTGTTGTTCCCATCTCCCCTTTTAGATTGTCAACCTGTCATATATTTTAGTATTGAACCCAAGTTCAAGAAATTAGTTGTTGATCATCTGCCTTTCAGAACCCCCCTCCAAAAACAGGGGTATTTTTTGGCACAAGATCATCTACAAGTACATCTTTTGTCCCACAGACACACATTGATTTTGAAAAGATATAATCTCTGATACTTGGCAACATCGAAGAAAAAATAAGTATTAAACAAATCTAGAATTTAAATGCAACAGTTCATCACAACATCTTTATTCTGCTATAGAGTCCATGTGACTTATATAAATAAACTAGAAACTGAAGAAATTAGATCAAAATGGAAGATCCAGTGCACATAGCCAACAAAATGAAAACTAGCTTAATATTTACCTAAATTTAGTAGAATCAAATATAGCCCCACTCTTATTTGCACGTTCTATAGTGAACTTTTCAACTGCAACCACACAAAAATGTAATCACTCAACAGTAGTTTACAGAAAAAAGGCATCTATAGCAGCAGTCCAGCAAACTAATATGGGGAAAGACCAAGAGTAACTTACCAAGTTGTTCAATAGTGAAAAATTCATTATCTGTACCATCCCCCCAGCCCAATAGTGATAAGTAGTTTACCATTGCCTGTGGCAGATATCCCATCTCTCGTTTGATACATGCAAGAATGGGATTTTAATGACTGTATCAATCCAGACAATATGCTAGCATTATAAAACTATTTTATTCACCACAAACCTGACCCACTGAAGTTGCACCATGACGCTTTGACAGCTTGCTTCGATCAGGTGCAAGAATCAAAGAGACGTGTGCAAAGTTAGGCATAGGATACCCTAGGGCCTGCAAGTACAGCATGAAATTATTCCAATATTCAGTTTCCTCAAAAGTAGGAACAGATACATGGACATCCTGATCAGAGATCAAGAGAAATTAATAAATGACCCATTAAACATTTAAACATCACCTTGTATATTAAAGCTTGCCTCAGACAAGCGTTTATGGGAACCATGATTTCCCTTTATATTATCATTTATCCAACAGTTCATCAAAAAACGGACATACGCCCTAAAACAATAAGCTAATTATATTAGGAAATAGAAAGCAATTTAGAGACATACCAAATCCCCGGCCACCCTGTCCACCTCTTCCTAAACCTCTCCCTTGGCCAAAACCATAAGTATGCGAACTGCATAGTTTACATAACATTCCAATTAGTACATACATATTTTTACTCATGGCTAGACATAAAATAACAACCATAGTACAAATAGAAATAAAGTCTCACTTCTGCCAGTCTAAACCAGAATTTTCAACTAAAGCCTTGATCTTGTTGTCCTCGTCAGCTTTGCTTGCAGAAATCAAATCATGTACTGGATTGCTGGAATGTCCTGGTGTTATCTCAGATTCTCAGGGATAGTATCATGTATACTACTCCCGAATTCATCATCCATTACTGAAGGTCCAAACTGAATAAAATAAAATAAAATAAGTCATTAAATATACATGAGAGGTTGTAAGTCTTGTGACGCATATTTAACCATCTGAGTAGTGGATTCATACATCTAAAAATCTTGAAGAATCGGCAGATGTGTTGTTTCTTTTTGCAGGTTGATCATCCTTAGTTTGATTTTCAACTTTCAGCCTACATAAAAAGAAGAAATTCCAGTTCATCAAACAAAGCCACATCTAAACTAACAGTTCTTCAAAATAATGCAACTCTTTCAGAAAATACAATAGACAGCCTTGAAGAAGGTAATCAATAGTTTTTCTTTGAACACACCAACACTGGTTATCTTAATAAAACAACAACTACTGATGACAACACAATAATTCAAGGTAAAAAAGGACAAGGTTAAAACAATACTTTCGGGAAAAATAATTAGCTCATAGTATTCAAAATCTATAAGAAATACCAACACTAGAATTTCATATAGCAGTGAAATTACCAACAAGATGCCAACAGAGAAGCAAGACTAACCTCTGTGCTTAGGTGCTCCATCTCTATAACTACTAGCACTGTAACTGCTGCGATGGTCTGATGATGATGATTCTCGTCCACCATGAGCGAATTCCACCTGAAAGTATAAAAACACCAATGTAAATGATGCAAGAGTTATCAGACAGAAAAAGAAGCACATGTAGACAAGAAGTAGAAACAAGGTTCCAAGAATACCTACCCGCAAAGGATGTCCATCAAAATCATAACCATTTCGACCGTGCACAACATCTTTAGCATCTCATTCATCTTCAAACTGTAAAAGATGGTTAAGAATCAACAATAACAGTCCGACAAATTAGAGAAATAACACAATATTAAACATGTCCAATAAATAACACAATTTGGGCCAATGAACAAACCCTAAAAACAAATTGAACAACGAATTGAAAAAACCCTAAAAACAAATTGAACAAACGAATTGAACCCTAAAAACGAATTGAACAAACCCTAAAAAAGAATTGAAAAAACGCACAAAACCCTAAAAGCGAATTGAACAAACCCTAATTCTTAAAACGAAAATCAGATAAACGAATTGAGCAAACTTAAAAGAGGGGACAGGGAAGATTACTAGCCGCGGCGAAGAGGTTGACGGAAAATAGGACGCGAGCAACTTTCTTTCTTGAAACCACCGGCGCGAGCAAGCTAAGTTTTTCCTTGGAACCACCGGCCGAGCAAGCTAATAGGTGGCGACTAGCGAGGAGGCCAGAACCACCGACGAAGAAGCTAGATTGACGATGAAGGGAAAGGTTTTTTTTTTGAGGGGACTTCGCAGGGAAAGTTAAGGGAGAAGAAGGGAGTTGAGCGCGAGAGATGCTTAATTTGTTTTGAATTAGTTATTCAACGAATATTGCAGCAAAATTTGTTTTTACCCGGGTTATTGCAGGGGGCTTTAAAATGTACGCTGCAACAAAAACGAGCTATTGCAGGGGGCTTTTAAAATGTACGCTGCAATAAACTTTTTCGCAGGGAACAATTAAATTGTACGCTGCAACAACCCTTTAAAGGGTTTGACCCGCGTTGACCGACTGGTTGTTGAAGCGTATTAATACATGTACGCTGCAACAAGGGGGCTACAACAGGGGTTTTTTCTACTAGTGCTCTTAAATTCTCTCTTCTGTTGAGAGAAAATAAAACCTCTCATTTTTCTCTCTCTAAAATGTGTTGCTAAAATTATGAAATGATGAATGAATGGAATATGGAGGACAAACATTATTTATATAGTATATGAAAAAATAAAAAAAATCAGATGAATAAGATATTGTACAAGGGTGCAGGATGAGAACTGTGCACTTGTTTTTTGTGTTGTTCCTTTTTTCATAATATGTGTTCTTTCCAAAAGCATAGCTGTGTTCTTTTGTACACGACATGTTGTTCTTTTTCCATTACATGTGTTATTTCAAACATTTTTCTGTTGTTCTTTTTTCATAACATGTGTTTTTGGTGTTGTTCTTTTTTTCATGACATATGTTTTTTCATTATAGACTTTCCAAACAAAGGAAAGCATTGCAAGAACAACAGAAGATGGTGCAAGCACTTCAGGAAAAGCTGCTACAACAGGAAAAGCAGCTGGATCTGATTGAACAAAAAAAGAAGGGTGGAGAAGGACAAAAAAATTCCAGCAAAGATCCTGAAAAGCAGGAAGAAACTGAAAAGAAAGAGCATGAAGTAAAAGTGCATGAAGAAGTGAAAGAACCTGAAAAAGAGGAGGCTGAGGTAAAAGTTCCAGAAGAGCTGGATGAACCAGAAAGAAAAGAAAAGAAAACGAACTTAAAAATTACTTTGAGGTATCATCTGTGTTTGTTAATACTATTTCATATTTACATTGTAGTTGTTATTTTCGTTTCTTAAACATACTTTTGCATTTATGTTTTTACTAGAAAGAAAAAAGACGGAGAAGAAGCTGGTGAGGAACCTGAAAAAGCAAATGGAAAGTCTTGGAAATCAATACCAAACAGGAAAAGGACAAGGTAACTTACATAAATGGTGTTCTTTTTATTTTCTGTGTTTTACTTTTTTTTTACTACTTATGTTCTATTGTTTTGGTCAACAGAAGTCAATTGCTGAAAGAAGAATTTTCCGATCTTATCAAAGAGGTAAAGCAGGAATTGGAAGAGGCACATAAGAAGAAGAGCTTGTTGCCTGCTGAGAAAATTTCAACAAAAAAAGTTGCACCAAATGCTAAGAAGGGGAATGGAGTTACTTTGAAAAAGACTGCAGCACTTAAGGTAAACTTCACATTACCCTTTTTGTATATCTTTTTATTTACCTTAATGTTATATTATAATAGAGATAAATGTTGTGTTTTAAATAAAGAATGTTCTTTTTTTCCTGTCTTGTGTTCTTTACATCATCATTTATGTTCTTTTTTCATTCAGAGGGGTAGCAAAGTTAATCAGATAGTTGTGAGGGAGGTTTATAAAGACGAGGAAGATGAAGAAGGAGGTGAAGAAGAAGGTGAAGAAGTAGAAGAGGAAAGTGAACCCTTAATGAAGAAGGGGAAAAATGTAGTTGAGAAGGTCAAAAATTTTCTTAAGTTATTTGTTCTTTTTCTTCCTTATAATGTTCTTTTACTCCCTGACTAATGTTCTTTATATTTTTTCTTTTTTCCAGAGAGCAACAAGAAGTAAACAAATTGTTGTTTCTGATGAGGTCATGGAGGTGGTGGATGATGAGAAACCAAATACTTTGGTTGTTGCCAAACCAAAACCTGAAGAAAGGAAACTAAATCTAAGGCAAACTCCGCAATTGATGATGCGATTCTTGAGGGGAATTGCATCTAATGAACCAGATGATATAAGAAAACAACAAGCCATCGTGGAGTTAGGCTTTGGATCTCTTCTGCATCTTGACATCCCACAAAACGAAAATCCATTCCCGTACGAGTTGGTTAGGAATTTCAACTCGTCCGGCCGGTCCTTGCATCTACCAAAGTCTTCCCTTGATATTACTGTAGAGGATGTATACCTGGTGTACGGTATACCTATTGGAGGAGCTCCGGTCGTGGAATGGACTGATGAACAAGATCCTGAAGTGTTGAGGGTTTTTGCTGAATTTTGGGCATACTGGAAAGTGAAGTCTGGATGCCCAAAATTGAAAGAAATGGTTGAAAAACTGATCAAAGATGAGACTCCAGTTGATGATAACTGGAAGAGATCTTTCCTAGTGGTTGCAGTTAACACCTGCATTAAATCCACTACTAATTTATCGGTATACATCAAAATTCCTTTGTTTCTCATTAATGTTCTTTTGTTTCTCATTAATGTTCTTTTGTTTGCGTATTATGTTCTTTTAAATGTTTATTAATATTTTTATTGTTCTTTTATTTGTTTGTCGAATTCCATGTTCTTTCTTTCTCTTTCACTGTTCTTTTATTCTGTATGATGTTCCTTTCTTTTCCATTGAATGTCCTATTGTTGTACTTTCCTTTATATGAATGTTAGTTGTGTTCTTTTCAGTTGTATTCAATATTCTTTTGCTCTTCTTTCATTGTTCTTTTCATTCTCTCTAATGTTCCTTTATTTTCTATTGAATGTTCTATTTTCTTATTCTATTTAAAATCATAATTAATGTTCTTTTCTTTTATATTTTTCTGTTTCAAAAGCCAAACTTCAGATTCCTAGCAAGCACTGTTGACTTGGAGCAAGTGAGGAATCTAAATTGGTGCCAGTATGCATACACCAGCCTTCTTGGGGCAGCTATGTACTGGAATGTGGACCGTAGCAGATGGTTTGCTGGTCCACTACCATTTCTAATGGTAAATTTCAATCATTAAGCTAGCATTTCCCTTTGTTATATATATTAATTTCATCTTCTTCTTTCACCTAACTAACAATAAATTATGTTGTTATTGTTAAATTAGGTATGTTATTTCGATCGGGTGCAGATCATGGAAGAGTACCCTCCAAGGATCTTCCCCCTAATTACTTGCTGGACAAGAGATATGATAAGCAGCAGGGTACGCAATGACAATGCTACAGGCTTCGGACATGGCTTGATTCTGGACAGAATTCAAGGTCCACCTGAGCTACAACTGTACAGGGAGGAGATGGAGCTGCTCAAACAGCAAAAAGCACTCAGTGAACAACCACCACCACTTCTTCTTCAACACACACAACAACAACAGCAGCAACATGATGAACAACCACCGCAGCAACCACTGCAGCAACCACAACAGCAACATCAACACCAAGAGCCTAACTGGTCCACAAATGATGTGCCCAGAGAACATCAAGGTGCACCAGTGACTCAACTCGGGGATGACAAAGATTTGCCAGAGCAACAGGCAGACCCCAGTGAGAAAGCAAAAGTCCCTTCTACAATTGAGGTAAAAATTAAATTCACTCAACAAAACCATTGCATTTATTTTTTCAACGTTTTTGTTGTAATGTTCTTTTTCCTCCAACAAATGTTCTTTTACGTCCTCAATATAATCTTTTTTCCTACCATGTTTTTTGCTTTCTGTGTTTATGTTCTTTTTATCAAAAACTAGTTCTTTACGTTCTTTTACATGTTCTTTTAAATGTTTATTCATGTTATTTAAGCATGTTCTTTTTTCTTAAAAAGATGTTCTTTACATTTGAATATGTTCTTTTATATGTTTAAGCATGTTATTTACATGTTCATTTATCTCTTTAACATGTTCTTTCGATCTTTAACAATGTTTCTAAGCTCCACATGAATGTTCTTTTAGGAATCTCTCTTGTTCTTTTTTCCATTCGAATGTTCTTTTTATTTATCCAGTCCTTATTGTTGTTATTGTTAAATAGGAATTCCATGCTGAATTCACTAAAACCACTACTGAACTCAGTAGTGTCATGAACAAGTTCAACGACTTATTGTCGTTGTCCAGAAAGTTCTTTGACACTACTATTGATGTCAAAAAAAGTCTGCCATTCAATATGGCAAAAATGTGGTCAACATGCTCTGGAACTGAAATTCCAGTTACTTTTGAGAAGGGAAACTCTACAGAAGAGCGGCAAGAAGGAAGGAATACTGAGGAGATTGGTTCAATCCTCAGTCAAGATAAAGAATTTTTCAGCTCAAACTACTTCACAATACTATTTGAGGAAGCAGTACGAAAGGCAACAGAAGGAAATGAAAGAAAGGAAATCGAGGAATCTGAGGATGTTCCATTTGATTTGCCACCATTTTTAACACCTCCGATCATGCCTTCCCAGCCTAATGTATTTGTTGATTTGACATTGAAGCTTAGAATGGTTTCCGATTCAAATCCTCCTCCTCAGGCACACGACTTTGAAGAGGAAATGAGATTAGAAGCAATCTTGGCAAACAAAACTTTGACTGACACTACTACAAAAATGGGCAAAGAGATCCCTTAGAAAAGACCCCTTGTTCGACATAACGGGTCTCTTCAATATAAAAGATCTATTATTATAGATAACGGCTCTCTTTTAAGTCGAATAGGCCATTTAAAATTAAAGGACAAAAATAAGAGACCCGTTATCTTATTTAACGGGTCTTTATTGCATAAATAAAATTATTTAATTAATATAATATAAGAAACAATAGACCTTCTATGTTAGTTAACGGGTCTCTAATGTATCAAGGACTCACCACCTTCTCGTAAAATAATGTTTAAAATAATTTTAAAAAGCAAAAGAGCCGTCATTTAACATGACAGGTCTCTATTTTCTTTAATTTCCTGGCGCCACACTTTCTCAAAACCCAATTTCACCCTAGCTATTTTGTCTTTGCCTCTTTCTTCTTCTTCCCTGGAACTCACCACAACTAGGGCACGATAATTTCTCGAACTCACCCCCATCGGCGAGTCTACCACCGGAGAATTACGTACGGTTGGCGACATCAAATACCACCGGCGACCTCAACACAGTCGTCAGAGAACTACAAAATTAGGTTTTGTTCTCATCTCCCTCTTTTTCTCTTTAATTTATTGTTGCGAATTTGTGAATTTCGTGTGCTTTATTCAATTTTTTAATTCAATTTGTAATTTCTTCTACAAGTTAGGTTCTTTTTCCTGAAATTTTCAATTTCAACCATGGAATTCGGTTTTCTAAAATTTCAATTTCAACCATGGAATTCGGTTTTCAATTTCCCCTGAATTTCTAAAATTTCAATGGTTTTCCAGTTTTATGTTGAAAGTGTTTTTCCATGTTTGTTGAATACTGTTTTTCTAGAGTTTCTTGGAATGGGTGAGGCACCGATCTACAGACTCAATTTTTGATGTAGACACTGGAAACGTGAGTCCAATAGTCTCAGACGAAGGTCGAGTCCAATAGTCTGGGAACTTAGAGAATTATATCTTTAGGTTTTGGTTGCTTTCTTCTCTCTGGTTGGGTTGTCTACTTTTTTTAAGTGATTGAGTTATCATCTGTTGTGTAAGAATTGATTGAGTTATTAGGCCGTCTTGAGTTCGAACTGTTTGGATAGGAACTGAGATCACAGTTGATGAATCATGAATGATAGTTGTTGTTACTGCATTTCGGACTAGCTTGTTTTAATTGCTTATGCATATGCACATTATGTGTTGGCAGGGCAAAAAGGGTGTGTGGATAAAACTTCCCATTGAACTTGCAAACCTTGTTGAAACTGTGGTCATGGTATGCCACAGCAGGGAAACACAAATAAAGGAAATTAGATTGACATCGATTAGTTCTGCATATCTTTTGAGTCTGAAGTCGACAAGATATCAACTTTCCAGTCTACTTTGTGGATTTGTAGCTTTCATTCTGTAATCATCTTATGTTGATTATAGGAAGGCTTTTGGTATCATCTTGCAGAGCCAAGTTATCTAATGCTGGTTTACTGGATTCCTGAAACTATTAATACACTCCCTGCAAATGCTACACATCGTGTTGGAGTTGGTCCTATTGTCTTAACAGAGAAAAGAGAGGTATGCAGTGTTTTTCCTTGCCCCTAAGATTCTTCTACATAAAATGATCTATATCTATAATTCTGTACAGCGCATTTTACTGTCCTGCAAATCAGTTTTATTGCCCAACTACAGTGTTCTAATTCTGTATAGCGCATTTGACTGTTTTGCAAATCAGTTTTAATGCCCAACTACAGTGTTTTAATTCTATATAGTGCATTTGACTGTCCTGCGAATTGGTTTTAATGCCTAACTACAGAGTCACTCATCTTAGTCGTAATCCAGAATTCCAGATAGCTTATTTTCTATGTTTTACTTTGTATTTCTAGTTTAATTGAGCTTGATCAGCCGGTGTTTGTAGATGCTTGTAGTACGGGAAAAGAGTGGTAGACTTCGAGGAACAGGTGTCTGGAATATCCCTATTGGAATCGTGGATGAGGTATATTGCTAAGAGACTTTCACTCTCCACTTCCAATTTATTGTTGCCTTGTGCATGTTGTAAGTTTCTATAGGTTATTTTTACCATGTACAGAGAGGATATATGTGCAGCAGCCATCGGAGAAGTTAAGGAAGAGACAGGAGTAAGTGGTCTCTTGATATCATATACAAAGTATTTTTCTACTATGGAAGAAGACTCCAATTTTTGCTAATTTAATTCTGCCGCTTTAGGTTGATGCAGAATTTGTCGAGGTAGTAGCTTTCAGGTATGCCCAATATATTAGGCTTAATTGGATAGGAGCTCCATTGATATTTGGCTGCTTTTGACTTTCTACTTGCTTATCCTTGTTACTTTGGGGATTGTGCACTATCAATGTCATCCACAAGGCTGAGCCGTCTTATGCAGGTCATCCATATCCACAGGAGTTCTGAATGCTGGCACTTCTATCCATCGGGAAGCCTTGTCTAGCCTTTCTTCTCGACTGCAAACATTGCAGGTAACACTGTATGTTAACAGCGTACATTTTTAGGGGGCGGATGAATGAGTACATGATAAACTTACCATAACATATTGTTCCTTGATATGGTTTATATTAATCGAGGTAGTAGCTTTCTGGTTCTGGGCTAGCTAACCATTTTCTTATTCTTTACTTAGATTTTGTTTTTGATAAAATGTTTGAAAAAGATCAAAACCAGGAAATCCATTCTCTGCGGCAAAATTTAGTAAACTATACTGCATGGATTTACAGAAGTGTACCATAAATGAAAGGGATATGTTATTAAACCTTATTGATTATACCAAGTAAAAGCGTTTCCTCCAAACTTGTGTCTTATCCAAGCACTACTAATGTTGTCACACACCACTGCAACGTCTAACTACTACGAGCCATCATCAAATGCTGAATTCACCCATTAACTAGGTTAGTTATGAAACCTCATGACTTGGAACTTCTTAATTATTTATGTGCAATATACAACATAGCTCCTTTTTTGTAAAATAATTTGGGGCATGAAAAAGTTCAGGAGATGATTGTCATGCAAGATATTCCTGTTTTTAGATTTAACTACTGTATTTGTTGTATCAGGGGTTAAGGACCAAAGAGATTGACTATTGTTTGGTACTCTCTAATTTAAATTAAATTTTCATTTTCAGCATGCCATGTACCTTTAGTTTTGTTTGTTCCATTTTCAGCTCTTGTTTGTAGGTGTTTATGATTTGACCAGTAGTTCGATTTTGAACTGAATTTTATGTTCTGCATTTGAGTTCATGTACTGATTTTTTGACGTCTTAACTGGTGTTATGCTTCTTTCTAAGAGATGGCTCCAACTCCATTTACTGATATTGGCAAGAAAGCCAGAGGTAATTTGGATATTTTTGTTTTTGTTAATTGTAACTTTAACTGGTTTTATGACGTTTGTATTTCGTTTTATTTTGTGTAGATTATGATATTATAATTGTATTTGGTTTAGATTCATTTTATATTTTTATTAGATTGGTAATACTTGATTTGGTGAATATATTTCAATTATTATGTGTTTGGAATGATACTCACCATTGGTCAGGAACTTAGGATACATATAAGCTAAAGCAAAATCAGTTGTTGGTATATCATTGTTCCGAACGAAATCAGTTCCAATAGTAGCTCAAAATACTGGAATTTATTGCGCATATTGTTCTAGTTTTCTAGGAGAAGCTTTGCATAGTACATTACTGCAGTCGGTATGAGTACGTATTTGAACCTTATTCCGAGCAGGTGAGTGGAAAGTCACTAAACAAAGGGGAAAAGGTTTTTTTTCCTAGGGAACTGCATGGTTGATGTTTTTAGTTTCTAGAACTATTAGAAGTATTTTTATGTCACAGCTAACATATTAGGCAAATAGACCCTTGATAAATTTTTCTTGATTACATGTTTTTCCAGTTTAGAGACGTTGGAAGAGTTTTACAATGATCGAGTATAACAAAACACACATAGATACAATGATCTTACACGCAATTGATTTTGCGCGTTTTTGTTTTTCTTTTTGAATTTTTTCCAGTTGAACATAAAAAATCTTTGCTTTGAGTATGATACGGATCAATATTATCAAGCGTTAGATGCTCTGTGTTGATGTAATGTTTGATCTCTCTTCTTCCCCGATTCATATTATCAGTATTGTTTGAGAGTTTAAAAAACCTCTTTCCACGTGTTGTAATTTGTTCTTTTTAGCAGATTACTTT
Source organism: Spinacia oleracea (assembly GCF_020520425.1). Taxonomy (NCBI): domain Eukaryota; kingdom Viridiplantae; phylum Streptophyta; class Magnoliopsida; order Caryophyllales; family Amaranthaceae; genus Spinacia; species Spinacia oleracea. Next base: position 90,881,266 of record NC_079491.1, on the reverse strand, counting down.
CTAATTACTATATGTTGGTGTTCACAGAAATATGGATCTCAACAAGGGATCGAGGTTCTCTCCTGTGAGGCATACACTATTTGATCCTGGTGGTCATAGATAAGGTACATGCAACCTACATTTGACTCAGATGTATTACTTAAAACTGGAGCTATATTATTAACTGATGATGAATTTGCTCATTTTGAGCTCTTTCTATTTGGTTGAATATTTGTTTTGGCTAATTCCTTGAATCGACTTTTTGTAAAATCTTTCAACAGAATGGGGTAATCCACCTCTTACTTATAGTCATTTATGAAGATTACTGGTTAGCTCTCGTCAATTTGGGTGTACGACTTCAGAGATATACATAGTATATTTTTTAGTGGGTTTATTTAGGTTGTAACGAGATTTTATTCCTGTAGTTGCACATTTTTTGTATTTTTAGAGGTAAAATTTAGATTTATATATGAAAGTTACAATCATGAATGAGTAATTTGTAATTTTGTGTAGAAGATTTTGGATGTAATATTTGTTTATTTTTCGGTTGGTAATATAAGCAATTATCAATATGCAGACATGTCGGCATAAATATTCTTTTTTTTTAAAATTAAAAATTATCAAAGAGACCCGTTAGGGGAAATAGGGGGTCTGAGTTTGTTGAATTAAAAAAATAACAAAAATTCAAAGAGACCCCTTTTCTTCCATATGAGATCTGAATTTAATTAACAAAGAGACCTCATATCTTTAAGAATGGGTCTTTTCCCCTTCTTAATTATTTTTTTAATGCTTTATATAACAGACCCCCTTTCTTGCCTAAGGGGTCTCTTGTTTCTAACAAAGAGACCTCCTTTAGATGAGAGGGTCTCTTAATCAAAGAGACCTCTGAGATAGAGACCTCCTCAAAAGGGGTCTCTTATGCCATTTTGGAAGGGTCTCTTTGCCCATTTTTGTAGTAGTGTGAACGTGATTTGGAGACAATTTCAGGGGACAACAAAGATGAAGCTGAAAAACAACAGCCACCTACAGAAAAAACTGAGTATGCGTTCTTTTAAAACAGCTCACATACACATGTATAATAAATATGTGACTGTTTCTTTCATTATTCACAATGTTCTTTTATAAACAATTATTTGTTTTTTTATTCGTTTGATTTATTCTTTTTATTAATTCTCTGTCTTTATACAATTATTTAATGGATCATTTGTTTCTTTTATTCGGAATGTTCCTTTCATATATTTCTTTATGTTCTTTCTATATTTACTTTAATATCTTCCTACTCTTAATATTAACTTATATGTTCTTTTTCATTGCACTTTTGTTCTTTAATTCTTCTCATTATGTTCTTTGTTCCTCCTCACATGTTCTTTTCTTATTTTTTTGTAATACACAGAGAACCTGAAAATGTGAGATCAGATATGGAAGGTTTAATCCAAGGAGCTGAAGATGGAAAACCAATGTCTCCAACCGTTAGAACTGAAGACTCCGAGTTTCAGACTATGGAAGGTTTAATCAAAGGAGCTGAAGATGGAAACCCCATGTCTCCAACTGTTAGAACTGAAGAATCCGAGTTTAAGACTCCGACTGCCGCTGAGTCGCAGACTGAAATGGAAACTCCATCAATATTCCTGAAGTAAGACTACTGTATTTTTATTAAAATATAATTTTCATAATCTTCAATTTAATGTTCTTTTCTTTCTCGCTTTTGTTCTTTTTATTTATAGTAATATATTCTTTTCTTTCCACTCTTTTAGCACTCCAAGTGCGGTTTACTCGCAACCAGAAAATGCACCTACATCTATGAACATAGAGTATGACTACTGCATTTTATTTTATAAGTTATTTTTCGTTTATTATTACAAGTTATTTTTCATTATCATTTATAAAATGTTCTTTTCTTTTCACTTTGTTGTTCTTTTTATTGTTAGTCTGAATTCATTTTTCCCTCTAATATGTTCTTTTTACTTTATAATGTCTTTGTTTTCATAAGTGAGGAAGAGGATCCAGATAACGTACAAGTACCTAAACTTGTTAAGAGAAAGAAAAATGTTCCCCTCAAGTTACTGTCACCCTTCTTAACTCAGTATTCACACCTACTGGTTGGGGAAGAACAGTTGAATCAAAAGGAAAAGGACATGCGATGCGTACTGGATTATGCCTTTGGAAAGGGAAGACCAACGTAAGAATTTTATACTATTACAAGTATTTGAATGTAGATGTTCTTTTTGTACATATTCTTATGGAAATTTTATTTTCATTCTTATAAGAGTCAGGTGTTGTACACTGATGATTGGAATATAGTTACCAGAGAAGAGTTTCAAACCCTAGGTATATATTTAATTATTGGAATTTAAAATGTTCTTTTAAATGCTGTTGATGTTCCTTTTACTCATATTTTTGTTCTTTTCCTTTAAAATAGCTCCCAATGTGTGGGTGATGAATAATGTTATTGACACTTTTGCAAGAATACTGAATGATGATCCAGATCAAAGTGTCAAGAGTAACTTGAAGTTCTATTTCTCTACAATCCCTTTCGTAAGTTTTAATATCACTAAAAAATCATATTTTCGTACTTCTTCAGTTATTTTTATTATATAACATATATTTAAATTTTTATTTTTTTTCGGTGCAGAATATGCTCTGCCAGAATGAACCGTATGGTGGATCACAGGATAGTCAAGCAACCGAGGGCATGTTAGGTTATGATACATATGACAATTCATAAATCATGCGGAAAAACCATTTAGCCAGGAATACATATTATTTACACATAATCATATAGCATAGTTTAGATGCACACTCTTTGTTGCGTGCCTTCCCTAGCTGCGCCCGAACCGAACAAGAACAAGTCTTTAGGACTCCAAGTGTCGTCCCTCCGTAGATAGTTCACAGCACGTCCGGATCCGCCTTAAGATTGACCAACTAGAATCGCACTTAAGGTACTAAAGATTTTCGGCACTTATAGTCAAGAAATGTGTCTGAATTTTCTCTCAAAAACTCACTTTGAATACTTGAATAATCTATAAAATATGTGACCCTAGGCACCTATTTATAGAGTTATGGAAAGGGTTTTGGAATCCTATTAGGATACTAATTTATTTAATTATAACCCTACTAGGACTCTAATTAAATAATCATTATCTAATAGTTTTAGGATTTAATCATACTTCGAATCCCGATTGCTTCAGGATTCCCGCATAAGCATTGCACGAGCACCGTACACCCGCGCAAGCCTTGCGGCCCACGCTAGGCATACAGCGCTCGGCCCACTGCTGTGCTCCCGCGCGCGCGCCTTAGGCATTGGCTGGGCCTGGCCTTGCGCTGGGCCTGGTCGAGGCTTGGCGTGCGATGGTGTGGGTTGGCTCGCTGGGCGACGGCCTGGCTTCGTGCTGGGCCTTCGTCTAGCGGGCCTCGTCCGATGCTAATTCGTACGATACGCTTCCGATTAAATTCCCGATTCCGGAATTCATTTCCGATACGAACAATATTTAATATTTCCGATTCCAGAATCAATTTCCGTTTCGAACAAATATTTAATATTTCCGTTTCCGGAATTATTTTCCGATTCCGATAATATTTCCGATTCTGACAATATTTCCGTTTCCGGCAATATTTCCGATTCTGGCAATATTTCCATTTCCGATAATATTTTCCGATACGTACCATGTTTCCGTTTCCGGCAACATCTACGACTTGGATAATATTTATATTTCCGATACGATCCATATTTCCGTTTCCGGCAATATCATCGTTTCCGGAGTATTCATTTCTTGCCTGTGACGATCTCAGCTCCCACTGAAACCAAGATCCATCGATTCTGAATATCCATAGATGGAGTATTTTAATGCCATTAAATACTTGATCCGTTTACGTACTATTTGTGTGACCCTACGGGTTCAGTCAAGAGTAAGCTGTGGATTAATATCATTAATTCCACTTGAACTGAAGCGGCCTCTAGCTAGGCATTCAGCTCACTTGATCTCACTGAATTATTAACTTGTTAATTAATACTGAACCGCATTTATTAGACTTAACATTGAATGCATACTTGGACCAAGGGCATTATTTCCTTCAGTCTCCCACTTGTCCTTAGGGACAAGTGTGCATTTCCTAATTCCTTTGTCGCTCGATGCTTGCTCTTGAACATAAGGTAAGAGTTGTCATCCTTATTATGTCCAAAGGTGTTTCTCGGTTTCAGAGTTCAACTGATCAAATAAACAGATAATCATAGCCTATGATTCATCCGAGCACGGCCATGCATTTCACAGTTTCTAGCTCTCCGAGTGGCCTTGTACAACTTATAAGCATCTCATCCCGATTTATGGGAGGACAATCCCAATCTTGCGATCTTGAGATTAGACTTCGTTTGATAGGTGATTACCTGAGCGTTGCCTTTATAGCCTCCTTTTACGGTGCGACGGTTGGTCAACGTCAAAGCAACCAGTTCTCAAACAAGTAATCTCAAATCACTCAGGTATTGAGGATTTAGTGTCTAATAATTTTAATGAAATTTACTTATGACAGATTTTCATCTCTTACAGTAAAGTTTCATAGGTCTTGTCCGATATTAGTCTTCCCAAAGTAAGTATCTATGCAAATGATTATGACATTGCCATGTCCACATAGTTCAAGAAACAGAACTACTAGTCATCTTGCATTCTAATCGTCTAACGTTTTCTATGCGTCCAATTTTATAGAAAACTCCGACTAGGGACCATTTTCAACCTTTGACTTTCAAGTTCACTTGATAGACATTTCTTAGTCACAGGACTGGTCCTGACAGTCTATCTTGAATATATCGTCAAATTGAAGGGACTCATCATTTAATAAACCACAAATTAAATGGAAAAATGAATTCTTTTCATTTATTGTGAATGATTAACCAATAATGTTTTACAAAGATTTAAACTCTAAAACTTTAAAACATTAAACAGAGACATCAAAGCCATTCTCCAATATGCTTGATTCCCAGAGCTGCAGTGTGCGACTTGTGCTTCGCTTGCGGCAGAGGTTTAGTCAATGGATCTGATATGTTGTCATCAGTTCCAATTTTGCTTATCTCGACTTCTTTTCTTTCAACGAACTCTCGTAGAAGGTGAAATCTACGAAGTACATGCTTGACTCTCTGGTGGTGTCTAGGCTCCTTTGCCTGTGCAATAGCTCCGTTATTGTCACAATACAGGGCTATTGGTCCTTTAATGGAGGGGACTACACCAAGTTCACCTATGAACTTCCTTAGCCATATAGCTTCCTTTGTTGCTTCATGTGCAGCAATGTACTCCGCTTCAGTTGTAGAATCCGCAATGGTGCTTTGTTTAGCACTTTTCCAGCTTACTGCTCCTCCGTTGAGGCAGAAGACAAACCCAGACTGTGATCTGAAATCATCCTTGTCGGTTTGGAAACTTGCGTCCGTATAGCCTTTAACAATTAATTCATCATCTCCACCATAGACCAGGAAGTCATCTTTGTGCCTTTTCAGGTACTTCAGAATATTCTTGGCAGCAGTCCAATGCGCCTCTCCTGGGTCTGACTGGTATCTGCTCGTAGCACTGAGTGCGTACGCAACATCCGGGCGTGTACATATCATAGCATACATTATTGAACCAATCAATGATGCATATGGAATCCCATTCATTCGTCTACGCTCATCAAGTGTTTTTGGGCACTGAGTCTTGCTTAGAGTCATTCCATGAGACATGGGCAGGTAGCCTCGCTTGGAGTCTGCCATCTTGAACCTATCAAGCACCTTATTGATATAAGTGCTTTGACTAAGTCCAATCATCTTTTTAGATCTATCTCTGTAAATCTTGATGCCCAATATGTACTGTGCTTCTCCTAGATCTTTGATCGAAAAACATTTCCCAAGCCAAATCTTGACAGAGTTCAACATAGGAATGTCATTTCCGATAAGTAATATGTCGTCGACATATAATACTAGGAAAGCAATTTTGCTCCCACTGACCTTCTTGTATACACAAGTTTCGTCTGCGTTCTTGATGAAACCAAAGTCACTGACTGCTTCATCAAAACGTATATTCCAGCTCCTGGATGCCTGCTTCAATCCGTAGATTGACTTCTTTAGCTTGCATACCTTTTTAGCATTCTTTGGATCCTCAAAACCTTCAGGCTGTGTCATAAACACAGTTTCTGTTAAAACGCCGTTTAAGAAAGCAGTTTTGACATCCATCTGCCATATTTCGTAATCGTAATATGCAGCGATTGCTAACATTATCCGAATAGACTTTAGCATTGCAACTGGTGAAAAGGTTTCATCGTAATCCACACCGTGGACTTTCCTGTAACCTTTTGCAACCAATCTAGCTTTGAAAACTTCAAGTTTCCCATCCTTGTCCCTTTTCAGTTTGAAAACCCATTTGCTTCCAATGGCTTGGTAGCCATTTGGCAAATCGACCAAATCCCATACTTGGTTTTCAGACATGGAGTCTAATTCAGATTGCATGGCTTCTTGCCATTGCTTGGAGCTAGGGCTCGTCATAGCTTGTTTGTAAGTCGCAGGTTCATCACTTTCAAGTAATAGAACGTCATAGCTCTCGTTCGTCAAAATACCTAAGTACCTTTCCGGTTGAGATCTATATCTTTGCGATCTACGCGGGGTAACATTTCTAGTTTGACCATGATTCTCACCAGATTCTTCTAAAGATCTCTGAGTTTCATCCTGAATGTCATCTTGAGCATTCTCTAGAGTTTGTTGTTCGGCTCGAATTTCTTCGAGGTCTACTTTTCTCCCACTTGTCATTTTGGAAATGTGATCTTTCTCCAAAAAGACACCATCTCGAGCAACAAACACCTTGTTCTTAGATGTATTGTAGAAGTAATACCCCTTTGTTTCCTTTGGATAGCCCACAAGGATACATTTGTCAGATTTTGGATGAAGTTTGTCTGAAATTAATCGTTTGACGTATACTTCACATCCCCAAATCTTAAGAAAAGACACATTTGGAGGCTTTCCAAACCATAATTCGTATGGAGTCTTTTCGACAGCTTTAGACGGAGCTCTATTTATAGTGAGTGCAGCTGTATTTAGTGCATGTCCCCAAAATTCTAATGGAAGTTCGGCCTGACCCATCATTGACCTGACCATGTCTAGCAAGGTTCTGTTCCTCCGTTCCGACACACCTTTCCATTGTGGTGTTCCAGGAGGAGTCAATTCTGATAGAATTCCACATTCTTTCAGATGGTCATCAAATTCATAGCTCAGATATTCACCGCCTCTATCAGACCGCAGTGCCTTAATCTTCTTGCCTAATTGATTCTCTACTTCACTCTGAAATTCCTTGAATTTGTCAAAGGATTCAGACTTATGCTTCATTAGGTAGACATAACCATATCTACTGAAGTCATCAGTGAAAGTGATAAAGTAGCTGAAACCACCTCTAGCATTTGTACTCATTGGTCCACATATCTGTATGGATTAAACCCAATAGTTCATTTGCTCTTTCTCCAACTTTAGAGAAAGGTTGCTTTGTCATTTTGCCAAGTAAACATGATTCGCATTTACCATAATCCTCTAAGTCAAATGGTTCTAGAATTCCTTCCTTTTGAAGTCTTTCTAAGCGTTTCAAGTTTATATGGCCTAATCGACAATGCCACAGATAGGTGAGATCTGAATCATCCTTTTTGGCCCTTTTGGTATTTATGTTATATACTTGTTTGTCGTGATCTAATAAATAAAGTCCATTGACTAATCTAGCAGATCCATAAAACATCTCTTTAAAATAAAACGAACAACTATTGTCTTTTATTAAAAAGGAAAATCCCTTAGCATCTAAGCAAGAAACTGAAATGATGTTTTTAGTAAGACTTGGAACATGGAAACATTCTTCCAGTTCCAAAACTAGCCCGGAGGGCAACAACAAATAGTAAGTTCCTACAGCTAATGCAGCAATCCGTGCTCCATTTCCCACTCGTAGGTCGACTTCACCCTTGCTTAACTTTTTACTTCTTCTTAGTCCCTGTGGATTGGAACATAAGTGTGAGCCACAACCTGTATCTAATACCCAAGAAGTTGAATTAGCAAGTATACAGTCTATAACGAAAATACCTGAAGATGGAACGACTGTTCCGTTCTTCTGATCTTCCTTTAGCTTCAAGCAATCTCTCTTCCAATGCCCCTTCTTCTTGCAGTAGAAGCATTCGGATTCAGAAGTGGGTTGACTGACCTTCCTCTTTACAGATTTGGCGCCAGTTTGCTTAGTTGGGCTGGCCTTGTCGCCACCTTTCTTAGCATTCCTCTTCTTTCCAGATTTCTTGAACTTGCCCCCACGCACCATAAGCACATCCTGCTTATCACTTTTGAGCGTCTTTTCAGCGGTCTTCAGCATACCGTGAAGCTCAGTGAGCGTTTTGTCCAGACTATTCATACTGTAGTTCAGTTTGAACTGATCATACCCGCTATGAAGAGAATGGAGGATGGTGTCTATAGCCATTTCCTGAGAAAATTGCTGATCCAGCCGACTCATATTCTCAATGAGTCCAATCATTTTGAGAACATGTGGACTTACGGGCTCGCCTTTCTTAAGCTTGGTCTCAAGAATTTGCCTATGAGTCTCGAATCTTTCGACTCGAGCCAGATCTTGGAACATGTTCTTCAACTCACTGATGATTGTGAAAGCATCTGAGTTGATGAACGTTTTCTGCAGATCCGCACTCATGGTGGCGAGCATTAGACATTTCACATCCTTGTTGGCATCAATCCAACGATTGAGGGCTGCCTGAGTGACCCCGTCGCCTGCGGCTTCGGGCATCGCCTCATCTAGGACATACTCCTTTTCTTCCTGCATAAGAACTATTTGCAAGTTCCTTTGCCAGTCAAGGAAGTTTTTCCCGTTCAACTTCTGCTTTTCGAGAATTGATCGAATGTTGAATGAATTGTTGTTTGCCATATTAAAAACTACAATTGAAAAGAATAAACAAATAAATAACCATTCACAGTTTCTCTTAATAAACTTAAATTCTAGCATGCATGCATAATTCAATGTTTATTAAGCATTTTATTCAAGTTATGTGTTCCGGCAGGTGTGAATAAAATGATTCCAAGATCCTAAAATCATTGAAGAACTAAGCACAGTTTGTCGACTTAATCCTAAAACATCTTAGGTAAGCAAAAGCCTTTTGCTAATAGTCTAGAAACTATTCTTGGTTGATAGGTACGTCTAAGAACTTATTAGGTAAACCTATCGATTTTGCCACGACATAAAAGGACTCCTTACTTATATCGTTGAGTTTCACCAAAACTAACATGTACTCACAATTATTTGTGTACCTTGCCCCTTTAGGACCAATAAGTAACACCTCGCTGAGCGAAAACTATTACTAGATTGATGTAAAGGATATCCAAGCAAGTGTATATTTTGGCATGGCACCTTTTAACTCAATTTTTAAGTTTGGAACTTAAGGCTCTTACTATGTTGGTTAGATTTTAAGTGAACTAAAATCCTTAATCATGCAACATAATCAAGCCACAATCTCATGCATAATTAAGACATATTTAAAGCAATAAATAACTTAAAGCATGCATAAGATAAATGTGATCTAGTATGGCCCGACTTCATCTTGAAGCTTTGACTTCAAAGTCCGTCTTGAAAATCTCCGTGGGAGGCACCATTTTCTTCAAATAGGATAAGCTATAACTAATTACAACTATTTGATGGTACGCAGACCATATTTGAATTGAAAAATAACTTTGGTACTTTAGACCAATTACATTCAAATTAATGGTGCGTAGACCATATTTTCTATCCTATTTGGGCCATACTAGTCACTTCATAACCTGCAAAACAGTACATATACAATATATACCATTCACCCATTCATTATCATGAATGGCCCACATATCTGGTTAGTAAAACACATTATGCATCACGTAAACATTTGCAGCAATTAATCAAGGGCACCAATAATCTACCAATTATTCAGTCCTTATTAATTCTAATCAAGTTGTTTTAACCTTAAGGATTTGTAGACCTAATCAAGAGTTTGTGACTAAAAGGGCTCCCACTTAAACCAATAAATTCATATGCTTTACTAATTTTAAACATAAAAATGTATTTCTAGTCTAACCGGAAACATACAAATTTAATTAAAATTTAAAGCTCATATAAATTTATAATTGAATCCAAAAAGTTTAATTTAATTTCAGTCGTATTTAAATTAATTCATGATTTTAATTTTAGTAAAATAATTAGAATAAATAAAATTTATTATAATTACAATATTCAAAATTAAAATCCAAGAAAATAATTTAAATTATTAATTTTTAAAATTAATTAAAATTACGTAAACTGAAAATTTCAAATTAAACATTCAAAACGATCTAATCGCAACGCAAACACCCTACGCATCGCACGCCTATGGGCCACACGCACACAGCCATCGCTGGCCATGTGCGCGCAGCCCATGCGCTCGTCGCATAGCTGCTGCATCTTCCCATCGCAAGCCATCGCACAAGTGGTGCTCGCTGCGCGCGCGCCAGCGCTCGACGCACGCGAGCCATCGCTCGCTGTGCGCGCTCGCCAGCGCTTGCTGCGCGCGCTCCAGCGCTTGATGCACGCGAGCCATCGCTCGCTGTGCGCGAGCAATTGCGCGCGATCAACGCTGGGCGCAGCGCTCGTGGCACGCGAGCTTGCGCTCGCTGCGCGCGCTTGCGCGAGGCAGTGCGCGTTGTGGCGCAGCTCGCTTGCTGCCCACACGCGACTGCCATGCCTTGCCTTCGCCCATGCCCATTCATCCATAGCTCGTGGCCCACGACACAAGGCAGGGCTGCTGCCTTGTGCTCGTGCACCATGCCCCTGCTCATTGCATTCGTGCCGCACGGGCGACGAGCTCCCTTGCTCGTCGTCGCATGCCCGCACTATACAACACCCCTTAAGGGTAACACGAAGCGTCCATTGCTTTGTGCGTGCAAGTTATATGAACGAATCGCATAAAAATTTAAAATTTATATTTAAAATTAATGACAAATTAATAAATTAATATTAATTTCATAATTTTAGGGCGAAAAATCGAAAATTTATTATTCAATTGATTTCCGATTGTCATGGATTCAAGCCTAGGTCATAAAAATTTAAAATTTATCATAAATTTACAATTTTTATGGTGGTTTTTAATCATAGGTTTCTAATGAAATTATAATTAATTATGAAAATCAAATTAATTCTAAATTATTCTAATTTTCAACAAATCAATCATAATTACAAATTAGATTGCATAATTAACAAGGCTAGGCATTCAAACTTGTTAAACATATACAGTAGGTCAATCAAAAATTCAAGATTTATCAACAAGAATCGCAAATATTTAATTTAACATCTTAAATTTACGAAATTTTGCATTCGAAAAACTAAAAGCTTCGAAAAGTCATAGTTAGGCTTCGAATTTGAGAATTCTGGGTTCGGCAGAAAAATACTATTTTTGTCAAAATTTTAGAATGCCTTTTACATGAGGAATTGAAACAAAAATCACTCGATTTGGATGAGTAATGAAGAAACTGCCGAAAAACTGCGTACGTATAATTAAATAAACGCAATTTGCAATTAATTAACAATTACGAAAATTAATCACCCCTTTTAATTCTTGCAAATTTGTAATATTTAACCATGTTCATGCAATTTAGATTATGAAAATAATAAGAGGCTCTGATACCACTGTTAGGTTATGATACATATGACAATTCATAAATCATGCGGAAAAACCATTTAGCCAGGAATACATATTATTTACACATAATCATATAGCATAGTTTAGATGCACACTCTTTGTTGCGTGCCTTCCCTAGCTGCGCCCGAACCGAACAAGAACAAGTCTTTAGGACTCCAAGTGTCGTCCCTCCGTAGATAGTCCACAGCACGTCCGGATCCGCCTTAAGATTGACCAACTAGAATCGCACTTAAGGTACTAAAGATTTTCGGCACTTATAGTCAAGAAATGTGTCTGAATTTTCTCTCAAAAACTCACTTTGAATACTTGAATAATCTATAAAATATGTGACCCTAGGCACCTATTTATAGAGTTATGGAAAGGGTTTTGGAATCCTATTAGGATACTAATTTATTTAATTATAACCCTACTAGGACTCTAATTAAATAATCATTATCTAATAGTTTTAGGATTTAATCATACTTCGAATCCCGATTGCTTCAGGATTCCCGCATAAGCATTGCACGAGCACCGTACACCCGCGCAAGCCTTGCGGCCCACGCTAGGCGCACAGCGCTCGGCCCACTGCTGTGCTCCCGCGCGCGCGCCCAAGGCCTTGGCTGGGCCTGGCCTTGCGCTGGGCCTGGTCGAGGCTTGGCGTGCGATGGTGCGCGTTGGCTCGCTGGGCGACGACCTGGCTTCGTGCTGGGCCTTCGTCTAGCGGGCCTCGTCCGATGCTAATTCGTACGATACGCTTCCGATTAAATTCCCGATTCCGGAATTCATTTCCGATACGAACAATATTTAATATTTCCGATTCCGGAATCAATTTCCGTTTCGAACAAATATTTAATATTTCCGTTTCCGGAATTATTTTCCGATTCCGATAATATTTCCGATTCTGACAATATTTCCGTTTCCGGCAATATTTCCGATTCTGGCAATATTTCCATTTCCGATAATATTTTCCGATACGTACCATGTTTCCGTTTCCGGCAACATCTACGACTTGGATAATATTTATATTTCCGATACGATCCATGTTTCCGGCAATATCATCGTTTCCGGAGTATTCATTTCTTGCCTGTGACGATCTCAACTCCCACTGAAACCAAGATCCATCGATTCCGAATATCCATAGATGGAGTATTTTAATGCCATTAAATACTTGATCCGTTTACGTACTATTTGTGTGACCCTACGGGTTCAGTCAAGAGTAAGCTGTGGATTAATATCATTAATTCCACTTGAACTGAAGCGGCCTCTAGCTAGGCATTCAGCTCACTTGATCTCACTGAATTATTAACTTGTTAATTAATATTGAACCGCATTTATTAGACTTAACATTGAATGCATACTTGGACCAAGGGCATTATTTCCTTCAGGGCAAACGCTTAGAAAATTTTATTTTAAGTGTACGCCATGAGTATGTAACTGCTGGTGTGAAGTCTTTGAAGGGATTCCATCTGGTAAAATTATAAAATTGTTCTTTTCTTTTTTACATATGTTCGTTTTCCTTTGTTTAATGTTCTTTTCTCTGCTTGTAGTTGTACTTTCCAGTTTGGTCTGGTGATCATTTTTATCTCATTGTAATCAACCAAAAGGCGAAGAAGGTGGAGATCATTGACAATCTCTCCTTACCTGAAGGAATTACATATGATGATAAATATAAAACATTTGCAGAAAGAACTGTAAGTCTATTTGCAGAATTTCCTCTTATATATTTTATTTGTTCTTTCCTTTGTTGTTCTTTATTCTTTTACTAAATTAAATGTTTTTTTTTCCTTCCTTTGTTGTTCTTTGTTTCTTTGTTGTTCTTTGTTCTTTGTTCTTTTACTAAGTTAAATGTTCTTTTTATTTCAGTTTGAAGCATGGACAATATTTTGTGAACAAGAAGGACATCCTTTGCGGAAGGCACAGATTTCAGCATATGAAATTGTGTTGCTTGAAATGCCATGGAAAAACAGAACAAACAAGACTGATTGTGGGGTATATGCAATGAGGCATATGGAGACCTACAAAGGCAACCAGACTTGGAATTGTGGCTTCAAAAACACAGATGAAGATGTAAGTAAATTTTGAATATATGTACGTATATTATTTTAATATATAATCTTTTATTAATGTACTATTTTATGTTTTCAGAAGGACTTTATTTGCAAGCTGAGAATGCGGTACGGTACTGAAATCTTATTATCCGTTCTGAACAAAAGGCATGAGCTAACGTATCTGGCATTGAAGAGAGCTAATCAAGTTGAATAGTTGGTTGTTTTCATGAAGGCAGAATAATAGTTACCTTTTATTAGAAGTATGCTTTAAAAAACAATGGTATATTTTGTAGATGTGGTTATTGCTGGAGTTATGGGTTGTTCTTTTAAACATGTGTGGTGTTCTTTTGGAAACAATTAGATGTTCTAGTAGTTGCAGATAAGTAGTTTGGATATTTTAAACAAGTATTTCAATTAAAGGTTCAAGTTCTTTTCAATCCCAGACCATGTTCTTCTATATCATGGGATATGTTCTTTCCTTTCCAAAATTCTTTTTATTCTCTTTTAGTAAGTTCTTTTCACATTTAAGCATATACTCCTTTATGCAATAATTTTGCAATCCTAATTGCACAAAAATCAAAACAAAAATAAGAATATATACAACTAAAAATTCTCATTTCAAAATATTGATTGAGCGAAACATCAGTAGCCCGTAAAAATATACATCAAAAGAGTAAAAGAACATTAATGAGAATACAAAAACAAATGATTAAAAACACAACAAACTAAAAATCAAAATATTACCAATCGTAAATGAATCTACAAAGGTTGTATGTGTACTCCAAAATAATCATCTGGAACATATGCTTCCAATTGTGAATTTGAAGATGTTGGATGAACCAAAACCCCACCAACAGGTTAATTTATGATACACTGATAAAGAACAAAGAAACAATAAGGAAAAAAAGAACATGATTAAGAAGAAAAAAGAACAAAATAGATAATAAAAAAGAACAGTTCAAAAAAGAACATAATAAACATTAAAAGAACAAATAGATGTTCTTTTAAAAAATGAACTGTTTAGCAAAAGCACATAAACAAAAAGACAAAAGAACATATAGAAAGAAAAACGAACAATGATAAACAAAAGGAACAAACTAAAGGAATAAAAGAACAAATAGATTATTAAAAAGAACAATTTGCCAACAGAACATAATAAAGTAAACTAAAAGATCATAAACAAAAAGGATAAATAGAACATAAAAATGGAAAAAAGAACAATGATAAACAAAAAGAACATTCAAAAGTAATAAAAGAACAAATAAATGTTTAAAAAGAACAGTTTACCTGATCAGTAGACTGAGTTTCCTCCCTCAAATTATCAACATGTCTTTCTCTTCTCTTGTTCCAACCTTTCAGTTTATTGCGTTTCTTCTCAACAATTCCTTTAGGTCTCACATTCCTCTCATTAGCCTTTTCAGTCCCGTTCTTAATCTTCCTCTTTCGCTTTGGTGGATTTTGAATCATTGTTGGAATGACTTTTTCAGCAATCGGTTCCACAACATCCGGCAAAACTGTGTCTGTTGAAGGCTCAACGACATCAAGTAGAGTTTCTTCTCGCACATACTTGTTTGATACATTACCATCCCCTTCAACACCACCAATATACTCCTTTACTTTGCATGACATATCCAACACACCCAAATCAATAAGCTTCCTTGCAGCCGGACAATGTTGAGCTTCATTTATAACTTTAATGCAATTTCTTATGCTTTGCATCCTCCAAACTGAAGCAGAAACAACACTTACTTCATTATCTCTATCTTCTCCTTCTTCAACAATCGTGTTCATAGCCTTTTTGGTCCATCTCTTCATAATGTATTGTTTGGGAATCTCTTCAACATTATGGACAATGAAAACTCGAAGAATATGAGAACAAAGAACTCCTATCTCTCCATATGATAGTACAATCAACAACCATCTCTTGCTCATTAAACATCACAACATGTCTAATAAAATCCTTTGTAGGATGCCCAACAATGTACTTAGAAACTGGAAACTCATAGGAAATGCGTTGACACCTCAAACCAATTGCTTTGATGAATCGTTGCTCAAATATCAAATATATTGCAATGGTATACACATCCCGCGCATGCAAACATAACATGTTATCCGCACATGCGTAATATCTATTTCCAGTAGAAGAATTATAATCTCCCTTGTTCTCCTTACTTCTCCATTCATCAATTACATCTAAAAAACACTTTTAAAAATCACATAAACCATTCGTTTTATGCAACCTCCTAGAAATAGAATGATTTGTAGTCTCACTCCTTTGAGAAGACAAAACACCCCCAGAAAACCAATCTTTGTTATATGCAAGACACCATTTCTCCTTCAAACTATTTAATCTTATTATCCATGAATGTTTAGCGCAATTGTAATCAGCCAAAAGACTACAAAAGAACAAACAAGGAGAACAAAAGAACAATCAGAGACACAAAACGAACACCCTGAGTAAAACAAAGAACAAATGAAGACAAAAAAAGAACAATATACAGTACAATAAAACTTGAAAAGAAAGTACACACAACCACAGTTCAAGAAGTATGGACTCTATTAAACAAAGAAAAGAACATTAAAATACCAGATTAAAAGAACAAGTTTCATCAACCATGAAAAGAACACTACTTAACATTACAAAAAACATGTTGTCGAATGAAAAGAACAAAAAAAAATTTTAAATACTAATCAGTCTATTAGCAAAATAATTTTTACCTATTCCAATAATGCTCGAACTCAGCAACTGTGTCAGTATATTTCAAAACATAATCAAACCGACGTTTGAAACCTTCTTTGGCCATAACACCTTTGATGTTTACAACAACATTTTCCCCAATGTGCCATGTACACAACCGATGCCTCGATTTTGGAAACACTTCCCTAAAAAAACATAAACCAAAAAAATAGATAAAAATATAAATTAAACAGAAAGACAAAAGAAAAAGAACATAAAAAATAGTACAAAAATACAAAAGAACAAAAATGTTTGATGAACGAACATACAAACAACCTAAAATAACTTTACCTTATAGCCTTGTCCATGGAAGAAGATTGATCAGTCATGATAGTCACAGGTTGCTTCCCTCCCATTGAAGTCAAAAAAGAATTAAAAAGCCAGTCAAAAGTACCTGCCTTCTCATTCAATATAAAACCCACTCCAAACATGATATTTTGAGTGTGAAGATTCATTCCAACAAAAGGCCCACAAATCATATCGTATTTATTAGTACGATAAGTTGTACCATGAATCAATAAATCACCAAAAGCTTCATAATCAGACCGCATTCTTCCATCTCTCCAAAAAAAATTGATCACTGATTCTCTTCATTCAATTGAAAATCATAATAAAAATCATGTTCTTTAGCTTGCCTCATAGCGAACCATCTGATCAACTGATTTGAATCACAACCATCCAACTTTTTCTTCTTTTCTGCCAAAACAGCAACATACGCGTCAGGAACAGTGAAGCCTAAATTCGCCTCACCACCAACTTCTTTCCTCATAGCTCTAAGAACATCAGCAAGCTTCGTGCCACTACAACTAAAAGTAGTAAGAAAAACCAATTGTTCTTTTGAAATGTGCCTATGTGACCTAATAAGGTGTCTCTTATTAGCAGGAACCATTGAATGGTTATGCAGACGGGAATGTTTAGAAAGAACATACACTCCAGTTTTCTTATCAACATCAAACTGAACTGAAGCCTTGCATCCAGTTCTCCTATCAATTTTTTTAAAGGATTTAGGCACAACACCATCTGGATTTTTAAACCCCTCGTATGCACAAACAAAAAACCGTTGTCGAACTATTCTAGTACCACTTCTATACTCCTTTTTACCCTTCCTAGTACCAAAACCATTCCTAAATGCATGACTGTTGTATAACTCATACGCCTCATCATCATCCTTAACTACACTTCCCTCTAATGAAACTGGTTCTTCAAAATCTGCATGACGATAAAAAAGAACACAAAGAACATCATAAATATGATAAAGGAACAAACACAAGACGTAAACGAACATTGTGATAAACAAGTAAAAGTACAATTCATGTACCTTGGCCAACAACCACATAGGATTCTGGATCCTCATTAGCATCATTTTGTTCTGAATTATTAACTGCATTATTTAATATATCTGGAAATTTATAAAATAAAAAAAATCAGAAAAAGAAAAGAACAAAAGAACTTAAAAGAACAGTAGCCATTAAAAAGAACAATGCACCAAGAGTAAACGAACAATCCATGTAGACTGAAAAGAACACTAGGCATGAAAAGAACAATCAATGAAGAGTTAAAAGAACAATCAATTAGTCAATCAAAAGAACACATTAAAACTTAAAAGAACAATTTGGGCAGATATAAAAGAACAACCAATAAAGAATCAAAAACAACAGTACCTATTAGAAAAGAACAATGCATCAAGAGTAAATTACACACTCCAACTAGACTGGAAAGAACACTACGCATTAAAAGAACAATCAATAAACAGTTAAAAGAACAATCAGTTTTGTCAATCAAAAGAACACATTAAAACCTAAAAGAACAATATCGGCATAATTATCAACAATCAGTTTTGTCAATCAAAAGAACAATGTAAACTCATAAAAACATAAAAGAACAATCCGTGCAGATATAATAAAAAAACCAATAAAGAATCAAAGGAACAGTAACTATTAAAATGAACAATAAAAATAGAGTAAACGAACACAAAAGGTGACCGAAAAGAACACTATGACTTAAAGAACAATCAATGAAGAGTTAAAAGAACAATCAATAAAGAACAATCAGTGTTTATTTGAAAAGCTAAATATAATAAAAAGGAACGTCTCAATACGTATTCTAAACATGTTCATTTGATACTGAAAAATGTTCTTCTGAAAGGATACAATGTTCTTTTCTGCAAACAGACAAAATCAACGTATATTCCTTAAATATAATAGTTATTACAAAATCAGTTTCACCACATAAATGAAATAAATGCGAAATCAACGAAAAAACCAATTCGTAACCTTCATTATCAACAATCACCAAAATCAACGAAGAATGAGATTCAAAATTAAATTAATCAAACTAATTACAATCACAAAAAACATAAAAAGTACGATTATTATGAAATCGAAATCATAAAATCAAAGAAAAATGCAACTCGTTATTACAAATTGAAAGAATACCTTCGTAACTCTGATTTTCAGCTGAAGAATTCAGATGAGAAGAAGAAGAATCATTCGAAATTGATGTTGAAACAGAGAAATCATGGAATATTTGAGAATTTTCCATCAGTTTCTCTCTCTAAAAAAAATTTATGCACAAATGTAAGATTTCTCTCTCCTATTCACACTTTTTGAATTCAAAATTATGAAGCCCAGACATACAAATACCCGCAAAAAGGAGCGAACAACAAAAAAAATCGCGAAAACTAAACAGGGAAGAACAGAGCACATGATGTTCTTTTGTATTGTGAGGCTTGTTCTTTTTAACTGCAGAATTAATGAAAATACGCGTTTTGTTTTAAAATGTTTGCGTTTTAATCCCGGTGCACCTAGATCTAGGTGCACACGCCTGCACCATCGAAATTGCGGTGCGATCCACGGTTTCTATTAAATTGTCACGTTAAAATAAAACTCCTATATATATTGACTGCAATATTTTATATATTAGATTAAATTGATTTTTTTTAATTTTGGATTGAATTTCATTTTAGATTTATTTTTTAATTATTATAGTGTTTGATTTTGGATGAAATTGTATATAAGAAATATTAATAATTATTTAATAAAAATATTTACGTGACATTCGACTTTTTAATTCATAAATGATTTTGAAGTCTTAATTTTCATTGGCTGAAACCATTAGATTTCCTACGTGGTGCTCTAATGTTGGATTAATGTTTGATTTTGGATTGAATTTTATTTTAGATTAGTGTTTGATTTTGGATTAATTTTATTTTAGATTTATTTTTTAATTATTAGAGCGTTTGATTTTGGATGGAATTGTATATATTAGTAATTAATTAATTAATTTAAATATCTATGTGGCACCTAATTAATTATCTACGTGGCACTCTATTTTTTTAATTCATAAATAAATTAGAAATCTTATTTTTCATTGGCCGAAACCATTAGTAATCCTAGGTGGCGCTCTAATAGTTCAGCAAATATGTCTCCTTTATATATGTATATTAGATTCGCATTGGTCTAAAAACTAATTTCAGTCGCATCGATCAAAATATGGTTTATGCACCCGGTTGCACAATGCTCACTGTACACCCTGTTTTTAAAAGATCATATAGTTCAAACCCAAATAACATATTGTTCATACCCAAAAAACATATAGCCAATGAACATATAGTTCAAATCCATAAAACATACTTCCTCCGTCTTTTAATACTCGCAACGTTGGTTAGTTTCACGGCATGCCAATGCACAACTTTATCATTTATATCTTAAATTCTCTTTATGCAAACATTATAAAAAGTTGATATTTTGAAAATACACATTGAGACGAATCTAACAAGATCCCACATGACTATGTTTTATCTTATATAAAAAGCACTAAGAATAGTCAAAGTAGATTATATGAATAGTGGAAAAAGTCCAAACGTTGCGAGTATTAAAAGACGGAGGAAATATAGTTTAAATATTTCACTAGTACATGTACATTGAAATTATTCTCAATGTTCATTATATTTTTAATAAATATTCAACAGGGTGCACAATGAGCATTGTGCACCCGAGTGTATAATCCAAATTACGACGATTTATTGATCGAAGCTCTTTTTCGGTATAAAAAGTAATTCTAGTTTTTTATTGTCAGTTTTCAATAATATGATTGCTATAAGTAGGGGTTCATGGGTGGTTAACCGTCCCGAAACTTGATTCAGTTTGGTAACTGAAAATTTCGGTTCGGCATTTTCATGAACCGTAACCGTACTGTTTAAACCAGTAACCGTTTCAGCTGTTAACCGAGTTTTTGAACTGTCAGCCGACTACCATAAACCGCTATTTAATTATTTATTTTTATTTTGGATCGCATTTAATGTATTATTTTCTTACAAAAAAATAACACCTTTTAATAGAAAATCAAGTCAATAAAAAATAAGTCTAAACAACGTATAAAATTACACAGGTTCATCAAGTTCAAACAAAATCACTAAGTCACATACTCATTGTTTAAAGAATGGCCTAAGAAGTAAGGTACACTAATTGGCCGGGCTAGCAGTACACAAACAAATATTTTTTTACTAAAATACTTTACCTATAATTTTGTGATTATGTCACCCAACTAAATTGTTGGTTATACTACAGCAGTTGATGAAGCTCCACCAGCAAGGCAAGCTCACCACTGCAAGGCTGCACTTGCTCACACTGGATTACACCCTATATAACAGAACTCAGTTATATTGTCAGCATATGACAGCTAGTTTGTCATCTAGTGCCAACTATAATGTTTATGATTGGTTGTTAGTTTTTATCATGCTTGTTGATTGGTTGTGACAGCAATGCAGTAGAGTAGTATATATCGCTTAGCCTTTCTTTTCTATTGGATTATGAGAGTATCACCCCTAAGTTGTATTAACAAATTAACTTTCTCTCTCAATATAAGCTTCTTTGCAGTCCTCTTAATGGCTGCTTGAGCACCAAGTTTATGTGTTCTTATTATCAGTATTTTGTTCAATTTCAACATATATTAATTGAATAATAGAAAACAAAAAATTCGGTTTTTTTTTTCTGTTCACCGTTTTATCAAAATTGTAACCGTAACCGACCCGTTTACCCGTTAATTTTACCGCTTCGATTATCGTTACCATTTTATGTTATTTGTTCGGTTCGGTTTACCGCCCGTTTAGTCCAGTTTTTTCGATTTTCGGAATGGTTCACGGTAAGTTTTTTATGAACACCCCTGGCTATAAGTATTGTAGACACCTAATTCGTGTCTCCCCTAATGGGATGATGACGAAACCATTATCCTTGCTAGGTTTCTCACATTGGCTGTTTGCCTAATTCGAGCCATGCCGTCCTGCATAAGGACCAGGACGTCTGACTTTAGCAGAAAGAAAGAAAGAGCGTCGTAACTAACAAGACACCTCCTCAAGAAACCATAACAACAAGAAAAGAAAATCCATAAGCATGCAGAAAACAAGAGTTTGATAAAGAACTTACCAAAAAATGATCAAACTGATGGGAAGTCAGGGCAAATCGTCCAAAGCCTCAAGAACACTGAACAAGAATCCAAGAACACCCAACGCAAGTGGAGACAGATCTTTGGCAAATCAAATTCGCTTTCTCTCTCTACAAACTCACTCTGAGGTAGCAAAAGGAAAATGGGGGAATTTCTGAAGGTTTTAAAGGGAAAACCAAGCTCTGATAGGCAACCACACATGGCGCTCCCTCTGATCAAGCAGCCTACCCCACATAGGCGAGGGGCATCCTCCTTGAGGGGCAAATGATGTGGCCTTTGCGAACGCCACCTGGCTGTACCCTGAAAGCCCAGAAGTAAGGCCCAAAGGCCCATCAGTAGGCACACCCGGAATTAACTCATAAATCTACATTCCCACGCAGGGCCAAGACCCATCAGTAGGTCATAAGACCCACTTGCTCCGGAGGAGCCCATTCTTCTATTTCCCAAGAAGCCCAAACGCTTAAGAGGCCCACCAAGTCTAAATCAAAGTCCCCAGTACTTAGCAGGACACGTGTCCTGATCTTACACAAACACCCAATCATGCAGGACCAGTTCCCAAGAAAACCCTAGCATTATAAATAGTGCAGATCCCTAGGTAAAAGGGCAATCAATTCATTCCCACCAACCTAACATTATCTTTGCTCTGCCTTCTCTCTACAAATTACTTCTCTCTCTAGCTTATACTTACTTAAGCATCGGAGGGAATATTCCTAGAGGAATATTCTTGTTTTGCAGGTTGCCAGAAGTTCGTGCCAGCTCATACTTGATACCTCCAAGGAACGCGTGACACGTCATCACCGTAAAAGATCCCACAACCTTTGGCGTCCTCTGTGGGGAGGTATAGTATCATGGCCGAACCACACTCTGACAGAGAATATACTAGTGAGGAAGAAGAGAGACGACCTCTCGAAAGGAGTCAGCGTCATATGAAAGAAGCCAATCGAATTGCAAATGCAGGAAACACACCGCGTCGGGTTCAGGAAGCGGAGGTGGTCGTAGAAGAAGAGCCCGTGGTGAAAGCATCTCCGCCAGGTGGCCACCTAAGCCCCAGCGTTCGATATGCCGTGTTGGATGAGAATTTGGACTTGCCGGTCTCGGTAGGGTCGCTACGCGAGATCTTAACAGGATTCCAATAGCAAATGAATCAAACCTTTCGACAGCAGATGAGCACCACATTGCAAGATGAAATTCGGAAAAACATGCTAATCTAACACTGAGAGGACGGCTCCACAGAGGCCCCTCAGCTTGGGCGTCAATCGGATAAACATAATGCCACATAGATCTAATGTATGAAGAGCCGGAGAAAACTCTCGTCCACAGGCTAGCCGTGGAATCAGCCTTGTGCCTGAGCGCTCGGGGATTGATCCCGGCCCCTCAGCTTCTCTACTTTGAAAGGACCAAGTCATACGACCACCATCTAGGGGAAACCCACCAGCCGTCTTACGGCCCGCTTCGAGGCGTCAAGAATATTATGAAGCTGAATCTGAACTATCGGACACTGGGTCCACCCCTGTGATGGAGGATCCGCCATTTTACCCTTCTACTCGAGGACAGACTCAGATACCGCCCAACAGGGTAAGTCTGCGTCCCCGCCTGCTCCCCAGCCGTCGTGAACCAACTTACCATATTCAGCAAGGGTTTAATAATCTGACGCTAAGGCACATGAGTACTCCCTTCTCCGAGGATATCATGAACGCCCCGAAAGAGCCCAAGGTAAAAACTCCTACCATTGAAGCATATGACGGTACCACCGATCCCTATATGCACTTAGTTGCATACCGTCACCATATGTATGTGCAAGGAACCAACGAAGCCACTTGGTGCAAATATTTTCCAGCCACTCTCAAAGGAGTAGCGTCTAAATGGTTTGAGCGATTGCCCCCAGGGTCAATTGTGAAGGAAATAATGCCCTTGGTCCAAGTATGCATTAAATGATAAAGTCTAATAAATGCGGTTCAGTATTAATTAACAAGTTAATAATTCAGTGAGATCAAGTGAGCTGAATGACTAGCTAGAGGCCGCTTCAGTTCAAGTGGAATTAATAATATTAATCCACAGCTTACTCTTGACTGAACCCGTAGGGTCACACAAATAGTACATAAACGGATCAAGTATTTAATGGCATTAAATATTCCATCTATGGGTATTCGGAATCGACGGATCTCGGTTTCAGTGGGAGCTAAGATCGTCAAAGGCAAGCAAATGAATACTCCGGAAACGATGATATTTCCGGAAACGGAAATATGGATCGTATCGGAAATATAAATATTATCCAAGTCGTAGATGTTGCCGGAAACGGAAACATGGTACATATCGGAAAATATTGATGGAAATGGAAATATTGCCGGAATCGGAAATATTGCCGGAAACGGAAATATTGTCTGAATCGGAAATACTATCGGAATCGGAAAATAATTCCGGAAACGGAAATATTAAATATTTGTTCGAAACGGAAATTAATTCCGGAATCGGAAATATTAAATATTGTTCGTATGGGAAATGAATTCCGGAATCGGGAAATTAATTGGATGCGTATCGTACGAATTAGCATCGGACGAGGCCTGCCGAACGAAGGCCCAGCACGAAGCCGGGCCATCGCCCAGCAAGCCAGCGCGCCACAACGCACCAGCCAAGGCTGCGCCAGGCCCACCGTAAGGCAGGCCCAGCGCGCGCCAAGGCTGCGGCAGCGTGTGGGCCTCGTGGCATGGGCTGCGAGCTCGAGGGCTGCGCGCGCGCGCATGGCGCCCCTCGTGGGCTGGTGTGCGTGCGTGTTTGTGTTTGTGGGCTATACAAATCCTAAAGCTATTAGGTTTCGATATATGATTAAATTCCTAATCCTAAAAGGATAAATTAATTAATCAGAGTTCTACTAGGATTCTAGTTTAATTAATTCGTATCCTAATAGGATTCCAGTTCCTTTTCCATACCTCTATAAATAGGTGCCTAGGGTCATAATTTATAGACACAATTGAAGTATTCTAAAGGTAAGATTTTGAAGAAAAATCAGCCATACACTTGCACCATATTAGCCGAAATTCCTAAGCAACCTTAAGGGCGATTCTAGTTGGTCAAGCTTAAGGCGGATCCGGACGTGCTGTGGACTATCTACGGAGGGACGACACTTGGAGTCCTAAAGACTTGATCTTGTTCGGTTCGGGCGCAGCTAGGGAGGGCACGCAACAAAGTATATGCATCTAAAATATGCTAAATGATTATGTGTAAATAATATGCTTTCCTGGCTTTATGGTTTTTTCCGCATGATTTATGTTTTGTCATATGTATCATAACCTATCAGTGGTATCAGAGCCTCTTATTATTTTCATAATCAAAATTGCATAAACATGGTTAAATATTACAAATTTGCAAGGAATTAAAAGGGGTGATTAATTTTCGTAATTGTTAATTAATTGCAAATTGCGTTTATTTAATTATATGTACGCAGTTTTTCGGCAGTTTCTTCGTTACTCATCCAAATCGAGTGATTTTTTTGTCAATTCCGCATGTAAAAGGCATTCTAAAATTTTGACAAAAATAGTAATTTTCGCCGAAACCCAGAATTCCCAAATTCGAAGCCTAACTATGACTTTTCGGAGGTTTTAGTTTTTCGAACGCAAAAGTTTGTAAATTTAAGATGTTAAATTAAATATTTGCGATTCTTGTAGATAAATCTTGAATTTTTGATTGACCTACTGTATATGTTTAACAAGTTTGAATGCCTAGCCTTGTTAATTATGCAATCTAATTTGTAATTATGATTAATTTGTTGAAATTCGAATAATTTAGAATTGATTTGATTTTCATAATTAATTAATAATTTAATTAGATACCTATGATTAAAAACCACCATAAAAATTGTTAATTTGTGTTAAATTTTAAATTTTTATGACCTAGATTTGAATCCATGATTAATCGGAAATTAATTGATTAATAAATTTTCGATTTTTCGCCCTAAAATTATGAAATTAATATGTTTTATTAATTTGTCATTAATTTTGAATTAAAAAATTTAAATTTTTATGCAATTCGCTCATAAAACTTGCACGCACAAAGCAATGGACGCTACGTGTTACCCTTAGGGTTGTTGTATAGTGCGGGCATGCGACGACGAGCAAGGGAGCTCGTCGCCCATGCGGTACGAATGCAGCGAGCAAGGCGAGTGGCGCGCGAGCACAAGGCAGCAGCCCTGCCTTGTGTCGAGTGCTGCGCGCATGTGGGCGATGGGCGAGCAGCGATGGCATGACACGAGCAGAGGCGCGTGCGCGCGAGGGCGAGAGTTGGTCGCCTAGCGATCGCTGCTCCGCGCACCAACACGCGTGGCCTCGAGCGCTTGCTTGCGCGAGCGAGCGAGCACCATCGTAGATGCTGCGATGCTATGGGCAGGCAGGCTGCGCGCAAGCGTGGCTTGGCTTGCTGTGTTTGCGCGTGGCTGCTGGTATGATGTGCCATGGGCCAGCGACAGGCCGAGCAATCTACGGGGCTTGGGCGCAAGCCCAAGTGCTCGTCATGTTACGATTGCCGAGTTTTAAATATTAATTTGAGATTTTCAGTTCATGAAATTTTAATTAATTTTAAAATTAATAATTTAAATTGTTTTCTTGGATTTTAATTTTGAATATTATAATTATTATAAATTTTATTTATTCTAATTATTTTACTAAAACTAAAAACCTTGAATTAATTTAAATTCGACTGAAAATAAATTAAATAAGTGGATTCAATTATAAATTTATATGAGCTTTAAATTTTAATTAAATTTGTATGTTTCCGGTTAGACTAGAAATACATTTTTATGTTTAAAATTAGTAAAGCATATGAATTTATTGGTTTAAGTGGGAGCCCTTTTTAGTCATAAACTCTTGATTAGGTCTACAAATCCTTTAAGGTTAAACAACTTGATCGATTAGAATTAATAAGGACTGAATAATTGGTAGATTATTGGTGCCCTTGATTAATTGCTGCAAATGTTTATATAATGCATACAATGTGTTTTAACTAACCAGCTATGTGGGCCATTCATGATAATGAATGGATGAATGGTATATATTGTATATGTACTGTTTTGCAGGTTATGAAGTGACTAGTATGGCCCAAATAGGATAGAAAATATGGTCTGTGTACCATTAATTTGAATGTAATTGGTCTAATGCACCAAATTTGTTTTTCAATTTAAATATGGTCTGCGTACCATCAAATAGTTGTAATTAGTTTTAATTATAGCTTATCCTATTTGGAGAAAATGGCGCCTCCCACGGTGAAATTCAAGACGAAGTTTCCATTTTCGAGACGGACTTTGAAGTTGAAGCTTCAAGATGAAGTCGGGCCATACTAGATCACATTTATCTTATGCATGCTTCAAGTTATTTATTGCTTTAAATATGTCTTAATTATGCATGAGATTGTGGCTTGATTATGTTGCATGATTAAGGATTTTAGTTCACTTAAAATCTAACCAACATAGTAAGAGCCTTAAGTTCCAAACTTAAAAATTGAGTTAAAAGGTGCCATGCCAAAATAACACTTACATGGATATCCTTTACATCGATCTTAGTAATAGTTTTCCGCCATAGCGAGGTGTTACTTGTCTATACTAAAGGGGTAAGGTACACAAATAATTGTGAGTACATGTTAGTTTTGGTGAAACTCAACGATATAAGTAAGGAGTCCTTTTATGTCGTGGCAAAATCGATAGGTTTACCTAATAAGTTCTTAGACGTACCTATCAACCAAGAGTAGTTTCTAGACTATTAGAAAAAGACTTTTGCTTACCTAAAATGTTTTAGAATTGAGTCAAAATACATAGTGTGCTTAATTCTTCAATGGTTTTAGGATCTTGGAATCATTTTATTCACACCTGCCGGAACAATAAAATCGAATAAAATGCTAATAACTTCTTTGAATTGCATGATTGCTTTAATTTTCAAGTTATTATTCATGATAAATGTTTAGACTTTGCATGCTTCAATGTATGTTTTAATTATTGTTTATAATTAAAATATCTTGCACTGCAGTAAATCCTTTTAGAAAGGTAACAATAAATTTCCTCGATTGGTAGTAAATCCAAGAACGATTCACGGAAATGAAAGAAAATGAGAAATTTAAAATGTACGTTTCTTATAGCGACTTTTATGGTTGTTTTCGAGTATCAAAGTCGAATGGCAAACCGATTGGTGCTTGTGAATTCAAAATACACTGTAGTTTTGAGATCATAAAGCATTGAGTTTAAAAGCTCATCTTTACCAATGGTTAACAACCTAAAATCTTTTTCCATTTAATTCTCGAATGAGTCTAGACCCTAGACATTCGAATAGATCGATGCTTAGAGAACTTTAGAAGCTTCTGGTAAGATCATCTAGTTGAAACAAAAATATTCAACATAAATGGTAAAAACTTTGTTGGATTGACATTGGACATGTCTAACCAAAGTATAAAAGTCAACACTAAAGAGTTCACTTCTTAAAACTATAAGAAAGGGTACAAGAAATAGGAAAACAAGGAACAAGTGAAAGGAATTTACAATTCCGTTTCTACCTAAAAGTTAATGTTTAAAGAGAAGTGACCTAGCAATCAAACTTCCTTGGTATCATATACCGCTTGAGGTTCTTACTTCGGTAATAACTCAAACAATGGAAGCTAGGCTACACTAATGACCTACAAATAAAGCATGGAAATGCTACATTAGTTGTAGGGTCATCTAATTTGTTTAAAGTCCTTTTAAGGCTGGAACTTAATGGTTATTTTGTTCCATAATCAGCATACCTAAATTTCTGCTTCAAACACAGAAAGACTCACATTCAAGAAAAACAAACACAATGTTTGTTTGTTTATTTGAATGAAATGGTCATTTACGGGTTGAGTCAATATGCTTGATTAAAAACAAACAACTCTTTGACAATAAAAACTTTACTAGGTTCAAATCAAACCCTAGATTTGAGTTCCACTAATCTTTGGCATTGTTGCTTAGACCATATCAACAAGTTAACATTCAAAAGCTCTATTTTGATGGACTTTTTGAAAGTTGATTGATTTCTAGATCATTCAAGACGAGCTAGTCTTACTTGTTGAAAGTAACAAAAGATACGAACTATTGTTAGAACGCCTAGACAATAGAGTTCAAAGCTAAAGAAAGATTTTATGACTTTATTATTTCACCTAGATTTGAGTGAATATTGGTTTATTTACTCAAAGTGATATAAGTTTGAATCTGTTTGGCTAGTTCAAAGATTCAAAAGTATAAAATCCACATGGCAAGAAATCATTAAGATCTTGGTTAGATCATGACGATGATTACTTTAAGACCAAATATGATCATCAATGATTGTGTGTTGTAATTTCACAATCTAGTTCCATAAGATATGACATATCTAAGTTGGAATGATTGAAGTCAATTAGTACTTGATTCGATCAATGATGAATCATAAAGACTTTTCCTATAATTTCTAAAACAAAATGCTCAACTTCCACTAGACTAAACCAAATTCGTCAAAGCTATTGAAAAGTAATTTCAGAATATATTTTCGATAATATATATCTAGAGAGTTGCTAAACTCAGTGGGAGCTTAGTGTTTGTCATTCGACAAAATAAGGCCCAAGTATAGATATATGTTTCATTGTGATTTATTCAAATGAGACACAAGGGTATTGTTTCTACCACGAATTTTTGAGAACATAATGTTTGTTTGCTCGAAATAATGTCCTTTTGGAGATTCGTTTCCAAAATGACAAGTGGGAGAAAATAGACCTCGAAAGTCTTCGAGGCGAACAACAAACATAAACGGACATTCCGGAGGCTTTTCGAAGTGCTTCAGAAAATCCGAACTTATTCTTTAAGGACTTTAGAAGTGGCTTTAAAAATAGACATCTCTTAGGAGAATTTACAAGTGCTTCAAGGAGAACAGAATATTCAAAGGACTTTCAAGTGTCTGTTGATATTCTATTGTTTGATGTTCTATACCCAAGTAGGCATGGAGTTCAAGTCACTGAAACTATGAGATTCTTCTATTAGATAGTGAAGAAACATAGAGTTCAGGTCAATGAAGCTATGAGATTCTTCTATTAGATAGTGAAGAAACCTACAACTTGCAGTCAAACTATTATGTAGATTAATGAGTTTGTGACTTGTAAGAATGCTATGACGAAACCCAGATTCCCTAAAATGGTAAGAGGCCATGTATAGACTCAAATGTTTTAAATGGTTAGAGGCCATAAAACATACTCAATGTTTTGATGACAAAATTGAAATTTTGTTGATTTGCAAGAATAGTTTCACACCTATTGGTTGCAAGTTTGTTTTAAGGACAAAACATCTTCCTCAAATAAAATGTTGGAAGAAACTATGCACATGGAATGTCATAGGATTTGTGGATTCAAATAATGCTTGAAAAGGAAAGCTAGCTTATGAAATCTATGAAGGAAATATGTCCTTCACCCAAGGTGCATTAAGTCTAATACCAAGGTTCAGATTAATTGCGAACAATTAATTCAGTGAGATCAAGTGATCGGAACAGCTAGCTGGAGCAATGCTTCCGATCAGTGAGTTCTAATGGATATTGAACTCATAACTTACTCTTGACTGAACCTACAAGGTCACACCAATGAAACGTAACAGATCACCGGATTAAATGAATCGGAAATTCATTTAATAGCTTTTCGGGATTTAAGTTGGAAACGTATTATACGATACGACCTTGCATCGGAATCGTATATCGTATCGCGAATATTCGTAAGCTAGGCGAAACGAATAAATCGTATCGTACGACGGTGATTTGTCGTATACGAAACGATAAATAATATATCGGAAATATATTAAACGCGGATACGAGGAGCGGCCCACGAGCCGAGTGCACGAAACACTCAAGGCCCATGGGCGCGCGCGCGAGGCAAGCAAGCAAGGCGACACAACAGCGCTGGCCCATGGCCGAGCAGCTGTGTGTTAGGTTATGATACATATGACAATTCATAAATCATGCGGAAAAACCATTTAGCCAGGAATACATATTATTTACACATAATCATATAGCATAGTTTAGATGCATACTCTTTGTTGCGTGCCTTCCCTAGCTGCGCCCGAACCGAACAAGAACAAGTCTTTAGGACTCCAAGTGTCGTCCCTCCGTAGATAGTCCACAGCACGTCCGGATCCGCCTTAAGATTGACCAACTAGAATCGCCCTTAAGGTACTAAAGATTTTCGGCACTTATAGTCAAGAAATGTGTCTGAATTTTCTCTCAAAAACTCACTTTGAATACTTGAATAATCTATGAAAATATGTGACCCTAGGCACCTATTTATAGAGTTATGGAAAGGGTTTTGGAATCCTATTAGGATACTAATTTATTTAATTATAACCCTACTAGGACTCTAATTAAATAATCATTATCTAATAGTTTTAGGATTTAATCACACTTTGAATCCTGATTGCTTCAGGATTCCCGCACAAGCATTGCACGAGCACCGTACACCCGCGCAAGCCTTGCGGCCCACGCTAGGCGCACAGCGCTCGCCCACTGTTGTGCTCCCGCGCGCGCGCCCAAGGCCTTGGCTGGGCCTGGCCTTGCGCTGGGCCTGGTCGAGGCTTGGCGTGCGCTGGTGCGCGTTGGCTCGCTGGGCGACGGCCTGGCTTCGTGCTGGGCCTTCGTCTAGCGGGCCTCGTCCGATGCTAATTCGTACGATACGCTTCCGATTAAATTCCCGATTCCGGAATTCATTTCCGATACGAACAATATTTAATATTTCCGATTCCGGAATCAATTTCCGTTTCGAACAAATATTTAATATTTCCGTTTCCGGAATTATTTTCCGATTCCGATAATATTTCCGATTCTGACAATATTTCCGTTTCCGGCAATATTTCCGATTCTGGCAATATTTCCATTTCTTATAATATTTTCCGATACGTACCATGTTTCCGTTTCCGGCAACATCTACGACTTGGATAATATTTATATTTCCGATACGATCCATATTTCCGTTTCCGGCAATATCATCGTTTCCGGAGTATTCATTTCTTGCCTGTGACGATCTCAGCTCCCACTGAAACCAAGATCCGTCGATTCCGAATATCCATAGATGGAGTATTTAATGCCATTAAATACTTGATCCGTTTACGTACTATTTGTGTGACCCTACGGGTTCAGTCAAGAGTAAGCTGTGGATTAATATCATTAATTCCACTTGAACTGAAGCGGCCTCTAGCTAGGCATTCAGCTCACTTGATCTCACTGAATTATTAACTTGTTAATTAATACTGAACCGCATTTATTAGACTTAACATAGAATGCATACTTGGACCAAGGGCATTATTTCCTTCAGTCTCCCACTTGTCCTTAGGGACAAGTGTGCATTTCCTAATTCCTTTGTCGCTCGATGCTTGCTCTTGAACATAAGGTAAGAGTTGTCATCCTTATCATGTCCAGAGGTGTTTCTCGGTTTCAGAGTTCAACTGATCAAATAAACAGATAATCATAGCCTATGATTCATCCGAGCACGGCCATGCATTTCACAGTTTCTAGCTCTCCGAGTGGCCTTGTACAACTTTTAAGCATCTCATCCCGATTTATGGGAGGACAATCCCAATCTTGCGATCTTGAGATTAGACTTCGTTTGATAGGTGATTACCTGAGCGTTGCCTTTATAGCCTCCTTTTACGGTGCGACGGTTGGTCAACGTCAAAGCAACCAGTTCTCAAACAAGTAATCTCAAATCACTCAGGTATTGAGGATTTAGTGTCTAATAATTTTAATGAAATTTACTTATGACAGATTTTCATCTCTTACAGTAAAGTTTCATAGGTCTTGTCCGATACTAGTCTTCCCAAAGTAAGTATCTATGCAAATGATTATGACATTGCCATGTCCACATAGTTCAAGAAACAGAACTACTAGTCATCTTGCATTCTAATCGTCTAACGTTTTCTATGCGTCCAATTTTATAGAAAACTCCGACCAGGGACCTTTTTCAACCTTTGACATTCAAGTTCACTTGATAGACATTTCTTAGTCACAGGACTGGTCCTGACAGTCTATCTTGAATATATTGTCAAATTGAAGGGACTCATCATTTAATAAACCACAAATTAAATGGAAAAATGAATTCTTTTCATTTATTGTGAATGATTAACCAATAATGTTTTACAAAGATTTAAACTCTAAAACTTTAAAACATTAAACAGAGACATCAAAGCCATTCTCCAATATGCTTGATTCCCATAGCTGCAGTGTGCGAGTTGTGCTTCGCTTGCGGCAGAGGTTTAGTCAATGGATCTGATATGTTGTCATCAGTTCCAATTTTGCTTATCTCGACTTCTTTTCTTTCAACGAACTCTCGTAAAAGGTGAAATCTACGAAGTACATGCTTGACTCTCTAGTGGTGTCTAGGCTCCTTTGCCTGTGCAATAGCTCCGTTATTGTCACAATACAGGGCTATTGGTCCTTTAATGGAGGGGACTACACCAAGTTCACCTATGAACTTCCTTAGCCATATAGCTTCCTTTGCTGCTTCATGTGCAGCAATGTACTCCGCTTCAGTTGTAGAATCCGCAATGGTGCTTTACTTAGCACTTTTCCAGCTTACTGCTCCTCCGTTGAGGCAGAAGACAAACCCAGACTGTGATCTGAAATCATCTTTGTCGGTTTGGAAACTTGCGTCCGTATAGCCTTTAACAATTAATTCATCATCTCCACCATAGACCAGGAAGTCATCTTTGTGCCTTTTCAGGTACTTCAGAATGTTCTTGGCAGCAGTCCAATGCGCCTCTCCTGGGTCTGACTGGTATCTGCTCGTAGCACTGAGTGCGTACGCAACATCCGGGCGTGTACATATCATAGCATACATTATTGAACCAATCAATGATGCATATGGAATCCCATTCATTCGTCTACGCTCATCAAGTGTTTTTGGGCACTGAGTCTTGCTTAGAGTTATTCCATGAGACATGGGTAGGTAGCCTCGCTTGGAGTCCGCCATCTTGAACCTATCAAGCACCTTATTGATATAAGTGCTTTGACTAAGTCCAATCATCTTTTTAGATCTATCTCTGTAAATCTTGATGCCCAATATGTACTGTGCTTCTCCTAGATCTTTCATCGAAAAACATTTCCCAAGCCAAATCTTGACAGAGTTCAACATAGGAATGTCATTTCCGATAAGTAATATGTCGTCGACATATAATACTAGGAAAGCAATTTTGCTCCCACTGACTTTCTTGTATACACAAGATTCGTCTGCGTTCTTGATGAAACCAAAGTCACTGACTACTTCATCAAAACGTATATTCCAGCTCCTGGATGCCTGCTTCAATCCGTAGATTGACTTCTTTAGCTTGCATACCTTTTTAGCATTCTTTGGATCCTCAAAACCTTCAGGCTGTGTCATAAACACAGTTTCTGTTAAAACGCCGTTTAAGAAAGCAGTTTTGACATCCATCTGCCATATTTCGTAATCGTAATATGCAGCGATTGCTAACATTATCCGAATAGACTTTAGCATTGCAACTGGTGAAAAGGTTTCATCGTAATCCACACCGTGGACTTGCCTGTAACCTTTTGCAACCAATCTAGCTTTGAAAACTTCAAGTTTCCCATCCTTGTCCTTTTTCAGTTTGAAAACCCATTTGCTTCCAATGGCTTGGTAGCCATCTGGCAAATCGACCAAACCCCATACTTGGTTTTCAGACATGGAGTCTAATTCAGATTGCATGGCTTTTTGCCATTGCTTGGAGCTAGGGCTCGTCATAGCTTGTTTGTAAGTCGCAGGTTCATCACTTTCAAGTAATAGAACGTCATAGCTCTCGTTCGTCAAAATACCTAAGTACCTTTCCGGTTGAGATCTATATCTTTGCGATCTACGCGGGGTAACATTTCTAGATTGACCATGATTCTCACCAGATTCTTCTAAAGATCTCTGAGTTTCATCCTGAATGTCATCTTGAGCATTCTCTAGAGTTTGTTGTTCGACTCGAATTTCTTCGAGGTCTACTTTTCTCCCACTTTTCATTTTGGAAATGTGATCTTTCTCCAAAAAGACACCATCTCGAGCAACAAACACCTTGTTCTCAGATGTATTGTAGAAGTAATACCCCTTTGTTTCCTTTGGATAGCCCACAAGGATACATTTGTCAGATTTTGGATGAAGTTTGTCTGAAATTAATCGTTTGACGTATACTTCACATCCCCAAATCTTAAGAAAAGACACATTTGGAGGCTTTCCAAACCATAATTCGTATGGAGTCTTTTCGGCAGCTTTAGACGGAGCTCTATTTATAGTGAGTGCATCTGTATTTAGTGCATGTCCCCAAAATTCTAATGGAAGTTCGGCCTGACCCATCATTGACCTGACCATGTCTAGCAAGGTTCTGTTCCTCCGTTCCGACACACCGTTCCATTGTGGTGTTCCAGGAGGAGTCAATTCTGATAGAATTCCACATTCTTTCAGATGGTCATCAAATTCATAGCTCAGATATTCACCGCCTCTATCAGACCGCAGTGCCTTAATCTTCTTGCCTAATTGATTCTCTACTTCACTCTGAAATTCCTTGAATTTGTCAAAGGATTCAGACTTATGCTTCATTAGGTAGACATAACCATACCTACTGAAGTCATCAGTGAAAGTGATAAAGTAGCTGAAACCACCTCTAGCATTTGTACTCATTGGTCCACATACATCTGTATGGATTAACCCAATAGTTCATTTGCTCTTTCTCCAACTTTAGAGAAAGGTTGCTTTGTCATTTTGCCAAGTAAACATGATTCGCATTTACTATAATCCTATAAGTCAAATGGTTCTAGAATTCCTTCCTTTTGAAGTCTTTCTAAGCGTTTTAAGTTTATATGGCCTAATCGACAATGCCACAGATAGGTGAGATCTGAATCATCCTTTTTAGCCTTTTTGGTATTTATGTTATATACTTGTTTGTCGTGATCTAATAAATAAAGTCCATTGACTAATCTAGCAGATCCATAAAACATCTCTTTAAAATAAAATGAACAACTATTGTCTTTTATTAAAAAGGAAAATCCCTTAGCATCTAAGCAAGAAACTGAAATGATGTTTTTAGTAAGACTTGGAACATGGAAACATTCTTCCAGTTCCAAAACTAGCCCGGAGGGCAACGACAAATAGTAAGTTCCTACAGCTAATGCAGCAATCCGTGCTCCATTTCCCACTCGTAGGTCGACTTCACCCTTGCTTAACTTTCTACTTCTTCTTAGTCCCTGTGGATTGGAACATAAGTGTGAGCCACAACCTGTATCTAATACCCAAGAAGTTGAATTAGCAAGTATACAGTCTATAACGAAAATACCTGAAGATGGAACGACTGTTCCGTTCTTCTGATCTTCCTTTAGCTTCAAGCAATCTCTCTTCCAATGCCCCTTCTTCTTGCAGTAGAAGCATTCGGATTCAGAAGTGGGTTGACTGACCTTCCTCTTTACAGATTTGGCGCCAGTTTTCTTAGTTGGGCTGGCCTTGTCGCCACCTTTCTTAGCATTCCTCTTCTTTCCAGATTTCTTGAACTTGCTCCCACGCACCATAAGCACATCCTGCTTATCACTTTTGAGCGTCTTTTCAGCGGTCTTCAGCATACCGTGAAGCTCGGTGAGCGTTTTGTCCAGACTATTCATACTGTAGTTCAGTTTGAACTGATCATACCCGCTATGAAGAGAATGGAGGATGGTGTCTATAGCCATTTCCTGAGAAAATTGCTGATCCAGCCGACTCATATTCTCAATGAGTCCAATCATTTTGAGAACATGTGGACTTACGGGCTCGCCTTTCTTAAGCTCGGTCTCAAGAATTTGCCTATGAGTCTCGAATCTTTCGACTCGAGCCAGATCTTGGAACATGTTCTTCAACTCACTGATGATTGTGAAAGCATCTGAGTTGATGAACGTTTTCTGCAGATCCGCACTCATGGTGGCGAGCATTAGACATTTCACATCCTTGTTGGCATCAATCCAACGATTGAGGGCTGCCTGAGTGACCCCGTCGCCTGCGGCTTCGGGCATCGCCTCATCTAGGACATACTCCTTTTCTTCCTGCATAAGAACTATTTGCAAGTTCCTTTGCCAGTCAAGGAAGTTTTTCCCGTTCAACTTCTCCTTTTCGAGAATTGATCGAATGTTGAATGAATTGTTGTTTGCCATATTAAAAACTACAATTGAAAAGAATAAACAAATAAATAAAAATTCACAGTTTCTCTTAATAAACTTAAATTCTAGCATACATGCATAATTCAATGTTTATTAAGCATTTTATTCAAGTTATGTGTTCCGGCAGGTGTGAATAAAATGATTCCAAGATCCTAAAATCATTGAAGAACTAAGCACAGTTTGTCGACTTAATCCTAAAACATCTTAGGTAAGCAAAAGCCTTTTGCTAATAGTCTAGAAACTATTCTTGGTTGATAGGTACGTCTAAGAACTTATTAGGTAAACCTATCGATTTTGCCACGACATAAAAGGACTCCTTACTTATATCGTTGAGTTTCACCAAAACTAACATGTACTCACAATTATTTGTGTACCTTGCCCCTTTAGGACCAATAAGTAACACCTCGCTGAGCGAAAACTATTACTAGATTGATGTAAAGGATATCCAAGCAAGTGTATATTTTGGCATGGCACCTTTTAACTCAATTTTTAAGTTTGGAACTTAAGGCTCTTACTATGTTGGTTAGATTTTAAGTGAACTAAAATCCTTAATCATGCAACATAATCAAGCCACAATCTCATGCATAATTAAGACATATTTAAAGCAATAAATAACTTAAAGCATGCATAAGATAAATGTGATCTAGTATGGCCCGACTTCATCTTGAAGCTTTGACTTCAAAGTCCGTCTTGAAAATCTCCGTGGGAGGCACCATTTTCTTCAAATAGGATAAGCTATAACTAATTACAACTATTTGATGGTACGCAGACCATATTTGAATTGAAAAATAACTTTGGTACTTTAGACCAATTACATTCAAATTAATGGTGCGCAGACCATATTTTCTATCCTATTTGGGCCATACTAGTCACTTCATAACCTGCAAAACAGTACATATACAATATATACCATTCACCCATTCATTATCATGAATGGCCCACATAGCTGGTTAGTAAAACACATTATGCATCACGTAAACATTTGCAGCAATTAATCAAGGGCACCAATAATCTACCAATTATTCAGTCCTTATTAATTCTAATCAAGTTGTTTTAACCTTAAGGATTTGTAGACCTAATCAAGAGTTTATGACTAAAAGGGCTCCCACTTAAACCAATAAATTCGTATGCTTTACTAATTTTAAACATAAAAATGTATTTCTAGTCTAACCGGAAACATACAAATTTAATTAAAATTTAAAGCTCATATGAATTTATAATTAAATCCAAAAAGTTTAATTTAATTTCAGTCGTATTTAAATTAATTCATGATTTTAATTTTAGTAAAATAATTAGAATAAATAAAATTTATTATAATTACAATATTCAAAATTAAAATCCAAGAAAATAATTTAAATTATTAATTTTTAAAATTAATTAAAATTACGTAAACTGAAAATTTCAAATTAAACATTCAAAACGATCTAATCGCAACGCAAACAGCCTACGCATCACACGCCCATGGGTCACACACACACAGCCATCGCTGGCCATGTGCGCGCAGCCCATGCGCTCGTCGCATAGCTGCTGCATCTTCCCATCGCAAGCCATCGCACAAGTGGTGCTCGCTGCGCGCGCGCCAGCGCTCGCTGTGCGCGCTCGCCAGCGCTTGCTTCGCGCGCTCCAGCGCTTGATGCACGCGATCCATCGCTCGCTGTGCGCGAGCAATTGCGCGCGATCAACGCTGGGCGCAGTGCTCGTGGCACGCGAGCTTGCGATCGCTGCGCGCGCTTGCGCGAGGCAGTGCGCGTTGTGGCGCAGCTCGCTTGCTGCCCACACGCGACTGCCATGCCTTGCCTTCGCCCATGCCCATTCATCCATAGCTCGTGGCCCACGACACAAGGCAGGGCTGCTGCCTTGTGCTCGTGCACCATGCCCCTGCTCATTGCATTCGTGCCGCACGGGCGACGAGCTCCCTTGCTCGGCGTCGCATGCCCGCACTATACAACACCCCTTAAGGGTAACACGAAGCGTCCATTGCTTTGTGCGTGCAAGTTATATGAACGAATCGCATAAAAATTTAAAATTTATATTTAAAATTAAT
This sequence comes from Spinacia oleracea, assembly GCF_020520425.1. NCBI lineage: Eukaryota > Viridiplantae > Streptophyta > Magnoliopsida > Caryophyllales > Amaranthaceae > Spinacia > Spinacia oleracea. The sequence continues at coordinate 90,842,218 of NC_079491.1, read as the reverse complement.
GACAAATTAATAAATAATATTAATTTCATAATTTTAGGGCGAAAAATCGAAAATTTATTATTCAATTGATTTCCGATTATTATGGATTCAAGCCTAGGTCATAAAAATTTAAAATTTAACATAAATTTACAATTTTTATGGTGGTTTTTAATCATAGGTATCTAATTAAATTATAATTAATTATGAAAATCAAATTAATTCTAAATTATTCTAATTTTCAACAAATTAATCATAATTACAAATTAGATTGCATAATTAACAAGGCTAGGCATTCAAACTTGTTAAACATATACAGTAGGTCAATAAAAAATTCAAGATTTATCAACAAGAATCGCAAATATTTAATTTAACATCTTAAATTTGCGAAATTTTGCATTTGAAAAACTAAAACCTTCGAAAAGTCATAGTTAGGCTTCGAATTTGAGAATTCTGGGTTCGGCAGAAAAAGACTTTTTTTGTCAAAATTTTAGAATGCCTTTTACATGCGGAATTGACACAAAAATCACTCGATTTGGATGAGTAACGAAGAAACTGCCGAAAAACTGCGTACGTATAATTAAATAAACGCAATTTGCAATTAATTAACAATTACGAAAATTAATCACCCCTTTTAATTCTTGCAAATTTGTAATATTTAACCATGTTCATGCAATTTAGATTATGAAAATAATAAGAGGCTCGTGATACCACTGTTAGGTTATGATACATATGACAATTCATAAATCATGCGGAAAAACCATTTAGCCAGGAATACATATTATTTACACATAATCATATAGCATATTTTAGATGCATACTCTTTGTTGCGTGCCTTCCCTAGCTGCGCCCGAACCGAACAAGAACAAGTCTTTAGGACTCCAAGTGTCGTCCCTCCGTAGATAGTCCACAGCACGTCCGGATCCGCCTTAAGATTGACCAACTAGAATCTCCCTTAAGGTACTAAAGATTTTCGGCACTTATAGTCAAGAAATGTGTCTGAATTTTCTCTCAAAAACTCACTTTGAATACTTGAATAATCTATGAAAATATGTGACCCTAGGCACCTATTTATAGAGTTATGGAAAGGGTTTTGGAATCCTATTAGGATACTAATTTATTTAATTATAACCCTACTAGGACTCTAATTAAATAATCATTATCTAATAGTTTTAGGATTTAATCACACTTTGAATCCTGATTGCTTCAGGATTCCCGCACAAGCATTGCACGAGCACCGTACACCCGCGCAAGCCTTGCGGCCCACGCTAGGCGCACAGCGCTCGCCCACTGCTGTGCTCCCGCGCGCGCGCCCACTGCTGTGCTCCCGCGCGCGCGCCCAAGGCCTTGGCTGGGCCTGGCCTTGCGCTGGGCCTGGTCGAGGCTTGGCGTGCGCTGGTGCGCGTTGGCTCGCTGGGCGACGGCCTGGCTTCGTGCTAGGCCTTCGTCTAGCGGGCCTCGTCCGATGCTAATTCGTACGATACGCTTCCGATTAAATTCCCGATTCCGGAATTCATTTCCGATACGAACAATATTTAATATTTCCGATTCCGGAATCAATTTCCGTTTCGAACAAATATTTAATATTTCCGTTTCCGGAATTATTTTCCGATTCCGATAATATTTCCGATTCTGACAATATTTCCGTTTCCGGCAATATTTCCGATTCTGGCAATATTTCCATTTCTGATAATATTTTCCGATACGTACCATGTTTCCGTTTCCGGCAACATCTACGACTTGGATAATATTTATATTTCCGATACGATCCATATTTCCGTTTCCGGCAATATCATCGTTTCCGGAGTATTCATTTCTTGCCTGTGACGATCTCAGCTCCCACTGAAACCAAGATCCGTCGATTCCGAATATCCATAGATGGAGTATTTAATGCCATTAAATACTTGATCCGTTTACGTACTATTTGTGTGACCCTACGGGTTCAATCAAGAGTAAGCTGTGGATTAATATCATTAATTCCACTTGAACTGAAGCGGCCTCTAGCTAGGCATTCAGCTCACTTGATCTCACTGAATTATTAACTTGTTAATTAATACTGAACCGCATTTATTAGACTTAACATAGAATGCATACTTGGACCAAGGGCATTATTTCCTTCACTGTGTGCGCACGCGGGCCAAGACCACGACACAGCAGCAGCAGCGCGGCCCACGGCCCAGCTCGCTGCGCGTGTCCGTGTGATGCTGCGCGGGCTTGCTAACCGGCCTTGCCTTATGGCTTGGTCGGTTAGTAAGGTTATGTAAATAACCTTATGACCTAATTTCCAACCAAGGCAATCACAATTCAGATTACACACAACCCTAGGAGAAAACAGAGAACCCTAATTCTCTCTGTGCCTCCATAGTGTGTTCATCCCAAAAAGCAAATCTCTTGATCGATTGTCTAAGCTACGATAATCAAGACGGATCTAATCGTGTCGGTGAACCAAGTAGATGAACGACAAGTGGAGTTCTTTGTTCGTGTTCGTTGACAGATTATTGTGGAAAACACGCTTCGAATGTAAGTTTGCTTAATCTGTGCTTTATACATGTTTCCTGGCTTTGGGGATTGTTCCGCACATGTTATTATGTTTAACTGTATTCCCCTACAGTGGTATCATGAGCCTTATGTATTCAAAGCATGAATTAGCATGATTATTATTGTTTTTGCATTGTCGAAATTTTTGGAATTTTTGTTGATTTTTCGGAATTTTTTCGAATTATGGGATTAATTGCGAAATTGGCAGTTCCGAAATCAAAAATATTCGCTTTTTCGATTTTTAAAACCCTAATCTGATGGAAAACGATTTTCTAAGATCAACTCATGCGAATAGAATTGCGAAAACAGGCCTCAGTTTTGGGGCGTTTTTGTTAATTTTTCATTAAAAATTAAATGTGTCGGACAGTAATTCAATTAAAAGGTCGACCTAACCCACTCGGAATTGCTTGAAATTTTGACACAATGTTTCTGGGTACATTCTTGATCTATGGTAAAAATTTCAGATTTTTCCGATAAGTATAAACCCTAATTTTTCCTTTCCCCAATTCGTAAAATTTACAACCCTAATTGATTTTTAATTAATTATGGATTAATAATTCGGTTAATTGGGAAAGGGGGTATAATTTCATGGGTCAGTGGCTATTTTTAAAAATTATTGGATTAAAATTTTGAATGGTTTCGTTAATTTTAATCACACTTAAACCAATTTATTAATAATCTGAAATTTAATTGTTTATGAACGACGTAAAATTTCGGATTTTGATAATTAAAGGTTCAAATTTTAAAGTTGATTCGATCGTTCTTAAAAGTTTGAATATTGTTAGCCCTTGATTTATTAATTTTACGAAATTAGATTGTCGTTAAAGTTTATTAAATCGTTAAAAATCGTTGTTTTCCAAAAATTAAATCGTAACTTTTTTGAAAAATAAAATTAATGCAAGTTCGTGAATTAAAATTTAATTTTAATTAGGTTGGTCCGTTTTACGAACCAAAAATACGAACATGGGCATGATGGAAGTATGGCTCGTCGAGCCATACGAGGCCGTTATGCGAGCCGTGCCATGCGACACGGGCAGCAGCACGAGCTGTGTGCCTCGTGCGCGCTAGGCAAGGCAGGGGCGGGCGATGCCTGCTGGGCTGCGACGAAGCAAAGCGCGATGCTTGCGACGTCGAGCGCCCACGATGCACAACACACACGCAACGCAGGGCAGCTATGCTGCGGGTACGCGATGCGCATGCGCAAGGCATGGCGCGCGACGCGTGTGGGCGAGGCATGGCGCGCGAGCGATGGGCGAGCGATGCGATGCGATGGGCTGGGCGCGCGCGGGCAATGCTCGTGTGCTCTTGGGCCTCTCGCACGACGGGCTGGGCGCAAGCTTAGGCCGTTGGATTGAACTTTTTTTTAATCGTTTAATTAGTTGTGCTTCGTGTATTTGCATTAATTTGGGCTAACGGGATATTTAATTTAATATTTTATTTGCTTGGGCCGGGCCGCGAGTTTTAATTTAATATTTCATAATTAATTATCCGGAATAATTATTGGTTTGAGTAGGAGCCACTAAATGAAATTAAAATGAAATAATTATTTTAATTATTTCGTAGGTCGCATTATTTTAATTAAATTCAATTTTAATTAGAATAAAGTCTAAGGATTAATAATTTGGAAATTGATTAATCTTTTAGGACGCGTTTATGTGAACGTGAATTTTAATTAATTCACGTAAATACTTGCATATTAACATGGGCCATTCGTTTTAGCATACGAATGGGTGAATGCGTAGAATATATATTTTATGCAATGCAGGTACTCCAAGTGACTAGTATGGCCAAATTTAGGATAGTTAAATACGGTCTGCGCACCGTTCTATCTTTGAATGTAAAGTTTTAAATATGGTCTGCGTACCATGGAAATTTTGATGTAATTTATTATTTTCAAGTATTTCTAGTTTAGAACTTTAAGTTAGCATTTGAACGAAGATTCAAGACGATGCCAAGCTAACAAGGAGGTGATGAAGATTGGATGCTTCAAAACAAGAAGTTTTGAGCCATACTAGATCACCAATTATTTATGCAATTTAATATATATATTATGCGTGCATGTATGAATGTATCATGTATGTATGCTTTGCATGAACAAGTTGTTTCCTATGAATCGATTAGTTTTAAGTTAACTAAATAATCGAACCAACATAGAAACAACTAGGTCCAAGTAATATTGGGTTTTAAAAATTGCCTTCCAAATCAACACTTACAAAAATCTAGGGATCTAAGATAGTAGGTTTACGATAAAGCGAGGTGCTATTTTAGTTGACTTAGATGGTAAGGCGTCCTAAAGGAGCACGTTGATTGTGGTTACAACTCAAACAACAATGGCATTTGTTAGGTTATGATACATATGACATTACATAGATCATGCGGAAACAACCATTAACCCAGGACAACATATTATTTACACATAATCATATAGCATAATTTAGATGCATACTCTTTGTTGCGTGCCCTCCCTAGCTGCGCCCGAACCGAACAAGAACAAGTCTTTAGGACTCCAAGTGTCGTCCCTCCGTAGATAGTCCACAGCACGTCCGGATCCGCCTTAAGATTGACCAACTAGAATCGCCCTTAAGGTACTAGAAAATTTCGGCACTTTATGAGCAAGATGTGTGTTTTAATTTTCTCTCAAAAAACTCACTTTTGAATACTTTGAAACTTGTGTATAAATTATGACCCCTAGGCCTTTATTTATAGAGTTATGGAAAAGGAATCGTAATCCTAGTAGGATACGAATTAATTGGAATTAGAATCCTACATGAATTCTATTTAATTAATTTATCCAATTAGGAATAGAAATTTAATCATACACTGACTCTTGTAGATTCAGGAATCACGCATGAGCACAAACTCACACACACACGGCAGCCACAAGGGCTGCCCATGCGCGTGCGAGCAGCAGCCCGCGCAGCACGGCCCACGCAGCCGTGGCCTCTTGGCGCGCGCTGGGCCTGCCTTGCGGTAGGCCTGGGCGCTGCCTTGGCTGGGCTTGTGGCGCGCATGCTTGCTGGGCGATGGCCCCGGCTTCGTGCTGGGCCTTCGTCCGGCAGGCCTCGTCCGATGCTAATTCGTACGATACGCTTCCGATTAAATTTCCAGTTCCGGAATTTATTTCCGATACGAACAATATTTAATATTTCCGATTCCGGAATTAATTTCCGTTTCGAACAAATATTTAATATTTCCGTTTCCGGAATTATTTTCCGATTCCGGTAATATTTCCGATTCTGACAATATTTCCGTTTCCGGCAATATTTCCGATTCTGGTAATATTTCCATTTCCAATAATATTTTCCGATACGTACCATGTTTCCGTTTCCGGCAACATCTACGACTTGGATAATATTCATATTTCCGATACGATCCATATTTCCGTTTCCGGCCATATCATCGTTTCCGGAGTATTCATTTCTTGCCTGTGACGATCTTAGCTCCCACTGAAACCAAGATCCGTCGGTTCCGAATATTCATAGATGGAGTATTTAATGCCATTAAATACTTGATCCGTTTACGTACTATTTGTGTGACCCTACGGGTTCAGTCAAGAGTAAGCTGTGGATTAATATCATTAATTCCACTTGAACTGAAGCGGCCTCTAGCTAGGCATTCAGCTCACTTGATCTCACTGAATTATTAACTTGTTAATTAATACTGAACCGCATTTATTAGACTTAACATAGAATGCATACTTGGACCAAGGGCATTATTTCCTTCAGTCTCCCACTTGTCCTTAGGGACAAGTGTGCATTTCCTAATTCCTTTGTCGCTCGATGCTTGCTCTTGAACATAAGGTAAGAGTTGTCATGCTTATTATGTCCAGAGGTGTTTCTCGGTTTCAGAGTTCAACTGATCAAATAAACAGATAATCATAGCCTATGATTCATCCGAGCACGGCCATGCATTTCACAGTTTCTAGCTCTCCGAGTGGCCTTGTACAACTTTTAAGCATCTCATCCCGATTTATGGGAGGACAATCCCAATCTTGCGATCTTGAGATTAGACTTCGTTTGATAGGTGATTACCTGAGCGTTGCCTTTATAGCCTCCTTTTACGGTGCGACGGTTGGTCAACGTCAAAGCAACCAGTTCTCAAACAAGTAATCTCAAATCACTCAGGTATTGAGGATTTAGTGTCTAATAATTTAATGAAATTTACTTATGACAGACTTTCATCTCTTACAGTAAAGTTTCATAGGTCTTGTCCGATACTAGTCTTCCCAAAGTAAGTATCTATGCAAATGATTATGACATTGCCATGTCCACATAGTTCAAGAAACAGAACTACTAGTCATCTTGCATTCTAATCGTCTAACGTTTTCTATGCGTCCAATTTTATAGAAAACTCCGATTAGGGACCATTTTCAACCTTTGACATTCAAGTTCACTTGATAGACATTTCTTAGTCACAGGACTGGTCCTGACAGTCTATCTTGAATATATCGTCAAGTTGAAGGGACTCATCATTTAATAAACCACAAATTAAATGGAAAAATGAATTCCTTTCATTTATTGTGAATGATTAACCAATAATGTTTTACAAAGATTTAAACTCTAAAACTTTAAAACATTAAACAGAGACATCAAAGCCATTCTCCAATATGCTTGATTCCCATAGCTGCAGTGTGCGAGTTGTGCTTCGCTTGCGGCAGAGGTTTAGTTAATGGATCTGATATGTTGTCATCAGTTCCAATTTTGCTTATCTCGACTTCTTTTCTTTCAACGAACTCTCGTAGAAGGTGAAATCTACGAAGTACATGCTTGACTCTCTGGTGGTGTCTAGGCTCTTTTGCCTGTGCAATAGCTCCGTTATTATCACAATACAGGGCTATTGGTCCTTTAATGGAGGGGACTACACCAAGTTCTCCTATGAACTTCCTTAGCCATATAGCTTCCTTTGCTGCTTCATGTGCAGCAATGTACTCCGCTTCAGTTGTAGAATCCGCAATGGTGCTTTGCTTAGCACTTTTCCAGCTTACTGCTCCTCCGTTGAGGCAGAAGACAAACCCAGACTGTGATCTGAAATCATCTTTGTCGGTTTGGAAACTTACGTCCGTATAGCCTTTAACAATTAATTCATCATCTCCACCATAGACCAGGAAGTCATCTTTGTGCCTTTTCAGGTACTTCAGAATATTCTTGGCAGCAGTCCAATGCGCCTCTCCTGGGTCTGACTGGTATCTGCTCGTAGCACTGAGTGCGTACGCAACATCCGGGCGTGTACATATCATAGCATACATTATTGAACCAATCAATGATGCATATGGAATCCCATTCATTCGTCTACGCTCATCAAGTGTTTTTGGGCACTGAGTCTTGCTTAGAGTCATTCCATGAGACATGGGTAGGTAGCCTCGCTTGGAGTCCGCCATCTTGAACCTATCAAGCACCTTATTGATATAAGTGCTTTGACTAAGTCCAATCATCCTTTTAGATCTATCTCTGTAAATCTTGATGCCCAATATGTACTGTGCTTCTCCTAGATCCTTCATCGAAAAACATTTCCCAAGCCAAATCTTGACAGAGTTCAACATAGGAATGTGATTTCCGATAAGCAATATGTCGTCGACATATAATACTAGGAAAGCAATTTTGCTCCCACTGACCTTCTTGTATACACAAGATTCGTCTGCGTTCTTGATGAAACCAAAGTCACTGACTCCTTCATCAAAACGAATATTCCAGCTCCTGGATGCCTGCTTCAATCCGTAGATTGACTTCTTTAGCTTGCATACCTTTTTAGCATTCTTTGGATCCTCAAAACCTTCAGGCTGTGTCATAAACACAGTTTCTGTTAAAACGCCGTTTAAGAAAGCAGTTTTGACATCCATCTGCCATATTTCGTAATCGTAATATGCAGCGATTGCTAACATTATTCGAATAGACTTTAGCATTGCAACTGGTGAAAAGGTTTCATCGTAATCCACACCGTGGACTTGCCTGTAACCTTTTGCAACCAATCTAGCTTTGAAAACTTCAAGTTTTCCATCCTTGTCCTTTTTCAGTTTGAAAACCCATTTGCTTCCAATGGCTTGGTAGCCATCTGGCAAATCGACCAAATCCCATACTTGGTTTTCAGACATGGAGTCTAATTCAGATTGCATGGCTTCTTGCCATTGCTTGGAGCTAGGGCTCGTCATAGCTTGCTTGTAAGTCGCAGGTTCATCACTTTCAAGTAATAGAACGTCATAGCTCTCGTTCGTCAAAATACCTAAGTACCTCTCCGGTTGAGATCTATATCTTTGCGATCTACGCGGGGTAACATTTCTAGATTGACCATGATTCTCACCAGATTCTTCTAAAGATCTCTGAGTTTCATCCTGAATGTCATCTTGAGCATTCTCTAGAGTTTGTTGTTCGACTCGAATTTCTTCGAGGTCTACTTTTCTCCCACTTGTCATTTTGGAAATGTGATCCTTCTCCAAAAAGACACCATCTCGAGCAACAAACACTTTGTTCTCAGATGTATTGTAGAAGTAATACCCCTTTGTTTCCTTTGGATAGCCCACAAGGATACATTTGTCAGATTTTGGATGAAGTTTGTCTGAAATTAATCGTTTGACGTATACTTCACATCCCCAAATCTTAAGAAAAGACACATTTGGAGGTTTTCCAAACCATAATTCGTATGGAGTCTTTTCGACAGCTTTAGACGGAGCTCTATTTATAGTGAGTGCAGCTGTATTTAGTGCATGTCCCCAGAATTCTAATGGAAGTTCGGCCTGACCCATCATTGACCTGACCATGTCTAGCAAGGTTCTGTTCCTCCGTTCTGACACACCGTTCCATTGTGGTGTTCCAGGAGGAGTCAATTCTGATAGAATTCCACATTCTTTCAGATGGTCATCAAATTCATAGCTCAGATATTCACCGCCTCTATCAGACCGCAGTGCCTTAATCTTCTTGCCTAATTGATTCTCTACTTCACTCTGAAATTCCTTGAATTTGTCAAAGGATTCAGACTTATGCTTCATTAGGTAGACATAACCATACCTACTGAAGTCATCAGTGAAAGTGATAAAGTAGCTGAAACCACCTCTAGCATTTGTACTCATTGGTCCACATACATCTGTATGGATTAAACCCAATAGTTCATTTGCTCTTTCTCCAACTTTAGAGAAAGGTTGCTTTGTCATTTTGCCAAGTAAACATGATTCGCATTTACCATAATCCTCTAAGTCAAATGGTTCTAGAATTCCTTCCCTTTGAAGTCTTTCTAAGCGTTTCAAGTTTATATGGCCTAATCGACAATGCCACAGATAGGTGAGATCTGAATCATCCTTTTTGGCCTTTTTGGTATTTATGTTATATACTTGTTTGTCGTGATCTAATAAATAAAGTCCATTGACTAATCTAGCAGATCCATAAAACATCTCTTTAAAATAAAACGAACAACTATTGTCTTTTATTATAAAGGAAAATCCCTTAGCATCTAAGCAAGAAACTGAAATGATGTTTTTAGTAAGACTTGGAACATGGAAACATTCTTCCAGTTCCAAAACTAGCCCGGAGGGCAACGACAAATAGTAAGTTCCTACGGCTAATGCAGCAATCCGTGCTCCATTTCCCACTCGTAGGTCGACTTCACCCTTGCTTAACTTTCTACTTCTTCTTAGTCCCTGTGGATTGGAACATAAGTGTGAGCCACAACCTGTATCTAATACCCAAGAAGTTGAATTAGCAAGTATACAGTCTATAACGAAAATACCTGAAGATGGAACGACTGTTCCGTTCTTCTGATCTTCCTTTAGCTTCAAGCAATCTCTCTTCCAATGCCCCTTCTTCTTGCAGTAGAAGCATTCGGATTCAGAAGTGGGTTGACTGACCTTCCTCTTTGCAGATTTGGCGCCAGTTTGCTTAGTTGGGCTGGCCTTGTTGCCACCTTTCTTAGCATTCCTCTTCTTTCCAGATTTCTTGAACTTGCCCCCACGCACCATAAGCACATCCTGCTTATCACTTTTGAGCGTCTTTTCAGCGGTCTTCAGCATACCGTGAAGCTCAGTGAGCGTTTTGTCCAGACTATTCATACTGTAGTTCAGTTTGAACTGATCATACCCGCTATGAAGAGAATGGAGGATGGTGTCTATAGCCATTTCCTGAGAAAATTGCTGATCCAGCCGACTCATTTTTTCAATGAGTCCAATCATTTTGAGAACATGTGGACTTACGGGCTCGCCTTTCTTAAGCTTGGTCTCAAGAATTTGCCTATGAGTCTCGAATCTTTCGACTCGAGCCAGATCTTGGAACATGTTCTTCAACTCACTGATGATTGTGAAAGCATCTGAGTTGATGAACGTTTTCTGCAGATCCGCACTCATGGTGGCGAGCATTAGACATTTCACATCCTTGTTGGCATCAATCCAACGATTGAGGGCAGCCTGAGTGACCCCGTCGCCAGGAGCTTCGGGCATCGCCTCATCTAGGACATACTCCTTTTCTTCCTGCATAAGAACTATTTGCAAGTTCCTTTGCCAGTCAAGGAAGTTTTCCCGTTCAACTTCTCCTTTTCGAGAATTGATCGAATGTTGAATGAATTGTTGTTTGCCATATTAAAAACTACAATTGAAAAGAATAAACAAATAAATAACCATTCACAGTTTCTCTTAATAAACTTAAATTCTAGCATACATGCATAATTCAATGTTTATTAAGCATTTTATTCAAGTTATGTGTTCCGGCAGGTGTGAATAAAATGATTCCAAGATCCTAAAATCATTGAAGAACTAAGCACAGTTTGTCGACTTAATCCTAGAACATCTTAGGTAAGCAAAAGCCTTTTGCTAATAGTCTAGAAACTATTCTTGGTTGATAGGTACGTCTAAGAACTTATTAGGTAAACCTATCGAATTTGCCACGACATAAAAGGACTCCTTACTTATATCGTTGAGTTTCACCAAAACTAACATGTACTCACAATTATTTGTGTACCTTGCCCCTTTAGGACCAATAAGTAACACCTCGCTGAGCGAAAACTGTTACTAGATTGATGTAAAGGATATCCAAGCAAGTGTATATTTTGGCATGGCACCTTTTAACTCAATTTTTAAGTTTGGAACTTAAGGCTCTTACTATGTTGGTTAGATTTTAAGTGAACTAAAATCCTTAATCATGCAACATAATCAAGCTTTTGATCTCATGCATTTTAAGACATATTTAAAGCAATAAATAACTTAAAACACGCATAAGATATTTGTGATCTAGTATGGCCCGACTTCATCTTGAAGCTTTGACTTCAAAGTCCGTCTTGAAAATCTCCGTGGGAGGCACCATTTTCTTCAAATAGGATAAGCTATAACTAATTACAACTATTTGATGGTACGCAGACCATTTTGAATTGAAAAATAACTTTTGGTGCTTTAGACCAATTACATTCAAATTAATGGTACGCAGACCATATTTTCTATCCTATTTGGGCCATACTAGTCACTTCATAACCTGCAAAACAGTACATATACAATATATACCATTCACCCATTCATTATCATGAATGGCCCACATAGCTGGTTAGTAAAACACATTATGCATCACGTAAACATTTGCAGCAATTAATCAAGGGCACCAATAATCTACCAATTATTCAGTCCTTATTAATTCTAATCGAGTTGTTTTAACCTTAAGGATTTGTAGACCTAATCAAGAGTTTATGACTAAAAAGCGCTCCCACTCAAACCAATAAATTCATATGCTTTACTAATTTTAAACATAAAATTGTATTTCTAGTCTAACCGGAAACATACAAATTTAATTAAAATTTAAAGCTCATATAAATTTATAATTGAATCCAAAAATTTAATTTAATTTCAGTCGCATTTAAATTAATTCATGATTTTAATTTTAGTAAAATAATTAGAATAAATTCCATTTATTATAATTATAATATTCAAAATTAAAATCCAAGAAATTAATTCAAATTATTAATTTTAAAATTAATTAAAATTACGTGAACTGAAATTTTCAAATTAAACATTCAAAACGATCTAATCGTAACGCAAACACCCTACGCGTTGCACGCCCATGGGCCGTACGCACACAGCCATTGCTGGCCATGTGCGGGCAGCCCATGCGCTCGTCGCATAGCTGCTGCTGTCCTATCGCAAGCCTCCGCACAGCGCCCCATCGCACGCGAGCTATCGCTCGCAGTGCGCGCGCGCGAGATCGCTCGCTGGGCGCGCTGGCTCGCTCGCTGTGCGCGCGAGCCATCGCTCGCTGGGGCGCGACATCGCTCGCTGGGCGGGCGACATCGCGCGCTGTGCGCGCGAGCCATCGCTCGCTGGCGCGAGCCATCGCTCGCTGGCGCGAGCCATCGCTCGCTGGTGCGCGACATCGCTCGCTGGGCGAGCGACATCGCGCGCTGCGCGCGCGAGCAGTGCTGGGCGCAGCGCTCGTGGCACGCGAGCTTGCGCTCGCTGCGCGCGAGGCTGCGCGCACTTGTGCGAGGCAGCGCGCGTTGTGGCGCAGCTTGCTTGCTGCCCACACGCGACTGCCTTGGCTCGCCCTTCGCCCATGCCCATTCGTTCATTGCTCGTGGCACACGACACAAGGCAGGGCTGCTGCCTTGTGCTCGTGCACTACGCCCTTGCTCATTGCATTCGTGCCGCACGGGCGACGAGCTCCCTTGCTCGTCGTCGCATGCCCGCATTATACAACACCCCTTAAGGGTAACACGAAGCGTCCATTGCTTCGTGCGTGCAAGTTAATTGAACGAATCGCATAAAATTTTAAAATTTTATATTTAAAATTAATGACAAATTAATAAATATTATTAATTTCATAATTTTAGGGCGAAAAAATCGAAAATTTATTATCCAATTGATTTCCGATTGATATGGATTCAAGTCTAGGTCATAAAAATTTAAAATTTATCGTAAATTTACAATTTTTATGGTGGTTTTTAATCATAGGTTTCTAATTAAATTACAATTAATTATGAAAATCAAATTAATTCTAAATTATTCTAATTTTCAACAAATTAATCATAATTACAAATTAGATTGCATAATTAACAAGACTAGGCATTCAAACTTGTTAAACATATGCAGTAGGTCAATCAAAAATTCAAGATTTATCAACAGGAATCGCAAATATTTAATTTAACATCTTAAATTTACGAAATTTTGCATTCGAAAAACTAAAACCTTCGAAAAGTCATAGTTAGGCTTCGAATTTGAGAATTCTGGGTTCGGCAGAAAAATACTATTTTTGTCAAAATTTTAGAATGCCTTTTACATGCGGAATTGACACAAAAATCACTCAATTCGGATGAGTAACGAAGAAACTGCCGAAAAACTGCGTACATATAATTAAATAAACGCAATTTGCAATTAATTAACAATTACGAAAATTAATCACCCCTTTTAATTCTTGCAAATTTGTAATATTTAACCATGTTCATGCAATTTAGATTATGAAAATAATAAGGGGCTCGTGATACCACTGTTAGGTTATGATACATATGACATTACATAGATCATGCGGAAACAACCATTAACCCAGGACAACATATTATTTACACATAATCATATAGCATAATTTAGATGCATACTCTTTGTTGCGTGCCCTCCCTAGCTGCGCCCGAACCGAACAAGAACAAGTCTTTAGGACTCCAAGTGTCGTCCCTCCGTAGATAGTCCACAGCACGTCCGGATCCGCCTTAAGATTGACCAACTAGAATCGCCCTTAAGGTACTAGAAAATTTCGGCACTTTATGAGCAAGATGTGTGTTTTAATTTTCTCTCAAAAAACTCACTTTTGAATACTTTGAAACTTGTGTATAAATTATGACCCCTAGGCCTTTATTTATAGAGTTATGGAAAAGGAATCGTAATCCTAGTAGGATACGAATTAATTGGAATTAGAATCCTACATGAATTCTATTTAATTAATTTATCCAATTAGGAATAGAAATTTAATCATACACTGACTCTTGTAGATTCAGGAATCACGCATGAGCACAAACTCACACACACACGGCAGCCACAAGGGCTGCCCATGCGCGTGCGAGCAGCAGCCCGCGCAGCACGGCCCACGCAGCCGTGGCCTCTTGGCGCGCGCTGGGCCTGCCTTGCGGTAGGCCTGGGCGCTGCCTTGGCTGGGCTTGTGGCGCGCATGCTTGCTGGGCGATGGCCCCGGCTTCGTGCTGGGCCTTCGTCCGGCAGGCCTCGTCCGATGCTAATTCGAACGATACGCTTCCGATTAAATTTCCAGTTCCGGAATTTATTTCCGATACGAACAATATTTAATATTTCCGATTCCGGAATTAATTTCCGTTTCGAACAAATATTTAATATTTCCGTTTCCGGAATTATTTTCCGATTCCGGTAATATTTCCGATTCTGACAATATTTCCGTTTCCGGCAATATTTCCGATTCTGGTAATATTTCCATTTCCAATAATATTTTCCGATACGTACCATGTTTCCGTTTCCGGCAACATCTACGACTTGGATAATATTCATATTTCCGATACGATCCATATTTCCGTTTCCGGCCATATCATCGTTTCCGGAGTATTCATTTCTTGCCTGTGACGATCTTAGCTCCCACTGAAACCAAGATCCGTCGGTTCCGAATATTCATAGATGGAGTATTTAATGCCATTAAATACTTGATCCGTTTACGTACTATTTGTGTGACCCTACGGGTTCAGTCAAGAGTAAGCTGTGGATTAATATCATTAATTCCACTTGAACTGAAGCGGCCTCTAGCTAGGCATTCAGCTCACTTGATCTCACTGAATTATTAACTTGTTAATTAATACTGAACCGCATTTATTAGACTTAACATAGAATGCATACTTGGACCAAGGGCATTATTTCCTTCAGCATTAAGTTGTGGCAATGGGATAAATTATGGCATTAATTTATTAACCAAGAGTAATTTGAAGATTACTAGCAATAGGTTTTGCTTACCTAAAATCTTAAAATACTTAAGACATGCTAAAGCTGCTTAAGGACTTAGGACTTTTGGGGTCTTGGAATCGTTTCATTCATTTCGGACCATGTTTTTGCTTTTTGCATGAATGAAATGTTTTAATATCTTTAATGATTGCATGTTTGCTTTTATTTTAAAGTTATTGAATTGTATGAATGGTTATTTATTGCAAATTCTTTTCGATTGTAGTAATCAAAATGGTTGCAAACATAACAACAATCATATCATCTGAAATTCTGGATGTCGAGTTAGACTTGACTAATTTTCTTGAATGGAAAGGGAAACTTGTTGAAGTTTTGAAAGTTAATGGCATTCATTATGTCATTGAACAACCTTTCCCTAGCTATGATGCGCGAGGCATGACTCCTGAAAGGTACAGAAGTTGGGCACTTCACAAGTACCTTGTCACGTAATTCATCCTTAAGTCTATCCCTGAGAGTTGGAGAGGGAGGTTCATTACTTTTGAACCTCAAGCTCTCCTAAGTAGCCTCGAGGATAAGTGTGCGGGTTTTCGACCCTTGTGCCAAACTGGTGGCAATGGGGTTGACAAATTGGCTAATTCGATGAGCAATCTCAAGCTCATAAACCCACGCAAGTCGTGCCTAGAAGTCGAACTTCTGGAGGCACAAAGGCGCATCTACTCTGTCAAGATGGACAAAAACACATCAATTCGGTCTCATGTGGATATGATGTCTAGATTATTTTTCACAATTGAGAGACTTGGTGGTTCCATCAAAGAGTCGGTAGCTATTGCACTAGTGCTGGATTCTCTTCATAAGGATTATGAGGGTTTTAAGATGCACTATCTCTTTCATCAGAAAGAGAGCACATTCTCTGAACTTGTGGAATTACTCATGAAATGCGAGAAAATCCTTAAGTTCAATCAAGACCCTTTGAATGTGAGGTGCACTAAATTCAAGAAAATAGGCAAGGGGAAGAAAAGCAAGGATGCATCTTCGTCCACTCCCGGATGGCATCTGGCGCCTTCTAAGAGCAAGATGAAGAGGAATGCTTCTCCTTCCACATCGCAATGCTTCAATTGTAATGAAATTGGTCATTACAAGCGAGATTGCCCCAAACTAAAGGAAGAGAAGAAGGACGGAAACGTTGCTTCTCCTTCAGGTATGTATGTTATACATTGTAATCTAGCTAATTCTACTTCTTGGGTATTAGATACTGGTTGTGGCTCACACTTATGTTCCAATCCACAGGGACTAAGGAGAAGTAGAAAGCTTGATAAAGGCGAGATGGATCTACGCGTGGGAAATGGAGCACGGATTGCTGCATTAGCCGTAGGATCTTATTTTATTTCTTTGCCTAGTGGGTTTGTTTTGGAACTAGAAAACTGTTACTATGTTCCTAGTATCACCAGAAACATCATTTCCGTTTTAAGTTTGGATTCTAAAGGTTTTAGTTTTCAATTTAAAGACAATAGTTGTTCTTTTGCTTTGAATGGAATGTTTTATGGTTCAGCACAAGAAGAAAACGGTCTTTACGTGCTAGATACGAGCAAACACATTTATAACATAAATACCAAAAAGGCTAAAACTGGTGATTCGATTCTCACATTTCTGTGGCATTGTCAATTAGGCCATATAAACATAAAGCGCATGGAATTACTTCAACGGAAAGGAATTCTAGAATCATTCGACTTAGAGAAGATTGATCAATGCGAATCTTGTTTACTTGGCAAAATGACAAAGCAACCTTTCTCAAAGGTGGGAGAAAGAGCAAGCGAACTACTAGGGCTAATACATACGGACGTATGTGGGCCTATGAGTACGAAAGCTAGAGGTGAGTTCAGCTATTTCATAACGTTTACGGACGACTTCAGTAGATATGGCAATATTTACTTAATGAAGCACAAGTCTGAATCGTTTGAGAAATTCCGAGAATTTCAAAATGAAGTAGAGAATCAACATGGCAAGAAAATCAAAGCTCTAAGATCGGATCGAGGAGGTGAATATCTTAGCCACGAGTTTGATGACCATCTAAAAGAATACGGTATTCTTTCTGAATTGACTGCTCCGGGGACACCTCAATGGAATGGAGTGTCGGAACGGAGAAACAGGACCTTACTCGATATGGTCAGGTCAATGATGGGTCAAGCCGAACTTCCTTTACAGTTCTGGGGACATGCGTTGCAAACTGCAGCACTCACACTGAATCGTGCTCCGTCAAAAGCTGTTGAAAAGACTCCATACGAATTATGGAATGGGAAACTTCCAAAGTTGTCTTTTCTGAAGATTTGGGGTTGCGAAGCATATGTCAAGCGATTAATTTCGGACAAGCTACAACCTAAATTAGACAAATGTTTCTTCGTTGGGTATCCAAAGGAAACTATGGGGTATTACTTCTACAACAAGTCAGACAACAAGGTATTCGTTGCTCGTGACGGTGTCTTTTTGGAAAGAAATCATATTTCCAAATTGACAAGTGGGAGAATAATAGACCCCGAAGAGATTCGAGACGAACAACGAACTCAGAACTCTTTAGAAGCAGTTCAAGTTGATGAACCTCCAAGGTCTTTAGAAGAGTCAGTGGGAGTAGTTCCTCAAAACGTTGTTGCCCCTCGTAGGTCAAATATAACTATTTTTCAGCCGGACAGATGGACAGGCGTCCTCTTGACTAAAAACTTAGACGTTCTCATATTGGATAGTGATGAACCTTTGACTTACAAGCAAGCTATGACGAGCCCAAGCTCCATTAAATGGTTAGAGGCCATGCAATCTGAAATAGACTCCATGTCTGAAAATCAAGTCTGGGATTTGGTTGATTTGCCGGATGGGTTCACACCTATCGGATGCAAATGGGTCTTCAAGTTGAAGAAAGACAAAGATGGAATTGTATACATATACAAGGCTAGATTGGTAGCAAAAGGTTACAGGCAAGTTCACGGCGTTGACTACGATGAAACCTTTTCTCCAGTCGCGATGCTTAAGTCTATTCGGATAATCCTTGCGATTGCCGCTTTTCATGACTATGAAATATGGCAAATGGATGTCAAAACTGCCTTCTTGAACGGTGTTCTTGAAGAGACTGTGTTCATGACACAGCCGGAGGGTTTTGTCGATCAAAAGAACCAAGGAAAGGTATGCAAGCTTAAGAAGTCCATCTACGGACTAAAGCAGGCATCAAGGAGTTGGAATAAACGATTTGATGAAGCAGTCAATAAGTTTGGCTTCATCAAGAATCAGGACGAATCTTGTGTATACAAGAAGGTCAGTGGGAGTAAAATTGCATTCCTAGTCTTGTATGTTGACGACATACTGCTTATTGGAAACGACATTCCTATGTTGGAGTCTGTAAAGACTTGGCTCGGGCAGTGTTTCTCAATGAAGGACTTAGGAGAGGCACAATACATATTGGGCATCAAGATCTATAGGGATAGATCTAAAAGGATGATTGGACTAAGCCAAAGCACTTACATTGACAAAGTGCTAGCTAGGTTCAATATGATGGAAGCCAAGAGAGGCCATCTACCCATGTCACATAGCGTATATCTAAGCAAGAATCAGTGTCCCAAAACATCTGATGAGCGTAGAAAGATGAGTGGAATTCCATACGCTTCGGCTATTGGATCCATCATGTATGCTATGATTTGTACAAGGCCGGATGTTTCGTTCGCACTCAGTGCAACAAGCAGGTGCCAGTCAGAACCAGGTGAGGCGCATTGGACTGCTGCCAAGAACATCCTAAAGTACCTGAAAAGGACTAAGGATCAGTTTCTGGTTTATGGTGGTACAGATGAGTTGATTGTTAATGGCTATACGGACGCAAGCTTTCAAACCGACAGAGATGATTTCAGATCACAGTCTGGGTTTGTGTTCTGCCTCAACGGTGGAGCAGTAAGCTGGAAAAGTGCTAAGCAAAGCACTATTGCGGATTCTACAACTGAAGCCGAGTACATTGCTGCCTCAGAAGCAGCAAAGGAAGCTGTTTGGATTCGGAAGTTCATCGAAGAACTTGGTGTTGTCCCCTCCACTAAAGGACCAGTGGCTTTGTATTGTGACAATAGCGGAGCCATTGCCCAGGCAAAGGAGCCTAGGAGCCACTAGAAGTCCAAGCACGTACTGCGGCGATTTCATATACTTCGAGAGATCGTTGAAACAAAGGAAATCGAGATTTGCAAGGTTGGAACTGACGACAACGTCGCGGATCCATTGACTAAACCGTTGCCACAAATGAAACACAACGCACATGTAGCAACCATGGGAATCAAGCATGTTGGAGAATGGCTTTGATTTTCTAAGTATTGTTTTAGAACATCTGTTAGATCTATGTTCAAAACAATTGGTTTAACCATTTCATATTTATGAAATTTATTATTTCATATTCATTTAATTGTGGTTTAGAATTAAATGATAAGTCCATGTGATTCAAATCATTCAAATGGGATGTCAAGATGGATTCTTTGGCAAAGAAACACCCATAAGTGAACTTGAATATTGAAGTCACAAAGGATCCCTAATCCAGGTCATTGAAAGGTGGACGACCAATGACTAATGAAGATTAGATTGCAAGTAGATTACTTAGTTCTGTTTCTTGAACTAGAGTGACTGGATGCCAGAATCTTTTGCATAGATACTTATTGGATCTTGTATCGGATTGACCATGAGAACACTTTAAGAGATTAAAGTCATGTCATAGGTAGTTCTCATTAATGGTGATTAGAAACCGTTCCTCAGAACAATGAGCGATTATGTCTGCTCGTTTGAGAATTAGTTCGCTTTGATACTAGCTAAACGTCGCACCGTAAAAGGAGGCTATAAAAGCAGTTATTGGGCGTACTATGAATCAAAGTGAGTATTCATAGATTGCAAGAATGGATTGTCCTCCTATCTTTGATAGGATATGGTGTTGTTGTGTAACAAGGCCTCTCGGAGAGTTAGATACTGTAAAATGCATGGGCGTGCTCAGAATGGTCAGGCTTAACCTTCTGCAAAAGTTTGACAGCTGAACTCTGTAATCCGAGAAACACTTCTGGACCTAATAAGGATGGCTTGGATCTTACCTTATGTTCAGTAAGTAACACTAAGCGACAAAGGAATGTGGATGCACACTTGTCTGAATGACAAGTGGGAGATTGAAGGAAATATGTCCTTCACCCAAGGTGCATTAAGTCTAATACCAAGGTTCAGATTAATTGCGAACAATTAATTCAGTGAGATCAAGTGATCGGAACAGCTAGCTGGAACAATGCTTCCGATCAGTGAGTTCTAATGGATATTGAACTCATAACTTACTCTTGACTGAACCTACAAGGTCACACCAATGACACGTAACAGATCACCGGATTAAATGAATCGGAAATTCAATTAATAGCTTTTCGGGATTTAAGTTGGAAACGTATTATACGATACGACCTTGCATCGGAATCGTATATCGTATCGCGAATATTCATAAGCTAGGCGAAACGAATAAATCGTATCGTACGACGGTGATTCGTCGTATACGAAACGATAAATAATAATATCGGAAATATATTAAACGCGGATACGGGGAGCGGCCCACGAGCCAAGTGCACGAAACACTCAAGGCCCATGGGCGCGCGCGCTAGGCAAGCAAGCAAGGCGACACAACAGCGCTGGCCCATGGCCGAGCAGCTGTGTGCACGCGCGGGCCAAGACCACGACACAGCAGCAGCAGCGCGGCCCACGGCCCAGCTCACTGCGCGTGTCCGTGTGATGCTGCGCGGGCTTGCTAACCGGCCTTGCCTTATGGCTTGGTCGGTTAGTAAGGTTATGTAAATAACCTTATGACCTAATTTCCAACCAAGGCAATCACAATTCAGATTACACACAACCCTAGGAGAAAACAGAGAACCCTAATTCTCTCTGTGCCTCCATAGTGTGTTCATCCCAAAAAGCAAATCTCTTGATCGATTGTCTAAGCTACGATAATCAAGACGGATCTAATCGTGTCGGTGAACCAAGTAGAGGAACGACAAGTGGAGTTCTTTGTTTTTGTTCGTTGACAGATTATTGTGGAAAACACGCTTCGAATGTAAGTTTGCTTAATATGTGCTTTATACATGTTTCCTGGCTTTGGGGATTGTTCCGCACATGTTATTATGTTTAACTGTATTCCCCCACAATCTAAGTACAGATTTAAGCAAGCAATTGAGAATTAGAAATGTATTTTAATGAAGCTAATAAGTATTTTAGTTTCATAAAATGTACATGATTCTTATAGATATATAAGAAGTTTAGTGGGAGTACGCAAAACTTAATTGGTCCTATGTGTATCACACACATATCTCTCTATTGTGAAATAACATTCAAATGCTAATGACTTAGATTTGAAATCATTCATCAATGATGGACCAAGGCGAAACTTATTACATACTGGATTTTAAGATCAATTTACAAAGATCTTATAATATTATTTTGGATTAAGTAATGGCATTTACTAAATCAAGCACGAAAGACTCAATTGGAGATATTCGACCCATATGAATAAATCTAAGTAAAGAATGTTTGAACTATGTATAAGCATTTACTAATTTAAACATGAAAGAATCTAAATAAGATTCCTAACCTATATTATATGTCAAAGAATTTAGCTGGATTCAGTATCTACTGAAATTGAATGAGCTAAAGTTACATGAATAGAATTCAATTGGGAATAATTCTGCAAAAGAATTTATCATGTAATGATATAATATGAGGATCGCCAAAAACGTATCGTGTGACTTTGGGCATGACGAACATATACAATCTCTATTGATCTAAGTAAAGATCAACTAGATTGAGATCAAGAAAAACTTATGGTACTTGAAAAGGTACATAAGATTAATTCTTGATTCAAGGAAATAAAGATATGCTAAATATTGATGCTTCACGCATAAACACTTGAAAAGGATCAAGCAATATCCCTTTGGAGTTAACCATTGACAAGGACGAGCTATAGAGCATCGTGTTTTGAAATGGCAACATGGATTGGAGACCATGAGTTGTTGCGTGGGAAATTAAACATTAATTTCTATGTTCAAAGATACAGCTGGAAAGACTTCCACATATCTGTGAACTGCTTGGATAAGTAAATCCAAACAAAGCATCACTAGCAACCTATACAGTTGAAGTAAAAGTACTTATTGCCTGAGAAGCAATAAAATAGGGTTGTTTATGTTAAAGAGTTCTTTACTGAACTTGGGTGGATCATATGTCTGCTGACTTGATAGTTCTTCATTGCAAAATGCGTAGAACCACTCTTGTAGCTAGAAAGAATAGATCACAAACTAAACACACTCGAAAGATCTTATCATCCTATCTCGAAAAGACATTCGATGAAAAGGATATTAAGATTGGCAAAGCATGATAACTAAACCTATGCAACAAGTGAAAAGCAACACTCACATTGTAGCACTGGAAATCAAGCATAGCTTTGAATTCCATGAACTGTTTTAAAGATGGGTTTGAGGCCCATGGTTGTAAAACATTGGGGTTGAACATTTATCAAATGTATTTTCATATTCCATTTAATCTTGGTTTAGTATTAAATGATGAGTCCCTTCAATTTGACGGTATATTCAAGATAGACTGTCAGGACCAGTCCTGTGACTAAGAAATGTCTATCAAGTGAACTTGAATGTCAAAAGTTGAAAATGGTCCCTGGTCGGAGTTTTCTATAAAATGGACGCATAGAAAACGTTAGACGACTAGAATGCAAGATGACTAGTAGTTTTGTTTCTTGAACTATGTGGACATGGCAATGTCATAATCATTTGCATAGATACTTACTTTGGGAAGACTAGTATCGGACAGACCTGTGAAACTTTATTATAAGAGATGAAAATCTGTCATAAGTAAATTTCATTAAAATTATTAGACACTAAATCCTCAATACCTGAGTGATTTGAGATTACTTGTTTGAGAACTGGTTACTTTGACGTTGACCAACCGTCGCACCGTAAAAGGAGGCTATAAAGGCAACGCTCAGGTAATCACCTATCAAACGAAGTCTAATCTCAAGATCACAAGATTGGGATTGTCCTCCCATAAATCGGGATGAGATGCTTAAAAGTTGTACAAGGCCACTCGGAGATCTAGAAACTGTGAAATGCATGGCCGTGCTCGGATGAATCATAGGCTATGATTATCTGTTTATTTGATCAGTTGAACTCTGAAACCGAGAAATACCTCTGGACATAATAAGGATGACAACTCTTACCTTATGTTCAAGAGCAAGCATCGAGCGACAAAGGAATTAGGAAATGCACACTTGTCCCTAAGGACAAGTGGGAGACTGAAGGAAATAATGCCCTTGGTCCAAGTATGCATTAAATGATAAATTCTAATAAATGCGGTTCAGTATTAATTAACAAGTTAATAATTCAGTGAGATCAAGTGAGCTGAATGCCTAGCTAGAGGCCGCTTCAGTTCAAGTGGAATTAATAATATTAATCCACAGCTTACTCTTAACTGAACCCGTAGGGGCACACAAATAGTACGTAAACGGATCAAGTATTTAATGGCATTAAATACTCCATCTATGGATATTCGGAATCGACGGATCTCGGTTTCAGTGGGAGCTAAGATCGTCAAAGGCAAGCAAATGAATACTCCGGAAACGATGATATTGCCGGAAACGGAAATATGGATCGTATCGGAAATATAAATATTATCCAAGTCGTAGATGTTGCCGGAAACGGAAACATGGTACGTATCGGAAAATATTGATGGAAATGGAAATATTGCCGGAATCGGAAATATTGCCGGAAACGAAATATTGTCTGAATCGGAAATATTATCGGAATCGGAAAATAATTCCGGAAACGGAAATATTAAATATTTGTTCGAAACGGAAATTAATTCCGGAATCGGAAATATTAAATATTGTTCGTATCGGAAATGAATTCCGGAATCGGGAAACTAATCGGAAGCGTATCGTACGAATTAGCATCGGACGAGGCCTGCAAGCCGGGCCATCGCCCAGCAAGCCAGCGCATCACAACGCACCAGCCAAGGCTGCGCCAGGCCCACCGCAAGGCAGGCCCAGCGCGCGCCAAGGCTGCGGTAGCGTGTGGGCCTCGTGGCATGGGCTGCGAGCTCGCGGGCTGCGCGCGCGCGCATGGCGCCCCTCGTGGGCTGCTGTGCGTGCGTGTGTGTGTGTTTGTGTGCTATAAAAATCCTAAAGCTATTAGGCTTCGATATATGATTAAATTCCTAATCCTAAAAGGATAAATTAATTAATCAGAGTTCTACTAGGATTCTAGTTTAATTAATTCGTATCCTAATAGGATTCCAGTTCCTTTTCCATACCTCTATAAATAGGTGCCTAGGGTCATAAATTATAGACACAATTGAAGTATTCTAAAGGTAAGATTTTGAAGAAAAATCAGCCATACACTTGCACCATATTAGCCGAAATTCCTAAGCAACCTTAAGGGCGATTCTAGTTGGTCAAGCTTAAGGCGGATCCGGACGTGCTGTGGACTATCTACGGAGGGACGACACTTGGAGTCCTAAAGACTTGTTCTTGTTCGGTTCGGGCGCAGCTAGGGAGGGCACGCAACAAAGTGTATGCATCTAAACTATGCTAAATGATTATGTGTAAATAATATGCTTTCCTGGCTTTATGGTTTTTTCCGCATGATTTATGTTTTGTCATATGTATCATAACCTATCAAATTGCCTCTTTCAACGAACTGCAAATTCTGTTCTCCACTTGGTTCATGGCACACAAGGAAGAAAGGAAAACAAGTATGCACCTGGGACGAATTCAACAGGGGAAAGATGAATCACTAAGAAGCTATGTGAAACGCTTTAACCTAGAGGCCGGACAGATCCCAGATTTGCCCGACGGCGTCTCTTTTGATAATTTTATCAGGGGATTGAAGAAGGGATCCTTTAAGTTTGACCTAGTCAAGAAAAGTGTGAGGACTATGGCCGAAGTGCTGGACGAGGCCGAAGCATTTATCCATGCAACAGAAATATGCAGCGCGTCAAAAGAGGGAAGGACTGGAGAAGCAACAGATTCCTCAGGAAAGAAAGACAAAATGGACCGAAAAGTCCCACGGGTAAATGGCACTTGGGCTCTCTCAAAAGAGCATGATACCAATTCCCCTGGGCACAAGAGAGAACGTCCACAAGAGAGGGAATATTTCGAGTATAACACAGACCTCCTCACGATGCTGAAAGACGTCGGAACCAGGTTTGACCTTGAACGACCTTTCCCCATGAAGTCTTCTGCTGAGAGTCGAGACCCTAAGTTGTATTGCCAGTTCCATGAAGACATAGGGCACGAAACCAAGAACTGCAGAAGCTTGAAGAGGGCCCTAGATGGCATAGCCTCCAAAGGACACCTTAAGAACTATTTACAGAAGAATGCTCACGGTTTTGGAAAAAACCAGTACAAAAAGAACAAGTCGCCTGCCTCACCTGCGGAGGGACAACACAGTGAAGGGGGGTTTGTAGCCGTCATATCTGGGGGACTAGCCGCTGGAGGACCTACCATGAGAGGGCAGAAAGATTATGCTCGCTGCCTGGGGCAGGTAATGCTGTCAGCAAAGTCACCTCTGGACCCATTCCCTCGGATAGAAATATGTGAGTCAGATGGTGGACGAATAACCACTCCGCATGATGATCCTCTGGTGGTCGAGCTCAAAATATCCAATATGGGGGTGACGCGCATCCTAATAGACACGGGAAGCTTGTCTGACATAATGAGCCTGGAATGCCTCAATCGTCTAGCACATGACCCCAAGACCATGGATAGTATACACTATCCCATCATTGGTTTTGGAGGAAGCATTATACACCCTGAAGGCGTCATCACTCTGCCGGTTCGAATTGGAGATAGAAAAAATGGGCGGAAGATGGAAGTAAACTTCCTAATTGTTAAGGACTTGACAGCATACAACGTCATCCTGGGACGACCCACTCTGAACAAGATTAAAGCAGTAGTCGTCACTCACTTGATGCTTTTCAAGTTTGTATGCGACGATGGGGCGATAGGAACCATACATGGAGACCAACAGCAAGCAAGAGACTGTTACCTCACCACCCTCAACCCGTCGGCATGGAAGAAAAATTCGGCCGAAGCCAGAAGCAAAAGAAAGCACGAAGACGAACTGCCAGCCGCCAATGAAAGTAAACCAGCCAAAACTGAACCAGTCAAGATAGAGGAAAGTGGCCGAAAATAGAATGTCATTAGGATAACTCATGTAACTAGAGCCTAAAAAACGGCCCAACTATCGTACTAGAGCCTACAAAACGACCTGACTATAGTACTAAAGCCTATAAAACGGCCTGTAAATGCCCGTCTACGAAGCGGTAAATTTAGTTTTGCTACTTAGTAAAGAATCAATGTGTTCTTATCTGACGAATACACGGCTCAATAAAGCCCCTTAAGACGCTAAGGGGTGGAGAACTCCAAAATAAACAGACCCCAAACGATGGCGTCACTATTTACCAAATGAACAACGACCCTAAGAGTACCATGTACTAACAAAAACGCAAAAGTAAGACTCAACAAGAGAAGACACTCAATATGACGCCTCCTCCTTGGAAGGCGTCTCAAAAAAGACTAATTGGTTGACGGCCTGAGAAGTGGCCTAGATTAGCGCCTCAAATTAGGCTGATCACTTAAAACACTGAGGTACTCGTCCATCAAATGGACCAATAAAGAAATTCCTGAAAAATCAGTAACAAACTGAAATGGAATAAAAAAACAAGTGCAGAGAAGGCACAAAAATACATGCGCTCATGGAGCAAATAAGCCAACACAAATAAATGCCACAAAGGCACAAAAGTTAATACAAGCGCCCACGGCGCCATTCAAACTAATCAAACAAAAGGCCACTTAGGGATGAGGGGCTGTGGAACTCCCATCCTGAACGTGTTGGCCTTCAGGGGAATTCACCTTTTCTTCCTCTACGTCCTCATCTTCCCCCTCGCTGAAAAACTCAGGGGGATCTAGGCCAAGGCCTCTAGCTGACGAGACGTCCATCTGGTAGGAGATACGACGTTTAAACCAGGAGAAGTACTTCCCATCCATACACTGATCCCACGCTCGGCGAGCTTTCTCCAAAATAGATTCTTCGCCAAACTTGAAAGAGCTTGCCGCCTCTCTGCGCACGGCCTCAATCTCGCTTTGGGTAGCCTTAAGCTGCCCCTCCAAGGCGTCCACTTTGGAGGAAAAATTGGTCACCCGCTCCGAGACAGAGGAATACTCCTTTCTCAGCACGGCCAACTTCTCCTCATGCTCCACCAACTTCTTTTCAAAGTCCTGGGCGTCCTCCTCAGCCTTCTTCAGAGCGTCTGTCTCGGACTTAATCTTCTTTTCCGTGTCCACATTGATCAGTCTGGCTTTCCTCTCAGCATACTTCACATGATTCTCATTCTGGTCCTTATGCTTGAGCATCTCTTTATGCATGTCAAAGGGGTAGTGCCTACTTTCGGCACAACGGGATGAAGAGCTGCCAAGACCAATACAGATCTAATCAAAAAGAAAGAGAGACTATAATAAAATATATAATGACCATGAATAAAGTATCTCACATCAAGTACGAGGGACTGAATAGACCCAAAGTACCCAGGTCAATCCCGGGAAGCGACCTCACATATTCCTCGGGAATGGCAGCATAGACGTCCGAAAGGATCTTATCCTTCTCCTCTGAGCTAAAACCGCCTAACGGGGGGATGTTCGCCACTTCAGCACGCCGCATCCGTTTAAACACATCAACTGAAACAATGTCAAAATATCAAATACCATACAAATACCAAGTTATCATGACAACCTAAAGGAACAGAAACACTAACCACTTGACGGAGCCGGAGGAGGCATGGGAGCATCACTGGCAGGAGGATCTATGGCCTCCTTCCCCTTATCCTCACTCTCCCTGGACGAAGTAGTAGCCTCAGAAGTATCAGCCTGGTCGGCTGCTACCTCGTCAACGGCCGCCCTGGCCGTAGAATCTCCTTCGGTGCCCACTTGGGGAGAGGCCTCCCTGTGCTCAGGAAGAGGAGTGGACGCCTGGACAAGGGGAACTTCTCCCCCAGTCAGAGGACCAGACGGTTTCACCAGCGACGTCTTCGTAGCAGCGTCGCTGGTACTCAGCTTCTTGAAAAAGGGTCGTTTAGGCTTAGGAGCCACCGTCGAAGACGCGGGGCGCTTCTTCGTAGCTGACGAAGTGGGCTCCTGAAAAATGCAACAAGTAAACAACCAAGTCTAGATATGAAAGGAATATAGAAGCATATTAAAAGTAAACAAGAGCATACCTTGGCAATATCACCAGAGGCACCCTCGTCAAACTTTTTGGAGGAGTCCTTCTTCTTGGCCTCCACGGCCTTGAGGATATCCTCAGTGTACACCTCGGACAACCAAGTAGGCTGGAGATAAACGATCCATAGCAGAATCTACGAAACCCAGAGAGATTAGTAGAGAGAAAAGTGCAAGGCGTAAAAAAAAAAAAAAAAAAACCCTTTGGTGATATAGAGCCTTAACTACATCCACTCATATAGGGGCAAAGGCCGACGGCCGCGAGGAAAACTATGTTGGTGAACTGACACACATGGGGAAGCCAAGCGTTAGGCACCCATGTGTAGACACCTACTTTTGTCCCCATTCCCGAAAGGGAAGGTTCGATGATGAAAGCATAAATCTCCACTTGACAACGCATCTCCTATAAAATAACGAATCTCAATTCCCCTTTTCATTTCACCCGAAACCTGCTATTTATAGAAACCTGCTATTTATAGAAACCTGCTATCTATGGAAACCTGCTAAAAAATAGTAACTGTCGTAATGGGTAGTTGTTAAAAGTGGCAAGTCATAAAAGACAGAAACCTGTCATAATTAGGTGTTGCACTCCAACATAAATCCTAAATGAGATAGAGATTATGAGAGAATCCTATTCCTAATATGATTCGAAAATGGGAGTCACGTATTAATTAAACTCATAACGAACCTAGAGTTCGTACAGGGCCCAGACGCATTCCGTCGTAAATTGATACGCACCAAATAACTCAGATTAAGCCTCTTAATGAACTCCGTACTCTAGAGTCCAATCTGACAAAGATTTATGCCAGACCCTATTTTCAACGCCCAGCCCTGGGCGCCGAAATCTTCGACGCCCAGAGCTGGGCGCCGAAAATACCGGGGACGGATTCTTTTCCTAATCCGTTTCGTATTCAAATTCCTGAAAAACTATCTTTCTACGCACTCTTTCCTATAAATAGACCCCTAAAACCGACGTGAAGAACACAACACACAATTATTATTCTGAGTATTGACTCTAAACCCCTAGGCCTAAGCCTCACGCTGCAAAACCGATCACGCGTTCTGTCGCAATTGATCCATAAATCGAACAGAACGTATCCCGTCCCATAATTTGAGATTCGTTAAATAAAAGGAGAAATAGCAAAGTCAAAGTGGTTAGTTTTCTGAGAACCGTGACGTACCTCTCAAGGGTACGTCGTAATGTGTCCCTTTTCTATGGTTTAATTGCTTTCCTCGCCCTTTTATGAACTGTTAAACTAACTAAATCTGATTGTTCGATCACGCTTAATAAATATGATATTTTTGGGAAATTGGATTATCATGCTAGGTCCCTTAAAACAATCTAAATCAGATAATCGCGCTCGATCTAGTGCTATATGTTGCATATTGTTAAAATCAACTAAGATTAGTTTAATAGTTAACGCATGTCCCTTCAATTATTTATGCTGAGCTAGTAAGGATATCCTGCCTCTGGAGTTATCGAAGAGCGAGTACTCCTCTCGGTAGTTACAGTCCCCCGAACCCTCAATCTCTACCCTGCGGGTGTACGTTGAGCGATCCCCACCACCAGGGATCACAAGGGAACCTACGGCCGTCGTGGTCAAACATAATTGCACTCCCTTTATGTCACGATAACCGGGTTTTGTCAGTTTTTCTCATTGTCGTTAAAAACTGAATGGCGACTCCTATATTACTAGTCAATTGGGTGTAAACTCACAGGAAATCCAATTACACTTGATTTGACAAAAAGAAGCGTCACACCCACGAGGGACGAGGTCACGCATTAGCCTCGTGCTTTTTCGACCCCCTCACAGTGGCGACTCCACTGGGGATAGTGAAGGAAATACTCGTGCTTGTAGGTAATCAAAATAGCCGAAGGGTGAAACAATCCTATCCCGCGTTTATTTCCCCATCAAGTTGGGACGACCTGAAAATCAGCATATTAATGTGAACGGGCAGAACCTCATAACGAATCTTGGCTCCCTTGGATGTTTCATCTCGGGAGTCGGGACTAAGGATACCCATCGCCAACCTGGGGGTGCATACGCTTCGAACGTTGTCCACTCGGCACTTTCGCTAGTAGTACACCCGTCCCAAACCCAATCGCTCGCCCATTAGGTCCCTCTCGCCTGCATGTCCCCTTGGCTTGCACTTGCGGGTTGGCCTTCTGGGACGAAATTCGTCTGTTGAAGGCACTACCTCGACCGGGGCATGTGTCGGATCTGCGATAGAAGCGGTACCAAGCCAGGCGCAAATACTACCCATAGAAGCCTATCATAAACTACGTGACATATTTAATTTTCAAATCCATGTTTGTAATGTAGTTATGTGTAGCGAACTATGTGACTATGTTATGATTGTGCGTACAAATAATGCTAGACAAATAATGCTAGAAAACCAACGACCTTAAAAATTGCCCAAACATTCATGAACCAATTTGCCAAAGAGTTATACCGAAATACGTGTTCCGCAAACCCGAACAATCGCCACAAAAATAAGAGACGCTCGGGATGGCCTGTAACGAATCCCACAAACAATGCACAACGCGTAAAGGACGTTATTAGGCAAGCACGCAAAATTGAAGTCGTATAAACAAAAGTAGACGCAAACAGAAAACGAGAACCAGCCAGGGACGCATTTTCAACGCCCCTGGCTGGGCGCTAAAATTTCTCACGTCCACTGCTGGGCGCTGAAGTTGCTGCCTGGCCTTTTGGTCAGGCGCAGCAGCCTCGGTGCCCGCGTAAAAAAAAATACACGTAGCAAAAAAAAACTTTCGTAAAAATTGCTGCAAGGGCGTATGAAAAGGCACTCGATTCTAAAAGCGACTTGTAAAAAAATAAAATAACTCTTTGTGTCATTGTTAGGCCTCCTATGACGACAATGTTCGGCTCCAAAACCGAGCACGCTAATCGAAATAACCTTGGATGTCACATGGGCAAAGTATTCAAAAAAATAATGTTCAAATAGAGTCTTTAAAGCAAAATAATGTTCGAATAAAAAAATAAATCCCAGTCTAGACTAGGCTATGCCAAAAGTACAATCTAAATCCTAAGTCTTAGTTGTCTTATCCATAGAATCGGTTCTAATGCTTGGTGTCGTTCTGCAAGTCAAAAGGTTAAACCATATTGAATCTCCCTCCCTAACATTAAATCAATAAGCACCCATATGTAATTGTCATCCCTTGCTAAGAGTCTACGGCCTCAATACTCTCTCACCAATAAAAAGAATATATTATAGTATTTGCAAAATGGAAACAGTCACATTCTGAAAACCATTCCCCCATAGTCGCACAACTCCCAAAGTGAACCTAAGGTATCAATACCATTGGCAAAAATTAATGGCCTCAAGGCTTATGATCACATTGGGTCACGACTATCATAGTCCTCTCGAGCCACTCGCTCCTTGAAGTGCTCCTAAGTACGGACTAAAAGATTTTCCATGAATACAACATGACGAACCATGAAAATACCCAAATCGGCATGGCATAAGACTACCATTGGGGTAAAAGCAATACACACTAAGAGAGAAGCCGCACTAATGATTCTAGTCTTGCAAAAATGAAAGTTCGATCTCCCCAATTAACTACCTTGCCAACATTAAGCAAAATGGCGCATGACAAATGAACACCCAAGGGTTAAATTCTAAAGTGTCAACCAACGAAAGTTATGGTCCAATTAGCCTAAGTCTGAGAGTCGCTTGGTCAAGTATTATAGGCTTATGCCACGTCATTATTTTGAGTCTAGGCCACCTCCTTATATTCCTACACGGGTTATAATCAGAAAGATTAATGAAAGTTCGAGTCTAAATCACAACTTCCAATTAAATCCCAGAAACTGGAATCTGAAAAGAAGCAAAAAAAAAGTTATTTTCGATGCAATTCTTTCGTTAAATTTCAATAAGATAAAAACAAGGTTTCGAATCTACGCTATTTGCACACTTTAAGAAACGACTAAATACGCTTGCAAAGTAAGACAATTAAAAGGTCCACCCTAGGCATATTAAAGCTAAAGGTCCACTATAGGCCTACCAAACGAGGCTCACTCAGTCTCGCCTCGTGACTCAAAGACCACAACCATCTACCTTTTAGCCTAAATAAAAGGGGAGGGAAATCTCGAGCAAAAAAGAAAAAAGAGAAAAAGAAAAGGGAGAGCGTAAAGACAGAGCCATGAAATACTTAGCCCGCACCTCCCAAAGTGCAAAGAAAGAAAAAAGAGAAAGAGAAAAGGGAGAGCGAAAAGAGCGAGCCATGGAATACTTATCCCGTACCTCCCAAAGTGCAACATTTACCCAAGTAAACGAAGGAAAAGAACTGAGTCAACCAATCCAAATCATGCCACAAAAGCTACATAAAGTTCTACGATGTCTACCCTTTCCAGTCTTTATGTTCTTAGACGCCTTCGCTCTGGGGCCCCTGTTCAGCTCATTTAACCCATCCACGTTCTCATTGCCATAACTCAAGAAACCATTACCTCGACTCTTGTTCTTGAACTTGTTGTCAACCGCAAACCACGCACGGCCATTGACACGTGCGTTATACCCATTATTTCCAAAGCCCAAACCTGTTCTTACACCACCGTTAGCATAATGACCATATAACTTGTGTGGATACATCCTGTTGATATACCCGTGAGCCGTCCCCATGCTACTCATTGGCCTTGGTTGATGTAAACTCATGACACTAGCTCGAGACTGCAAATTGTGAGTCCTAGCGAATATAATCCTCATGCTTGACCAATACCTATACAAATTATCCTATCAAACCGTCTTGAGTCACGAATAAAAAAGGAAGACAAATGAAAAGTACAAAAAAGTAATAAATAATAAAAAAGGAACTTTGCAAAGCGCCTCTAAAGTTAGTCTAAAAAGAAAAAGGAGCATTTAGCGCACCAAAAAAGATCCGCCCAGAAATAATTTTCAGCGCCCACAGCTGGGCGCCGAAATCTTTAACGCCCCAGCCTGGGCGCTGATTCTCTCTGCTTGCTAAAATTTGTCCAGAAGTGCTCGTCATTTTATCCGCACATACACGGAACAATAACGAACACTTGGGGGGGGGGGGGGGTACAGCACGTATTCAGATATACGTACCACCAAAGAAATACATGTACTCAATCAAAAAAAATAATATAAAACAAATTTTTGGCTTACGGCAAGCCAGCAGATTAAAATAATAATAAACTTCACTTATTCTACCGTTTTAAATAATATGTTTCCATCTCAGAACATACTTATCGAATTCGGCATTCTAAGAAACCATTTTCTAGGCTAAGAACTACGTAAGACCTGATTCCAAATTAAATCTATTTAAGGCGGATACGTAGGCAATCCATGATTCGGTCCAACTAATTTGCAAAAATGTTAGAGCCTATAGAATAACAAGAATAAGAAATAGAGTCCCTTATTGAAATTTAATTACTTGCAATCCAAGTCGAAAGAAAAATTTAAGTCAAAGGAAAAATCCAACTCATCAGAATGCCAAAACGAGCACACATTGAAAAATAATAAGGGCACGTACCCTTGCCAGAAGGAGCACTCACACTCCTAGGCACTTAGCCAACACTCAAAAGATCGCTTTGCCTCAATTGAATGGGGGCTAGCGCAAGCGTCCATGACCTCTAAAGTACTCAACTTGACCCTCCCTAAAGCGAACTAACTCACTTAAAAATCTCCTTTCACCACTAGACATAGTCGTTCGCTTAAAGACCTTCTTTCACCACTAGACACAGTCATAATCGCCAACAAGTAGTAAAGGCAGTAAGCTTGCAATAAAGAGAATTGTTCTACGGCGTCGCCCCATCGTTCCTTCGAAGTCAGGGCACCCGTTCATGGTAATTCAAATGCTTGCGAATCCCCTTTGAAAAAAATCAGACATTGTCAATAGGACTTGGCACTTAAACAAGGCTCACCCTACTCAGACATATGACACGGGCATCTAAAATCGAAATCTAAAAGTATCATTAAAGGGAAGACATAATAGCAACTGGGGGCTAAAAAATTGAAATGAAAGAGCTAGGGAAAGAACTAAGTATACCTTGACCTTTTGTGCAGACATACACCAAGTAAATCTAAGTCAATTTGAAAACGGTTTATATTCCCGCAATTCTGGAAAAGATGGCCTTAAAAGCCTAAAGCATATGCCAAACGGGCACAAGTATATCTTGACGCCTGCACCCTGGCTTCCAGCAAATCCTTGGACAGCATTCCAAAAATTGTAACAGTATTTTGATTCACTCATGTAATCCTGTACGAACCCTTCTATAAGTCAACTTACTTAGGACACCTCGGATTGTACACAGTAGGACTCGAACTTCAAATAATTTTCAAAGACTTCTTCGAACATAATAAAGTGTCGTTGGTTTAGGCTAAGTATGCGTTTATCTCGATGTTGCAAGTGAGTCAAAAATATTTCTAAATATGATTATGGGTAAAGAAAGGCACCTAGATTTTGGTTAAGGCACACTTCAATATGTGACTCCCTTGACCATGGCAATGTCGCACAAGTACGACATTTACAAGAGAAGTAGCAGATCACTACGCGAACGTACCTCGCATTAAACGAGTCTGGTTCAAACTATTCATGATCCATGTCACCATGAATGCATAAAGACGTATGCAAAGGATTATAGCACCAGGCGAACCCCGTAGCTACAATTGGGGGCTTGAGAAAAACACTCTAAAAATGCTCGAGATGATGATTTTATCGCAAATTCTTGATGTAATGCTATACACACGTCATAGGGGCACAATCCTAAGCTTTAATCGTGTAAAACGAACCTTAGAATGGCTACAACCCCTCCCGAATTCTAAAGCACTACTTAGAATATATAAAGTTACCCCACTATCAAGGGTAACTGAAAATCGCGAGTCACCAAAACTCCGACCAAACCACTGCACATAACGCTCGCCCTATAAAGCGCCCATTACACAGTCTACATCGTTCCAAAGAAAAAGCGAAAGGAAAAAAAATCAAGGATAAGAACTGTCAAAATATACCCAGAAATCATTTTCAACGCCCAGAGCTGGGCGCCGATATCTTTAACGCCCCAGCCTAGGTGCTGAATCTTTCTACTTGTCAAATTTTTCCCAGATATAAAAACAAGAAATAAACATCTATGAATCCTCGCATCGAACGAAGTAATAAGCCGTGCAAACCCACGCAGAAGGTGCCACACTTATTCGAGCACCCGAACAAGGCATGATGAAGTACTCCAATGCAAATGATATCCCAACACCTGAAGGAATGTTCTAAGACACGCCGTTAGGCCACACAAGCCTACATCGCACCATAAGTTCAACCGTCCCACGGTACAAGTCTAAAAAAAAGAGTGAGGCATATTGCATTAATGCGGGCACGGCCAAGAGCAGGAGGCGAAGACTACTTATCGCCCAAATTCAAAATGCAAGCCACACGACTTCTACATTAAGGATTAAAGGTAGCAAAATATTACCTACCCCGAAAGGGATAGCTGGCACCTACACGAGCAGGAACCCCAAGACATCTTTTTCGAAAGAACCTACAAAAATCGTACGCCAAAAGGAAGCATCCCAACATGCATACTTGGGGGCTCCAAGCTACGAAATGACCATAGCAAAATAAAAATCTCGAAGCAAATGTTTGAACGATCAAGAAGGGCACGATGCTTGAGCCCACTTCATGAATGGGCCTGAACCCTATCAAGCTTCTAAGCAAACTATTCAAAATCAGTCATTGCTCAAAAAAATGATGATTCAAGCAAACTGATTAATGGACCGCACACAACGGCCATTCTATGAACGCTCGTTCGCACATACATATCATCATTCTAAGTATCGAACATTCACGAACGAACAAGAGGCCAACTGTGTCATCAAGAAACCTCGCCATAGATTAGTATCAGCGCCCAGCGCTGGGCGCCGAAATCTTTAACGCCCAGGCTTGGGCGCCGAAAATGATCCCAGACCCAAAAAAAAACAGCTCTGGCTTCTATAGGGCCCTGCCATATTTATTCGACTTGAAAATTGCCGATTCCTTTACTGAGAGTCGCACCTCACGACTTTGTAGAGTAGCACACCACTACGAAAATCGCTCGCACTTACGAGCACAATCCCAAACACGATCAATGACATTACAGAATGCGTATCCCCAAGGAATGAGATGACCGTCAAGCACGAGTGCTTGGGGGCTCGAGAGAAAATATATTATGCAAAGTTTAAAACAATATTCCCAAACTACGCTGTACGAAGTCCCGTGTTTGGATGTCTCAAAAGATAAAACCGGTTTACGACCTCAAGACAAAGGTCGCCGTTGATACTTATACATAGTCCCCAAATCAAGGACCCCAGTAGTGGCAAAATTGAGCCGAAAAGAATAGCTCAAAACCATGAAAGATGATAACCACAAGACAATGGTCCGTCTAAGCACGTTGTCAACCCACATTCAGGTTGCAACTAAATCCGAGCATCCCTCGAAAGAATTCGCTCTTACAAGAATGAATAAAAAGAAATTCTCAAAAGAAATCACGATGAACAAAAGAAATAGGGACTTGCCCACCTCAATCGGGCAAGATCGCGCCACGAACCACGCGAGTTCCAAATCGAAAAAACGATTTCAGGGATGTCACCCTCAGCGGACAGGGCTCGCCCACCTTCAGCGGGAGGGGTTTGCGTCACTAGCCGCGCAGGTCCTTAGTTTTCGAAAAATAAAATCTTCAAAAAACAAACCACGTAGGTCCTTATTTTCAAAAAGCACAAACAAATTTCAAAATAGATTCGTCCACTTCTATCGGACGGGGTGTCCACCCTTAGCGGACAGGTTCGCCATCTTTAGCCGGCGGGGTCTGCGTCACAAACCGCGTAGGTCCTTATTTTCAAATTTCAAAAACAGATTTTTCCACTTCTATCGGACGGGGTGTCCACCCTTAGCGGACAGGCTCGCCATCTTTAGCCTGCGGGGTCTGCGTCACTAACCGCGCAGGTCCTTAGTTGCTGCAGCAATAACTTTTTCTGGTTTTCCGTTTTTCCAAAAAAGGCGATGTGAGTAGCTTTCCCTTTTCAAAAAATTAAAGGATTGGTTTTCCGTTTTTCCCAAAAACGATGTGAGTAGCTTTTGGTTTTCCGTTTTTCCAAATAAAAGAACGATGTGAGTAGCTTTTGGTTTTCCGTTTTTTTCCAAAAAGGAACGATGTGAGTAGCTTTTGGTTTTCCGTTTTTCCAAAAAAGCGATGTGAGTAGTTTCCTTTTTTCCAAAATTTAAAAGATTGGTTTTCCGTTTTTTCCAAAAAAAGAACGATGTGCTGGATTTTCCTTCGTTTTACGTCCCATAAAGACAAGGGGGTTTTCTCGTTTAGCTAACCCTGAAAATGAGAATCTTTAAAAACGTTTTTACCTCGTGATTGGGCTCGGCCAGGCCCAATTACACTTTATAGTTTTGGTTTCGAAAACATCTGTAGCTACTCCCAATGACAAAGTGAGGGAGTTTCTACGCCTCTTTAGATACTCCCAATGACAAAGTGAGGGAGTATTCTATACTATCCGTTGACAAATCCCAATGACATGTGAGGGATATGTCGACATTTTAAGTGATGACCCTTAAGTCAAATGTTATCACTCGGAGGCTCGTGAGACCCTCGCAAAAACAGGTCACCATGGCTTGTGCGACGCACTCCGTCTAATACTTTGACCATCGTCTTACTCCAAGACTCAGTCAAAGTGGGGGCTAACTGTAGACACCTACTTTTGTCCCCATTCCCGAAAGGGAAGGTTCGATGATGAAAGCATAAATCTCCACTTGACAACGCATCTCCTATAAAATAACGAATCTCAATTCCCCTTTTCATTTCACCCGAAACCTGCTATTTATAGAAACCTGCTATTTATAGAAACCTACTATCTATGGAAACCTGCTAAAAAATAGTAACTGTCGTAATGGGTAGTTGTTAAAAGTGGCAAGTCATAAAAGATAGAAACCTGTCAGAATTAGGTGTTGCACTCCAACATAAATCCTAAATGAGATAGAGATTATGAGAGAATCCTATTCCTAATATGATTCGAAAATGGGAGTCACGTATTAATTAAACTCATAACGAACCTAGAGTTCGTACAGGGCCCAGACGCATTCCGTCGTAAATTGATACGCACCAAATAACTCAGATTAAGTCTCTTAATGAACTCCATACTCTAGAGTCCAATCTGACAAAGAATTCTGCCAGACCCTATTTTCAACGCCCAGCCCTGGGCGCCGAAATCTTTGACGCCCAGAGCTGAGCGCCAAAAATACCGGGGACGGATTCTTTTCCTAATCCGTTTCGTATTCAAATTCCTGAAAAACTATCTTTCTACGCCACTCTTTCCTATAAATAGACCCCTAAAACCAACGTGAAGAACACAACACACAATTATTATTCTGAGTATTGACTCTAAACCCCTAAGCCTAAGCCTCACGCTGCAAAATCGATCACGCGTTCTGTCGCAATCGATCCATAAATCGACCAGAACGTATCCCGTCCCATAATTTGAGATTCGTTAAATAAAAGGAGAAATAGCAAAGTCAAAGTGGTTAGTTTTCTGAGAACCGTGATGTACCTCTCAAGGGTACGTCGTAATGTGTCCCTTTTCTATGGTTTAATTGCTTTCCTCGCCCTTTTATGAACTATTAAACTAACTAAATCTGATTGTTCGATCACGCTTAATAAATATGATATTTTGGGAAATTGGATTATCATGCTAGGTCCCTTAAAACAATCTAAATCAGATAATCGCGCTCGATCTAGTGCTATATGTTGCATATTGTTAAAATCAACTCAGATTAGTTTAATAGTTAACGCATGTCCCTTCAATTATTTATGCTGAGCTAGTAAGGATATCCAGCCTCTGGAGTTATCGAAGAGCGAGTACTCCTCTCGGTAGTTATAGTCCCCCGAACCCTCAATCTCTACCCTGCGGGTGTACGTTGAGCGATCCCCACCACCAGGGATCACAGGGGAACCTACGACCGTCGTGGTCAAACATAATTGCACTCTCTTTATGTCACGATAACCGGGTTTTGTCAGTTTTTCTCATTGTCGTTAAAAACTGAATGGCGACTCCTATATTACTAGTCAATTGGGTGTAAACTCACAGGAAATCCAATTACACTTGATTTGACAAAAAGAAGCGTCACACCCACGAGGGACGAGGTCACGCATTAGCCTCGTGCTTTTTCGACCCCCTCACACCATGCATGACTATTTGAAGACAGCCGATACATCTCGGCCTGAAATATGGGCTTTATAAGCCTCTAATCCCGTGACAAAAGGCGGGGGAAGGCGTCACCCCTAGACAAATAGCGGGGGCGCTGGTTCCACCTAGAAAGACGTCTTGAAAGGGAGAGGTCCTCCATACGGACAACAGACCACTTCTTCCTCCACCAAACCCAGCTAGAGGTCTTACCCACCACCGTCTTATATCCCCAACGGCTATAGAGGGTGAACCATCCCTGGGGAGAGCGAGAGGAAGGGGAAATATCTACAAGTCTGAGGAAAGCGGGAAAAGAAGGAGTGATGCCGCTCAAAGCGCACTTGGCAATAAACCCAAAAATGTTTGCCCAAGAGTTAGGGGTCAGCTGAGCAAGGCCAATATCATACCCCTCCAGGACGTCCATCATAAAGGGGTGCAAAGGAAACCTTAGACCCAATCTAAAAGCAGCCGTATAGACAACGACTTCTCCCTGAGAAAGTTGGTCTACAGAATTATGAGGACGAGGGCTCCCAAAACTAAAACCTTGAGGCAGAAGTAGGAAACGCTCAAACTCACGTCCCTACTCCCTCAGATACCTCAGCCATTTCATGCTGGGGAAGATATCAGAAGGAAGTAAATCGACATCTTCTCTCCCCCGAACCATATGAGGAAGGTTTTTTGCAAACTCCTCGTCAAAAGAGCTAGAGGAGTCATCCTCAAAATCCTCGCGCGGAACACGAGGACGGCAAGCCACACTTTTTCTTCTCCTTGAAGAATATGCCGCCCTTACTGCCCCGTCTCCAGAATGACGAGAGGAGCTGACTCCACCCCTATTTCCCTGAGACGGGCTCGAAAAAGGAACTCTGTTGTCCCTCTCTCGCGGCGCCGCCCAGGCACTCACATTGGCTGTTTGCCTAATTCGAGCCATGCCGTCCTGTATAAGGACCGGGACGTCTGACTTTAGCAGAAAGAAAGAAAGAGCATTGTAACTAACAAGACGCCTCCTCAAGAAACCATAACAACAAGAAAAGTGTGAGGGGGTCGAAAAAGCACGAGGCTAATGCGTGACCTCGTCCCTCGTGGGTGTGACGCTTCTTTTTGTCAAATCAAGTGTAATTGGATTTCCTGTGAGTTTACACCCATTTGACTAGTAATATAGGAGTCGCCATTCAGTTTTTAATGACAATGAGAAAAACTGACAAAAACCCGGTTATCGTGACATAAAGGGAGTGCAATTATGTTTAACCACGACGGCCGTAGGTTCCCTTGTGATCCCTGGTGGTGGGGATCGCTCAACGTACACCCGTAGGGTAGAGATTGAGGGTTCGGGGGACTGTAACTACCGAGAGGAGTACTCGCTCTTCGATAACTCCAGAGGCAGGATATCCTTACTAGCTCAGCATAAATAATTGAAGGGACATGCGTTAACTATTAAACTAATCTGAGTTGATTTTAACAATATGCAACATATAGTACTAGATCGAACGCGATTATCTGATTTAGATTGTTTTAAGGGACCTAGCATGATAATCCAATTTCCCAAAAATATCATATTTATTAAGCGTGATCGAACAATCAGATTTAGTTAGTTTAACAGTTCATAAAAGGGCGAGGAAAGAAATTAAATCATAGAAAAGGGACACATTACGACGCACCCTTGAGAGGTGCGTCACGGTTCTCAGAAAACTAACCACTTTGACTTTGCTATTTCTCCTTTTATTTAACGAATCTCAAATTATGGGACGGGATACGTTCTGTTCGATTTATGGATCGATTGCGACAGAACGCGTGATCAGTTTTGCAGCGTGAGGCTTAGGCTTAGGGGTTTAGAGTCAATACTCAGAATAATAATTGTGTGTTGTTGTTTTCACGTCGAACTTAAGGCCCTATTTATAGAAAAGAGTTCGTGGAAAGATAGAATTGCAGAACTCTAATCCACGAGGAATTAGGAAAAAATACGTACCAGGTATTTTCAGCGCTCAGGCCTGGGCGCCGAAGATTTCGGCGCCCAGAGCCAGGCGTTGAAAATAGGATCTGGGCTGTTTTTCTTAGTCAGATTCGGATTCCTAGAATCCGGTGTATTTGAGATTTAATTGAGTCTTTTAGTGCGTATTAACCTTGTGACGGGATGCGTCTGGGCCCGTTACTAACTCTAGGCTCGTTAGGATTTTAAATAATACGTAACTCTTATTTTCGAATCGTATTAGGAATAGGATTCTCTCGCAATTTCTATCTCATTTAGGATTTATGTTGGAGTGCAACACCTAATTCTGACAGGTTTCTATCTTTTATGACTTGCCACTTTTAACAACTACCCATTACGGCAGTTACTATTTTTAGCAGGTTACCGTAAATAATAGGTTTCTATAAATAGCAGGTTTTGGGTGAAATGAAAAGGGGAATTGAGATTCGTTATTTTTTAGGAGATGCGTTGTCAAGTGGAGATTTACGCTTTCATCATCGAACCTTCCCTTTCGGGAATGGGGACAAAAGTAGGTGTCTACAGTTAGCCCCCACTTTGACTGAGTCTTGGAGTAAGACGATGGTCAAAGTATTAGACGGAGTGCGTCGCACAAGCCATAGTGACCTGTTTTGGCGAGGGTCTCACGAGCCCCCGAGTGATAACATTTGACTTAAGGGTCATCACTTGAAGTGTCGACATATCCCTCACGTGTCATTGGGATTTGTCAACGGATAGTATAGAAACTTCCTCACTTTGTCATTGGAAGGATCTAAAGGTGCGCAGAAACTCCCTCACTTTGTCATTGGGAGTAGCTACAGATGTTTTCGAAATCAAAGCTATAAAGTGTAATTGAGCCTGGCCAAGCCCAATCACGAGGTAAAACGTTTTAAAAGATTCTCATTTTCAGGGAAAGCTACTCACATCGTTCTTTTTTGGAAAAACGGAAAACCAGAAAAAGTTATCGCTGCAGCGACTAAGGACCTGCGCGGTTAGTGACGCAGACCCCGCCGGCTAAAGATGGCGAGCCTGTCCGCTAAGGGTGGACACCTTGTCCGATAGAAGTGGACGAATCTATTTTTGAAATTTGAAAATAAGGACCTACGCGGCTTGTGACGTAGACCCCGCCGGCTAAAGATGGCGAACATGTCCGCTAAGGGTGGACACCCCGTCTGATAGAAGTGGACGAATCTATTTTGAAATTTGTTTTGTGTTTATTTTTTGAAAATAAGGACCTACGTGGTTTGCGCCATAGACCCCGCCGGCTGAAGATGGCGAGCCTGTTTCATTTTGAATTTTGAAAATTTCATTTTTGGAAAACTGAGGACCTGCGCGGCTAGTGACGCAGACCCTGCCCGCTGAAGGTGGGCGAGCCCTGTCCGCTAAGGGTGGACATCCC
This sequence comes from Spinacia oleracea, assembly GCF_020520425.1. Lineage (NCBI taxonomy): Eukaryota > Viridiplantae > Streptophyta > Magnoliopsida > Caryophyllales > Amaranthaceae > Spinacia > Spinacia oleracea. The sequence goes on along the minus strand of NC_079491.1, from coordinate 90,798,996 downwards.
TGAATTCGTTTTTTCCTTGATTTGGAACATGCGTGGTTCGCGGCGCGATCTTGCCTGATTGAGGTGGGCAAGTCTCTATTTTTTGTTCATTGTGATTTCTTTTTTTTGAGAATTTCTTTTGTTCATTCTTGCAAGAGCGAATTCTTTCGAGGGATGCTCGAATTTAGTTGTAACCTGAACGTGGGCTGACAACGTGTTCAGACGGACCTTTGTCTTGCGACCGTCTGCTTTCGTGGTTTTGAGCTAGTCTTTATGGCTCGATTTTTGCCACTACTTGGTCTTTGATCAGAGGACCATGTACAAATGTCAATGACGACCCTTTTCTGAGGTCGAACCTGTTCTTTTGAGATCATCCAAACATGGGACGACGTATAGCGCAGCCCGGGAATGTGATTTTGATTGCGCGCTCTCTGTTGGAGTATTCTTTTCACGAGCCCCCAAGCACTCGGGCTTTGGTGGTCATTTTTCGCATACTTCATAACGTCTTTTAATCATGTTTGGGGTCGAGCTCGTATGTGCGAGCGACCTTTCATAGTGGTGTGCTACTTTGGCGAAGTCATGGGGTGCGACTTCAGTCTTCGGGCGACAAGGTTTAATATCATTCGGTTTAGCTTGGCCCGATTTAATCCTTTGACAGACAAACATTTTTTATTTGAGAAACCAACGACTTAACAACGTTTTTTGGTGTTTCGAAGAATGACCTTGATATATTTTGTTTTGAAAAGTGTACATATATGTTTCTTGAGACAAGTCTAAGTTTCTGACAAGTTTTACCATTCATTTTTGCTATTTGGGAGCTTAAAGGTGCTTTTGGGCTTGATCTTAATTGTACATAGGGCCTCGTGTCTAGCAACACGGTTTTAAGTCTTTTCCTGCTCTGCGTTTTGTGAAATCTGGGCCTTGGACTGCATTTTCAGCGCCCAAAGCTGGGCGTTAATTATTTCGGCGCCCATATTCGGGCGCTGAAAGTCCTTTCCTGGCGAATTTTGACTTTCAGATTTCTTAACGCGTTTCCGAATGGGATCAGGATGTCACTTGATGCGTTCAGCTATATATAGGGGCAAGATACGTCCCTATTTTCCATCACTCTCAATTTCCTTCTTTCTTTGCTGTGTTTTAATTACTCCTTGCTTTCGTCATGTCGATTCCCACTTTCTCACTCCAACGGACTGTTAGGCGTTGGTTACGGGCCCTTAATCCTACAGAAAAGGCTTTGTTGAAAGAATACCACTTAGAGGCACTTTTAGGCTTACAACAAATTAACATTGACTATAATTTTCTGCACGCAGCCCTAAGCTTTTGGGATTCCGATCATCATGTTTTTGTCTTGCGGGGCAACGAAATATGTCCTTTGCCAGATGAATTTGCTCCGATCCTTGGTTATCCTACTAATGCTACCCCTGCCACTCCTGGCACTATTGAAGAGAGTAAAACAACCATAGGGGCTTTCCTAGGACTAGATGCTAACATGCTTGCTGAAGTTGTTGTAGGTGATGAGGTTAATTTGGCAAAACTTGTAAAACATCACTTTAGGCCTAGTAAGAATATGACCGAACAGAAATTGAATATTCGAGCCCTTGTATTTTGCTTTTTGAATCATTATTTGTTGTCGAATAACAATGGTGAGTTCGGTGACATAAGGTTGATCCCCTTGATTAGCCAGATGGAAAGTTGCTATTCTATTATGCCGTTGGTGGTTGCCGAGACTTTGCTGAGTGCGGATGAGCTGAAGAAGGACGCCAAATCTGAATATTTTAAGGGAAGCCCCCTATTACTGCAGGTAATCGATTTTCTTTTGCGCACGTATACATTTTTTGCATATATATTTTTTATTCGTCCTGCCTTGGGGCTGAGTTTCAGCGCCCAGGGCTGGGCGCTAGAATTATCGGCGCCTAGTCCTGGGCATTGAAACTGCGCCCCAGGAACCGTTTTATTTTTGTTATTTATTTTTTGATCGTACCCGTTTTTTTTGCAGATTTGGCTCGTGGAACGGCTTAGGCTCTTGGAAGCTCCTGCCGATCCTAAACATTATCGCCCTATAGCCTTGGGTAACCGAAAATATCTGCACCGAGGCCAGGACGAGGCCGAATGGGCCTCCTTTTTTACTTATGGCATCTGTTCTATTAAGTGGGTGGTACCATGGTGGGGTTTGACTACTATGACGGGGGGTTCTGATGTATCGGTTTATGTTTCTTTGTTGGGGCTATCTCGACCCATTTATATTTTCCCTTACCGAGTCATGCGTCAATACGGTTTAAGGCAGACTATCCCCTTTTCTGATACGGTACCACCTAAGGTAGCGGCCTTTTCACAATCACGGGTTCTAGCGTGGGCTAAGTATTATGATGGTCTCCCGCGTTGGGCCGTAGCTACAAATGGCTTTGTGGGTCTTTCTGAAAACTACAAGTTGTGGATGAGCTCCGATGATAAAGCTGTGAGGACTGAGGCTCGAAATGGGGAGCCGGCTGAGCTTTTGATACCTCGTATTCGTGTTAAGTATGAGGGTCCTGATTCTGCCAGACCTCGTACCCATGGTATTAAGACTGTGAAAGCTCGTCCTGATCGAAAGAGAAAGGAAGTTCCTCCCCGTTCCAGTTTCAGGCCTAAAAAGATGCCTAACATGAAGGGGCCTGCTGTTGTTAAAAGAAATGCAAGCTCTCGCAGAGATCGTCGCCGGAACAATGTATGGGTTAGGAAGGCTCAGCCGCCTGTAGAAACAGCGACTAGTCTAGTTGATGATAATAATCCTTCTCCCACCATTGTCTGTGCCCTTGAGGCTGAGCGGGCTATAACTGAGAATGTTTCTGAAGCCTTGGCATCTTTGGAAGTTAGTGTCCAGGAGCCGGTTCTTATGGAGATGGATATTGGGGCAGCGCAGAAGACTGTGGGGGTGGATCCTACGAACATTGCCCTCTACAAGACTTTATTTGATGATCCAGAAGAACTAGAGTAGTGTTGTTCTTGCTAGGGTGTAGGTGCCCTTTATTTATTTCAGTTGTGTTTGTTTTTTCATTTCTTAGTACTTTGTTTTCCTTCTTATTATTTTTCAATTAAGGCGTATTTTATTTTTCATTTTTTTGTTTCTCCTTTTTTTTTTTTTTATAAATATTTTTATATGTCTAACACTTTTTGCACATTTTATATATATATTTTTTGATTGGACCGAATCCTGGGTAAGGATTGCCTACGTATCTTGTCAGAATCAGGTCGCGCGTAGTTCTAGATGGAATAAGTTCTAGGATGCCGGATTTTAATGGATATGCCCTGGGGTGGTAGCATATTACTTAATCGGTCAAATGAGTGAAGTATTATCATTCTTTTCGTCTGCCTTTTTTGTTTGCCGTAAGTCGCGTAAAAAATGAAACTCGACTACTTTTTGTATGGCTATATTTTTTGGTGAGCCTATTTGGATACGTGTTGTACCCCCCAAGTGTTCGTTATTTTTCCGTTATGTGCGGATTAAATGACGAGCACTTCTAAAAAATTTAGGCAGGCAGAGAGTTTCAACGCCCAGGCTGGGGCGTCAAAGATTTCGGCGCCCAGCCCTGGGCGCTGAAAATGATTTGGGCGGTCGTTTTTGTCGCTTTGCTTCACGTGTTCTTGCATTTCTTTTTTTTTTTTTTGTTTTAGTGCTTTGATTTTTGCTCGTATTTAAAATCAATTTTGAGGCTACTTCGGAGACTTTTTTGACTGTTAGCGTGAGATGCATTTTTGTCCGGATTATTTTTTTCTATCCGTGACTCGAAACGGCTTTGAAAATGGAGTTAGGGTGTGGAAGATATGAAGATCTTTGTGTAGGCTTTTGAGGTGGGTTGAGGTGTGTGTTGATGCGGGGGGCGGTGTCTATTTTTTATGAGTTTTTTCTTGAGCAACCTTTGTATTGTTTGAATTTGATTTCCTTTTGATTTCTTTGGGTTGCGTGGGTTAGACCCTCATGTTTTGGTAATATGATATTGTGGTTCTCTTTTGGGGTTTGATGAATTTCGATGTCACGATTCAAGACCGAGTGGGCCTTGTTTTATTGGGCCTAGAGTGGGCCGCCTCTTTATTTTTGTATTTTGCAAGTACATTTGGTGTTTACTTAGTGTTAGAATAAAATTTTAGGAGAAATATTACGCCTTTATTAATTTGGAAAGTAAGGAAAACACACTGAAACAAACTTGACCTATATTCTAAGGGGTCTTAGGACCATCTAAAGTCTTTATTATTTTTCTACCAATCTAAAGAACTACTAGGCGCTTTTTACTACGGTGCTCTATGTGGCTCAAGCCTTGGGTTTAGTCTCGTAAAACTTTGGTCCTTCACCGGTACTCATCTTGAATTCTATTCCTTTTGCATTGACCCACTGATATGTCTTCACCCATCTGTTCTCGATCTCTTCTAGTGTTGATGCAGGAGCGATTAACCGGGTTGGATCAAAACCTTCATCTTGTAAAGCTAGGGTAGTCGTCAGAGTCTCGTCCTCCATAGGCCTCGATTCGTTAAACAATGTCCACAGAGCCTGGTCGTCCAATATTTCAACTGTTTTAGTCTTGGTGAGGTGGGGTGCCTCATCCAAGGTGTGGCAGTCATGGAAGATTTCAAATCCTGGTTTTAGCAAGCCATCCTGAACGAAGGGTTCAGGTAAATCACAGCATGGGTGTCCTTCTCCTTCCCGAATGAACATCCCGTTAAGGGTTCTTTGATATGGGGGAAGGAGGGTGGTTTGTTTGGCCTTGTTAAGGCGTAGCCCAGAAAGGCGGTCAGCAATATCTTCCTCCGTTGGTTCATAGCCTAAGCCAAAGGGAGTAGATTTTTTGGGTAAAGGATGGAATGTGCATTCCTTTTTCCTTATGCCCAATGGGGTTCCAGGGAAATAACCTTGAGCTAACAACATTCTAGGGATGACTCGGGATGCGTGCGGGTCTAGGAATCCTGGATCATAATCTTCGATGAACTGGATTGTTTCTTCGATTTGAAACCCGTAAAGGTCATCTGCAGTTTCGGCCGTTCCAACCATAGTACAACTGACGTCGAGAGGAGGGGCGCGGATTTCTAGTATTACCCCGTTATGGTTAAGTTTAACCATTTGGTGCAAGGTAGAAGCCACACCTCCTAAGTCATGGAGCCAAGGTCGCCCCAAGAGGAGGTTGAAAGTGGGCTTGATGTCAATTATTTGAAACTCCGTGGTGCGTGCCACAGGCCCGGTTTGTATGGTAAGGTTGATTTTTCCCAACACAGGCCTTCGGGAGTTATCATAAGCTCGTACCCCTTGCGTGGAGGTTTGGAAGTCATCGTTTCCTAGCCCCAAGCAATTGGCGGTTCGTAATGGGCAAACATTAACCGCCGAACCGTTATCTACGAGCGCTAGGGGGATGTTTTGTCCTTTGCATCCAACCACTAGATAAAGGGCTTTATTGTGAGCACCCCCCTCTTTGGGCAAGTCTTTGTCAGTGAAAACTATGGCCTTTTCTCCGGCATCTCTCGTGACATGGCTAACCAATGAGTCAAGTGTGATATCTGTAGGTACTGAGATGAGGTCGAGTGAGCGAATAAGCTTTTCGCGATGTTCCTTTGAAGTACACATGAGATCCCAGATGGTAATTTCGGCTTTAGTTCTTTTTAGTTGTTTCAAGAGAGGATTTTCAATGACTTCCGCGACGGTGGTGTGCCGTCCATTCTCACGAGTTTGCCTAACTGGGATATCGTCCGTAGGAGGTGGGCGAATATTCGGTTGGTATACTCTTCCGGATCGGGTGAGGTTGTCGACCTCGGGCTCCTGAGGGGTGGTGTCAATGAGAGCATGCCCGGGCTAAGTTTCAGTAAAGAGGTCCTGGCCCGACACTTGAGATAGGTAAATATCTTCAGCATCATCATCCCACACACCGCACACTTCCCTCTCGATTCGATCCATAGGGACCACAGCGAGTGGTGCACCTTGAGGTGTAATATACACCGTGGGGTCGAAGTTCTCTGGTTGGTCGAGAGAGATGTGACAAGAGCCGAGTGGGCTCTTGTTGTTGTTGGGTTTGCCAACGTTAGGGAGAGGTATCACTTCATCCTCTATCATGTCCTGGATCGTATGTTTTAGATTCCAGCAGTTTTCAGTGTCATGCCCATTTCCTTGATGGAATTTGCAGTAAGTACCTTCGACCCAATATTTGCCCTTGACAGGAGGGTCACGGGTGGGGCCTATAGGTCTCAACTTTCCTTGATTGGTTAGTCTTTCGAAGGCTTGTACCAAAGTTGACCCGAGTGGGGCGAACTTTCGGTCTCGGACCCATCTTCCAGGGCTTCTTCGGGCGGGAGTCTCCTCTACGGCATGGACTTCTTGGGCTTGGGACGTGTTGCCCCTGTTGTAGGTGTTGGTTTTATATGCGGGTTTACTTTGTATTGTTTTTGCGAGATCATCCTCGATCTTTATTCCCACATCATAAACTCTTTTGAAAGTGTCAAGTCCCAGGTACCTAAGGTGCTGTCTGTAGGCCGGGTCCATGTTGTCAATGAATTTTTGGACCAATTCTGTTTCGGGAGGCCTATTGATTAGCTGGGCCGCCTGATCCCTCCATCTAGCAAAGTAGGTTGTGAAACCCTCAATTTTCTTTTGGAAGAGAACTTCCAGCTCGCGCATGGTGACTTGAAAATCCATGTTCGACGAGTATTGCTTGATGAAGACATTGACAAAGTCTTCCCAAGTGGGGAAGAGCTTAGGGTCCTAGTGATAGTACCATTTGAGCGGCACAGGTTCCAAGGACAAAGGAAAGGCAGGTAAATACATGGACTTGTCCACGCCTTTCAAGTTCATGGCATTCACAAAGCTCAATAGATGATCACGGGGATTATTCGTGGCTTTAAACTTTGGTAAGTAAGATGAACTAAACTTTTCTGGTAGTTTGCCAGGAAAAGGTTTAGGATCAAGGGAGAAGTACTTGCTCCCAATGGTTTGCTGTAGGACCATTTTTTCAATCCTCTTCTCGTTATCGAGGTCGTTTTTGGCTTGCGCAGCCGCTAAGGCTTCGTTTTCCATTTTCAGTTGGCCCATGAGTTGGGTCATTTGAGCCATCTGCTCTTGCAATTCTTCGATGGACATGTTTGAGGGTGCGAATCGAGGTTGGGGAAGCGGAGATCCTTGAAATGAGGGATGACGGACGGAGCTTGGAGTCACTAAACCTGGTGTTGGCGATGTATCTTCGAGGCGCACTAACCGTTGATTTCCTGATCGGCACCAAGTGGCAGGACCAGTCCTATGCATAAGATAAGCTAAAGTTTAGGTCCCAAAGTTTCAAGTATTACTTAGTCTAGACTTCGACTCTCTCTATTGGTTTTTCACTCTTTCTTTTGTTGGTACACTTTTTAGTTCTTTCTTTTGGTCATTCTTTGGATTTTCGAAACACTTCGTGTGACATTCATAATTATTAGCATGTTCGGTTTTGGTGCCGAGCATTGTCGTCGTAGGAGGCCTAACAACGACGCAAAGAGTTATTAATTTTTTATGAGTCGCTTTTTAGAATCGAGTGCTTTCCTTACGCCCTCGTAGCAATTCTTTTTACGAACGGTTTTTTTTTGTGCTACGTATTTTCCTTTTGCGCGGGCACCGAGGCTATTGCGCCTGGCCAGAAGGCCAAGCAGCAACTTCAGCGCCCAGCGTAGGGCGTGAGAAATTCTGGCGCCCAGCCAGGGGCGTTGAAAATGCGTCCCTGGCTGATTCTCGTTTTCTGTTTGTGTCTACTTTCTTTAATGATTTTCCGTGCTTGCCTAATAACGTCCTTTACGCGTTGTGCGGCGTTTGTGGGATTCGTTACAGGCCATCCCGAGCGTCGCTTATTTTTGTGGCGATCGTTCGGGTTTGCGGAACACGTATTTCGGTATAACTCTTTGGCAAATTGGTTTATGAATGTTTGGGCAATTTTTAAGGTCGTTGGTTTTTCTAGGATAGTTTGTCACACACAATCATATATTTCGCTACACATAACTAACATTCCATCATGAGGCAATAATAACATGTCATGTAGTTTATGATAGACTTCTATGGGTAGTTATTTGCGCCTGGCTTGGTACCGCTTCTATCGCAGATCCAACACATGCCCCGGTCGAGGTAGTGTCTTCAACAGACGAATTTCGCTCAAGAGGCCAACCCGCAAGTGCAAGCCAAGGGGGCATGCAGGCGAGAGGGACCTAGTGGGCGAGCGATTGGGTTTGGGACGAGTGTACTACTAGCGAAAGTGTCGAGTGGACAACATTCGAAGCGTATGCACCCCCCGATTGGCGATGGGTATCCTTAGTCCCAACTCCCGAGATGAAACACCAAGGGAGTCAAGATTCGTTATGCGGTTCTGCCCGTTCACATTAATATGCTGATTTTCAGGTCGCCCCAACTTGATGGGGAAATAAACGCGAGGTAGGATCGTTTCACCCTTCGGCTATTTTGATTACCTACAAGCACGAGTATTTCCTTCACTATCCCTAGTGGAGTCGCCACTGTAAGGGGGTCGAAAAAGCACGAGGCTAATGCGTGACCTCGTCCCTCGTGGGTGTGACGCTTCTTTTTGTCAAATCAAGTGTAATTGGATTTCCTGTGAGTTTACACCCAATTAACTAGTAATATAGGAGTCGCCATTCAGTTTTTAACGACAATGAGAAAAACTGACAAAACCCGGTTATCGTGACATAAAGGGAGTGCAATTATGTTTGACCACGACGGCTGTAGGTTCCCTTGTGATCCCTGGTGGTGGGGATCGCTCAACGTACACCCGCAGGGTAGAGATTGAGGGTTCGGGGACTGTAACTACCGAGAGGAGTACTCGCTCTTCGATAACTCCAGAGGCAGGATATCCTTACTAGCTCAGCATAAATAATTGAAGGGACATGCGTTAACTATTAAACTAATCTGAGTTGATTTTAACAATATGCAACATATAGTACTAGATCGAACGCGATTATCTGATTTAGATTGTTTTAAGGGACCTAGCATGATAATCCAATTTCCCAAAAACATCATATTTATTAAGCGTGATCGAACAATCAGATTTAGTTAGTTTAACAGTTCATAAAAGGGCGAGGAAAACAATTAAATCATAGAAAAGGGACACATTACGACGCACCCTTGAGAGGTGCGTCACGGTTCTCAGAAAACTAACCACTTTGACTTTGCTATTTCTCCTTTTATTTAACGAATCTCAAATTATGGGACGGGATACGTTCTGTTCGATTTATGGATCGATTGCGACAGAACGCGTGATCAGTTTTGCAGCGTGAGGCTTAGGCTTAGGGGTTTAGAGTCAATACTCAGAATAATAATTGTGTGTTGTTGTTTTCACGTCGAACTTAAGGCCCTATTTATAGAAAAGAGTTCGTGGAAAGATAGAATTGCAGAACTCTAATCCACGAGGAATTAGGAAAAAACACCCAATTTATTGTATAAATTTTCGGAATCAGCCTAGAGCCAGGCGTTGAAAATAGGATCTGGGCTGTTTTTCTTAGTCAGATTCGGATTCCTAGAATCCGGAGTATTTGAGATTTAATTGAGTCTTTTAGTGCGTATTAACCTTGTGACGGGATGCGTCCGGGCCCCTTACGAACTCTAGGCTCGTTAGGATTTTAATTCATACGTAACTCTTATTTTCGAATCGTATTAGGAATAGGATTCTCTCGCAATTTCTATCTCATTTAGGATTTATGTTGGAGTGCAACACCTAATTCTGACAGGTTTCTATCTTTTATGACTTGCCACTTTTAACAACTACCCATTACGGCAGTTACTATTTTTAGTAGGTTTCCATAAATAGCAGGTTTCTATAAATAGCAGGTTTTGGGTGAAATGAAAAGGGGAATTGAGATTCGTTATTTTATAGGAGATGCGTTGTCAAGTGGAGATTTACGCTTTCATCATCGAACCTTCCCTTTCGGGAATGGGGACAAAAGTAGGTGTCTACAAAAAGAAAATCCATAAGCATGCAGAAAACAAGAGTTTGATAAAGAACTTACCAAAAAATGATCAAACTGATGGGAAGTCAGGGAAAATCGTCCAAAGCCTCAAGAACACTGAACAAGAATCCAAGAACACCCAACGCAAGCGTAGACAGATCTTTGGCAAATCAAATTTGCTTTTTCTCTCTACAAACTCGCTCTGAGGTAGCAAAAGGAAAATAGGAGAATTTCTAAAGGTTTTAAAGGGAAAACCAAGCCCTGATAGGCAACCACACATGGCGCTCCCTCTAATCAAGCAGCCTACCCCACATGGGCGAGGGGCATCCTCCTTGAGGGGCAAATGATGTGGCCTTTGCGAACGCCACCTGGCTGTACCCTGAAAGCCCAGAAGTAAGGCCCAAAGGCCCATCAGCAGGCACACCCCGAATTAACTCATAAATCTACATTCCCACGCAGGGCCAAGACCCATCAGTAGGTCATAAGACCCACTTGCTCCGGAGGAGCTCATTCTTCTATTTCCCAAGAAGCCCAAACGCTTAAGAGGCCCACCAAGTCTAAATCAAAGTCCCCAGTACTTAGCAGGACACGTGTCCTGATCTTACACAAACACCCAATCATGCAGGACCAGTTCCCAAGAAAACCCTAGCACTATAAATAGTGCAGATTGATCGAGGTGAAAACTAGGTCGTTACTAGTCTCTCCTAATCAAATAAATTACCTAAACTAACCACTAAACACAAGTAAAGAGGTAAGCAAGGGTCGGAATCCACAAGGACTAAGGTGCGCTAATCTATGCTAATCAAACGATAAGCTAGGTCAAAACGGGATTTTGGAAAGTCAACTAACTAACTAAAACTAAATCAAATAAACTAACTACCAAGGGAAAAACATGGTCAAGGAATGAGATCAAACACCATCAATAATGAAACGAGTATATGAGCAACAATTAAGAACGATGATGCACAAGCAAAGCATGAATGAGACGTTGGTTAGAAATAGATCCCCAAATGACTCCCGCCTTGGATCAATTCTTAGAATAGTCAAATGCGAACTCCCGCCCTACAGACAACTACCCTTAGGTCACGGTTAAGCACAAACCAAACAATAGTCAACTTAGGTCACGATCCCTCGATTTTCCTAAAGTCAACTACCCCAAAATCTAAGTCATACACAAGTAGCTAATTTGCATACAACAAAGTTTGAGTATGCTCAAACAAACAATAATTTAATCATGCAACATCACCAAATTCAAACTCATTTACCCAAATCAATCATTGTTAGGTTTTCACCCAAACCCTAACCAATACACTACTCAATCAACATAAAAACACTAAATTTAAAGACTTTAACAACTAATAACATGATACTAAGCAAAACAACAACTAATTTAAAGATTAAATTATAAAACTAAACTTGAAACTAATCTAACCAAAGAAACATATAAAACAATAAATAAGACAATAAATGAAGAGAGAAGAGTAAAGAAAATCTCATTGATTAAATGATGGAAATCTCCAAATCATCAAGTTCCCCATCTTTGATTCTTCAAAATCCATTTCAACCCATGTTTCTCTCACTTTCTCTCTCCAAAATCTAACTAAAACCCTAAACTTGTTCTAATTATTTACATGGTAATGAAGTTGGTCCTAAAATTTGATATTTATACTAAAGCCTAAAATAAAACTAAAAAAAAGGAAAATAAATAAAAACGAAAATCTGAAAACAATTAAAAAGAAATCAGGAAATGAAAAGAAGAAAAGAAAAGGAAAAGGAAAAGGAAAAGAAAGAAGAAAAAGAATAACAGGAGAGACAAAAATAAAAAGGAAAATAAAAATAAAAATAAATACAAACTAAATCCCCCAATTTAATGAGGAGTCAGACCCCAAGTAAATCCCAACCCAAAAATCGCAGAACCCCCTTCGTGTTCCCTTCTTCTTCGTCCCCCCTTCCAGTTCGTTCTTTGTCTTTTACCCGACTCGCAACACTCCACTGCTCCGCGGCTCACTATCAACAATCTTCATCCCCTTCGCTGCTCCTCTTTCATCCCTCAATCATCATCAATCAGTCCGTCATCAACAATCCTCCACCATCAACGTTGATTCTTCATAAATCCATAAACTTCTAATTCAATCTCACGGCCTCAATCGCAGCTCATGTTCAATCAATCGGAGCCGTTCAATTTCATTAATTCCGTACCAAATTTGAGCGCTCAAATGTTCGGTCGAACGTTAATGGAGGTTTGGACGAACCCGTTTCTAGTTCGGGCGAACTCCATAGTGGTTTGGGCGAACTTCAAATTCAGTAGCTTCTGTAAATGGAGTTCGACCAAACCGAACTGCTCTGTATTTTACTCTGTTTTGGACTGCTGTTTTTGGGCTGATTTGTTGCGTTTTTGCTGTTGTTGTTGATTGTGGAATGATTTTGGTGTAGGAGGTGAAGGAGGTTGTTGCGGTGGATACAGGGGCTGCTGTGTTATTGATAGGTGGACCAGGTTGGTGTGGTGTAGGATATGAAATAGGGTGGTGTAGGATAAGAATGTGGCTTGTTGTAGCTTGTTGTTCTTTAAGTCGTTGACTTTTCTTGACCGGCTTTTAAGCTTGTATTCCGATTCCCGAACAACATGTACCTACACAAAAAAAGAAAGGAAAATAGGAGATAAACAAGAAATAGAAAAATAATAATAATAATAATAATAATAATAATAATAATAGTAATAATAATAATAGTAGAAATAGAAATAAAAAATAAAATAAAATATGAAATAGAAAATTAATAACGAAAACTATAATAACTAAACTATAACATTATAAAATAAATAAATTACGAAATTAAGATCTAAAAACTATCAAAAATAGCTAAAAACGTTAAACTAAGCTATAAATAATCGAAATAAGAAATCAAGTAAAATAAAGACTAAAAATGCTAAAAATAGGATAAAACCGACTCAAATAATGCCTAAATTACTACCCTATGAGTGACACTCATCACATATCCCTAGGTAAAAGGGCAATCAATTCATTCCCACCAACCTAACATTATCTTTGCTCTGCCTTCTCTCTACAAATTACTTCTCTCTCTAGCTTATAATTACTTAAGCATCGGAGGGAATATTCCTACGGGAATATTCTTGTTTTGCAGGTTGCCAGAAGTTCGTGCCAGCTCATACTTGATACCTCCGAGGAACGCGTGACACGTCATCACCGTAAAAGATCCCACAACAGAAAGGTAGGCTTTTCAAATACAAAATTCAAATACAATTGTGATTCTAGGCATCTCATGCATGTTTTCGAAAATACTATTTGTGCAAAATGAATTTCTACCTTCGCCCATACGAATGTGTTCTACATTCGGGCTAGCCTAGGGGGTAAAGGAGTGGTCAATCTCCATATGGTTCCCGACCAAAGTGTTTGACCACTTTCGAGCCCACCGAACCTTGACATTTGCTTGATGTTCCCGACATCTTGCATGGAGGTCGTCTGCCAACAAACACATTCTTTGGGTGGAGGTGAAATTGTTGCTGGATCCCCCTCTCAGTCATGGACCTTTTGACTCCTAAGCCGACCACTTGCATCATACAAAACATAGACCGACCTTAGGTTGAGAACTTTGCATGTCGCATTCATATTCATGCTAGTGTGAAAACGTGCTATTTTTGCATTGTGTGGGCGTCTTTGCAATGCTAACCCCGAGTTCTAGCTTTGCCAAAACTATTATCCTCCAACTAGGAAACCTAACCCCTAGGAGCATCATTCAAACCTCATATATCTAAAATCGCCGATTTAGGGTCTTCTAGAAGTGCCACTCCATTTGATTCAAAACCCCTAAACACGCCTCACGCACAAATGCCAAAATTCAAAAATCCAATTAATAGAATGGCGTTATATATAATGCCGGATTTCGGAGTCAAATTTCCAAATCCAAAAATCTAATCAAACGACGTCATAATGCCGGATTTTCAAGTCAAATTTCCAAATCCAAATTTCAAAAAATCCAAACGGCGTCATAATGCCGGATTTCCGAGTCAAGCTTTCAAGTCCAAATCCTATGTTCGAAATCCCAAGTTCAAATGTCCAAATCCATGATGGAGTAATGCCAGATTTTTAAGTCCCAAATTCCTACTTAAACCCTTCAAAAACCAAGTTTCAATTCCAATTTCAAATGCCCCAAACCCAGGGAGGCATAATGCCGGCTTTTCAAGTTCAAAAATTCCAAAACCTTCAAATTTCAAAGTTCAAAACTTCAAGGTCTCATCTTCTATACAAAAAACTTCCCTTTTCAAATTCCAAATTCATATTTCAAATCAAAGTCAAGTTTCAAATTCAATTTCAAGTTACAAAGATTCTTGCCCCCCCCCCCCCCCATTACCCTCAAATACAAATTCAAAAACAATTCCAATGGGTTGAAAATCCCTAGAAATAATACAAAATTCCAATGTGTTGAAATTCCCTAGAAATAATACCAAATTCAATTCCCACGAGTTTAAATTCCCTAGAAATAATACAAAATTTAATTCCCATGGATTGAAATCCCCTTGAAATAATACAAATTCAATTTCCGAATGGGTTGAAATTTCCTAGAAATAATACAAAATTCAAATGAATTGAAATTCCCCAGAAATAGTACAAAATTCAAATGGGTTGAAATTCCCTAGAAATAGTACCAAGTTCAATTCCATTGGGTTGAAACTCCCCAGAAATATTATAAGTTCTATTATGGGATTGAAAATCCCTTGAAATAGTACAAGTTCAATTTCCGAGCGGGTTGAAAATCCCTAAAAATAATTCCAAAACCTTTCCAATGGGTTGAAATTCCCTAGAAATAATACAAGTTCAATTCCCATGGGTTGGAATTCCCCTAAAATATTCCAAGTTCTACTGTCGGGTTGAAATTCCCCTAAAATATTCCAAGTTCAAATGTCGGGTTTAAATTCCCCCAAAAAATTCAAAGTTCAAATGCCGGGTTGAAATTCCACTAAAAAGTTCTTATTCAAAAGAATATAGCCTTCACAAAAGAATGAAGCTCCTCTACAAACATTTCTAACGGGTTGTAAATCCCGATACGAGTACAAGATCCAATAGGTTGAAACTCCTCTGAAATATTTCCAATGGGTTGCAAATCCCAATACAAGTACAATGTCCAAAATCCCGAATCTTTGGAGTGACACTTAGAGTCAGTCTAGGTCTCATTCATCATATCATGTCATGTGTCGGGAAGTCCAAGTTCTAAAGTCATGTCGTGTCATGTGTTTATGAAGGAATCAAAGGAATTTGTGGTTCGCCGAAAAGGAAAGAGGCTGAAGAGAGCTCCATCAGTCCTAGCCTCCCTCATAGCCGGCATTGAACAGGCAGCAAGTCCGAATTCACAAACCAAACTTCAAATCCCTTTCTAGAACCAATTCAAGAACCAATGGAAACCGTTGATCAGATCACCCAGCTCATGGTCGCCGTAGCCAGTCTCAATACCAACTTGGAACTTGTGAGTAACCGCCAGGGTGTCGTAGAACAAGTTGCAGCTCTATTTGTTCTTACTAAGAAGATCGAAAGCATGGTTAACAAGGTAACCAACAGGGAAAACTACTTCGACACCTCGGTGGAGGATGATCTCAAGGGGAAGGCCAACTTGCCCGACAAATTCTCTGCCAATGATATCCCTATGTTCAAATCAACAGACAACCCAAAATACCATCTCAAAAAATTTAGAGCCACCATGGCAATCAAGGGAGTTGATCGTGACCTATACCCTGTAGTGTTCCCTATGTCCTTGCAACCCGTCTGCCAGAAATGGTACTATTCCCTCAAAGATCACGAGACTAGCACTTGGGATGCAGTAGCCCAAGCCTTCATGGAACAATATCAACCAAACATACAACTGCAAACAACTCTCCGGGAGCTAGAGGTTCTTAGACAAGGGGACCAGGAGGGTTTTACCAATTACCTCAACCGATGGAGAGAAATGGCCTCTCAAATGGTAACCCGGCCGTCTGAAGGGTAGTTGGTAAAAATCTTCATTGCCGGTCTTTTACCAAAATGCAACACTCATATGAAATACTTAGGCTTGGAAACCTTCAAGAGGACCTATGACATTGAGGTCGACATTGAATATGATCTCATGCAAGCACCCACGCCACCAACTCCACAAGATGAAAAAGTGGAAGGGTAAGAAGGCCGAAACAACATCACAAGTCCGCGAGGTCAACGCTTTAGAAGCTCCTCAGGGCAAAAAAGCAAGAAATTTCAACAAAAACAACACTAATCAACGCAACTTCTAGAGCATACCCCAGAGGGTTTTCACTAACCTGGGCATGTCCTATTCGGACGCTTTCCACCTACTGGCGGAGACACAACTGACTAGTCCTATCGATCCAACTAAGGATCCTCCAGCCGACAAAAGATCCAAAAGTTGGGACCCGAATGCCTATTGCATGTTCAACCAGGGAAATGGGCACGACATTGAACGTTGTTTCAAGCTTAAGCATCTAATCCAGAACATGGTGGACAACAAGACACTACCTTTGCCTCCGAGGGCCAAGCAATCAACATCGGTCCTAGCTATCTCCCATGATTGTGAAGATGAGGAAGATGACTTCCCGTGTAACCTGATTTCTACTATGTACAATCCATCTTTCGAATTGGTGGTCTCAAGCTTCCATCATCTGATGCCATACCTTCAAGACTAGGTGATCCCCAAGCCCTAGGTAACCTCAGACATCCAAGTGAACATTTGTCCCCTTTCAACCCTCAAAGCCATAGGCTTCACCGAGTACGACCTAATGCTAACCATGGAACAAAGAATCAAGCTTCATGGTGTCACATGCAAAATCATGGGGATTCTAGAGTTGGTCTTCTTTGTTGGGTCCTACCGCAACCAAGCTGAGTTCATGGTCATTGACATACCGGCCGATTATGATGTGCTATTTGGGGAATCTTGGCTCGAGGAACTACTAGATGACCCTTCCTGCTTCACATTCAAAGGGTCTAATTACAAAAGCACCTCCATCAAGCAAACACGAGCCCTGCGCCAAGGAGAAGATGAACCAATCCATGAATACAACTATCGGTGGACTGTCTTTGCTAACAGTATCCGACCTGGGCGGCCAGAGGGAAGATTGGTCAGAATGTTCCTCCTGAGTCTCAATAGTACTGCAAGTAAGAGCCGCTTTACTGCATTTCCATACAATTCCTGGCACCAAGTCTGGGATCAAGCTTCGAAAATCTATGGAAACAACCTCTTCTACTACAATGATGATGATGAAGACATCAGGAAATACCTCAATAACAACATTTATGTTTAGGTCTTTCAAGTCCAGAGTCTGTCTTTCAATTTCGAGTCCTAGTGATTAGTCAAAGAGTCTAGGCTTAGAGTCTTGCATCAATCAAGTGCCCTTAGAGGCCGAATTTCAAGTCAAAGTTGTCGATGTAATGATTGCTAATTTCAATAATACTTCAATTTCATCCTACTCTTCAAGTCCAAATTCAAAACACATTCCTAATACAAATAACTTTGCTTCTCAAGAAATTGACCTTGAAATCTTAAAAGCTATTGAAAATCATGAAAACAGGACGCCCATAATTGAGGAAACGGAAAAAGTTAACCTTTCTAGCAACAGTAATCCAAAATTAGTTCAGATTGGTTTGACTCTATCTCAAGCAGAGCGAGACGATCTGATCAAGCTACTTTTAGAGTATTTAGACGTCTTCGCATGGCCCTATCATGATATTCCAGAGGTTGATCCAATCTCCGAGAGTACGCAGCGCCACTCATCTAAAGAAAGTCGGCCATACAGCATGGGTCACACAATGAATCCTTTTCTATTGTAGCTTACCATGTTTTCTGGTGGTGCCACTAACATGAGCCTCTCCATAAGCCATACCTTGGAGAAAATACAAGAAGCAGTTCAATATCCAATGTTCTAAATGCAAATACAAATTTCAATATACAAGAAACTTTAGATACTTACTTGAAGTAGCACCGGGCTTCCTGAAAGCATGGAAGATGGGTCCGATTTCAGCATATCAAGGCCTAGCAGTGTCTCTCCAATTACAAGTGGCATGGGGTATTTTCCACAAACAAACTTCTCTACAATCCCTATTATGGCGGCATCGTCATTACCAAACCCATGTTTTGAGAAGAGGAAACAAGCAAAGATACAAAAATTCAAGGCCCTCAAGCGGCAGACCTTGGGGATGTCTACTCAAGCAAAATGAGCAACAAAGAGGGACAAGTCCACCCCTCGCCCATATACAACGACACACAAGAGTGGGGGCTCAAGACCCAAATATCTTTCAAAAGTCGAAAAGAAGGGTTCTTCAACACTGGGCAAGCAAGGCTCTACCATAAGGGGCCAGCCGTATAGCCCTAAACTCTTCAGGGAGGGGACATACCTCGTTGTTTCCAAAGCGGAAAACATGATTCGTTGGATCCCAAGCCTCCAAAGCAGCATGAAGAAAGTGCAAACCAAGCTTTACAAACCGGAAAGAGACAAGCACTCCAAGATGCATAGCATCAAGATCCCTCTTCTCCAACTTGCCTAACGAACCAAGCCATGAGGAAAAACATTTAATAACATCTAACTTTCCAAGTAAAATCCTTCTTTAAATTTTGATGCACTTTTGGAACTTTTTCTTGTATGAGTTGTATGTCGTTTCCTTGTAGCCATAAAATTGTATGAGCATGAGGTAACCCCCTCTTTTGGAACTCCAAAGTGCTAACCTCTATATTGCAAAAAAGTTATTTTTGTTAATTATTTTAACTACTTTAACTTTGAATTGTTAAATTTGTAATAATTTTGAATTTATATTTTTACCTGCTACATCGTTCCCAAAGTAATGGTCTTCCTTAAGTCAATTTATCAACTGCTTTAGCTTGAGCTTAAACACTTTTACCATGATATTGGGGCGATCTTCTGGCTTTTGGTCCTTCTACTTCCGGCCATCTCGGGTTCTCGGTTGTGTCTATATTTATCTGAAGGAAATATGTCTTTCACCCAAGGTGCATTAAGTCTAATACCAAGGTTCAGATTAATTGCGAACAATTAATTCAGTGAGATCAAGTGATCGGAACAGCTAGCTGGAGCAATGCTTCCGATCAGTGAGTTCTAATGGATATTGAACTCACAGCTTACGCTTGACTGAACCTACAAGGTCACACCAATGACACGTAACAGATCACCGGATTAAATGAATCGGAAATTCATTTAATAGCTTTTCGGGAATTAGTTGGAAAACGTATTATACGATACGACCTTGCATCGGTATCGTATATCGTATCGCGAATATTCGTAAGCTAGGCGACACGAATAAATCGTATCGTACGACGGTGATTCGTCAAATAGGAAACGATAAATAATATATCGGAAATATATTAAATCGCGAATACGAAGGGCATCGGAGTTGCCGGCCCGTCGAGCCAAGCACGTAAGCGTGCAAGGCCCAACGAGCCAGCAAGCTCTCGAGCAAAGGCGAGCAAGGCCAGCCCATTGGGCGCGAGCACGCAACAGCTGCAACACGCAGCGACGAGCGAGCAGGCCCATGGCCCAGCTGCTCGGCGCGCGCGCGCTGTGTGCTTCGGCCTGCAGTGTGTGTTGCTGGGCGGCGGGATGTGGTCCGTGTGCTTGTGTATGCGGCCGGTCAAGGCTCTTTAGTCTTGGTCGGTTACATCATTAATACAATAGGTCAATTGTATTATTCCAAAAAAACACGCAATTCATTACTCAAACCCTAGACACAGAGAACCCTAATTCTCTCTGTGCCTCCAAAGTGAGTTCTTCCCAAATGCACAAACTCTTGATCGATTGTCTAAGCTACGATAATCAAGACGGATCTGATCGTGTCGGTAAACCAAGTAAAGGAACGACAAGTGGAGTTCTAAGTTCGTGTTCGTTGACAATTTGTGGAAAATACGCTTCAAACGTAAGTCTGCTTAATCTGTGCTTTATACATGTTTCCGCACATGTTATTATGTTTAACTGTATTCCCCTACAGTGGTATCATGAGCTTTATGTATTCAAAGCATGTTTTAGCATGATTTAATTGTTTTTGAATCTGTCGAAAATTTTGAATTTTTTGTTGAATTTTCGGAATTTTTACGAATTATTGGATGAATTGCGTAATAATCTGGTCCGAAATCAAAAATATTCGTTTTTTCGAGTTTTAAAACCCTAATCTGATTGAAAAAGATTTTCTAATATCAACTCATGCGAACGGAATTGCAAAAACAGGCCTCGAAGTGACGTTGTTTGGGCGTTTTTGTTAATTTTTCATTAAAAATTAAAAGTGTCGGACAATAATTCAATTAAAAGGTCGACCTAAACTACTCGTATTGCTTGAAATTTTGACACAATGTTGTTGGGTATATTCTTGATCTATGGTAAAAATTTCAGATTTTTCCGATAAGTATAAACCCTAATTTTGCCTTTCCCCAATTCGTAAAATTTGAAACCCTAATCGAATTTTAATTAATTTTGGTTTAATAATTCGGTTAATTGGGAAAGGGGATATAATTTCATGGGTCAGTGGCTAATTTTAAAAATTATTGGATTAAAATTTTGAATGGTTTCGTTAATTTTAATCGCACTTAAACCAAATTATTTAAAATCTGAAATTTAAATGTTAATGAACGATTTAAAGCTTCGGATTTTTTTAATTAAAAGTTCAAATTTTTAATGTTGATCCATTCGTTCTTGAAAGTTTGAATAATGTTAGCCTTGATTAATAATTTTACGAAATTGGATTGTCGTTAAAATTTATTAAATCGTTGTTTTTCGAAAATAAAAATCGTAACTTTTTGAAATATAATATTAATGCAATTTCGTGAAATTAAATTTATTTTAATTGAGTTGGTCCGTATCACGAACCAAAGGCACGAACACGATGTGTGGTGGACGTATGGCTCGACGAGCCATACGGGATGCTATGCGATGGCCGAGCCGCAGTGACACGGGCAACAACAAGCGTGCTGCATGCCTCGTGCGCGCTGGGCGAGGAAAGGGGCAGGCGAATGGTTGCGGGGGCTGCGACGAAGCAAGGCACAAGGCCCTGCGACGTTCAGCGCAGCGATGCACAACGACGCGCGCGAGCGAAGGCTGCGGGGTGTGCGAGCTTGCTCGTGCGCCTCGTAGGCCACACGCAAGGTCTATGGGGCTGGGCGCAAGCCTAGCCCAACTACGTAATTGAACTTTTTCGTTGAATTTTTTTTATTTCGTTGGGATTCACATGTTTGCATTAATTTGGGCTAACAGGATATTTAATTTAATATTTTATTTGCTTGGGCCGGGCCGCGAGTTTTAATTTAATATTTCATAATTAATTATCCGGAATAATTATTGGTTTGAGTGGGAGCCACTAAATGAAATTAAAATGAAATAATTATTTTAATTATTTTCGTAGGTCGCATTATTTTAATTAAATTCAATTTTAATTAGAATAAAGTCTAAGGATTAATAATTTGGAAATTGATTAATCTTTTAGGACGCGTTTATGTGAACGTGAATTTTAATTAATTCACGTAAATATTTGCATATTTATATGGGCCATTCGTTTTAGCACACGAATGGGTGAATGCATAAGAATATATATTTTATGTAATGCAGGTACTCCAAGTGACTAGTATGGCCAATTTAGGATAGTTAAATACGGTCTGCGTACCGTTCTATCTTTGAATGTAAAGTTTTAAATATGGTCTGCGTACCATGGAAATTTTGATGTAATTTTATTATTTTCAAGTATTTCTAAGTTTAGAACTTTAAGTTAGCATTTGAACGAAGATTCAAGACGATGCCAAGCTAACAAGGAGGTGATGAAGATTGGATGCTTCAAGACAAGATGTTTTGGGCCATACTAGATCACCATTTATTTATTCAATTTAATATATATATATATATATATATATATATATATATATATATATTATGCGTGAATGTATGAATGTATGTATGCTTTGCATGAACATGTTGTTTCATATGACTCGATTAGATTAAGTTCACTAAATAATCGAACCAACATAGAAACAACTAGGTCCAAGTAATATTGAGTTTTAAAAATTGCCTTCCAAATCAAGCACTTACAAAAATCTAAGGATCTAAGGTAGTAGGTTTACTCTAAAGCGAGGTGCTATTTTAGTTGACTTAGGTGGTAAGGCGTCCTAAAGGAGCACGTTGATTGTGGTTTCAACTCAAACAACAATGGCATTATGTTGCGGCAATGGGATAAATTATGGCATTAATTTATCAACCAAGAGTAATTTGGAGATTACTAGCAATAGGTTTTGCTTACCTAAAATCTTAAACTACTTAAGACATGCTAAAGCTGCTTAAGGATTTAGGACTTTTGGGGTCTTGGAATCGTTTCATTCATTTTGGACCATGTTTTTGCTTTTGCATGAATGAAATGTTTTAATAGCCTTAATGATTGCATGTTTTTGCTTTTATTTCAAAGTTATTGAAGTTTATGAATGGTTATTTATTGCAAATTCTTTTCGATTGTAGTAATCAAAATGGCCGCAATCAAAACAAAACTCAAAGTAACTGAAATTCTGGATGTAAAATTGAACCTATCAAACTTTCTTGATTGGGAGAGAAAGCTTCGGCAAGTCCTCAGGTGGAACAACATTGAATATGTAGTTGACCATCCCATCCCCAGCTATTACTCAAAGGATATGACTCCAGAAAAGCACTGTGCGTGGGCGAACCACATGTCGCTAGTGATGGATCTTATTCTTGGCTCTATCCCCAATGATTGGAGTGAAAGGTTCGTTGCATACGAGCCACGGGCACTCCTAAGGCATCTTAGGGATATATGGCATGGTAGATTCCAACATGGTGGTTAACATGTCGACCAAAATGTTTTTGAATTGGTAAATTCATTTGAGGATCTAAAGCTTAATGCTCCACTGGGTTGTTGCTTTGATGTCGAAAGACAAAAAGCAAGGGAAAGGGTCATTGATCTTGAAATGACAGAACGGACGCCAATCAGAACTCATACAAAGAAAATGGTTGGGCTTCTCAATCGGCTTGAGTTACTTGGTGATCCATTCCCAGATTCTGCAGCTGCGGGAATACTTTTGAATTCTCTTCACCCTGGTTATAAGAAATTCAAACTACTCTATTTCTCCAAGAAAAGGGAGAATACTCTTAGTGAACTGATTTACTTGCTTCATCAGTATGAATTGGACTTTGTAATTGATAAGCAAGCATCGCTAAAAGTAAAGAGTAAGAAAATCAAGAAAAAGGTTCCGGGGAAGATCCAAAGCAAGGGTGAATCTCCATATACTTCAGGAAGGCAAGTGGCGCCATCCAAGAAGCAGATGAAGAAGGATCGTTCTCCATCTACATCGCAATGCTTCAATTGTAATGAAATTGGTCATTACAAGCGAGATTGCCCCAAACTAAAGGAAGAGAAGAAGGACGGAAAAGTTGCTTCTCCTTCAGGTATGTATGTTATACATTGTAATCTTGCTAATTCTACTTCTTGGGTATTAGATACTGGTTGTGGCTCACACTTATGTTCCAATTCGCAGGGACTAAGGAGAAGTAGAAAGCTTGATAAAGGCGAGATGGATCTACGCGTGGGAAATGGAGCACGGATTGCTGCATTAGCCGTAGGATCTTATTTTATTTCTTTGCCTAGTGGGTTTGTTTTGGAACTAGAAAACTGTTACTATGTTCCTAGTATCACCAGAAACATCATTTCCGTTTCAAGTTTGGATTCTAAAGGTTTTAGTTTTCAATTTAAAGACAATAGTTGTTCTTTTTCATTGAATGGAATGTTTTATGGTTCAGCACAACAAGAAAACAATCTTTATGTGCTAGATACGAGCAAACACATTTATAACATAAATACCAAAAAGGCTAAAACTGGTGATTCGGATCTCATATTTCTGTGGCATTGTCGATTAGGCCATATAAACACAAAGCACATGGAATTACTTCAACGGAAAGGAATTCTAGAATCATTCGACTTAGAGAAGATTGATCAATGCGAATCATGTTTACTTGGCAAAATGACAAAGCAACCTTTCTCAAAGGTGGGAGAAAGAGCAAGCAAACTACTAGGGCTAATACATACGGACGTATGTGGGCCTATGAGTACGAAAGCAAGAGGTGAGTTCAACTATTTCATAACCTTTACGGACGACTTCAGTAGATATGGCTATATTTACTTAATGAAGCACAAGTCTGAATCGTTTGAGAAATTATGAGAATTTCAAAATGAAGTAGTGAATCAACATGGCAAGAAAATCAAAGCTCTAAGATTGGATCGAGGAGGTGAATATCTTAGCCACGAGTTTGATGACCATCTATAAGTGTTGTTCCTAAGTTTTGGTTGATGACACACACATATTGCAAACTTCCTGATTATGGTTGCTAAATGACTTTGAACAGGTAAATGCCCAAGTTTCTATTAGGATAGGAACTTGAATAAGCTGGTGAAGTTCCTGATGTACACTTGGAACAGTCACTGGAGTTCCAGAGCTGGAAGTTGTATTTGTTCCAGTCTGAAGTCACAAGAGGAGCAACACAGTTACATATCAAGAGTTCCGAATATCCACAAGAACTATTACAGACTCATGGCAACGAGTTCCTATTTAAACATAAGAGGAACTCATTATTGTTCCTGAGCTGGAACAAGTGAAGCTTCAGAGTTGAATGCCTCACCAAAGGAAAGACATATATGTCTAGGTAGTTTATCTTGCTTAGACTATATGTAATATATTAATATGCTAAGTAGTATATAAGGAACTAGAGGAACTTGGATTACTCGTGTGTTTTTGTCAAAAATATCAAGCAACACAGTTTTAAGGAAAATACTTTTAAATAAAATATCTTTTCCTATTTAATAAGAATAAGATTTTCATCACATTCTGTTACTTAAATAAAAACAGTTTTTATCTTCCTAAAACTTCTCCTATTTATTTTGACAAAATAAATAAACATTTTTCAGTGATTGACATAGTCTTAAACACGTCCAGCAGTTGAGGAAGTTGTGTGGGAAGTGGTCTCCCCTTGTTCCTCAAGTCTAGGGACGTGAAAATCAAAGTGTCAGTTGTTGGCAGTTGAGTTTTTGAAGGGAACAAACCCTAAGGACAAAACTCTATATAAGGCCAAGAAGTTTTCTGAAAAAATACACAAACTTTCTAAGAGTTCTTGCTTTCCTAAAAACGCATTGTCAAAGATTTTTCTAAAAACAGTTTGTGTCCTAGTTAATCCTAAGTTCCTAAGTGACATATATACACAAAAGCATCATTAATATCTAGAGTTATCCAAACACGAATTGTATTTGGTATTAGTAAGGATAGAGTTATCTTGTTGAGACTTAGAGTTTAAGTCTGAGAGAGAGAAGTGAAAGAGCTGTAATCAGAGTAGATTACTGTGAGGAACACAAGTTTGAGAGGAACTTGTGTTGGAGAGATTATTGTAATCGAGGCATTACTATAATAAAAGAATTCTCTTCTTGATTAGTGTCAAGAAGTTTTCACAATTGTTGTTATTGTCTTCTCTATTCTCAGTTCCTTGATTGTTTCTTAAGTTCCGCAAGAAACTTTATCAAAGTTCTAATTACAATTCACCCCCCCCCTCTTGTGCGTATTCCTACTGGAATAACAGTTGGTATCAGAGCCAGTACTCACTAAAACACAGGAAACCCTGTTTGAGTCAAGTTCCTGAAAGTATGAACTCACAAGAGAAACTGGAAGAAGGTTACTCGACACAAAGGCCACCTATGTTCAATGGCAAGTTCTACTCATACTGGAAGAATAGAATGGAGATATTCATCAAAGCTGAAAATTACCAAGTTTGGCGTGTAATTGAAGTTGGAGACTTCGAGGTAACAAAGACCAATGCTGAAAACGAGGTAGTTCCTAAACCAATGTCTGAATTTTCTAAAGAAGACTTTGATAAATATGAGATGAATGCCATGGCTGTCAAAATCTTGCATTGTGGGCTTGGACCTCATGAACACAACAGAGTCATGGGGTGCAAGAACGCAAAACAGATTTGGGAACTACTTCAAGTAACCCACGAAGGAACTAATGAAGTTAAGCGTTCCAAAATTGACCTTTTGATGTCTAAATATGAAAGATTTGAAATGCTTCCAAAAGAAACTATTCAAGAAATGTTCACTAGATTTACTAACATAACCAATGAATTAGTTTCTCTTGGTAGAATCATTCCCACAGATGAACAGGTAAGAAAAATACTAAGAAGCATGCCACAAGATGATCGTTGGAGAACAAAGGTCACTGCACTGTTTGAGACCAAGGACTTCACCAAGTTCAACATTGAACAACTTGCTGGTTCCTTGATGACACACGAATTGCATCTTGGAGCTGCTGTTCCTGAGAGCTCAAGAAGTCGAGGACTTGCTCTAAAGGCTGAGGAACTCGATGAATCTGAACCAGATGAAGAAGAGGCTGCCATGCTGGTCAGAAGAATGAGAAAGCTCAATAGGAACTTCAAACCAGGAAACCAGAAAGGAAGGAACTTTGCCAAGAAAATCACTAGTTCCAAAACTGAGCAAGGTTGCTTCAAATGTGGAGAAACTGATCATCAAATTCGTGAATGCCCTCTGTGGGAGAACGACAAGACCAGAGGAAAAGGGAAGGAACAGGTCAAAGATCGCTTTAACAAGTCTACCTTCAACAGACCAAACTTCAAGAAGGCCATGATAGCTGCATGGGGCGAAGCAACAGACTCAGAAGACGATGAGGAACAACCAAATGAAGAAACTGCAAATCTCTGCCTTATGGCTAGAACAGAAGGAACTGATCAAGTTCCATCAGAAGAAGTAAGTTCCTCCACTCTTCAGTGTCTCTCAAAGTCAAAACTAATTGAACTGTTGCTAGAAACTCTAGATGATTACAAAAAGCTAAGTATATTAAAAGCACAAAGTGATAGAGCCTTGGAACTCAGTAAAGACCACATAAATTATCTGAACAATATTCGATCTGATGTCCAAGGCAGGTTCTTTGAATTACTAGATAGAAATACCTCTATTAATGAGTCATTCGAAAAAATTAGAAATGAAAACATCCTTCTACAAGTTCAACTCAGTCAATATAAGATGTTTAATCTAAGTTTAGATCCTACAAAATCCTTGGAGATCAACATGGGAGTTTTTAACATCGACTTAGAAAATTTAAACAAAGATCTGATCACCACAAAGGAACAAAAAGAGAAACTGGAAAGGGAACTATCCATGGCCAGGGCACAGAGACAACCACCTAAAGTTCCTCCCAAATGGATTGAGAATGCTCAATCTAAGAGAACAGAAGGATTGGGCTTTAACCATAAAACTAGTCATAAGAAAAAGTATGTGGATCTTCCTAGTGTAAAAGTCTGTTTCTCATGTGGAAGTGGAAGTCATATAAGTACTGAGTGTTCCAAGATGAAGGAACAGGATCAAAGAAACATAAATTATGTAAAGCAAAAATGGGTCAAGAAGTCTGAAGTTATAGTTGAAAAGGAACTCGAGGAAACCCGAGTTCCTGTAACTAACCTTTGATCTCTTTACAGATTCTAGTGAAGGGGAACAGCTCGTGGTATCTCGACAGCGGGTGTTCCAAACACATGACAGGAGACAAATCTAAATTCCTCTCACTAGAAGCCTACAATGGAGGAACTGTGACCTTTGGAGACAACATGAAAGGAGAAATTGTTGGAATTGGAAAAGTTGGAAGGTCAAGTTCCTACGCCATTGAAAATGTATTTTTAGTCGAGGGTTTGATGCACAGTCTACTAAGCATCTCTCAATTCTGTGACAAAGGAAACTCTGTAAGTTTTACTTCTGAAAACTGTCAAATCATAAACAATAACACTGGGAAGGTTATTTTGGAAGGAACTCGTAAAGGGAACACATATTCTGTGGATCTCAATACAGTTCCCAGGAACAATCTAACCTGCCTCAGTGCCCTTGAAGAAAATTCCCTACTATGGCACAGGAGGTTTGGACATGCTAGTTTCTCTCTGCTTGACAAACTAAGATCAAAGGAACTGGTTCGAGGACTCCCCTCAATCAAGTTCCTAACTGATAAAGTGTGTGATGCATGTGCAAAAGGCAAGCATGTCCGAAGTTCCTTTAAATCTAAGAAATTGGTAAGCACCACAAAACCATTGGAACTCATCCATATGGACTTATGTGGACCAATGAGAATTCAAAGCAGAAGTGGGAAAAAATATGTATTAGTTATTGTTGATGATTACTCTCGCTTTACTTGGGTCATATTTCTAACAAGCAAGGATGAAACGTTTGATGAGTTTGTTACATTTTCAAAGAAAATCCAGAAAACCACAGGTCACCAACTGATCCATATAAGATCAGATCATGGAACAGAATTTGAAAATTACAAATTCGATGAATATTGCAAGGAACAAGGTATGGACCACAATTTCTCAGCTCCCAGAACTCCACAACAAAATGGAGTTGTTGAGAGGAAAAATAGAACCTTAGAGGACATGGCAAGAACCATGCTAATAGCCAGTTCCCTGCCTAGGAACTTCTGGGCTGAAGCAGTCAATACTGCTTGTCACATTATAAATAGAGTTATGATTCGAGCAATCCTAAACAAAACCCCCTATGAGCTACTAAAAGGTATAAAACCCAACATCTCTTACTTTAGAGCCTTTGGCAGCAAATGTTTTGTCCACAACAATGGAAAAAGGAACTTGGGGAAGTTTGATGAAAGAAGCGATGAGGCAGTGTTCCTAGGATATGCCTTAAATAGCAAGGCTTATAGAGTTTATAACAAAAGATCTATGTGTGTTGAGGAAAGTGTACATATAATATTTGATGAATCTAACAAAACTGACATAGTACAGGAACAAGAATTTTTCGAGATTGGTTTATCTCGTGCTGCAGAAAATGATGAGGAATTCCAACCAAGCAAACACACAGCCAGAGGAACTGCTCAACAAAATCAAGAAGTTCCCGTACTAGAGGAACAAGCAGAAAACCAAGAAGATCCAGAAACAACACCAGAGGAACCCCACAATGACCAACAGGGAACTCAGGTCATAGAAGGAACTGACGAAAATGCCACAACACCAGTAGCTCAATTTCAACCTAAACCTTGGAAGCATCAAAAGTCCCACCCAATGGAACTCATTGTGAGTGACATGAGAAAAGGAACTCAGACAAGGTCACAACTAAGGAACTTTTGCGCATTCCACGCGTTCCTCTCCATATTTGAGCCAAGAAATCACACTGAGGCTCTGGAAGACGCTGACTGGATCATTGCCATGCAAGAAGAATTAAATGAATTCAAAAGAAACAAGGTATGGCACTTGGAACCCAAACCAAAGCACCAGAAGGTGATAGGGCTGAAATGGGTGTTCCGGAACAAGAAAGATGAACATGCAACAATCATAAGGAACAAAGCAAGGTTAGTGGTCAAAGGTTATAACCAACAGGAAGGTATTGACTTTGAAGAAACGTTTGCACCTGTTGCTAGATTAGAAGCCATTAGAATCTTAATTGCTTTTGCTGCTTTCATGGGTTTTAAACTTTATCAAATGGATGTTAAATGTGCTTTCTTAAACGGTTTCTTAGAGGAAGATGTTTATGTGGAACAGCCCCCTGGATTTGAAAATCCCGAATTTCCAAATCATATTTACAAATTAGATAAGGCTCTCTATGGACTAAAACAAGCCCCTATATCTTGGTACGAGAGATTATCAAAGTTCCTCCTTCAAAATGATTTTAAAAGAGGTAGAATAGACAAAACCTTATTCTTAAAATCTAGAGGAACTGACTTGTTAGTAGTTCAAATTTATGTTGATGATATATTATTTGGAGCAACTAATGAAAATTTGTGCAAGGATTTTGCAAGCTTGATGAGCAGTGAATTTGAAATGAGTATGATGGGGGAACTCAATTTCTTCCTTGGTTTACAAATCAAGCAAACCGAGGAGGGAATCATGATACACCAACAAAAGTATGTGAAGGAACTCCTAAAGAAATATGAGCTAGAATCAGCCAAAGTAAATCACACTCCCATGGGAACTGCTACCAGATTAGACACTGATCCAAATGGGAAAAGTGTGAATCAAACGAAATACAGAGGTATGATTGGATCACTATTATATTTAACGGCCAGTAGACCTGACATTTCTTTTAGTGTAGGACTATGTGCAAGATTTCAATCGAATCCAAAGGAGTCCCATCTAACTGCGGTGAAAAGAATACTAAGATATCTCAAAGGAACTGATGACCTATGCCTATACTATCCAAGAAGTGGATCTTTCGAGCTAAGAGGATATGCGGATGCTGATTATGCAGGTGACTTAGTGAATAGAAAAAGCACATCAGGTATGGTACAGTTCCTAGGTCCATGCATGGTTTCTTGGGGTTCCAAGAAACAGAACACTGTTGCTCTATCCACAGCTGAAGCTGAGTATGTAGCTGCTGCAGCTTGTTGCTCACAAATTCTATGGATAAAACAACAGCTAAGAGATTTTGGTATTATCTATGATTGTGTTCCTATCTATTGTGATAACACTAGTGCTATTTGTATTTCAAAAGATCCAGTTCATCATTCCCGAGTCAAACACATCCACATTAGACACCATTTCCTTAAAGATAATGTTGAGAAAGGTTTGATCAAATTAGATTTTTGCCAAACTGATCACCAAATTGCTGATATTTTAACTAAGCCTTTGAACAGAGAGAAACATGAGAAAATGAGAATGGAACTCGGAATGATCAAGCTAAGGTAATTGCCAAATTGAAGTTCCTCTAAGGCAAAAGCAAAAATCATGGTACATATAGACTATTACAAACACAAAATCTTGTGTGCAAACATAGTTGAAGCTTACCATCGTGGCAAATTCACTCACACTCCAAATGAGCAAGGTAAGCAGTTCCTTTCAAACTAGTTAAGTCAGAGATACGAAATTAAGCAAGTCAAAGTCAAACACAATTTTTTTTTTACATTTTCCTTTTATTTTTATCTATTTATTTTTTTAAAATTCAAAACCGAATACCCATATTCAAAGAATGTTTGGAACGGTTCCATTGGCAATAAATAGGAGAAACTCTTCCCTTTCCACATTCAATCCATGCAACCCCCTTTCTCTCTCTCCCACACGCCTTCTCCACTGACATCACCTCTCCTTTCACCTATAAAAACCTCCACCATGGTTCTCACAAGCAACAACACTGATCTCACATCCCTCAAACGAAAGAGAAACCCTTCATCTCCAGTTCCCATGGATACCTCACCCATTCAATCGCCAATTCCTCTTCGATCCCACAATCCAATGCTCGCAATCACTCAGGGGGAACAAACCGACACTGACATCGAAATGAAATCCCCAATCTCAAACCCTAGATCCTCCACAAGAAAATCCAAAAAACGACGAGTGGAAGCTTCTGGTGAAAACATCGAGGAAACAGAGGAGAATGCTCAAACTCAGGGGGAAGCAAAAGGGTCCAAGAAACTCACTGCAAAGGAAAACAACCTGGTCGAGGGGTTCGCAATCAACTCAACATGGTGTGAAGCCACGAAATTTAAAGAGTTGATGGAAATCCTTGAACAACAAAAATGGGTAAGTCTGTTGAGTACCTATGCCAAATCCCCCTTAATTCCTGAAGCTATGAAAGAATTCTGCAAGAACTTTGCATGTGTTGATAATGTATGTTCAAGTAAAGTGAATGGAACTCGCATCGAATTTGATGCCTCTTATCTGGAACAGCTGTTTGGTACATCCAATAGGGGTTTTGATATGTGGCTCAAAGGTCAAATCACAGTGACCATAGATAATGTAGATGAGAAAGATATAGTTGGTTCCATTGGAGGAGATTCTAAAGTATCCACCTCCACCTCACACAACTGCTTTTCACCTCTTCAAAAATTACTGTTTAATATTGTGTGGAGAGGTGTAGTTCCTCGAACTCAGAAAAGGAACATAGCAAGTCTGTTTGATGCATGTCTCATGTATTGTCTTGAAAGGAAAATTCCCATAAACTTTCCTGCAATCATGATCAAACACTTATCCACCTGTATCCCCAAATTCAAAATTCCATACTCCTCCCTTCTTACAGAAATATTCAAAAGCTTCTCAGTTGACCTTAGCCCATACTTTGTGATTCCCTTAAAATCCACCCAAATCCTTCAACTTGAAATGCTCCATCTATTAAATCTTAAAGTGGTTCAGGGTAAAGTCATTAGGGCTGGAAAGGAAGAGAAACAAGATGAGGAAGATCAGGAAGGAACTGTAGTTAAAGAAGAAGTGGAGGAGGAGGAGGAACTCGAACAAATAGAGGTCCCTTTATCTCGAGGGAACAGGAAGAGTGTAGGAAAAAGAAAGAGCATGAGGGTGGCAATGAAGGAGAACAAGAAAAGAGGGCCCGTCTTCATGGAAATAAATGAGGAAGGGGATGTCAAGGAGATGCCCATAGAGGAGGATGCTGTTCCACTGAATCAAGAGGAACTGCCTGAAACTGTTGGGCCAAGAAAAAGGACACCCAGATCCTCCAAAAAGTCCAAAGCTCGTCGTGTTCCATCTGAACAGGAACATGTTCAAGATCATGGGGGTGCCTGGAACACAAAGGATGATCAGATATTGGAGCTGAAGGCAACAGTTGCTCGTCTGGTGGAACTACAGGAGGGAACAGATCACAGGATTAGCTCAATGCAGGCCCACATAGGTGCATTGGTTACAAGTGTCAAGACTCTCCAAAACAATCTTCACCACTACTCAGAACAAGCCAATGCAACTCGTGCCACAATCCTCACCAAGATCAACAATCTGGAATCTTTTGAGGAGACTGTGATAGAAGAAACTGCTGGTTCTGGTTCCCCATCCCAAGCCTAAATCACCCTATCCCATGTTTCTTTTATCTTTTGCCATGGAACAATCTTTTTAATTTGCTTTCGGTTTGTATAATTTTCAAACTTGGGTATTTGTTCCATCTTATTTTGACTTGCTTGGTTACACATATCTGTGCTTTCTAGTTTTGATCATTACTGCTTGCTTTCAATTTATTGTATGAGTTGGCTTAATACTTTGAGGCTAGCTTAACTTGCCAAACGTTGATCGTGGGGCACTGTGTTTGGAATGGCTATATTTCGTGCTATGCTTTTTGTTGATGTCAACAGGGGGAAGTCAAGGGTGCAAACTTCCAAGGCACACTCAATCCCAGTTCCTGCATCAATCTCTCTGAATCTCTCTGTAAGTTTATTTTTCTTTCTTTCTTTCTTCTCTTTAATCTTTCTCTTTTGTTTTTCAATTTTTATGTTCTGTTTCACAATAGTCTGTATAAGTTCCTGTTTGTACTTACTCTCTTTGTAAAAAGTTTGCAAGTGTTGTGATCACCAAAAAGGGGGAATATTGTTGTTCCTAAGTTTTGGTTGATGACACACACATATTGCAAACTTCCTGATTATGGTTGCTAAATGACTTTGAACAGGTAAATGCCCAAGTTTCTATTAGGATAGGAACTTGAATAAGCTGGTGAAGTTCCTGATGTACACTTGGAACAGTCACTGGAGTTCCAGAGCTGGAAGTTGTATTTGTTCCAGTCTGAAGTCACAAGAGGAGCAACACAGTTACATATCAAGAGTTCCGAATATCCACAAGAACTATTACAGACTCATGGCAACGAGTTCCTATTTAAACATAAGAGGAACTCATTATTGTTCCTGAGCTGGAACAAGTGAAGCTTCAGAGTTGAATGCCTCACCAAAGGAAAGACATATATGTCTAGGTAGTTTATCTTGCTTAGACTATATGTAATA
This sequence comes from Spinacia oleracea, assembly GCF_020520425.1. NCBI lineage: Eukaryota > Viridiplantae > Streptophyta > Magnoliopsida > Caryophyllales > Amaranthaceae > Spinacia > Spinacia oleracea. Next base: position 90,765,363 of record NC_079491.1, on the reverse strand, counting down.
TATTAATATGCTAAGTAGTATATAAGGAACTAGAGGAACTTGGATTACTCGTGTGTTTTTGTCAAAAATATCAAGCAACACAGTTTTAAGGAAAATACTTTTAAATAAAATATCTTTTCCTATTTAATAAGAATAAGATTTTCATCACATTCTGTTACTTAAATAAAAACAGTTTTTATCTTCCTAAAACTTCTCCTATTTATTTTGACAAAATAAATAAACATTTTTCAGTGATTGACATAGTCTTAAACACGTCCAGCAGTTGAGGAAGTTGTGTGGGAAGTGGTCTCCCCTTGTTCCTCAAGTCTAGGGACGTGAAAATCAAAGTGTCAGTTGTTGGCAGTTGAGTTTTTGAAGGGAACAAACCCTAAGGACAAAACTCTATATAAGGCCAAGAAGTTTTCTGAAAAAATACACAAACTTTCTAAGAGTTCTTGCTTTCCTAAAAACGCATTGTCAAAGATTTTTCTAAAAACAGTTTGTGTCCTAGTTAATCCTAAGTTCCTAAGTGACATATATACACAAAAGCATCATTAATATCTAGAGTTATCCAAACACGAATTGTATTTGGTATTAGTAAGGATAGAGTTATCTTGTTGAGACTTAGAGTTTAAGTCTGAGAGAGAGAAGTGAAAGAGCTGTAATCAGAGTAGATTACTGTGAGGAACACAAGTTTGAGAGGAACTTGTGTTGGAGAGATTATTGTAATCGAGGCATTACTATAATAAAAGAATTCTCTTCTTGATTAGTGTCAAGAAGTTTTCACAATTGTTGTTATTGTCTTCTCTATTCTCATTTCCTTGATTGTTTCTTAAGTTCCGCAAGAAACTTTATCAAAGTTCTAATTACAATTCACCCCCCCCTCTTGTGCGTATTCCTACTGGAATAACAATAAGAATGCGGTATTCTTTCTGAATTGACTGCTCCGGGGACACCTCAATGAAATGGAGTGTCGGAACGGAGAAACAGGACCTTACTCGATATGGTCAGATCAATGATGGGTCAGCCGAACTTGCTTTACAGTTCTGGGGACATGCGTTGCAAACTGCAGCACTCACACTGAATCGTGCTCCGCCAAAAGCTGTTGAAAAGACTCCATGCGAATTATGGACTGGGAAACTTCCAAAGTTATCTTTTCTGAAGATTTGGGGTTGCGAAGCATATGTCAAGCGATTAATTTCGGACAAGCTACAACCTAAATCTGACAAATGTTTCTTCGTTGGGTATCCAAAAGAAACTATGGGGTATTATTTCTACAACAAGTCAGACAACACGGTTTTCGTTGCTCGTGACGGTGTCTTTTTTGGAAAGAAATCATATTTCCAAATTGACAAGTGGGAGAATAATAGACCTCGAAGAGATTCGAGACAAACAACGAACTCAGAACTCTTTAGAAGAAGTTCAGGTTGATGAACCTCCAAGGTCTTTAGAAGAGCCAGTGGGAGTAGTTCCTCAAAATGTTGTTGCCCCTCGTAGGTCAAATAGAACTATTTTTCAGCCGGACAGATGGACAGGCGTCCTCTTGACTGAAAACTTAGACGTTCTCATATTGGATAGTGATGAACCTATGACTTATAAGAAATCTATGACGAGCCCAAGCTCCACTAAATGGTTAGAGGCCATGCAATCTGAAATAGACTCCATGTCTGAAAATCAAGTCTGGGATTTGGTTGATTTGCCGGATGGGTTCACACTTATCGGATGCAAATGGGTCTTCGAGTTGAAGAAAGACAAAGATGGAATTGTATACATATACAAGGCTAGATTGGTAGCAAAATGTTACAGGCAAGTTCACGGCGTTGACTACGATGAAACCTTTTCTCCAGTCGCGATGCTTAAGTCTATTCGGATAATCCTTGCGATTGCCGCTTTTCATGACTATGAAATATGGCAAATGGATGTCAAAACTGCCTTCTTGAATGGTGTTCTTGAAGAGACTATGTTCGTAACACAGCCGGAGGGTTTTGTCGATCAAAAGAACCAAGGAAAGGTATGCAAGCTTAAGATTTCCATCTACGGACTAAACCAGGCATCAAGGAGTTGGAATAAACGATTTGATGAAGCAGTCAATAAGTTTGGCTTCATCAAGAATCAAGACGAATCTTGTGTATACAAGAAGGTCAGTGGGAGTAAAATTGCATTCCTAATCTTGTATGTTAATGACATACTGCTTATTGGAAACGACATTCCTATGTTGGAGTCTGTAAAGACTTGGCTCGGGAAGTGTTTCTCAATGAAGGACTTAGGAGAGGCACAATACATATTGGGCATCAAGATCTATAGGGATAGATCTAAGAGGATAATTGGACTAAGCCAAAGCACTTACATTGACAAAGTTCTAGCTAGGTTCAATATGATGGAAGCCAAGAGAGGCCATCTACCCATGTCACATGGCATATATCTAAGCAAGAATCAGTGTCCCAAAACATCAGATGAGCGTAGAAAGATGAGTGGAATTCCATACGCTTCGGCTATTGGATCCATCATGTATGCTATGATTTGTACAAGGCCGGATGTTTCGTTCGCACTCAGTGCAACGAGCAGGTACCAGTCAGAACCAGGTGAGGCGCATTGGACTGCTGCCAAGAACATCCTAAAGTACCTGAAAAGGACTAAGGATCAGTTTCTGGTTTATGGTGGTACAGATGAGTTGATTGTTAAGGGCTATACGGATGCAAGCTTTCAAACCGACAGAGATAATTTTAGATCACAGTCTAGGTTTGTGTTCTGCCTCAACGGCGGCGCAGTAAGCTGGAAAAGTGCTAAGCAAAGCACTATTGCGGATTCTACAACTGAAGCCGAGTACATTGCTGCCTCAGAAGCAGCAAAGGAAGCTGTTTGGATTCGAAAGTTCATCGAAGAACTTGGTGTTGTCCCCTCCATTAAAGGACCAGTGGCTTTGTATTGCGACAATAGCGGAGCCATTGCCCAGGCAAAGGAGCCTAGGAGCCACCAGAAGTCCAAGCACGTACTGCGGTGATTTCATATACTTCGAGAGATCGTTGAAAGAAAGGAAATCGAGATTTGCAAGGTTGGAACTGACGACAACGTCGCGGATCCATTGACTAAACGGTTGCCACAAGTGAAACACAACGCGCATGTAGCAACCATGGGAATCAAGCATGCTGGAGAATGGATTTGATTTTCTAAGTATTGTTTTAGAACATATGTTAGATCTATGTTTAAAACAATTGGTTTAACCATTTCATATTTATGAAATTTATTATTTCATATTCATTTAATTGTGGTTTAGAATTAAATGATAAGTCCATGTGATTCAAATCATTCAAATGGGATGTCAAGATGGATTCTTCGACAAAGAAACACCCATAAGTGAACTTGAATATTGAAGTCACAAAGGATCCCTAATCCAGGTCATTGAAAGGTGGAAGACCAATGACTAATGAAGATTAGATTGCAAGTAGATTACTTAGTTCCGTTTCTTGAACTAGAGTGACTGGATGCCAGAATCTTTTGCATAGATACTTATTGGATCTTGTATCGGATTGACCATGAGAACACTTTAAGAGATTAAAGTCATGTCATAGGTAGTTCTCATTAATGGTGATTAGAAACCGTTCCTCAGAACATGAGTGATTATGTTTGCTCGTTTGATTGCAAGAATGGATTTTCCTCCTATCTTTGATAGGATATGGTGTTGTTGTGTAACAAGGCCTCTCGGAGAGATAGATACTGTAAAATGCATGGCCGTGCTCAGAATGGTTAAGGCTTAACCTTCTACAAAAGTTTGACAGTTGAACTCTGTAATCCGAGAAACACTTCTGGACATAATAAGGATGGCTTGGATCTTACCTTATGTTCAGTAAGTAACACTAAGCGACAAAGGAATGTGAATGCACACTTGTCTGAATGACAAGAGGGAGACTGAAGGAAATATGTCCTTCACCCAAGGTGCATTAAGTCTAATACCAAGGTTCAGATTAATTGCCAACAATTAATTCAGTGAGACCAAGTGATCGAAACAGCTAGCTGGAGCAATGCTTCCGATCAGTGAGTTCTAATGGATACTGAACTCGCAGCTTACTCTTGACTGAACCTACAGGGTCACACCAATGACACGTAACAGATCACCGGATTAAATGAATCGGAAATTCATTTAATAGCTTTTCCGGAATTAGTTGGAAAACGTATTATACGATACGACCTTGCATCGGAATTGTATATCGTATCGCGAATATTCGTAAGCTAGGCGATACGAATAAATCGTATCGTACGATGGTGATTCGTCGAATACGAAACGATAAATAATATATCGGAAATATATTAAATCGCAAATACTAAGGGCATCGGAGTTGCCGGCCCGTCGTGCCAAGCATGTAAGCGTGCAAGGCCCAATGAGCCAGCAAGCTCGCGAGCAAAGGCGAGCAAGGCCAGCCCATTGGGCGCGAGCACGCAACAGCACGCAACATCAGCAACACGCATCGACGAGCGAGCAGGCCCATGGCCCAGCTGCTCAGCGCGCGCGCTGTGGGCTTCGGCCTGCAGTTGTGTTGCTTGGCGGCGGGCTGTGGTCCGTGTGCTTGTGTATGCGGCCGGTCAAGGCTCTTTAGTCTTGGCCGGTTACATCATTAATACAATAGGTCAATTGTATTATTCCAAAAAAACACACAATTCATTACTCAAACCCTAGATACAGAGAACCCTAATTTTCTCTGTGCCTCCAAAGTAAGTTCTTCCCAAAAGCACAAACTCTTGATCGATTGTCTAAGCTACGATAATCAAGAAGGATCTGATCGTGTCGGTGAACCAAGTAGAGGAACGACAAGTGGAGTTCTAAGTTCGTGTTCGTTGACAATTTGTGGAAAACACGCTTCAAACGTAAGTCTGCTTAATTTGTGCTTCATTCATGTTTCTTGGCTTTGGGGATTGTTTCCGCACATGTTATTATATTTCAACGCGCGGATGGTGCAGGGGCCTGCACGTAGATCTACGTGCACCTGCACCAAAACGCAAAAACATTAAAAGAAAACGAAAAAGAACATAACAAACTAAACAGAAAGAACATAATAAAGTAAACGAAAAGAACATTAACTAAAACCTGAAAAGAACACTAATGCTAAAAAACTAAAGAAAATATACAAAAATGAAAATAAAATATTCTCTCTCCTGATAAACTATAAAAAGAACAATTATTTTTCAAAAAGAACATCGTGTGAAAAATACAACAGAAAAACAAAAAAAAAAATATTATCGATAATGTTATTAAATATTAAAAAACATAAATAAGTTAAAAAGAACACAAAATAATTAAAAAAAGAACAACAACTTTTTTACAAAACAGAAGAAAAAAGAACAAAACACATGGAAAAGAACAACATTTTCTTTTTCCTTATCAAACAAAAGAACAGAATGAAAGGGACGAAAAGAACAACAAATCTATGTTCTTTTATTAGTTGTATTTGTTCTTTTCAAACCACTTAGTGTTCTAATTAAAAAGACGAAAACGACGATATTTTGATGCACTTAAAACTAGATCTATATTTTTATTTAAATGTATTTTTGTTCTTATCCCACGCATCAGAACTATGTTCTTTTATTAAGTGTTATTTGTTCTATTCAAACGATTTTATGTTCTAATTAAAAAGACGAAACGAAGATTTTTTGATGCACTTAAAACTAAATCTATATTTTTTTAAAAAGTATTTTTTGTTCTTTTACCACAAATCGGACTATGTTCTTTTTTAAGTGTTATTTGTTCTTTTCAAACCATTATATGTTCTTTTTTAACAATCTATGTACGTTGATATAAAAGAACAAACTATGTTGATTTAAAAGAACAAACTATGTTGATGACACAGTAAAAGTAAAGTTGTGAAAAGAACATAACAACTTGAAAAAGAACATTAGAGGAAAGAACAAGGAAACGTACCTTAATCACTTGATCAACATGTATCAAGAACATCAATATCTTTTAATAAATCTTAAAAAACTGATCTCAATCTTCGGAAAATATCACGCTCTCCAGAGATTCTCTTGCTTCGGAAACTAACCAAATTGAACTAGTGTTTTTTCTTAATTTACTCATTTTGCAAGAATTGATATCCATTAACCAAACCGTTAAGTTCGAAACATTCAGAAGGAATTTTAGAGAGAGAATAAGGAGAAAATGTTTTTTTTACTCTATCACTCACCATCTAACTCTTTCTCTTTCAAAAAATCTCTCTTACGTTGAGAGAATATAAATCATTTTCTCTTTCTCTCTCTAAAATGTATTTATAAAATGACTAATGGTTATGACTCATAAGTACAATTATTATATATATAGTTGCTGAAAAATAGAAAATGAACAAATAGGAAGTAGAATCAAATAATTGAAGAACAAAGAAGGAGAAAGGAAAAATTGTTAAAGAGTGCATAATGAGAACTGTGCACGTGTTTTTATTTTGTTATTTTAACAGAGTATTATAAAAAGAACAAATGAAAAGACTAAAAGAACAAATATAGAGACTAAAAGGAACAAGTCAAGTACTTTGTCCCACAATAACATATGATTCGGAATCATCATTTTCATCATTCTGTTATGAATTATCAAGCACATTATTCTTAATATCTGAAAAAAAATAATAGGTTAACATGTATAAAAACAAGAAAAAGAACGCAATCAAAGAAACAAAGGATAAATAAAAAGTAACAAGAAAAATAACACAATAAAATAAAAAGAACAAGTTATGAAACGCAAATAAAATTGAAAATAATAAAAAAGAAGAACACAGTAAAATAAAAGAACAAATTATGAAACGCAAATGGTCTATTTTTCTACTATAATGAAACTGTTCTTTTAATACGAGCATAATGAAACTGTTCTTTTAATACGAACATATGTTCCTTTAATAGGTAAAAATGTTCTTTTATGGGAAAAAAAATCGTAATTACGTAATCAAAATCTTCAAAATCAACGATTTCAACAAAATCAGCGTGTTATTACATAATTTGATTCATTAAAATCATCAAATTCATCAAAACACGATTATTACACAATCAAAATCATCAACATAGTCAAAATCATCAAAAACACAATTATTACAAAATCAAAATCATCAAAACATACCATTTATTATTACAAAATTGAAAAATTACCTCCCAAAATCAGATTACCAGCTGCAGAATTCAGGTTTGAAGAAGAAAAATCAATTTAATTTGATGTTGAAGCAGAAAAATCAACGAATTTTTGGGGATTTTCATTACTTTCTCTCTCTAAAACCCATTTAAGAAAACCTAGTTCACACTTTCTCTCTCCTCTTCATAGTTTGAATTCAAAATATAAAACCCAGAAGAATATATATCGCAAAAATAACAACGAATCAAATAAAAACGCGATAAACATAGCTAAAAAGAACAGAGCCTTTAATGTTCTTTTGTTTAGGGGAATTGTTCTTTTGTTCAAGGGCATTGTTCTTTTTTCTGGGAATTTAATAAAAACGCGCGTTTTATGTTTAATGTTGGTCGTTTTGATCCCGGTGCACCTAGAGCTACGTGCACACGCCTGTACCATCCAATTTGCGATTATATTTAACTGTATTTCCCTACATTATCATTGTATATCCTATGTTTGTGTAATTTTCACACCTTAATTGTGGTTTGTTGTGCCGGATAAAAGACAACCTTTATGTTTGTTGCATCACTCGCCTTCCTTGAATTAAAGTTTGTGCATCACTTTTTCATGCGTGCAAGGCGTTTTCAAAAGCAATAGCCATTTTCTTTTCAAAGAATAAGTATAAAGCGAATCAGAACAAGAGGTAGAGGTGCAAAAATTTGATTAGAAAGCCCTATATTTATACAAGAGCCAGCATTTATGGTGGTACTTGAAAGTACCACCCACGTATGGCGCAGGACCAGCGCCTGGCGCAAGGCTTGCCGGAAGTACAAACTCAACCTCCAACTTTATGGCATCAAGCACGCTTCTCTTCACTGCGTAGTACAAAGGATTCAACTCAATGATTTGGGCCAGATGTTCCGAAAAGCCGCAAGCCGCGCAAATTCAACAGTTCAAATCAGCACCCGGGTCAATTTTGGGTTATTTGTTCAAAATTCTAGCATTCTAGTCCTAGTTCGGCGTCCTAAGTTGAGTCATCATATGCATAAGCAAAAGTTGAATATACTTTGACTTGCGCTTTTTCTAACCAAAAAACTGTAAGGGAATACAGTTAAACATACATAACATGTGCGGAATAATCCCCAAAGCCAGGAAACATGTATAAAGCACATATTAAGCAAACTTACATTCGAAGCGTGTTTTCCCGAGTAATCTGTCAACGAACACAAACAAAGAACTCCACTTGTCGTTCCTCTACTTGGTTCACTGACACGTTCAGATCCGCCTTGATTATTGTAGCTAAGACAACGTACAAGGTTTTTGCTTTTTGGATGAACAGTTTTCACAGAGAGAAAACTGAAGAACGTAATATTAGAATTAGGTTTCTGGATATTGGAAAACTACTAACAAGTGTGGAATATAACCCTAAGGTTATATTTGTGTGTAACCGGCCAAGGCACAAGGCCCTAACCGGCCACACACATGCCCACACTCACGCAAGCCCATGCACGGCAGCCAAGCAACACAGCAGTGGGCCGCGGGCCATGCTGTTGCTTGTTGCGCTGCTGCCCCTTGCGCGCATACTTGTACCGCGGGCTGGCGTGTTGTTGCGCGCAACATTGCTGGCTCGTTGGGCCCTTTGCGCGCTTGGCTCGACAGGCCGGCAATTCCGTTGCGGCTCGTATTCTCGACTAATGCCTTACGACTATTATTTATTGTATCGTATACGACGAATCACCGTCGTACGATAAGATTATTCGTTTCGCCCAGCTTACGAATATTCCCGATACGATATACGATTCCGACGCAAGGTCGTATCGTATAATATGTTTTCCAAAACTAATTCCCGAAAAGCTATTAAATGAATTTCCGATTCATTTAATCCGGTGATCTGTTACATGCCATTGGTGAGACCTTGTAGGTTCAGTCAAGAGTAAGTTGTGAGCTTAATATTCATTAGAACTCACTGATCGGAAGCATTGTTCCAGCTAGCTGTTCCGATCACTTAATCTCACTGAATTAATTGTTCGTAATTAATCTGAACCTTGGTATTAGACTTAATGCACCTTGGGCGAAGGACATATTTCCTTCAATCTCCCCTTGTCATTCAGACAAGTGTGCATTCACATTCCTTTGCCACTTAGTGTTACTTACTGAACATACGGTAAGATCCAAGCCATCCTTATTAGGTCCAAAAGCGTTTCTCGGATTACAGATGTAACACCCTAATAATTCCTTGCTTTTTATAAAACCTTTTCCGACTTAAAACACAGGAATTACCAAGATATTACCGCCACCGTGATAACGGCTAAGGCTACTTTCAAAACATATTAAATAAATAGTTAATTGTCATTAAAACAAGTTGGAACCATGAGGCCCAAATTCAAAGTACTAAACCATGTAAAAATCCTTTAACTGTAGCTAGTATAAGTCATGACTATAAATAAAAATAGAATTTATGAAATACAGAAGAATACAACTCTCAACTCCAATCCCATGATAACTTCTCCCGCAAGTTATCTCTACAAACCTGCTTTATTAAAATTCTACTCCCCAACAACGCAAATGCAATTGATGGATCATCATAGGATTATTAAGGCAAAGGCCATGACCAGAAGTAATGAAGCACGAAGTCAGCGAAAGCTGAGTACGAACAACCTAGAATAACATTCTATCCTAACATGCTTCACTCGACAAATTAAATGATCCACATGCAAAAGCCATGTAATAAACAAATAAACATGGGACAAGACTCGACACTTGACACACCTCTTGACTCATAGATTAATAAAAAGTAGCTTCGAACGGGTAAAGTAAAGTATCCTCAAAAGGAAAGAAAACGGTGATGAGAGCCAACCATACACCAAAATAAGTCGGGCTACTACCTACAGTCGGGCCATACTGACAGGAATTCCAATGCACAACGGCATAAAAGAAGAATGAAACAATGTCTTGTATCATTCTAGGAGTACAAGTTTTCTGGCAAGACTCCCCCCCATTGTTCATACTCAAGGTGTATACGTTCCAAGAGTTTTGAAGCTCTTTGGGTTACACTTTACGTTAATTAGTATATTATGTTCAAGGCGACTCAAGACTCTACTCAAAACACAACGTACAAACTATTAAATAATCGAACAATTCAACAATGACTCTTCCTTATTTTACTTCTTTAGGACTTGTGATCAAACATAGACTCAAGTGAAATTACTCCCATTGTTCCTTCTCAAAAACACTATAGCATAACAATAATAACAACTTGCATGCGCAATACTCATATATGCAAACCAACTTGAACAACATGCTTGACATAATTCAACGATTATAAAAGTCAATAACATGATAGTTCAATAGAATCTATAAGGCATAATTCAATTCATAACATGCTCATTCACATAGATTCAATAATAATAATAACATGCTCGTTCTCAATATCAAACATGAATTCAGAATAACATATTCATTCCCAATCATCAAACATGAATTCATAACAACATATAAGTTCACATGATTCGCATTCAATACACTTCACAAAGTCCTCAAGGGATGGGTGGTCACCCTAGTCTTGTACGTACCTGGAATACCTAAGTACGGGGGCCACTGTGCGAATCACGACTCACTAGAAATCAACTCCTATAAACACAAAAGGAGAAACTAAATTATTATCCATGTTTACTAAATTTGCAGCAATTATTTAAGATTCTAAAACTCTTAGTTTAATTAGAAACCACTCATTAATCATAAATTTAATAGTCTCAAATAGTCAACTCAAGTCCTAACATAAAAACATTGACTTTTTAGCTTTAAAACCATTAAAAACCAACTTTTCAAAGCTTCTAAACAATCTGAAAATTTAAGTTGATTCCCATAATTTAAATTGTCAATAAATTATGTGAATCAATCGCTTAATCGATTGAAATTAAAACCCTAATAATAGTTTATCATAAAAACATGTTTTGACTTCAAAAATCAACACTTTATAAACTCATTGAATCTGAAAATAATAATTTCAATCATCAAAACCAATCTCTTTAATTAAAATACAGCACTAACCCAATACGGTATTCATAACCGTTCTAATTAATTTAAATAACCCAAATATTTAAAATAATCACAACAATTAAACAATTTAAAACTGAAAATTAATATTTTTGAAAATATAATTTGATTTAAACAATTGATCAACACACACACACAAAACAATTAATTGTTTATGTGTGTGTGCGCCGACCAACGCAACAACAACAAGCAACAACAACACACGCAACACGCACCTCAAGTAGCAGTGGGCGCGCGCAAAGGGACGAGTGGGCGACGAGGGGGGCTGGCTCGGGCGAGACACACACGCACACATTAGGGGCTGTGCTGTGGCGCGACGCGGGATGAGGCAAGGAGAGGGCAGCTAGGGCGCACAACCACACAGCACGCAGGCACACTCGTGCTACGCTGCGGCTGCGAGGCGGGCAAAGCTGGGCGAGCACGGGGCTTGGGCGCCCACGGCTGCCTTGGGCTGCAAGCAAAGACGGGCGAAGGAGAGAGGTGTGGGGCGTGGAGTGTGCCGCAAGTGAGAAAAGAGAGGAGAGAGAGATAGAGTGCTGAATTTTCTTGTGAGGGTTTGATATGAGGTCTATTAATTGGTTTTCTCTCCCATGTGGGCTAGGTTAAGGTAATTTTGAGTTGGGCTTATTACCGGGCTCATTTAAGTTTACTCCTTGCAAGCTTTGTTTGGTTTGATCATGACAAAACGACTTGGCTTTAATTAAATTAAATTCGTTTTCGAAATACGACCCAACAAATCCCGATTAAATAAATTCATTGAATTGATTTAATAAAAATACGGTTTTCGTAATTAATTAATAATTAAATTAATTAAAAATAAAAGTGCTTTTAATTCCCATTAAATGGAATTAATTTATAAAAATACTTTATAAATACAACGAAATGCTTTATAAATATAATAAAATATATTTATAATTATAGAAAAATACGAGGTATTACAGTCTACCCTCCTTAAAAGAAGTTTCGTCCCAAAACTTGGGCACGGAAATCAACACTTAAAACTAGACTTGAGACTATTATGAGACTTTAGTGCGTTTTCTTTTGCAAAAAGTTTTAGTTGCTGTACTCTTTAGGTAATTCAACATGACAATAAACAGTGAAACTTCACTGGAAACAACGATTCAAGCATATGTTAAAGGATAATTTAGGTAAATAAGGTAAAAAGCGCGAAATTCTACCGCACTCTACCCCCCTTAAAGAAAACGAGTTATGGCCCCGTAACTCAACTAACCTCGGGAAAAAGCTCGGGACATTTCTTTCTCATTTCTTCCTCTGCTTCCCAGGAAGCTTCCTCATATTCTTGGTTAGACCACAACACTTTAACAATCTTAACATCCTTAGTCCGTGTACTACGCAATTTACTATCAAGGATTTTGACAGGTCTTTCCTCAAATGTCGAACTTTGGTCTAACTCTATGTTCTCCGGTTGCAGTACATGAGACTTGTCCGGGACATACTTTCTCAACTGAGATACATGAAACACATTGTGCACTCTATGCAAGTCCATGGGCAAGGCTAATCTATATGCTACCTTCCCTATCCGTTCTAGGATCTCAAATGGGCCTATATACTTTGGGCTAAGCTTTCCTTTCTTCCCAAATCTCATCACACCTTTCATTGGTGAAACCTTAAGAAACACTTTGTCACCTATTTGGAATTCTTCATCCCTACGCTTTAAGTCTGCGTAGCTCTTTTGGCGATCTTGCGCGGCTTGGATTTTGGATTGAATAGTCCTAACCTGATTCATAGTGTCCTCTATCATTTGGGGACCTAGTACGACGGTTTCACTAATGTCACTCCAACATAGTGGACTTCTGAATTTTCGTCCATACAGGGCTTCGAATGGTGCCATTCCAATACTGGCATGATACCTATTGTTGTATGAAAACGCAATTAGATCTAGGCTATCTTCCCATCCACCTTGAAAATCAATCACACAAGCTCTTAGCATATCCTGTAAGGTTTGAATAGTCCTTTAGGTTTGTCCATATGTGGCTGGGTGGAACGCTGTACTCATTTTCAATGTGGTACCAAAGTTTTTCTGCACACTTTTCCAGAAATTCAAAAGGAACCTAGAATCTCTATCTGATACGATATCCTTAGGAACTCCATGTAATCTCACTACATGTTTGATGTAAGCTTTGGCAAGTTCTTCCATTTTCCAGGTTTCTTTCATTGGTATGAACACTGCCGGCTTAGTCAACCTATCCACCACTACCCAAATGGTGTCATTTCCACTTTTTGACTTGGGTAAACAAGTGACAAAGTCCATTGAGATATAGTCCCACTTCCAACTCGGAATCTCTAAAGGTTGGACCTTCCCTTGAGGTCTCCTATGCTCAATCTTAACTTTCTGACAAGTCAAACATCTTGCCACGAATTCAGCCACTTCATTTTTCATCCTTGGCCACCCATAGACCTTTTTCAGATCCTTATACAGCTTGTCACCTCCCGGGTGAACAGAATATGGTGTATTGTGACCTTTTCTCATCAACTTTCCTTTAGTTCACCACACTTTTGAGGTACACACCATCGTCCTTTATATCTCAAGCTTCCATCTTTGTGGATCTTAAAATCAATCTCCTTTCCTTGCGAAATCTTTTCCTTGATCCGCTCTAACTTAACATCACCAGCCTGATTCTCCCTGATTTCATCAAACACCGACGACTGGATGGTTAAGGCATTCATCATACCCTCAAGGCATTCTCCACTCACTATCTCTAAATTCAATCGTTGCATGTCCTTACACAGCTCGTTAGCAACTACTAGCACATTCACACTTGTGAGGGGGTCGAAAAAGCGCGAGGCTAATGCGTGACCTGTCCCTCGTGGGTGTGACGATTCTTTTTGTTCAATCAAGTGTAATTGGATTTCCTGTGAGTATACACCCAATTGACTAGTAATATAGGAGTCGCCATTCAGTTTTTAACGACAATGAGAAAAACTGACAAAACCCGGTTATCGTGACATAAAGGGAGTGCAATTATGTTTGACCACGACGGCCGTAGGTTCCCTTGTGATCCCTGGTGGTGGGGATCGCTCAACGTACACCCGCAGGGTAGAGATTGAGGGTTCGGGGACTGTAACTACCGAGAGGAGTACTCGCTCTTCGATAACTCCAGAGGCAGGATATCCTTACTAGCTCAGCATAAATAACTGAAGGGACATGCGTTAACTATTAAACTAATCTGAATTGATTTTAGCAATATGCAGCATATAATACTAATTCGATCGTGATTATCTGATTTAAATATCATTAAGGGACCTAGCTTGATAATCCGATTTCCCAAAAATATTATATTTATTAGGCGTGATAGAACAATCATATTATGTTAGTTTAACAGTTCATAAAAAGGGCGAGGAAAGCAGTTAAATCATCGAAAAGGGACACATTACGACGCACCCTTGAGAGGTGCGTCAGGGTTCTCAGAAAACTAACCACTTTGACTTTGCTATTTCTCCTTTTTATTTAACGAATCTCGATTATGGGACAGGATACGTTCTGTTCGATTTATGGATCGATTGCGACAGAACGCGTGAACAGTTCCGCAGCAAGAGGCTTGGGCTAAGGGGTTTAGAGTCAATACTCACAGCATATTATGTGTTGTTGTGTGTTGTTTCACGTCGAAACTAGGGGTCTATTTATAGGGAAGAGTTTGTGGAAAGATGGAATTGCAGAGTTCTAATCCACAAAGAATTAGGAAAAGAAACGTACCCAGGTATTTTCAGCGCCGAGGCCTGGGCGCCGAAGATTTCGGCGCCCAGAGCCAGGCGTTGAAAATAGGGTCTGGGCAGTTTTTGTTTAGTCAGATTCGGATTCTAAAATCCGTAGAGTTTGAGATTAATTTGAGTCTCTTAGCGCGTATCAATTTGTGACGGAATGCGTCTGGGCCCGTTACGAACTCTAGGCTCGTTAGGATTTTAATTAATACGTAACTCTTATTTCCGAATCCTATTAGGAATAGGATTTTCGCGGTTTTCTATCTCATTTAGGATTTATGTAGGAATGCAACACCTAATTCTGACAGGTTTCTATCTTTTATGATTTGCCACTTTTAGAAGCTACCTTTTACGGCAATTACTATTTTTAGCAGGTTTCCATAAATAGCAGGTTTCGGGTAAAATGAAATGGGGAATCGAGATTCGTTTATTTTATAGGAGATGCGTTGTCAAGTGGAGTTTTTATGCTTTCATCATCGAACCTTTCCCTTGCGGGAATGGGGACAAAAGTAGGTGTCTACAGTTAGCCCCCACTTTGACTGAGTCTTGGAGTAAGACGATGGTCAAAGTATTAGACGGAGTGCGTCGCACAAGCCATGGTGTATGTGACCTGTTTTGCGAGGGTCTCACGAGCCCCCGAGTGATAACATTTGACTTAAGGGTCATCACTTGAAGTGTCGACATATCCCTCACGTGTCATTGGGATTTGTCAACTGATAGTATAGAAACTTCCTCACTTTGTCATTGGAAGGATCTAAATATGCGTAGAAACCCCCTCACTTTGTCATTGGGAGTAACTACAGATGTTTTCGAAATTAAAGCTGTAAAGTGTAATTGGGCCTGGCAAGCCCAATCACGAGGTAAAAAGTTTTTAAAGATTCTCATTTTCAGGGCTGGCTAAACGAGAAAACCCCCTTGTTTTTATAGGAAGTAAAACGAAGGAAAATCCAGTACCCTTGTTTTTATAGGAAGTAAAACGAAGGAAAATCCAGTAAAAGTTATCGCTGCAGCGACTAAGGACCTGCGCTGTTAGTGACGCAGACCCCGCCTGCTGAAGGTGGGCGAACCTGTCCTCTGAGGGGGACCCCCCGTCCGATAGAAGTGGACGAATCTGTTTGATGTTTTTGAAAATAAGGACCTACGCGGTTTGTGACGTGGACCCCGCCCGCTGAAGGTGGCGAACCTGGTCCGCTGAGGGTGGACACCCCGTCCGCTGAAGTGGACGAATCTGTTTAAAAGTTTTTTGAAAATAAGGACCTACGCGGTTTGTGACGTAGACCCCGCCCACTGAAGGTGGCGAACCTTGTCCGCTGAGGGTGGACACCCCGTCCGCTGAAGTGGACGAATCTGTTTTGAAATTTTATTTTGTTTTGTCTTTTTTGAAAATAAGGACCTACGTGGTTTGCGCCGTAGACCCCGCCCACTGAAGGTGGCGAGCCTATTTTAAATTTGAAGTTTTTATTCCTTTCGAAAACTGAGGACCTGCGCGGCTAGTGACGCAGACCCCGCCCGCTGAGGGTGGGCGAGCCCATTTTGAATTTCTTATTTTGCCTATGTAGAAGGGCTTTTGTGATTACAACCTGTTGGTGGGTCGTAATTTTTCCTGATTAGATGTGTCCTATAAGTGTGTCCACATTGTGTATATTTTTGTTTAACAATATTTTTTGAGATATCCAAACATGTTATGGTGCGTGGCGCAGTCTGGGAATGTGATTTTGATTGCACGCTTTTTGTTGGAGTCCGCTTTTCGTGAGCCCCCAAGTGTTGGGGCTCGTCGGTTGTTTTTCGCGTCTTGTAATCATGTTCGGGGTCAAGCTCGTATGTGCGAGCGACCTCCTATAGTAGCGTGCTATTTTAGTGAAGCCGTGGAGTGCGACTTTAGCTTTCAGGTGACATCCGGTTTTGGCTTGGCCCGGATTATCCCTTTGACAGACAGACATTTTCTATTTGGAAAACCAATGACTTGACGACACATATTTTTGGTGTTTCGAAGAATGACCATGATATTTAACTTGCCCTTTTTTTTTGAAAAGTGTACATGAGCGTTTTCTGAGATGAGTCTAAGTTTCGACCAAGTTTCAATGTTATTATTATTTTTTGCTTATTTGGGAGCTAAAGGTGCTTTGGGCTTGATCTTACTTGTAATAGGGCATCGTGTTTTAGCAACACGGTCTTAAGTCCTTTCCTGTTCCGTGTTTTTGTGAAATCTGGGCCTTGGGCTGCATTTTCAGCGCCCAAGCTCAGGCGCTAAAAATTTCGGCGCCCAGAGATGGGCGCTGACTGGTAATATTTGATTTTCGAATTTCTAAACACGTTTCCGAATGGGATCAGGATGTTTATTGGGTGCGTTCAGCTATATATAGGGGCTGGGTACGTCCTTATTTTCCACCACTCTCAAATTCTTTCTCTCTCTTTTTTTTGTGCTCTAATTATTTACTGCTTTTGCCATGTCGATCCCTACTTTCTCACTCCAACGGACTGTTAGGCGTTGGCTACGAGCCCTTACTCCCACAGAAAAAGCTTTGTTAAAAGAATACCACTTAGAGGCACTTTTAGGCTTACAACAAATTAATATTGATTATAATTTTCTGCATGCTGCCCTAAACTTTTGGGACTCCGATCATCATGTTTTTTCCTTTCGGGGCAATGAAATATGTCCTTTGCCTGATGAATTTGCTGCGATCCTTGGTTATCCTACTAATGCTACTCCTGTTACCCCTGGCACTGTTGAAGAGGGTAAAACAACCATAAGGGCTTTCCTAGGGCTAGATGATAACATGTTTGCTGAACTTGTTGTAGATGATAAGGTTAACTTGGCAAAACTCGTAAAACATCATTTTAGGCCTAGTAAGAATATGACCGAACAAAAATTGAACATTCGAGCCCTTGTATTTTGCTTGTTGAATCATTATTTGCTGTCGAATAATAATGGTGAGTTCGGTGACATAAGGCTGATCCCCTTGATTAGCCAGATGGAAAGTTGCTATTCTATTATGCCGTTGGTTGTTGCTGAGACTTTGCTGAGTGCGGATGAGTTGAAGAAGGATGCCAAATCCGAAATTTTTAAGGGAAGCCCCCTATTACTGCAGGTAATCTACTTTTCTTTGCGCACATATACGCATTTGCCTGGGGCTGAGTTTCAGCGCCCATGGCTGGGCGCTGGAATATTCGGCGCCTGGTCCTGGGCGTTGAAACTGCGCCCCAGGAACCTTTTTTCTTTCTTTTCATTCTTCTGATTCGATCGTACCTGTTTTTGCAGATTTGGCTTGCGGAACGGCTTAGACTTTTGGAAGCTCCTGCCGATCCTAAACATTATCGCCCTATAGCTTTGGGTAACCGAAAATACTTGCACCAAGGCCAGGACGAGGCTGAATGGACCTCCTTTTTTACTTACGGCATTTGTTCTATTAAGTGGGTGGTACCATGGTGGGGTTTGACTACTATGACAGGGGGGCTGATGTATCGGTTTATATTTCTTTGTTGGGGCTATCTTGTCCCATTTATATTTTCCCTTACCGAGTCATGCGTCAATATGGTTTAAGGCAGACTATCCCCTTTTCTGATACGGTACCACCTAAGGTAGCGACCTTTGCACAAACACGGGTCTTAGCGTGGGCTAGGTATTATGATTGTCTCCCGCGTTGGGCTGTAGCTACAAATGGGTTTGTGGGTCTTTCTGAAAACTATAAGTTGTGGATGAGTTCCGATGACAAGGATGTGAGGACCGAGGCTCGTAATGGAGAGCCGGCTGAGCTTTTGATACCTCGTATTCGTGTTAAGTATGAGGGTCCTGATTCTGCCAGACCTCGTACCTATAGTTTTAAGACTGTGAAAGCTCGTCCTGATCGAAAGCGAAAGGAAGTTCTTCCCCGTTCCAGTGTCAAGCCTAAAAAGGTGCCTAACATGAAGGGGCCTGCTGTTGTTAAAGGAAATGCAAGCTCTCGCGGAGATCGTCGCCGGAACAATGTATGGGTTAGGAAGGCTCAGCCGCCTGTAGAAACAGTGGCTGGTCCAGTCGATGATAGTAATCCTTCTCCCACCACTGTTTGTGCCCTTGAGGCTGAGCGGGCTATAACTGAGAACGTTTGTAAAGCTTTGACATCTTTGGAAGTTAGTGTCCAAGAGCCAGTTCTTATGGAGATTGATATCGGGGCAGCGCAGAAGACTGTGGGGGTGGATCCTGCGAACATTGCTCTCTTCAAGACTTTATTTGATGATCTGGAAGAACTAGAGTAGTGTAGTTCTTGCTAGGGTGTAGGTGCCCTTTATTTATTTCAGTTGTGTTTGTTTTTATTCTTAGCACTTTGTTTTCCTTCTTATTATATTTTAATAAAGGCGTATTTTTAGTTCCCATTCAATTTTGTTCATATGTCTAACACTTTCTTACACAAAGAATATAATTCTGTTATTATTATTTGGACCGAATCCTTGGTAAGGATTGCCTACGTATCTTGTCAGAATCAGGTCGCGCGTAGTTCTTAGCTTTAGAATAAGTTCTAGTATGCCGGATCTCGGTAGATATGTCCTGAAGTGGAAACACATTACTTAATCGGTCAAATGAGTGAAGTATTTGCCATTATTTTCATCTGCCGTTTTCCATAGGTTGCGTAAAATTCGACCAATTTGTTGGTAAACCTATTTGGATACGCACTGTACCTATTTGGATACGCACTGTACCCCCCAAGTGTTCGTTATTTTTCCGTTGTGTGCGGATAAAATGACGAGCACTCTTCGAAAAAAGGAAAACTTTAGCAGGTAGAGAGTTTCAACGCCCAGGCTGGGGCGTCAGAAATTTCGGCGCCCAGACCTGGGCGCTGAAAATAACTTGGGCGGTCAATTTTGACGTTTTGCTTCACATGTTCTTGCATTTATTTCTATTTAGTTTTTTGTGCCTTGATATTTTGCTTCATAGTTAAAGTTAATTTTGAGGCTGTTTTGGAGGTTTTTTGACTGTTAGCGTGAAACGCATTTTTGTCCAGATTAATTTTTCCTATTGGTGACTCAAAACAGTTTTGAAAATGGAGTTAGGGTGCGGAACTTATGAAGATCTTTGTGCAGGGTATGATAGAATCTTATGTGAAAGCTGTTGGTGGATTCTACGTTTTATGAATTTATTTTTTGGTAACATTTGCATTTGTTTTAAATTTTTGATTTCTTTTTGGGTTGCATGGATTGGCTCTTATGATGGTTGGCTTTTTGTGGTTTATTTTGTGGGTTTCGGGAACTGGTTCACATGGCATTATTTCAAAACCGAGTGGGCTTTGTTTGTTGGGCCTATAGTGGGCCGCTTCTTTATTATTATTATTATTATTATTATTATTTTATTTTACAAGTACATTTGGTGTTTATTTAGTGTTAGAATAAAATTTTTAGGAAAAATATTACGCCTTTATTGATTTGGAAAGTAAGGAAAACACACTGAAATAAAACTGACCCATATTCTAAAGGGCCTTAGGACCATCTAAAGTCTCTATTATTTTCTTCTATCAATCTAAAGAACTACTAGGCGCTTTTTACTAATGGTGCTCTATGTGGCTCAAGCCTGGGGTTTAGTCTCATAAAACTTCGGTCCTTCACCGGTACTCATCTTGAATTCCATTCCTTTTGCGTTGACCCACTGATATGTCTTCACCCATCCGTTCCCGACCTCTTCTAGTGTTGATGCAGGAGAGATTAACCGGGTTGGATCAAAACCTTCATCTTGTAAAGCTAGGGTAGTCATCACAGTCTCGTTCTCCATAGGCCTCGATTCGTTAAACAATGTCCATAGAGCCTGGTTGTCCAATATTTCAGCTGTTTTAGTCTTGGTGGGGTAGGGTGCCTCATCCAAGGTGTGGCAGTCATGGAAAATTTCAAATTCGGGTTTCAGCAAGCCATCCTGAACGAAGGGTTCAGGGAAATCACAGCATGGGTGTTCTTCTCCTTCCCGAACAAACATCCCGTTAAGGGTCCTTTGATATGGGGGAAGGAGGGTGGTTTGTTTGGCTTTGTTAAGGCGTAGCCTAGATAGGCGGTCATCAATATTTTCCTCCGTTGGTTCATAGCCTAAGCCAAAGGGAGTAGATTTGTCGGGAAAAGGATGGAATGTGCATTCCTTCTTCCTTATGCCCAATGGGGTTCCTGGGAAATAACCTTGATTCAACAGCATTCTAGGGATGACTCGGGATGCATGCGGGTCTAGGAATGCTGGATCATAATCTTCGATGAACTGGATTGCTTCTTCCATTTGAAACCCATAAAGGTCATCTGCAGTTTCGGCTGTTCCAACCATAGTACAACTGACATCGAGAGGAGGGGCGCGGATTTCTAGTATTACCCCGTTATGGTTAAGTTTAACCATTTGGTGCAAGGTTGAAGCCACACCTCCTAAGTCATGGAGCCAAGGTCGCCCCAAGAGGAGGTTGAAAGTGGGCTTGATGTCGATTATTTGAAACTCCGTGGTGCGTGCCACAGGCCCAGTTTGTATGGTAAGGTTGATTTTTCCCAACACATGTCTTCGAGAGTTATCATAAGCTAGTACCCCTTGTGAGGAGGTTTGGAAGTCATCGCTTCCTAACCCCAAGCAATGGGCGGTTCGCAATGGGCAGACATTAACCGCCGAACCATTATCTACGAGCGCTAGGTGGATGTTTTGTCCTTTGCATCCAACCACTAAGTAAAGGGCTTTATTGTGAGCACCCCCCTCTTTGGGTAAGTCTTTATCAGTGAAAACTATGGCTTTCTCTCCGGCATCTCTCGTGACATGGCTAACCAATGAGTCAGGTGTGATATCTGTGGGTACTGAGATGAGGTCAAGTGAGCGAATAAGCTTTTCGCGATGTTCCTTTGAAGTACACATAAGATCCCAGATGGTAATCTCAGCCTTGGTTCTTTTCAGTTGTTTCAGGAGAGGATTTTCAATGACTTCCGCGACGGTGGCGTGCCGCCCGTTCTCAGGAGTTTGCCTAACCGGGATGTCGCCCATAGGAGGTGGGTGAATATCCGGTTGGTATATCCTTCCGGATCGGGTGAGGTTATTGACCTCGGGCTCCTGAGGGGTGGTGTCAATGAGAGCATACCCGGGCCCAGTTTCAGTGAAGAGGTCCTGGCCCGAGACTTGAGATAGGTAAATATCTTCAGCATCAATGTTCGACACACCGCACACTTCTCCCTCGATTCGATCCATAGGTACCACAGCGAGTGGTGCACCTTGAGGTGTAATATACACCGTGGGGTCGAAATTCTCTGGTTGGTCGAGAGAGATGTGACAAGAGCAGAGTGGGCTCTTGTTGTTGTTGGGTTTGCCAACGTTAGGGAGAGGTATTACTTCATCCTCTATCATGTCCTGGATCGTATGTTTTAGATACCAGCAGTTTTCAGTGTCGTGCCCATTTCCTTGATGGAATTTGCAGTAAGTACCTTCGACCCAATATTTGTTCTTGACAGGAGGGTCACGGGTGGGGCCTATAGGTCTCAACTTTCCTTGATTGGTTATTCTTTCAAAGGCTTGTACCAAAGTTGACCCGAGTGGGGCAAACTTTCGGTCTCGGACCCATCTTACAGGGTATCTTCGGGCGGGAGCCTCTTCTACAGCATGGACTTCTTGGGCTTGGGGTGTGTTACCCCGATTATTGGTGTTGGTCTTATATGCAGGTTTGCTTTGTATGGTTTTGGCGAGGTCATCCTTGATTTTTATTCCCACATCATAAACCCTTTTGAAAGTGTCGAGTCCCAGGTACCTAAGGTGTTGCCTGTAGGCCGGGTCTAAGTTGTCAATGAATTTTTGGACCAATTCTGTTTCGTGAGGCCTATTGATTAGCTGGGCCGCCTGGTCCCTCCATCTAGCAAAGTAGGTTGTGAAACCCTCATTTTTCTTTTGGAAGAGAACTTCCAGCTCGCGCATGGTGACTTGGAAATCCATGTTCGACGAGTATTGCTTGATGAAGACATTGACAAAGTCTTCCCAAGTGGGGAAGAGCTTGGGTCCTGGTGATAGTACCATTTGAGCGGCACAGGTTCCAAGGACAAAGGAAAGGCAGGTAGGTACATGGACTTGTCCACGCCTTTCAAGTTCATAGTATTCACAAAGCTCAGTAAATGATCACGGGGGTTATCCGTGGCCTTGAACTTTGGTAAGTT
Organism: Spinacia oleracea; assembly: GCF_020520425.1. Taxonomy (NCBI): domain Eukaryota; kingdom Viridiplantae; phylum Streptophyta; class Magnoliopsida; order Caryophyllales; family Amaranthaceae; genus Spinacia; species Spinacia oleracea. Next base: position 90,742,415 of record NC_079491.1, on the reverse strand, counting down.
AGATGAACTGAACTTTTCTGGTAATTTGCCAGAAAAAGGTTCAGGCTCGAGGGAGAAGTATTTGCTCCCCATGGTTTGCTGTAGGACCATTTTTTCGATCCTCTTCTCGTTTTCGAGGTCATTTTTGGCTTGCGCAGCCGCTAAGGCTTCATTTTCCATTTTCAGTTGGCCCATGAGTTGGGTCATTTGGACCATCTGGTCTCGCAAATCTTCGATGGACATGTTTGGAGGTGCGAATCGAGGTTGGGGAAGCGGAGATCCTTGAAATGAGGGACGACGGACGGAGCTTGGAGTTACTAAACCTGATGTTGGTGATGTATCTTCGAGACGTACTAGCCGTTGATTCCCTGATCGGCACCAAGTGGCAGGACCGGTCCTAAGCATAAGATAAGCTAAAGTTTAGGTTCCCAAAGTTTCAAGCATTAGTTAGTCTAGACTTCGACTCTCTAAATTGGTTTTTCACTCTTTCGCTCTTTCTTCTATCGGTACACTTTTTGGGGGTTTTTTTATTTTGGTCATTCTTTGGATTTTCGAAACACTTGCCTGTGTGACATTCATAGTTGTTAGCATGTTCGGTTTTGGTGCCGAGCATTGCCGTCGTAGGAGGCCTAACGACGACACAAAGAGTTATTAATTTTTCGCGAGTCGCCTTTTGAAATCGAGTGCTTTTCTTATGCCCCCGTAGCAATTCTTTTGATGAACATTTTTTGTGCTACGTACTTTCTTTTTGCTTGGGCACCGAGGCTGCTGCGCCTGACCAGAAAGTCAAGAAGCAACTTCAGCGCCCAGCAGTGGGCGTGAGAAATTTTGGCGCCCAGCCAGGGGCGTTGAAAATGCGTCCCTGGCTGGTTCTCATTTTCTGTTTTCTGTTTATGCGACTTCGATTTGCATGCTTGCCTAATAACGTCCTTTACGCGTAATAGCGTTCGTGGGATTCGTCACAGGCCATCCCGAGCGTCGCTTATTTCGTGGCGATCATTCGGGTTTGCGGAACACGCATTTCGGTATAACTCTTTGGCAAATTAGTCTATGAATGTTTGGGCAATTTTTAAGGTCATTGGTTTTCTAGGATAGTTTGTCACACAATCACATATTTCGCTACACATAACTACATTACAAACATGGATGTCAAAATTAAATATGCCACGTAGTTTATGATAGGCTTCTATGGGTAGTTTATTTGCGCCTGGCTTGGTACCGCTTCTTTCGTAGATCCAACACATGCCCCGGTCGAGGTAGTGTCTTCAACAGACGAATTTCGCCCAAGAGGCCAACCCGCAAGTGCAAGCCAAGGGGGCATGCAGGCGAGAGGGACCTAATGGGCGAGCGATTGGGTTCGGGATAGGTGTACTACCTACACAAGTACCGAGTGGGAAACATGCGCGGCGTATGCACCCCCCTATTGGCGAAAAAAGGTATCCTTAGTCCCAACTTCCGAGGGAGCCGAGATTCGTTATGATGTTCTGCCCGTTCACATTAATATGCTGATTTTCAGGTCGTCCCGACTTGATGGAGAAATAAGCGCGGGGTAGGATCGTTTCACCCTTCGGCTATTTTGATTACCTACAAGCACGAGTATTTCCTTCACTATCCCCAGTGGAGTCGCTACTGTGAGGGGGTCGAAAAAGTGCGAGGCTAATGCGTGACCTGTCCCTCGTGGGTGTGACGATTCTTTTTGTTCAATCAAGTGTAATTGGATTTCCTGTGAGTATACACCCAATTGACTAGTAATATAGGAGTCGCCATTCAGTTTTTAACGACAATGAGAAAAACTGACAAAACCCGGTTATCGTGACATAAAGGGAGTGCAATTATGTTTGACCACGACGGCCGTAGGTTCCCTTGTGATCCCTGGTGTGGGGATCTCTCAATATACACCCGCAAGGTAGAGATTGAGAATTCGGGGGACTGTAACTACCGAGAGGAGTAATTCGCTCGTCGATAACTCCAGAGGCAGGATATCCTTACTAGCTCAGCATAAATAACTGAAGGGACATGCGTTAACTATTAAACTAATCTGAATTGATTTTAGCAATATGCAGCATATAATACTAATTCGATCGTGATTATCTGATTTAAATATCATTAAGGGACCTAGCATGATAATCCGATTTCCCAAAAATATTATATTTATTAGGCGTGATAGAACAATCATATTATGTTAGTTTAACAGTTTATAAAAAGGGCGAGGAAAGCAGTTAAATCATCGAAAAGGGACACATTACGACGCACCCTTGAGAGGTGCGTCAGGGTTCTCAGAAAACTAACCACTTTGACTTTGCTATTTCTCCTTTTTATTTAACGAATCTCGATTATGGGACAGGATACGTTCTGTTCGATTTATGGATCGATTGCGACAAAACGCGTGAACAGTTTCGCAGCGAGAGGCTTGGGCTAAGGGGTTTAGAGTCAATACTCAGAGCATATTATGTGTTGTTGTGTGTTGTTTCACGTCGAAACTAGGGGTCTATTTATAGGGAAGATTTCGTGGAAAGATGGAATTGCAGAGTTCTAATCCACAAAGAATTAGGAAAAGAAACGTACCCAGGTATTTTCAGCGCCGAGGCCTGGGCGCCGAAGATTTCGGCGCCCAGAGCCAGGCGTTGAAAATAGGGTCTGGGCAGTTTTTGTTTAGTCAGATTCGGATTCTAAAATCCGTAGAGTTTGAGATTAATTTGAGTCTCTTAGCGCGTATCAATTTGTGACGGAATGCGTCTGGGCCCGTTACGAACTCTAGGCTCGTTAGGATTTTAATTAATACGTAACTCTTATTTCCGAATCGTATTAGGAATAGGATTTTCGCGGTTTTCTATCTCATTTAGGATTTATGTTGGAATGCAACACCTAATTCTGACAGGTTTCTATCTTTTATGATTTGCCACTTTTATAAGCTACCTTTTACGGCAATTACTATTTTTAGCAGGTTTCCATAAATAGCAGGTTTCGGGTAAAATGAAATGGGGAATCGAGATTCGTTTATTTTATAGGAGATGCGTTGTCAAGTGGAGTTTTTATGCTTTCATCATCGAACCTTTCCCTTGCGGGAATGGGGACAAAAGTAGGTGTCTACAACACTATGGCTTGATTTCTTACTCAAGGCATCTGCGACTACATTGGCTTTTCCCTCATGGTATTGAATATCCATATCATAGTCCTTGATTAACTCCAACCACCTTTGTTGGCGTATATTTAAGTCCTTCTGTGTGAAAATGTACTTCAAACTCTTATGATCCGTGAATATCCTACATTTCACACCATACAGATAGTGTCTCCATATCTTTAATGCAAACACTATGGCAGCTAACTCTAAATCATGGGTAGGGTAATTGGATTCATATGGCTTCAACTGCCTCGATGCATACGCGATCACCTTTTCGCTCTGCATCAACACACACCCTAAACCATTCTTAGAGGCATCACTATATACATCATAGGTACCGCTCTCATCTGGCAAAGTTAACACTGGCGCGGTTGTCTATTGCGTCTTTAAGGCTTGGAACGCCTTCTCACGCTGGTCATTCCACTCAAACTTTGCTTCTTTCTTCATCAAGGTTGTCATTGGTTTGGCGATTCTAGAAAAGTCTTGCACAAAGCGTCTATAATAACCCGCTAAACCAAGAAAACTCCGAATATCAGTGACACTCTTAGGTGTAGGCCACTCACTAACAACTTTTATCTTTGCAGGATCCACTGCAACTCCTTCCTTTCCCTGGATATGAAATGTCCTAAGAACGCAACTTTCTCCAGCCATAATTCACACTTTGAGAATTTGGCATACAACTGGTTGTCTCACAGGGTAATCAACAATGACCTTAAGTGTTCCGCATGATCCTCCTCACTCTTAGAGTATACCAGAATATAATCTATGAAAACCACTACAAACATGTCCAAGAATGCATGGAATACTCGGTTCATTAAGTCCATAAAGATTGCAGGTGCATTGGTTAATCCAAAAGGCATAACTGTGAACTCATAATGACCGTATCTAGTCCTAAATGCAGTCTTTGGTATATTGTGCTCTGCGATTCTCAACTGATGATAACCTGACCTCAAGTCAATCTTTGAAAACGTTCTCGCTCCTTTCAATTGGTCAGACAGATCATCTATTCTAGGCAAAGGATACTTAATCTTGATTGTGACCTTATTGAGCTCCCTGTAGTCTATACAGAGTCTCATACTTCCGTCCTTCTGTTAGGTTATGATACATATGACATTTACATAGATCATGCGGAAACAACCATTAACCCAGGAAACATATTATTTACACATAATCATATAGCATAATTAGATGCATACTCTTTGTTGCGTGCCTTCCCTAGCTGCGCCCGAACCGAACAAGAACAAGTCTTTTAGGACTCCAAGTGTCTTCCCTCCGTAGATAGTCCACAGCACGTCCGGATCCGCCTTAAGATTGACCAACTAGAACCGCCCTTAAGGTACTAGAAAATTCGGCACTTTTATGAGCAAGATGTGTTTTAATTTTCTCTCAAAAAACTCACTTTTGAATACTTTGAAACTTGTGTATAAATTATGACCCCTAGGCCTTTATTTATAGAGTTATGGAAAAGGAATCGTAATCCTAGTAGGATGCGAATTAATTGGAATTAGAATCCTACATGAATTCTATTTAATTAATTTATCCAATTAGGAATAGACATTTAATCATACACTGACTCTTGCAGATTCAGGAATCATGCATGAGCACAAACTCACACACACACGGCAGCCACAAGGGCTGCCCATGCGTGCGAGCAGCAGCCCGCGCAGCACGGCCCACGCAGCCGTGGCCCTTGGCGCGCGCTGGGCCTGCCTTGCGGTAGGCCTGGGCGCTGCCTTGGCTGGGCTTGTGGCGCGCACGCTTGCTGGGCGATGGCCCCGGCTTCGTGCTGGGCCTTCGTCCGGCAAGCCTCGTCCGATGCTAATTCGTACGATACGCTTCCGATTAAATTTCCATTTCCGGAATCTATTTCCGATACGAACAATATTTAATATTTCCGATTCCGGAATTAATTTCCGTTTCGAACAAATATTTAATATTTCCGTTTCCGGAATTATTTTCCGATTCCGGCAATATTTCCGATTCTGACAATATTTCCGTTTCCGGCAATATTTCCGATTCTGGTAATATTTCCATTTCCAATAATATTTTCCGATACGTACCATGTTTCCGTTTCCGGCAACATCTACGACTTGGATAATATTCATATTTCCGATACGATCCATATTTCCGTTTCCGGCAATATCATCGTTTCCGGAGTATTCATTTCTTGCCTGTGACGATCTTAGCTCCCACTGAAACCAAGATCCGTCGGTTCCGAATATTCATAGATGGAGTATTTAATGCCATTAAATACTTGATCCGTTTACGTACTATTTGTGTGACCCTACGGGTTCAGTCAAGAGTAAGCTGTGGATTAATATCATTAATTCCACTTGAACTGAAGCGGCCTCTAGCTAGGCATTCAGCTCACTTGATCTTACTGAATTATTAACTTGTTAATTAATACTGAACCGCATTTATTAGACTTAACATAGAATGCATACTTGGACCAAGGGCATTATTTCCTTCAGTCTCCCACTTGTCCTTAGGGACAAGTGTGCATTTCCTAATTCCTTTGTCGCTCGATGCTTGCTCTTGAACATAAGGTAAGAGTTGTCATCCTTATTATGTCCAGAGGTGTTCCTCGGTTTCAGAGTTCAACTGATCAAATAAACAGATAATCATAGCCTATGATTCATCCGAGCACGGCCATGCATTTCACAGTTTCTAGCTCTCCGAGTGGCCTTGTACAACTTTTAAGCATCTCATCCCGATTTATGGGAGGACAATCCCAATCTTGCGATCTTGAGATTAGACTTCGTTTGATAGGTGATTACCTGAGCGTTGCCTTTATAGCCTCCTTTTACGGTGCGACGGTTGGTCAACGTCAAAGCAACCAGTTCTCAAACAAGTAATTTCAAATCACTCAGGTATTGAGGATTTAGTGTCTAATAATTTAATGAAATTTACTTATGACAGACTTTCATCTCTTACAGTAAAGTTTCATAGGTCTCGTCCGATACTAGTCTTCCCAAAGTAAGTATCTATGCAAATGATTATGACATTGCCATGTCCACATAGTTCAAGAAACAGAACTACTAGTCATCTTGCATTCTAATCGTCTAACGTTTTCTATGCGTCCAATTTTATAGAAAACTCCGATTAGGGACCATTTTCAACCTTTGACATTCAAGTTCACTTGATAGACATTTCTTAGTCACAGGACTGGTCCTGACAGTCTATCTTGAATATATCGTCAAGTTGAAGGGACTCATCACTTAATAAACCACAAATTAAATGGAAAAATGAATTCCTTTCATTTATTGTGAATGATTAACCAATAATGTTTTACAAAGATTTAAACTCTAAAACTTTAAAACATTAAACAGAGACATCAAAGCCATTCTCCAATATGCTTGATTCCCATAGCTGCAGTGTGCGAGTTGTGCTTCGCTTGCGGCAGAGGTTTAGTTAATGGATCTGATATGTTGTCATCAGTTCCAATTTTGCTTATCTCGACTTCTTTTCTTTCAACGAACTCTCGTAGAAGGTGAAATCTACGAAGTACATGCTTGACTCTCTGGTGGTGTCTAGGCTCTTTTTCCTGTGCAATAGCTCCGTTATTATCACAATACAGGGCTATTGGTCCTTTAATGGAGGGGACTACACCAAGTTCTCCTATGAACTTCCTTAGCCATATAGCTTCCTTTGCTGCTTCATGTGCAGCAATGTACTCCGCTTCAGTTGTAGAATCCGCAATGGTGCTTTGCTTAGCACTTTTCCAGCTTACTGCTCCTCCGTTGAGGCAGAAGACAAACCCAGACTGTGATCTGAAATCATCTTTGTCGGTTTGGAAACTTGCGTCCGTATAGCCTTTAACAATTAATTCATCATCTCCACCATAGACCAGGAAGTCATCTTTGTGCCTTTTCAGGTACTTCAGAATGTTCTTGGCAGCAGTCCAATGCGCCTCTCCTGGGTCTGACTGGTATCTGCTCGTAGCACTGAGTGCGTACGCAACATCCGGGCGTGTACATATCATAGCATACATTATTGAACCAATCAATGATGCATATGGAATCCCACTCATTCGTCTACGCTCATCAAGTGTTTTTGGGCACTGAGTCTTGCTTAGAGTCATTCCATGAGACATGGGTAGGTAGCCTCGCTTGGAGTCCGCCATCTTGAACCTATCAAGCACCTTATTGATATAAGTGCTTTGACTAAGTCCAATCATCTTTTTAGATCTATCTCTGTAAATCTTGATGCCCAATATGTACTGTGCTTCTCCTAGATCCTTCATCGAAAAACATTTCCCAAGCCAAATCTTGACAGAGTTCAACATAGGAATGTCATTTCCGATAAGCAATATGTCGTCGACATATAATACTAGGAAAGCAATTTTGCTCCCACTGACCTTCTTGTATACACAAGATTCGTCTGCGTTCTTGATGAAACCAAAGTCACTGACTGCTTCATCAAAACGTATATTCCAGCTCCTGGATGCCTGCTTCAATCCGTAGATTGACTTCTTTAGCTTGCATACCTTTTTAGCATTCTTTGGATCCTCAAAAACCTTCAGGCTGTGTCATAAACACAGTTTCTGTTAAAACGCCGTTTAAGAAAGCAGTTTTGACATCCATCTGCCATATTTCGTAATCGTAATATGCAGCGATTGCTAACATTATTCGAATAGACTTTAGCATTGCAACTGGTGAAAAGGTTTCATCGTAATCCACACCGTGGACTTGCCTGTAACCTTTTGCAACCAATCTAGCTTTGAAAACTTCAAGTTTCCCATCCTTGTCCTTTTTCAGTTTGAAAACCCATTTGCTTCCAATGGCTTGGTAGCCATCTGGCAAATCGACCAAATCCCATACTTGGTTTTCAGACATGGAGTCTAATTCAGATTGCATGGCTTCTTGCCACTGCTTGGAGCTAGGGCTCGTCATAGCTTGCTTGTAAGTCGCAGGTTCATCACTTTCAAGTAATAGAACGTCATAGCTCTCGTTCGTCAAAATACCTAAGTACCTTTCCGGTTGAGATCTATATCTTTGCGATCTACGCGGGGTAACATTTCTAGATTGACCATGATTCTCACCAGATTCTTCTAAAGCTCTCTGAGTTTCATCCTGAATGTCATCTTGAGCATTCTCTAGAGTTTGTTGTTCGACTCGAATTTCTTCGAGGTCTACTTTTCTCCCACTTGTCATTTTGGAAATGTGATCCTTCTCCAAAAAGACACCATCTCGAGCAACAAACACTTTGTTCTCAGATGTATTGTAGAAGTAATACCCCTTTGTTTCCTTTGGATAGCCCACAAGGATACATTTGTCAGATTTTGGATGAAGTTTTTCTGAAATTAATCGTTTGACGTATACTTCACATCCCCAAATCTTAAGAAAAGACACATTTGGAGGCTTTCCAAACCATAATTCGTATGGAGTCTTTTCGACAGCTTTAGACGGAGCTCTATTTATAGTGAGTGCAGCTGTATTTAGTGCATGTCCCCAAAATTCTAATGGAAGTTCGGCCTGACCCATCATTGACCTGACCATGTCTAGCAAGGTTCTGTTCCTCCGTTCTGACACACCGTTCCATTGTGGTGTTCCAGGAGGAGTCAATTCTGATAGAATTCCACATTCTTTCAGATGGTCATCAAATTCATAGCTCAGATATTCACCGCCTCTATCAGACCGCAGTGCCTTAATCTTCTTGCCTAATTGATTCTCTACTTCACTCTGAAATTCCTTGAATTTGTCAAAGGATTCAGACTTATGCTTCATTAGGTAGACATAACCATACCTACTGAAGTCATCAGTGAAAGTGATAAAGTAGCTGAAACCACCTCTAGCATTTGTACTCATTGGTCCACATACATCTGTATGGATTAAACCCAATAGTTCATTTGCTCTTTCTCCGACTTTAGAGAAAGGTTGCTTTGTCATTTTGCCAAGTAAACATGATTCACATTTACCATAATCCTCTAAGTCAAATGGTTCTAGAATTCCTTCTCTTTGAAGTCTTTCTAAGCGTTTCAAGTTTATATGGCCTAATCGACAATGCCACAGATAGGTGAGATCTGAATCATCCTTTTTGGCCCTTTTGGTATTTATGTTATATACTTGTTTGTCGTGATCTAATAAATAAAGTCCATTGACTAATCTAGCAGATCCATAAAACATCTCTTTAAAATAAAACGAACAACTATTGTCTTTTATTATAAAGGAAAATCCCTTAGCATCTAAGCAAGAAACTGAAATGATGTTTTTAGTAAGACTTGGAACATGGAAACATTCTTCCAGTTCCAAAACTAGCCCGGAGGGCAACGACAAATAGTAAGTTCCTACGGCTAATGCAGCAATCCGTGCTCCATTTCCCACTCGTAGGTCGACTTCTCCCTTGCTTAACTTTCTACTTCTTCTTAGTCCCTGTGGATTGGAACATAAGTGTGAGCCACAACCTGTATCTAATACCCAAGAAGTTGAATTAGCAAGTATACAGTCTATAACGAAAATACCTGAAGATGGAACGACTGTTCCGTTCTTCTGATCTTCCTTTAGCTTTGGACATTCTCTTTTGTAATGGCCTATTCCATCACAATAAAGACAGCTTGATGTGGACTTGTCCTGCTTTGATTTAGCATTGCCCTTGGACTTTCCACCTTTCTTGAATGGTCTCTTTCTAGCCTTGAGTAAATCTTTGGCTTCACAGTCCAGTACTATTTCAGCCTTTCTGACAAGGTGAATAAATTCTGCAACTGTTTCTTCTCTTGGTTCACTTAGGTATTGTTGCTTGAAGCGACCAAACCCACTGTGTAGTGAATTGAGCAAGACAGAGACTGCCATCCTTTCGCTTATTGGTGTTCCTAGTAGACTTAGGCGGTCAAAATATGAACACATAAGATCCACATGGAACCTCAGTGGGACGCCTACCCTCTGTTTAGTGCGAAGGAGCTGAACATGTGTTTCTTGGACCTCCATCCTATAACACCTGTTGGGAGAACTAACCTTTAGCCCAGACATTGATTCAATCAACTCATGGACGTTCAGGTCCCTGTCCTCCGTACTTCCACGACAGATATCCCTCAGATTCTTGATGAGCGTAAAAGGTTCATAAGCTACAAACCTTCTAGCCCAATCATCAGGGATATTGTTCAGCATGAGACTCATAACCTTTTTGAGATCCGCATCCCAGGCGTAAAATCTCTCAGGGGTCATGTCTCTGGCATAGTAGCTTGGCATGGGATGTGATAGTACATACTCAAGTCCATTGAGTTTGACTATTTCAACTAGCTTAGCTTCCCATTCAAGAAAATTTGTCAGGTTCAGCTTGACCATAAGCTCAGAACCCATGATGATGTTTTGATTGTTGTTTGCCATATTAAAACTACAATTGAAAAGAATAAACAAATAAATAACCATTCACAGTTTCTCTTAATAAACTTAAATTCTAGCATACATGCATAATTCAATGTTTATTAAGCATTTTATTCAAGTTATGTGTTCCGGCAGGTGTGAATAAAATGATTCCAAGATCCTAAAATCATTGAAGAACTAAGCACAGTTTGTCGACTTAATCCTAGAACATCTTAGGTAAGCAAAAGCCTTTTGCTAATAGTCTAGAAACTATTCTTGGTTGATAGGTACGTCTAAGAACTTATTAGGTAAACCTATCGAATTTGCCACGACATAAAAGGACTCCTTACTTATATCGTTGAGTTTCACCAAAACTAACATGTACTCACAATTATTTGTGTACCTTGCCCCTTTAGGACCAATAAGTAACACCTCGCTGAGCGAAAACTATTACTAGATTGATGTAAAGGATATCCAAGCAAGTGTATATTTTGGCATGGCACCTTTTAACTCAATTTTTAAGTTTGGAACTTAAGGCTCTTACTATGTTGGTTAGATTTTAAGTGAACTAAAATCCTTAATCATGCAACATAATCAAGCTTTTGATCTCATGCATTTTAAGACATATTTAAAGCAATAAATAACTTAAAACATGCATAAGATATTTGTGATCTAGTATGGCCCGACTTCATCTTGAAGCTTTGACTTCAAAGTCCGTCTTGAAAATCTCCGTGGGAGGCACCATTTTCTTCAAATAGGATAAGCTATAACTAATTACAACTATTTGATGGTTCGCAGACCATATTTGAATTGAAAAATAACTTTGGTACTTTAGACCAATTACATTCAAATTAATGGTACGCAGACCATATTTTCTATCCTATTTGGGCCATACTAGTCACTTCATAACCTGCAAAACAGTACATATACAATATATACCATTCACCCATTCATTATCATGAATGGCCCACATAGCTGGTTAGTAAAACACATTATGCATCACGTAAACATTTGCAGCAATTAATCAAGGGCACCAATAATCTACCAATTATTCAGTCCTTATTAATTCTAATCAAGTTGTTTTAACCTTAAGGTTTTGTAGACCTAATCAAGAGTTTATGACTAAAAAGCGCTCCCACTCAAACCAATAAATTCATATGCTTTACCAATTTTAAACATAAAAATGTATTTCTAGTCCAACCGGAAACATACAAATTTAATTAAAATTTAAAGCTCATATCAATTTATAATTGAATCCAAAAATTTAATTTAATTTCAGTCGTATTTAAATTAATTCATGATTTTAATTTTAGTAAAATAATTAGAATAAATAATATTTATTATAATTATAATATTCAAAATTAAAATCCAAGAAATTAATTCAAATTATTAATTTTAAAATTAATTAAAATTACGTGAACTGAAATTTTCAAATTAAACATTCAAAACGATCTAATCGTAACGCAAACACCCTACGCGTTGCACGCACATGGGCCGTACGCACACAGCCATTGCTGGCCATGTGCGCGCAGCCCATGCGCTCGTCGCATAGCTGCTGCTGTCTCATCGCAAGCCTCCGCACAGCGCCCCATCGCACGCGAGCTATCGCTCGCAGTGCGCGCGCGAGATCGCTCGCTGGGCGCGCTGGCTCGCTCGCTGTGCGCGCTGGCTCGCTCGCTGTGCGCGCGAGCCATCGCTCGCTGGGGCGCGACATCGCTCGCTGGGCGAGCGACATCGCGCGCTGCGCGCGCGAGCCATCGCTCGCTGGCGCGAGCCATCGCTCGCTGGTGCGCGACATCGCTCGCTGGGCGAGCGACATCGCGCGCTGCGCGCGCGAGCAGTGCTGGGCGCAGCGCTCGTGGCACGCGAGCTTGCGCTCGCTGCGCGCGAGGCTGCGCGCACTTGTGCGAGGCAGCGCGCGTTGTGGCGCAGCTCGCTTGCTGCCCACACGCGACTGCCTTGGCTCGCCCTTCGCCCATGCCCATTCGTTCATTGCTCGTGGCACACGACACAAGGCAGGGCTGCTGCCTTGTGCACGTGCACTACGCCCTTGCTCATTGCATTCGTGCCGCACGGGCGACGAGCTCCCTTGCTCGTCGTCGCATGCCCGCATTATACAACACCCCTTAAGGGTAACACGAAGCGTCCATTGCTTCGTGCGTGCAAGTTATTTGAACGAATCGCATAAAAATTTAAAATTTATATTTAAAATTAATGACAAATTAATAAATATTATTAATTTCATAATTTTAGGGCGAAAAAATCGAAAATTTATTATCCAATTGATTTCCGATTGTTATGGATTCAAGTCTAGGTCATAAAAATTTAAAATTTATCGTAAATTTACAATTTTTATGGTGGTTTTTAATCATAGGTTTCTAATTAAATTACAATTAATTATGAAAATCAAATTAATTCTAAATTATTCTAATTTTCAACAAATTAATCATAATTACAAATTAGATTGCATAATTAACAAGACTAGGCATTCAAACTTGTTAAACATATGCAGTAGGTCAATCAAAAATTCAAGATTTATCAACAGGAATCGCAAATATTTAATTTAACATCTTAAATTTACGAAATTTTGCATTCGAAAAACTAAAACCTTCGAAAAGTCATAGTTAGGCTTCGAATTTGAGAATTCTGGGTTCGGCAGAAAAATACTATTTTTGTCAAAATTTTAGAATGCCTTTTACATGCGGAATTGACACAAAAATCACTCAATTCGGATGAGTAATGAAGAAACTGCCGAAAAACTGCGTACATATAATTAAATAAACGCAATTTGCAATTAATTAACAATTACGAAAATTAATCACCCCTTTTAATTCTTGCAAATTTGTAATATTTAACCATGTTCATGCAATTTAGATTATGAAAATAATAAGGGGCTCGTGATACCACTGTTAGGTTATGATACATATGACATTTACATAGATCATGCGGAAACAACCATTAACCCAGGAAACATATTATTTACACATAATCATATAGCATAATTAGATGCATACTCTTTGTTGCGTGCCTTCCCTAGCTGCGCCCGAACCGAACAAGAACAAGTCTTTTAGGACTCCAAGTGTCGTCCCTCCGTAGATAGTCCACAGCACGTCCGGATCCGCCTTAAGATTGACCAACTAGAACCGCCCTTAAGGTACTAGAAAATTCGGCACTTTTATGAGCAAGATGTGTTTTAATTTTCTCTCAAAAAACTCACTTTTGAATACTTTGAAACTTGTGTATAAATTATGACCCCTAGGCCTTTATTTATAGAGTTATGGAAAAGGAATCGTAATCCTAGTAGGATGCGAATTAATTGGAATTAGAATCCTACATGAATTCTATTTAATTAATTTATCCAATTAGGAATAGACATTTAATCATACACTGACTCTTGCAGATTCAGGAATCATGCATGAGCACAAACTCACACACACACGGCAGCCACAAGGGCTGCCCATGCGTGCGAGCAGCAGCCCGCGCAGCACGGCCCACGCAGCCGTGGCCCTTGGCGCGCGCTGGGCCTGCCTTGCGGTAGGCCTGGGCGCTGCCTTGGCTGGGCTTGTGGCGCGCACGCTTGCTGGGCGATGGCCCCGGCTTCGTGCTGGGCCTTCGTCCGGCAAGCCTCGTCCGATGCTAATTCGTACGATACGCTTCCGATTAAATTTCCATTTCCGGAATCTATTTCCGATACGAACAATATTTAATATTTCCGATTCCGGAATTAATTTCCGTTTCGAACAAATATTTAATATTTCCGTTTCCGGAATTATTTTCCGATTCCGGCAATATTTCCGATTCTGACAATATTTCCGTTTCCGGCAATATTTCCGATTCTGGTAATATTTCCATTTCCAATAATATTTTCCGATACGTACCATGTTTCCGTTTCCGGCAACATCTACGACTTGGATAATATTCATATTTCCGATACGATCCATATTTCCGTTTCCGGCAATATCATCGTTTCCGGAGTATTCATTTCTTGCCTGTGACGATCTTAGCTCCCACTGAAACCAAGATCCGTCGGTTCCGAATATTCATAGATGGAGTATTTAATGCCATTAAATACTTGATCCGTTTACGTACTATTTGTGTGACCCTACGGGTTCAGTCAAGAGTAAGCTGTGGATTAATATCATTAATTCCACTTGAACTGAAGCGGCCTCTAGCTAGGCATTCAGCTCACTTGATCTTACTGAATTATTAACTTGTTAATTAATACTGAACCGCATTTATTAGACTTAACATAGAATGCATACTTGGACCAAGGGCATTATTTCCTTCACCTTCTTCTTCACAAACAAGACTGGCGCTCCCCAAGGCGATGCACTTGGTCTGATATAACCTTTCCCTAGTAATTCCTCAAGTTGACCTTTTAACTCACTCATTTCTGCTGGGGCCATCCGGTATGGGGCTTTTGAGATAGGTGAAGTTCCGGGTGTTAGGTTTATGGTAAAATAAATTGGTCGATTGGGCGGCATTCCCGAGATCTCTTCCGGAAACACGTCCAAGAACTCACTCACCACTTGAATATTCCCTGGTTGCTCTTTCATCACATGGTCTAGGTCTCTTACATTGGATAAGAAAACAGGGTTCCCTTCGTGTATTAACTTCACGAGCTCTATTGCCGTGATGATTCCTACACTCCTAGTTTCCCAAAACGGCGATACGATACAACCTTTCCTAGACTAGACTTCAATTGAGTCTTCTGCTTTTCCCAGTCAATCTTAACTTTGAACATTGCCAACCAGTCCATTCCCAAAATCACATCTAAATCTCCTAACTCAAACTCAAGTAGGCTAGACAAGAATATGGTCTTGGCTATGGTTAAAGGTACATTCTTATGGATCTAAGTGCATTTCACAATCTCACCGGTTGGTATCACTATGGGTACTTCAATCTCTTCAGGTTCTTTCAATCCTAACTTCTCTAAGATACCCTTTGATATAAAAGAATAAGTCGCACCAGAATCAAATAGTACTTTAACTAAAATGGAGCTAATAGAAAAAGTACCAGCTATGACGTCAGACGAGTTTTCGGATTCTTGCCTAGTGATCACATTCAGCTTTCCTTAGGCAACTCCCTTGTTATAGCCACCTCCATTGGCATTTCCATTGGGATTTCGATTCCCATTCTGCTGATAGTTCCCTCCGGGCTTTCCATTACCCTGACCATTACTGCCATTGTTACCATTCTAGTAACCCTTTTGGTTTCCACCATTGTTCCCTCCATTCCGATTTTGGTCATTCCGGTTGTTATTCTGGCGGTTGCCTTGGTTGACTTGGTTGGGTTTCCCATTCTTGGCCCAACACTCAAATTCTCTATGGCCTAGCTTCTCACAAAACCTACAGACACCTTGGTTTCCATTACAGTCTCGTCCTGGGTGATTAGTATGGCAACGTCTACACTCATAGACTCTCGTTCCATTCCCTGCAGACTGATTCTTATCTCCATTGTTATTGTGGAAGTTGTTTCTGTTTCCCCCCTGATTTCCCCTGAACTATAAATGGTTGTTTCCCTTGTTTTTCTTAAAGTTCCCCTGATTCTGCTGGCCACCACCTTGGTTTTGGTTACCAACATCCTTCCTCTTTTCACCAATCCCATTCTTCCTTTGCTGCAGGATATACAAATGGGCAGCTTTTCCATACAGGGTGTCAAGAGATGTAAAAGTCTCTCCAGCAAGCATCAATTGCAAATCCATAGTCAATCCACTCTCAAATCTCTAAGCTCTAAGCTCCTCCGTTGCCACCACTTCAGGTGCAAATCTAGACAACTCTATAAACTTGGAATAGTACTCAGTTACAGACATCCCTTCCATTTTCAACTCGATGAACTCTTGGGCTTTCTGCTTCTTCAGATATGGTGGGTAAAACTTGTTTCTTAAGGCTACCTTGAATGATTCCCATCCAAATCCAGGTGTAGTTCTCAAAGCATTCTCACATCTCTGCCACCACAAATCAGCTTCTCCCCTAAGGTAATACACAACACTATTAACCCTAAGGTCTTCTGGGCAATTGACAGCTACGATAAGCTTATTGAACTCCCTTAGCCAGTTCTCAAGTATATATACTTGGGTCTATCTCCCCTTGATAAAAAGGAGGCTTACTTTGGGCCACCTTCTTAAACATCTCACCAGCTGGATCAACTCCCTGGTTATTCCTATTCTGTGCTAAGTTTTGTACTACTTCAGCTAGTTGCCTAACCACATCGGCAATCCCTTAGGTAGTCATTTCCCTTCTCCTGAATAAAACAAAAGACTAATTTTAACAACTGAGTTTGGACACTGCCTTACTGAAACATTGCACTAACTAGCCATACAATTAGTACAAATACACGAAAATTTCGGACCCTAAGCAAGATAGGCGCCTATTATTGGCCGCTTTCTCTCTTAGTCCGCATCACAAGGTTTAAGTGGTGAAAATTGGACCACCTTGCAAGTACAATTTCATTGAAGAAATACATGAAATTCTTTTGCGATAATCGCTTCAAGATAACATAAACTTAGAATTATAGGTAAAAGAAAGAATTCTAAACTTTATTACTTCAATGGGAAAATAATACATCCTTTGGATCGTACTTTATTCGGAAAAAAAAACCACAAAACTGAACTACTAAAACCATAAATAGTAGTTTACTACTTTATTACTTCACTAAAACTTAAGCACTAGCTATTACATTAGAAAAGAATTTAAAATACTACTCTACTATCCAACCTCCTCTACAAACTGGTGAAGAGTGCTCATGGCCTTCAAAGTCATCAAAATCTTCCTCTGGATCAGACTCATACTCCATATCCTCATTATTCTGTTGTAGCTCACTGTTTACTTCATCACTGTTAGTCTCGGGCTCAATCTCTGTGTCACTGGAGATCTCAATAGTAGGCTCAGGAATGATAGGATTAGGGTTCTCAATCTCAACAACATCATCATCACTATCCTCATCCATCTGAGTTTCTGTCTCATTATCTAATCCTGTAAGGTTGATGTTTTCTATAGTTTTACCATCATCAAAACATTCCTCCGCAAGCTCTATAATCGTGGTCATAATCTTCAAATCATATCTCCATCTACCATCTGGAGTACCATACTTGTAATAGTTAGGAATACCATTTTCCATGTGCATATCACGAAATCGATTCTTAAGCTCTATGTATGGGTTCCTAGAAGGTAAGCAATGAATAACCATTTCTGCCATAACATCTTTCTTCCTTAGTTCGGGCAGGTTCTGCACTGTAGCAAAATAATTGCAAGCGAACTCGATCTTCTTCACATAAATGTGTGGGGTTTCACAATCTAGCTTCTCTACGTTTCCTAGGTTTGCGTACTTTGAAATCAACATCTTAAATCCTGAAAATTAGCAACTATAAAGTCTTACTGAAGTGTTCCAAAAACAAAGTAAGTTCGTTGAGCCATACAATTTCAATGCACAAGTACATGCTTAATCATGAATCGTGATGCAATTAATCACATAAAGCAAAATAAGACATGATCAAACCTTAAGTAAAAGATCACATAGTCAAGGCATAACCACATAAACACTTGATTAGAAATGCACATTTAACTTAAATGCATACTTAGTATAAATAAGCCCTTCTTAATCTACCCTTTCCTCACTTAGAGTAAATAAAAATTTCAAAATTAGTTTAAATAAATAACTTCAAATATACACGAAATTACAAAAATTAAAATCGAAAATTTAGAATAAGTAATCGAATAATTTAATTAATTAATTCGATTCTTTTCAAAAATAATTAACAGCAATAAATAAATAAATAATTAATTAAATAATTAAATAATTCAAAATTTTTTTTTTTTTTTTTTTGAAAAATCCGAAATTATTTCGGAATTCGTAAAAAAATAATTCAAATTTAATAAAACTCGAATATTTAAAATAACTTTCAAATACTTGAAATAATTGGTATTTGGCTTTCCAAAATTTTGAGTACTAAAAAACAACATTTTGACTTTAGGAAAATAGTTTTCGAAAAAAAAATCCTAAAGTTTCGCAATCGTAGTTTAAGGATTTACCACTTTGCACTATTAATTAATCCAAAGCAGCTCTCAAACTAGAGTTCTGCAAATACCACTTTGTAGTATTACTTACTACATAAAAGGACTGAACTAAGCTCCCGTATACCACTTTGTAACACCCTAGTCATTCCTTGCTTTTTATAAAACCTTTTCCGACTTAAAACACAGGAATTACCAAGATATTACCGCCACCGTGATAACGGCTAAGGCTATTTACCAGAATTACGCAGCGGAATTAACTAACTTTCAAAACATATTAAATAAATAGTTAATGGTCATTAAAAACAAGTTGGAACCGTGAGGCCCAAATCCAAAGTATTAAACCATGTAAAAATCCATTAACTTTAGCTAGTATTAGTCATGACTATAAATAAAAATAGAGTTTATAAAATACGGTAGAATACAACTCTCAACTCGAATCCCATGATAACTTCTCCCGCAAGTTATCTCTACAAACCTGCTTTATTAAAATTCTACTCCCCAACAACGCAAATGCAATTGATGGATCATCATAGGGTCATTAAGGCAAAGGTCATGACCAGAAGTCATGAAGCACGAAGTCAGCAAAAGCTGAGTACGAACAAGCTAGAATAACATTCTATCCTAACATGCTTCACTCGACAAATTAAATGATCCACATGCAAAAGCCATGTAATAAACAAATAAACATGGAGACAAGACTCGACACTTGACACGACTCTTGACTCATAGATTAATAAAAAGTAGTTTCTAACCGGTAAAGTAAAGTATCCTCAAAAGGAAAGAAAAGGGTGATGGGAACCAACCATACACCAAAATAAGTCGGGCTACTACCGACAGTCGGGCCATACCGACAGGAATTCCAATGCACAGCGGCATAAAAGAAGAATGAAACAACGTCTTGTATCATTCTAGGAGTACAAGTTTTCCGGCAAGACTCCCCCCATTGTTCATACTCAAGGTATATACGTTCCAAGAGTTTTGAAACTCTTTGGTATACACTTTATATTAATTAGTATATTATGTTCAAGGCGACTCAAGACTCTACTCAAAACACAACGTACAAACTATTAAACAATCGAACAATTCAACAATGACTCTTCCTTATTTTACTTCTTTAGGGCTTGTGATCAAACATAGACTCAAGTAAAATTACTCCAATTGTTCCTTCTCAAAAACACTGTTTGAGATAACCCGACATTGCCTATTAACAAGCGGGGTGTGCCCTTAGCACGAATTATCCTTAATTCAATTCACATAGACACTCTAACATATTCTACCCCTTGGTAGAATATATATTGCTCACTGGCAATATTCGACTGGCTCAATATTTATGCTAGACATCCTGTACTATAGCTAACAATATAACAACTTCCATGGCACAATACTCATACATGCAAACCAACTTGAACAACATGCTTGACATAATTCAACGATTATAAAAGTCCATAACATTATAGTTCAATAGAATCTATAAGGCATAATTCAATTCATAACATGCTCGTTCACATAGATTCAATAATAATAATAACATGCTTGTTCTCAATATCAAACATGAATTCACAATAACATTATTCATTCCCAATCATCAAACATGAATTTATAACAACATATAAGTTCACATGATTCGCATTCAATACACTTCACAAAGTCCTCAAAGGATGGGTGGTCACCCTAGTCTTGTACGTACCTGGAATACCTAAGTACGGGGGCCACTGTGCGAATCACGACTCACTAGAAATCAACTCCTATAAACACAAAAGGAGAAACTAAATTATTATCCATGTTTACTAAATTTCCAGCAACTATTTAAGATTCTAAAACTCTTAGTTTAATTAGAAATCACTCATTAATCATAAAATTAATAGTCTCAAATAGTCAACTCAAGTCCTAACATAAAAACATTGACTTTTTAGCTTTAAAACCATTAAAAACCAACTTTTTAAAGCTTCTAAACAATCTGAAAATTTAAGTTGATTCCCATAATTTAAATTGTCATTAAATTATGTGAATCAATCACTTAATCGATTGGAATTAAAACCCTAATAATAGTTTATCATAAAAACATGTTTTGACTTCAAAAATCAACACTTTATAAACTCATTGAATCTGAAAATAATAATTTCAATCATCAAAACCAATCTCTTTAATTAAAATACAACACTAACCCAATACGGTGTTTATAACCGTTCTAATTAATTTAAATAACCCAAATATTTAAAATAATCACAACAATTAAACAATTTAAAACTGAAAATTAATGTTTTTGAAAATATAATTTGATTTAAACAATTGATCAATACATACACACACAACAATTAATCGTTTGTGTGTGTGTGCGCCGACCAACGCAACAACAACAAGCAACAACAACGCACACAACATGCACCGCAAGCAGCAGTGGGCGCACGCAAAGGGACGAGTGAGCGACGAGGGGCGCTGGCTCGGGCGAGACACACACGCACACAGCAGGGGCTGTGCCGTGGCGCGACGCGGGACGAGGCAAGGAGAGGGCAGCGAGGGCGCACAACCACACAGCATGCAGGCACACTCGTGCTACGCTGCGGCTGCGAGTTGGGCAAAGCTGGGCGAGCACGGGGCTTGGGCGCGCATGGCTTCCTTGGGCTGCAAGCAAAGACGGGCGAAGGAGAGAGGTGTGGGGCGTGGAGTGTTCCGCAAGGAGAGAAAAGAGAGGAGAGAGAGAGTGCTGAATTTTCTTGTGAGGGTGTGATATGAGGTCTGTTTATAGGTTTTCTCTCCCATGTGGGGTAGGTTAAGGTAATTTTGAGTTGGGCTTATTACCGGGCTCATTTAATTTTACTCCTTGCAAGCTTTGTTGGGTTTGATCATGACAAAACGACTGGCTTTAATTAAATTAAATTTGTTTTCGAAATACGACCCAACAAATCCCGATTAAATAAATTCATTGAATTTATTTAATAAAAATACGGTTTTCGTAATTAATTAATAATTAAATTAATTAAAAATTAAAGTGCTTTTAATTCCCATTAAATGGAATTAATTTATAAAAATACTTTATAAATACAACGAAACGCTTTATAAATATAATAAAATATATTTATAATTATAATTATAGAAAAATACGAGGTATTACAACATAGCTCAACTGTTAAACTTTTACAGAAGGTTAAGCCTTAACCATTCTGAGCACGACCATGTATTTTACAGTATCTAACTCTTCGAGAGGCCTTGTTTCACAACAACACCATATCCTATCAAAGATAGGAGGACAATCCATTCTTGTAATCTACGAACACTCACTTTGATTCATAGTACGCCCAATAACTTCTTTTATAGCCTCCTTTTACGGTGCGACGTTTAGCAAGCATCAAGCGAACTAATTCTCAAACGAGCAGACATAATCGCTCATGTTCTGAGGAATGGTTCTAATCACCATTAATGAGAACTACTTATGACATGACTTTAATCTCTTAAAGTGTTTAGTCAAGATCCAATAAGTATCTATGCAAAAGATTCTGACATCCAGTCAATTTAGTTTCAAGAAACAGAACTAAAAAATCTACTTGCAATCTAATCTTCATTAGTCATTGGTCGTCCACTTTTCAATAACTTGGATTAGGGATCCTTTGTGACTTCAATATTCAAGTTCACTTATGGGTGTTTCTTTGTGGAAGAATCCATCTTGACATCCCATTTGAATGTTTTGAATCACATGGACTTATCATTTAATACTAAACCAAAATTAAATGAATATGAAATAATAAATTTCATAAATATTAAATGGTTAAACCAATTGTTATAAACATAGATCTAATAGATGTTCTAAAACAAAACTTAGAAAATCATAGCCAGTCTCCAACATGCTTGATTCCCATGGTTGCTAAATGTGCATTGTGTTTCGCTTGTGGCAACGGTTTAGTCAATGGATCCGCGACGTTGTCGTCAGTTCCAACCTTGCAAATGTCAATTTCTTCCCTTTCAACGATCTCTCGAAGTATATGAAATTGCCGCAGTACGTGCTTGGACTTCTGGTGGCTCCTAGACTCCTTTGCCTGGGCAATGGCTCCGCTATTGTCACAATACAAATCCACTGGTCCTTTAATGGAGGGGACAACCCCAAGTTCTTCGATGAACTTCCGAATCCAAACAGCTTCCTTTGCTGCTTCTGAGGCAGCAATGTACTCGGCTTTAGTTGTAGAATCCGCAAAAGTGCTTTGCTTAGCACTTTTCCAGCTTACTACTCTGCCGTTGAGGCAGAACACAAACCCAGACTGTGATCTGAAATCATCTATGTCGGTTTGAAAGCTTGCGTCCGTATAGCCCTTAACAATCAACTCATATGTACCACCATAAACCAGAAACTGATCCTTAGTCCTTTTCAGGTACTTTAGGATGTTCTTGGCAGCAGTCCAATGTGCCTCACTTGGTTCTGACTGGTACCTGCTCGTTGCACTGAGTACGAACGAAACATCCGGCCTTGTACAAATCATAGCATACATGATGGATCCAATAGCCGAAGCGTATGGAATTCCACTCATCTTTCTACGCTCATCAGATGTCTTGGGACACTGATTCTTGCTTAGATATGTGCCATGTGATATGGGTAGATGGCCTCTCTTGGCTTCCATCATATTGAATCTAGCGAGCACTTTGTCAATGTAAGTGCTCTGGCTTAGTCCAATCATCCTTTTAGATCTATCCCTATAGATCTTGATGCCCAATATGTACCGTGCCTCTCCTAAGTCCTTCATTGAGAAACACTTTCCAAGCCAAGTCTTTACAGACTCCAACATAGGAATGTCATTTCCAATAAGTAGTATGTCATACAAGACTAGGAATGCAATTTTACTCCCACGGACCTACTTGTATACACAAGATTCGTCCTGATTCTTGATGAAGCCAAACTTATTGACTGCTTCATCAAATCGTTTATTCCAACTCCTTGATGCCTGTTTAGCCCGTAAATGGACTTCTTAAGCTTGCATACCTTTCCTTGGTTCTTTTGATCGACAAAACCCTCCGACTGCGTCATAAACACAGTCTCTTCTAGAACACCATTCAAGAAGACAGTTTTGACATCTATTTGCCATATTTCATAATCATGAAAAGCGGCAATCGCAAGGATTATCCGAATAGACTTAAGCATCGCGACTGGAGAAAAGATTTCATCGTAGTCAACACCGTGAACTTGCCTGTAACCTTTTGCTACCAACCTAGCTTTGTATATGTATACAATTCCATCTTTGTCTTTCTTCAATTTAAAGACCCATTTGCATCCGATAGGTGTAAACCCATCCGACGAATCTACCAAATCCCAGACTTGATTTTCAGACATGGAGTCTATTTCAGATTTCATGGCCTCTAACCATTTAGTGGAGCTTGGGCTCGTCATATTTTTCTTGTAAGTCATAGGTTCATCATTATCTAATACGGGAACGTTTAAGTTTTCAGTCAAGAGGACGCATGTCCATCTGTCCGGCTGAACCTTAGTTCTATTGTACTTACGAGGGGTAACAACGTTTTGAGGAACTACTCCCACTGGCTCTTCTAAAGACCTTGGAGGTTCATCATCCTGAACTGCTTCTAAAGAGTTCTTGGTTCGTTGTTCGTCTCGAATCTCTTCGAGGTCTATTATTCTCCCACTTGTCAATTTGGAAATATGATTTCTTTCCAAAAAGACACCGTCACGAGCAACGAATACCTTGTTGTCTGACTTGTTGTAGAAGTAATACCCCTTTGTTTCTTTTGGATACCCAACGAAAAAACATTTGTCAGATTTTGGTTTGAGCTTGTCCGAAATTAATCGCTTGACATATGCTTCGCAACCCCAAATCTTTAGAAAAGAGAACTTTGGAAGTTTCCCAGTCCATAATTCATATGAAATCTTTTCAACAGCTTTTGACGGAGCACGATTCAGTGTGAGTGCTGCAGTTTGCAATGCATGTCCCCAAAATTGTAAAGGAAGTTCGGCTTGACCCATCATTGACCTGACCATATCGAGTAAGGTCCTGTTTCTCCGTCCCGACACTCCATTCCATTGAGGTGTCCCCGGAGCAGTCAATTAAGAAAGAATAACGCATTCTTTTAGATGGTCATCAAACTCGTGGCTAAGATATTCACCTCCTCGATCCGATCTTAGAGCTTTTATTTTCTTGCCATGTTGATTCTCTACTTCATTTTTAAATTCTCGGAATTTCTCAAACGATTCAGACTTGTGTTTCATTAAGTAAATATAGCCATATCTACTGAAATCGTCTGTAAACGTTATGAAATAGCTGAACTCACCTCTAGCTTTCGTACTCATAGGCCCACATACGTCCGTATGTATTAGCCCTAGCAGTTCGCTTGCTCTTTTTCCCACCTTTGAGAAAGGTTGCTTTTTCATTTTTCCAAGTAAACAAGATTTGCATTTATCAATCTTCTCTAAGTCGAATGATTCTAGGATTCCCTTTCGTTGAAGTAATTCCACGCGTTTTGTGTTTATATGGCCTAATCGACAATGCCACAAAAATGTGAGATCTGAATCACCAGTTTTAGCCTTTTTAGTATTTATGTCATAAATGTATTTGCTCGTATCTAGCACATATAGACCATTTTCTTGTTGTGTTGAACCATAAAACATTCCATTCAAAGAAAAAGAACAACTATTGTCTTTAAATTGAAAACTAAAACCTTTAGAATCCAAACTTAAAACGGAAATAACGTTTCTGGTGATACTAGGAACATAGTAACAGTTTCTAGTTCCAAAACAAAACCACTAGGCAAAGAAATAAAATAAGATCCTACGGCTAATGCAGCAATCTGTGCTCCATTTCCCACGCGTAGACCCATCTCGCCTTTATCAAGCTTTCTACTTCTCCTTAGTCCCTGCGAAATGGAACATAAGTGTGAGCCACAACCAGTATTTAATACCCAAGAAGTAGAATTAGTAAGATTACAATGTATAACATACATACCTTAAGGAGAAGCAGGAGAAGCAACGTTTCCGTCCTTCTTCTCTTCCTTTAGTTTAGGGAAATCTCGTTTGTAATGACCAATTTCATTAGAATTTAAGCATTGCGATGTTGAAGGAGAAACATTTTTCCTCATCTTGGTCTTGGAAGGCGCCAGTTTCCCTCTGGGAGTGGATGAAGATCCAGCCTTGCTTATCTTCACCTTACACACTTTTTTGAATTTGGTGAACCTCACATTCAAAGGGTCTTGCTTGAACTTAAGGATTCTCTCGCATTTCTCGAGCAATTCCACAAGTTCACAGAATGTGCTCTCTTTCTGATTAAAGAGATAGTGCATCTTAAACCCCTCATAATCCCTATGAAGAGAATTCAGCACTAGTGCAATAGCTATCGACTCTTTGACGGAACCACCAAGTCTCTCAATTGTGAAAAATAATCCAGAAATCATATCCACATGAGACCGAATTGGTGTGTTTTTGTCCATCTTTATTGAGTAAATGCGCTTTTGTGCCTCTAGAAGCTCGTTCTCTAGGCACGACTTGTGTGGGGTAATGAGTTTGAGATCGCTTATTGAATTAGCCAATTCATCAACCCTTTTGCCACCAGTTTTGCACTTGGGTTGAAACCCCGCACGATACCTATTCCCAAGATGATTTAGGAGAGCATGAGGCTCAAAAGTAATGAACCTCCCTCTCCAACTTTCGGGAATAGACTTTAGGATAAACTCCGTGACAAGGTACTTGTGAAGTGCCCAACTTCTGTACCTTTCAGGAGTCATTCCGTGCGCATCATAGCTAGGAAAAGGTTGTTCAATGACATAGTGCATGTCATTAACTTTTAAAACTTAGATAAGTTTCCTTTCCCATTCAAGAAAGTTAGTCAAGTTTAACTCGACATCCAGAATTTTCGATGATTTGATTGTTGTTATATATGCGGCCATTTGATTACTACATTTGAAAAGAATTCGCAATAAATAACCATTCATAACTTAATAACTTTAAAATAAAAGCTAGCATGCAATCATTAAAGCTATTAAACAGTTCATTCATGCAAAAGAAAAACATGGTCCAAAATGAATGAAACGATTCCAAGATCCTAAAAGTCCTAAATCCTTAAGCAGCTTTGGCATGTCTTAAGTAGTTTAAGATTCTAGGTAAGCAAACCTATTGCTAGTAATTCCAAATTACTCTTGGTTAATAAATTTATACCATAATTTATCCCATTGCCACAACATAATGCCATTGTTGTTTGAGTTGAAACCACAATCAATGTGCTCCTTTGGGACGTCTTACCATCTAAGTCAACTAATATAGCACCTCGCTTTGGCGTAAACGTACTACGTTAGATCCTTAGATTTTTGTAAGTGCTTGATTTGGAATGCAATTTTTAAACTCAATATTACTTTGGACCTAGTTGTTTTTATGTTGGTTCCATTATTTAGTGAACTTAATCTAATCGAGTCATACAAACAACCTATTCGTGCATAATATACATTCATTCAAGCATAATATATATATATATATATATATATATATATATATACTGCATAAATAAATTGGTGAATTAGTATGGCCCAAAACACTTGTCTTGAAGCATCCAATCTTCTTCACCATCTTGTTAGCTTGGCATCGTCTTGAATCTTCATTCAATTGCTAACTTAAAGTTCTTAACTTAGAAATACTTGAAAATAATAAAATTACATCAAAATTTCCATGGTTCGCAGACCATATTTAAAACTTTACATTCAAAGATAGAACGGTTCGCAGACCGTATTTAACTATCCTAAATGGCCATACTAGTCACTCGGAGTACCTGCATTACATAAAATATATATTCTATGCATTCACCCATTCGTATGCTAAAACGAATCGCCCAATTAATTATGCAAGTATTTACGTGAACTAATTAAAACTCACGTTCACATAAACGCGTCCTAAAAGATTAATCAATTTCCAAATTATTAATCATTAGACTTTATTCTAATTTAAATTGAATTTAATTAAAATAATGCGACCTACGAAAATAATTAAAATAATTATTTCATTTTTAATTTCATTTAGTGGCTCCCACTCAAACCAATAATTATTCCGGATAATTAATTATTTAAATATTAAATTAAAAATTGCGGTCCGGCCCAAGTAAATAAAATAAATAATTATTAATTATCCCGTTAGCCCAAATTAATGCAAACATAAAAGTCAAGCCCAACGAAAACAAAAAAAATTGTTCGTGTGCATGTGCGGGCTAGGTTGCATGCGCCCAGCCCAGCATTGCACGTTGTGGCCTACGTGGCACACGAGCAAGGTCCATGCACCTCGCAGCCGCGCCCACGTACCCGCAGCATGCTGTTGCCCCTGTGTGCTCGTCGTGCTCGTCGTCGTGCAACGCAAGGCAAGGTGCCTGCCTTGCTCGCCCCTTCCTCGCCCAGCTCGCGCGGTACGCAACACGCTGCTGCTGCCCGCGTTGCTGTGGCTCGGCACGGATGTGGCAGCCTGCGTGGCTCGACGAGCCACACGTCCACCCCATCCTTGTGTTCGTACTACGGACCAACTCAATTAAAAAAAAAATTAATTTCACGAAAGTTTGCATTAAGTTATTTTTCATTTTAAAAAAAGTTACAATTTTTATTTTCAAAAAATAACGATCCTTGCGATTTAATTAATTTAACAACAATCCAATTTCGTTAAAATTATTAAATCAAGGCTAACATTATTCAAATTTTAAGAATGAACGATTTCAACTAAAAATTTAAACTTTTAAATAATCAAATCTAAAATTTTAAATCGTTCTAAACATTTAAATTTCATATTTTAATCAATTTGGTTTATGTGTCGATTAAAATTAACGAAACTATTCAAAATTTTAATCCAATAATTTTAAAATTCCCACTGACCATGAAGTTATATTCCCTTTACCAATTAACCAAAGTATTAGATCCAAATTATTTAAAAAATCAATTAGCGATCTAATATTTACGAATTTGGGGAAAGCACAATTAGGGTTTATACTTATCAAAAACGGCTGAAATTTTTAACATAATTCAAGAATATACCCACAAACATCGTGTCAAATTTTCAATCAATTCCGAGCAGTTTAGGTAGACCAATTAATTGAAAAACCTTCCGAATTTATTAATTTTAATTCGAAAATTAACAAAAGCGCCCAAAAAACACAACTTTGAGGCCTGTTTTTGAAATTCCGTTCTCATGAATTGATCTTAGAAAATCGTTTTCAAGCAGATTAGGGTCAGAAAAGTCGAAAAACTGAATCTTTATGATTTTAGAACCTATTACGCAATTAATCCAATAATTCATAAAAAATCCGAAAAATCAACAAAAATTCCCAAAAATTCGACAACAGCAAAAACAATAAAATCATGCTAAAACATGCTTTGAATACATAAGGTTCGTGATACCACTGTAGGGGAATACGGTTAAACATACATAACATGTGCGGAACAATCCCCAAAGCCAGGAAACATGTATAAAGCACATATTAAGCAAACTTACATTCGAAGCGTGTTTTCCTGAGTAATATGTGAACGAACACGAACAAAGAACTCTACTTGTCGTTCCTCTACTTGGTTCACCGACACGTTCAGATCCGCCTTGATTAATATAGCTTAGACAACGTACAAGGTTTTTGCTTTTTGGGATGAACAGTTTTCACAGAGAGAAAACTGAAGAACGTAATGTTAGAATTAGGTTTCTGGATATTGGAAAACTACTGACAAGTGTGGAATATAACCCTAAGGTTATATTTGTGTGTAACCGGCCAAGGCACAAGGCCCTAACCGGCCACACACATGCCCACACTCACGCAAGCCCATGCGCGGCAGCCAAACAATACAGCAGTGGGCCGCAGGCCTTGCTGTTCGCTTGCTGCGCTGCTGCCCCTTGCGCGCATACTCGTGTTGCGGGCTGGCTTGTTGTTGCGCGCAACATTGCTGGCTCGTTGGGCCCTTGCGCGCTTCCGTGCTTGGCTCGACGGGCCGGCAATTCTGTTGCGGCTCGTATTCGCGACTAATGCCTTACGACTATTATTTATCGTATCGTATACGACGAATCACCGTCGTACGATACGATTATTCGTTTCGCCCAGCTTACGAATATTCGCGATACGATATACGATTCCGACGCAAGGTCGTATCGTATAATACGTTTTCCTAAACTAATTCCCGAAAAGCTATTAAATGAATTTCCGATTCATTTAATCCGGTGATCTGTTACATGCCATTGGTGTGACCTTGTAGGTTCAGTCAAGAGTAAGTTGTGAGCTTAATATTCATTAGAACTCATTGATCGGAAGCATTGCTCCAGCTAGCTGTTCCGATCACTTGATCTCACTGAATTAATTGTTCGCAATTAATCTGAACCTTGGTATTAGACTTAATGTACCTTGGGCGAAGGACATATTTCCTTCAGTCTCCCACTTGTCATTCAGACAAGTGTGCATTCACATTCCTTTGTCACTTAGTGTTATTTACTGAACATAAGGTAAGATCCAAGCCATCCTTATTAGGTCCAGAAGCGTTTCTCGGATTACATATGTAACACCCTAATAATTCCTTGCTTTTTATAAAACCTTTTCCGACTTAAAACACAGGAATTACCAAGATATTACCGCCACCGTGATAACGGCTAAGGCTATTTACCAGAATTACGCAGCGGAATTAACTAACTTTCAAAACATATTAAATAAATAGTTAACGGTCATTAAAACAAGTTGGAACCGTGAGGCCCAAATCCAAAGTATTAAACCATGTAAAAATCCATTAACTGTAGCAAGTATTAGTCATGACTATAAATAAAAATAGAGTTTATAAAATACGGAAGAATACAACTCTCAACTCGAATCCCATGATAACTTCTCCCGCAAGTTATCTCTACAAACCTGCTTTATTAAAATTCTACTCCGCAACAACGCAAATGCAATTGATGGATCATCATAGGATCATTAAGGCAAAGGCCATGACCAGAAGTCATGAAGCACGAAGTCAGCAAATGCTGAGTACGAACAAGCTAGAATAACATTCTATCCTAACATGTTTCACTCGACAAATTAAATGATCCACATGCAAAAGCCATGTAATAAACAAATAAACATGGAGACAAGACTCGACACTTGACACGACTCTTGACTCACAGGTTAATAAAAAGTAGCTTCGAACGGGTAAAGTAAAGTATCCTCAAAAGGAAAGAAAAGGGTGATGGGAGTCAACCATACACCAAAATAAGTCGGGCTACTACCGATCGTCTGGCCATACCGACAGTGAAGGAAATAATGCCCTTGGTCCAAGTATGAATTTAATAATAAGTCTAATAAATGCGGTTCAGTATTAATTATACAAGTTAATAATTCAGTGAGATCAAGTGAACTCAATGCCTAGCTAGAGGCCGCTTCAGTTCAAGTGGATTAATGATATTAATCCACAGCTTATTCTTGACTGAACCCGTAGGGTCTCACAAATAGTACGTAAACGGATCAAGTATTTAATGGCATTAAATACTCTATTTAATCAATATTCGGAATCGACGGATCTTGGTTTCATTGGGAGCTGAGATCGTCAAAGGCAAATAAATGAATACTCCGGAAACGATGATATTGCAGGAAACGGAAATATGGATCGTATCGGAAATATAAATATTATCCAAGTCGTAGATGTTGCCGGAAACGGAAACATGGTACGTATCGGAAAATATTATCGGAAATGGAAAAATTGCCGGAATCGGAAATATTGCCTGAAACGGAAATATTGTCAGAATCGGAAATATTATCGGAATCGGAAAATAATTCCGGAAATGGAAATATTAAATATTTGTTCGAGACGGAAATTAATTCCGGAATCGGAAATGTTAAATATTGTTCGTATCGGAAATAAATTCCGGAATCGGGTAATTAATCGGAAGCGCGTCGTACGAATTAGCATCGGACGATCTTGCTAGACGAAGGCCCAGCACGAAGCCAGGCCCGCGTGAAGCAAGCCAGCGCGCCACACGAACAGCCAAGGCCACGCCAGGCCCAGCAGGCCGTGGCTGCTGCTCGCGTGGGCTTATAGCTCGCGTGGGCCGAGTGGCCGAATGGGTTGTGCGCGGGAATGGCATGCACGCTTGCGGGTCATGCTCATGTAGAGTTTGTGCTCTCATACGAAACCTAAAGCGTATAGGATTCATTTGATGATTAAATTTCCTAATCCTAAATGATAAATTAATTAATTTAGAGTTCTGTTAGGATTCTAATTTAATTAATTCGTATCCTAGTAGGATTCGATTGCTTATTCCATAGCCTATAAATATGAGATCTAGGCTCATAATTTATAACGAGTTTTGAAGTATTCAAAGGTAAGAATTTGAGCAAAAATTCAGCCATACACTTGCCCACAAATAGCCGAATAAATTAGTACCTCAAGGGCGATTCTAGTTGGCCAATCTTAAGGCGGATCCGGACGTGCTGTGGACTTTCTACGGAGGGACGACACTTGGAGTCCTAAAGACATGTTCTTGTTCGGTTCGGGCGCAGCAAGGGAGGGCACGCTACAAAGAGTATGCATCCTAATTATGCTAATTGTTATGTGGCAATTAATTTGGAATCCTGGCGTTTATGGTTTTTCCGCATGATTTATATTCGTTTATATGTATCATAACCTAACAGTGGTATCACGAGCCTCTAATTAATTCCATAATAATTGCTTAACATGGTTAAATTTTACAAATTTGCAAAGAATTAAAAGGTGTGATTAATTTTCGTAATTGTTAATTAATTGCAAATTGCGTTTATTTAATTATATGTACACAGTTTTTCGGCAGTTTCTTCGTTACTCAACGAAATCGAGTGATTTTTGTGTCAATTCCGCATGTAAAAGGCATTCTAAAATTTTGACAAAACAACTATTTTTCGGCCGAACCCAGAATTCCCAAATTCGAAACCTAACTATGACTTTTAGGAGGTTTTAGTTTTTCGGACGCAAAAGTTTGTAATTTTAAGATGTTAAATTGAATATTTGCGATTCTTGTTGTTAAATCTTGAATTTTTGATTGACCTACTGTATATGTTTAAAAAAATTTGAATGCCTAAGCTTGTTAATTATACAACCTAATTTGTAATTGTAATTAATTTGTTGAAATTCGAATAATTTAGAATTTGATTTGATTTTCATAATTAATTAACGATATAATTAGGTATCCATGATTAAAAACCACCATAAAAATTGTTAATTTATGATAAATTTTAAATTTTTATGACCTAGATTTGAATCCATGATAATCGGAAATTAATTGATTAATAAATTTTCGATTCTTCGCCCTAAAATTATGAAATTAATATGATTTATTAATTTGTCATTAATTTTGAAATAAAAGTTTTAATTTTTATGCAATTTGCTCATAAAAGTTGCACGCACAAAGCAATGGACGCTACGTGTTACCCTTAAGGGGTGTTGTATAGTACGAATGCAGCGAGCAACATAGCATAGCGCGCGCCCGAGGCATTGGTGTTGGCCGTGTGTGCTGTGCGATGGGCGATGGGCGACAAGACAAGGCATGAGCGAGCAGTCGTGTGTGGGCAGCGAGCGTGCTGCGCCACAGCGTGCACTGCCTCGCCAGCGAGCGATGGCTCGCATACAGCGAGCGATGCCTCGCCAGGCAACTGCTGCGATGCGAAGCGGGCGAGCTGGCTGCGCGCAAGCGTGGCTTGGCTTGCTGCGTTTGCGCATGGCTGCTGCTAGTTATGCATGCCGAGCGATCAGTCGAGGGGCGCTGCTGCCTCGTGCACTCGACGGGGCTTGGGCGCAAGCCCAAGTGCCTCGTCTTGTTACGATTGACGCGTTTTAATTTTCATTTTGAATTTTCAGTTCGGAAACGATTTTAATAAATTTTAAAATTCGTAATTTAAATTTTTTTTCTCAGAATTTAATTTTGAATAATTTAATTATTATAAATTTCGATTTATACTAATTATTTTACTAAAATTAAAACCTTGAAAATTTAAATTCATTTTAATTCAACTGAAAATAAATTAAAAAGGGATTCAATTATAAATTTATAAGAGCTTTAAATTTTAATTAAATTTGTATATTTCCGGTTAGACTAGGAAATACATTTTTATGTTTAAAATTAGTAAAGCATGTAAATTTAATGGTTTAAGTGGGAGCATTTTAGTCATAAACTCTTGATTAGGTCTACATTCCTTTAAGGTTAAAACAACTTGATTTGAATTAATAAGGACTGAATAATTGGTAGATTATTGGTGCCCTTGATTAATTGCTGCAAATATTTATGTGATGCATAATATGTTCTACAAACCAGCTATGTGGGCCATTCATGATAATGAATGGGTGAATGGTATATATTGTATATGTACTGTTTTGCAGGTTATTGAAAAGTGACTAGTATGGCCCAAATAGGATAGAAAATATGGTCTGCGTACCATTAATTTGAATGTAATATTGGTCTAAAGTACCAAATTTCATTGCTTTTAAATATGGTATGTGTACCATCAAATAGTTGTAATTAGTTTAATTATAGCTTATCCTATTTGAAGAAAATGGCGCCTCCCATGGTGAAATTCAAGACGGAGTTTCCAATCCATTTTCCAAGACGGACTTTGAAGTTGAAGCTTCAAGATGAAGTCGGGCCATACTAGATCACATTTATATCTTATGCATGTTTTAAGTTATTTATTGCTTTAAATATGTCTTAATTATGCATGAGATTATGGCTTGATTATGTTGCATGATTAAGGATTTTAGTTCACTTTTAATCTAACCAACATAGTAAGAGCCTTAAGTTCCAAACTTTAAAATTGAGTTAAAAGGTGCCATGCCAAAATAACACTTACTTGGATAACCTTGACATCAATCTTAGTAATAGTTTTCCGCCATAGCGAGGTGTTACTTATTGATTCTAAAGGGGTAAGGTACACAAATAATTGTGAGTACATGTTAGTTTTGGTGAAACTCAACAATATAAGTAAGGAGTCCTTTTATGTCGTGGCAAATGCGATAGGTTTACCTAATAAGTTCTTAGACGTACCTATCAACCAAGAGTAGTTTCTAGACTATTAGCAAAGGATTTGCTTACCTAAAATATTTTAGAATTGAGTCTAAATACATAAAGTGCTTAATTCTTCAATGATTTAAGGATCTTGGAATCATTTTATTCACACCTGCCGGAACAATAAATTCGAATAAAATGCTAATGACTTGTTTAAATTGCATGATTGCTTTAATTTTCAAGTTATTACTCATGATAAATGTTTAGTTTTTGCATGCTTCAATGTATGTTTTAATTATTGTTTATAATTAAATATCTTGCACTGCAGTAAAACCTTTTAGAAGGGTAACAGTAAATTTTCTCGATTGGTAGTGAATCCAAGAACGATTCACGGAAATGAGAGAAAATGAGCAAGTTAAATGTACGTTTCTTATAGCGACTTTTATGGTTGTTTTCGAGTATCAAAGTCGAATGGCAAACCGATTGGTGCTTGTGAATTCAAAATACAATGTAGTTTTGAGATCATAAAGCATTGAGTTTAAACACTCAGCTTTACCAATGGTTAACAACCTAATATGTTTTATCCATTTAATTATCGAATGAGTCTAGTCCCTAGTCATTCGTATAGATCGATGCTTAGAGAACTTTAGATGCTTCTGGTAAGATCATCTAGTTGAAGCAAAACATTAAACATAAATAAAATGGTAAGAACTTGTTGGAGTGACATTGGACATGTCTAAACAAAGTATAAAATTCATCACTAGAGAATTCAATTCTTAAGGCTATTAGAAAGGGTACAAGAAATAGGAAAACAAGGAACAAAGGAAATGAATTTTCAATTCTGTTTCTACCTATAAGTTTATATTTAAAGAGAATTGACCTAGCAATCAAACTTCCTTGGTATCATATACCGCTTGAGATTCTTACTTCGGTAATTACTCAAACAATGGAAGCTAGGATACACTAATGACCTACAAGTGGGAAATGAAGCATGGCAATGCTACATTAGTTGTAGGGTCATCTAGTTTGTTTTAAGTCCTTTCAAAGGCTGGAACTTAATGGCTATTTTGTTCCATAATCAGCATACCTAAATTTCTGCTTCAAACACAGAAAGACTCACATTCAAGAAAAACAAAAACAATGTTTGTTTGTTTATTTGAATGAAATGGTCATTTACGGTTTGAGTCAATATGCTTGATTAAAAACAAACATCTCTTTAACAATAAAAACTTTACTAGGTTCAAATCAACCCCTTGATTTGAGTTCCACTAATCTTTGGCATTGTAGCTTAGACCATATCAACAAGTTAACATTCATAAGCTCTATTTCGATGGACTTTTGAAAGTTGATTGATTTCTAGATCAATTCAAGACAAGCTAGTCTTACTTGTTAAAAGTAACAAAAGATATGAACTATTGTTAGAACGCCTAGACAATAGAGTTCAAAGGTAAAGAAATATTTCACATGGATTTGAGTGAATATTGGTTTATTTACTCAATGTGATATAAGTTTGAATCTGTTTGGCTAGTTCAAAGATTCAGAAGTATAAAATCCACTTGGCAAGAAATCATAAAGATCTAGGTTAGATGATGTTGATGATTACTTAAGTCAAGAATGCTCATCAATGATTGTGTGTTGTAATTTCACGATCTAGCTCCATAAGATATTGCATATCTAAGTTGGAATGATCGAAGTCAATTAGTACTTGATTCGATCAATGATGAATCATAAAGACTTTTCCCATAATTTCTAAAAAAGGCTCAACTACCACCAAACTAAACCAAATTCGTCAAAGCTATTGAAAAGTAATTTCATAATATCTTTTCGTAATATATCTAAAGAGTTCCTAAAATCAGTGGGAGCTTAGTATTTGTTATACAACAAACTAAAGCCCAAGTATAGATATATATTTCATTGTGATGAGACACAAGGGTATTGTTTCTACCACGAATTTTTGGGAACATAATGTTTGTTTGCTCGAAATAATGTCCTTATGGAGATTCGTTTCCAAAATGACAAGTGGGAGAAAATAGACTTTTCGGACATTCCGGAGGCGAACAACAAACATAAACGGACATTCCGGAGGCTTTTCGAAGTTCTTCAGAAAATCCGAACACTTATTCTTTAAGGACTTTAGAAGTGGCTTTGGAGAATAGACATCTCTTAGAAGACTTTACAAGTGCTTCAATGAGAACAGAATATTCTATTGTTTGATGTTCTATACCCAAGTAGGCATAGAGTTCAAATCACTGAAACTATGAGATTCTTCTATTAGATAGTGAAGAAACATGGAGTTCAGGTCACTGAAGCTATAAGATTCTTCTATTAGATAGTGAAGAAACCTACAAATTACAGTCAAACTATTATCATGAAGATTAATGAGTTTGTGATTTGTAAGAAAGCTATGAGGAAATATAGATTCCCTAAAATGGTTAGAGTCCATATATAGACTTAATGTTTAACTGGTTAAAGGCCATAAAACATAACCAATATTTTGATGACAAAATTGAATTTTTGTTGATTTGCAAGAATAGGTTAACGCCTATTGGTTGCAAATTGGTTTTAAGGATAAAAACCATCAAACATGGAATTGTGTTCACACACAAAGCTAGATTGGTTGCTAAAGGTTACAAACAAATTCACGAAGTGGATCGTGTTGAAACCTCATGCATAATCGTAATGCTCAAGTCTATAAATCAAGCAATGATTGTGTAGACACCTACTTTTGTCCCCATTCCCGAAAGGGAAAGGTTCGATGATGAAAGCATAAATCTTCACTTGACAACGCATCTCCTATAAAATAAACGAATCTCAATTCCCCTTTTCATTTCACCCGAAACCTGCTATTTATGGAAACCTGCTAAAAATAGTAACTGCCGTAATGGGCAGCTGTTAAAAGTGGCAAGCCATAAAAGATAGAAACCTGTCAGAATTAGGCGTTGCACTCCAACATAAATCCTAAATGAGATAGAAAACTGCGAGAATCCTATTCCTAATATGATTCGGAAATAAGAGTTACGTATTAATTAAAATCCTAACGAGCCTAGAGTTCGTAACGGGCCCAGAAGCATTCCATCATGAAATTGATACGCACTAAAAGACTCGATTAAGTCTCAAAAACTACGGATTTCAGGAATCCGAATCTGACTAAGAAAACAGCCCAGACCCTATTTTCAACGCCTGGCTCTGGGCGCCGAAATCTTCGGCGCCCAGGCCTGGGCGCTGAAAATACCTGGGTACGTGTTTTTTCCTAATTCTTTGTGGATTAGAACTCTGCAATTCTATTTCCACAAACTCTTCCCTATAAATACAGCCCCAAATTCGACGTGAAAAGAACACACACACAACACACAATTATATTCTAAGTATTGACTCCAACCCTTAGCCTAAGCCTCACGCTGCGAAATTATTCACGCGTTCTGTCGCAATCGATCCATAAATCGAACAGAACGTATCTTGTCCCATAATTTGAGATTCGTTAAATAAAAAGGAGAAATAGCAAAGACAAAGTGGTTAGTTTTCTGAGAACCGTGACGCACCTCTCAAGGGTGCGTCATAATGTGTCCCTTTTCGATGATTTAATTGCTTTCCTCGCCCTTTTTATGAACTGTTAAACTAACTAAATCTGATTGTTCTATCACGCCTAACAAAAATAATATTTTTGGGAAATTGGATTATCATGCTAGGTCCCTTAATGCAATCTAAATCAGATAATCGCGATCGATCTAGTATTATATGTTGCATATTGCTAAAATCAACTCAGATTAGTTTAATAGTTAACGCATGTCCCTTCAATTATTTATGCTAAGCTAGTAAGGATATCCTGCCTTTGGAGTTATCGACGAGCAAAGTACTCCTCTCGGTAGTTACAGTCCCCCCAACCCTCAATCTCTACCAGGGATCACAAGGGAACCTACGGCCGTCGTGGTCAAACATAATTGCACTCCCTTTATGTCACGATAACCGGGTTTTGTCAGTTTTTCTCATTGTCGTTAAAAACTGAATGACGACTCCTATATTACTAGTCAATTGGGTGTAAACTCACAGGAAATCCAATTACACTTGATTGAATAAAAAGAATCGTCACACCCACGAGGGACGAGGTCACGCATTAGCCTCGTGCTTTTTCGACCCCCTAACAGTGGCGACTCCACTAGGGATAGTGATGGAAATACTCGTGCTTGTAGGTAATCAAAATAGCCGAAGGGTGAAACGATCCTACCCCGCGTTTATTTCCCCATCAAGTTGGGACGACCTGAAAATCAGCATATTAATGTGAACGGGCAGAACCGCATAACGAATCTCGGCTCCCTCGGGAGTTGGGACTAAGGATACCTTTTTCCGCCAATAAGGGGGTGCATATGCCGCACATGTTGCCCACTCGGTACTTGTGCAGGTAGTACACCTATCCCAAACCCAATCGCTCGCTCATTAGGTTCCTCTCGCCTGCGTGCCCCCTTGGCTTGCACTTGCGGGTTGGCCTCTTGGGCGAAATTCGTCTGTTGAAGACACTACCTCGACCGGGGCATGTGTTGGATCTACGATAGAAGCGGTACCAAGCCAGGCGCAAATAAACTACGCATAGAAGCCTATCATAAACTACGTGACATACTTAATTTTCAAATCCATGTTTGCAATGTAGTTATGTGTAGCGAAATATGTGATTGTGTGTGACAAACTATCCTAGAAAACCAACGACCTTAAAAATTGCCCAAACATTCATAGACTAATTTGCCAAAGAGTTATACCGAAACACGTGTTCCGCAAACCCGAATGATCGCCACAAAAATAAGCGACGCTCGGGATGGCCTGTACCGAATCCCACAAACGCTGCTACGCGTAAAGGACGTTATTAGGCAAGCACGCAAATCGAAGTCGCATAAACAGAAGACAGAAAACGAGAACCAGCCAGGGACGCATTTTCAACGCCCCTGGCTGGGCGCCAGAATTTCTCACGCCCCTCGCTGGGCGCTGAAGTTGCTGCTTGGCCTTCTGGTCAGGCGCAGCAGCCTCGGTGCCCGCGCAAAAGGAAAATACGTAGCACAAAAAATCTTCGTAAAAAGAATTTCTACGAGGGCGTAAGAAAAGCACTCGATTTCAAAAGCGACTCGTAAAAAATTAATAACTCTTTGTGTCGTTGTTAGGCCTCCTACGACGACAATGCTCGGCACCAAAACCGAACATGCTAACAACTATGAATGTCACACGGGCAAGTGTTTCGAAAATCCAAAGAATGACCCAAAAAAAAAAGACCAAAAAAGTGTAACCAACAAAAGAAAGAGTGAAGAACCAATAGAGAGAGTCGAAGTCTAGACTAAGTAATGCTTGAAATTTGGGAACCTAAACTTTAGCTTATCTTATGCCTAGGACTGGTCCTGCCACTTGGTGCCGATCAGGGAATCAACGGTTAGTGCGTCTCGAAGATACATCACCAACATCAGGTTTGGTGACTCCAAGCTCCGTCCGTCGTCCCTCATTTCAAGGATCTCCGCTTCCCCAACCTCGATTCGCACCTTCAAACATGTCCATCGAAGATTTACGAGACCAGATGGTCCAAATGACCCAACTTATGGGCCAATTGAAAATGGAAAATGAAGCTTTAGCGGCTGCGCAAGCCAAAAATGACCTCGATAACGAGAAGAGGATTGAAAAAATGGTCCTACAGCAAACCATGGGGAGCAAATACTTCTCCCTCGATCCTGAACCTTTTCCTGGCAACCTACCAGAAAAGTTCAGTTCATCTGACTTACCAAAGTTCAAGGCCACGGACAACCCCCGTGATCATCTACTGAGCTTTGTGAATGCCATGAACTTGAAAGGCGTGGACAAGTCCATGTATTTACCTGCCTTTCCTTTGTCCTTGGAACCTGTGCCGCTCAAATGGTACTATCACCAGGACCCTAAGCTCTTCCCCACTTGGGAAGACTTTGTCAATGTCTTCATCAAGCAATACTCGTCGAATATGGATTTCCAAGTCACCATGCGCGAGCAGGAAGTTCTCTTCCAAAAGAAAAATGAGGGTTTCACGACCTACTTTGCTAGATGGAGGGACCAGGCGGCCCAGCTAATCAATAGGCCTCCCGAAACAGAATTGGTCCAAAAATTCATTGACAACCTGGACCCGGCTTACAGACAACACCTTAGGTACCTGGGACTTGACACTTTCAAAAGAGTTTATGATGTGGGAATAAAGATCAAGGACGACCTCGCCAAAACCATACAAAGAAAACCCACATATAAAAACAACACCTATAATCGGGGTAACACATCCCAAGCCCAAGAAGTCCATGCTGTAGAAGAGACTCCCGCCCGAAGAAGCCCTGGAAGATGGGTCCGAGACCGAAAGTTTGCCCCACTCGGGTCGACTTTGGTACAAGCCTTTGAAAGACTAACCAATCAAGGAAAGTTGAGACCTATAGGCCCCACCCGTGACCCTCCTGTCAAAAGCAAATATTGGGTCGAAGGTACTTATTGCAAATTCCATCAAGGAAATGGGCATGACACTGAAAACTGCTGGAATCTAAAACATACGATCCAGGACATGATAGAGGATGAAGGGATACCTCTCCCTAACGTTGGCAAACCCAACAACAACAAGAGCCCACTCGGCTCTTGTCACATCTCTCTCGACCAACCAGAGAATTTCGATCCCACGGTGTACATCACGCCTCAAGGTGCACCACTCGCTGTGGTCCCTATGGATCGAATCGAGAGAGAAGTGTGCGGTGTGTGGAATGATGATGCTGAAGATATTTACCTATCTCAAGTATCGGGCCAGGACCTCTTCACCGAAACTTAGCCCGGGTATGCTCTCATTGACACCACCCCTCAGGAGCACGAGGTCGACAACCTCACCCGATCCATAAGAATATACCAACCGGATATTCACCCACCTCCTATGGACGACGTCCCGGTTAGGCAAACTCCTGAGAATGGACGACACGCCACCCTCGCAGAAGTCATTGAAAATCCTCTCCTGAAACAACTAAAAAGAACCAAGGCCGAGATTACCATCTGGGATCTCATGTGTACTTCAAAGGAACATTGCGAAAAGCTTATTCGCTCACTCGATCTCATCTCAGTACCTACAGATATCACACCTGACTCATTGGTTAGCCATGTCACGAGAGATGCCGGAGAAAAAGCCATAGTTTTCACTGACAAAGAGTTACCCAAAGAGGGGGGTGCTCACAATAAAGCCCTTTACCTAGTGGTTGGATGCAAAGGACAAAACATCCCCCTAGCGCTCGTAGATAATGGTTCGGCAGTTAATGTCTGCCCATTGCGAACCGCCCATTGCTTGGGGCTAGGAAATGATGACTTCCAAACCTCCACGCAAGGGGTACGAGCTTATGATAACTCCCGAAGGCCTGTATTGGGAAAAATCAACCTTACTATACAAACCGGGCCTGTGGCACGCACCACGGAGTTTCAAATAATCGACATCAAGCCCACTTTCAACCTCCTCTTGGGGCGACCTTGGCTCCATGACTTAGGAGGTGTGGCTTCTACCTTGCACCAAATGGTTAAACTTAACCATAACGGGGTAATACTAAAAATCCGCGCCCCTCCTCTCGACGTCAGTTGCACTATGGTTGAAACGGCCGAAACTGCAGACGACCTTTACGGGTTTCAAAAGGAAGAAACAATCCAGTTCATCGAAGATTATGATCCAGCATTGCTAGACCCGCATGCATCTCGAGTCATCCCTAGAATGCTGTTAGCTCAAGGTTATTTCCCAGGAACCCCATTGGGCATAAGGAAGAAGGAATACACGTTCCATCCTTTTCCCAACAAATATACTCCCTTTGGCTTAGGCTATGAACCAACGGAGGAAGATATTGCTGACCGCCTGCCTAGGCTACACCTTAAAAAGGCCAAACAAACCACCCTCCTTCCCCCGTATCAAAGGACCCTTAACGGGATGTTCGTTCGGGAAGGAGAAAAACACCCATGCTGTGATTTCCCTGAACCCTTCGTTCAGGATGGCTTGCTAAAACCCGGATAAGCACATTGAGAACGTAAATAATTGTAACCATATACATATAAAATAACAGCAATGGAATGCCAATCTTCGGGCTTTATTTGTAAAGTCTCTATTCCTTGGTAATCAAAACCCAAGGATCTATGAACTAACCCGTGTTTGACTAGCCAAGCAGACAAACGACCCTGCATTCTGTTTATATCTCCTTCCCTTGTTTATTTGTATAAATATTTTATATTTACTTTACGATATGATGAAATTTATGAAAATTGACCTGCTGCTTACAAGTCCAAAAAAAGAATCCTGTTTAATTCACTAATTCGCGGGAAGATGCTGCGTTTTTGTATTTGAAAAATGTTTCAGGAGGAATCTCTGAAGTCGATGGAGATTTATATTTATATAATAATGCCTGATCATAATTTCCGGTATGAATACTCCGCCCAACACGAAACTTGTGATTGATAGTAAAACATCGATTCTTCGGTTGAGACTTAATTCTATCTTCATAGATTTCCCGAGATATTTTCTTACGAAGTTTTGTTATATTTGAAATTTTCCATGACTGCCACACCTTGGATGAGGCACCCCACCTCACCAAGACTAAAACAGCTGAAATATTGGACAACCAGGCTCTATGGACATGTTTTAACGAATCGAGGCCTATGGAGAACGAGACTGTGATGACTACCCTAGCTTTACAAAATGAGGGTTTCGATCCAACCCGGTTAATCTCTCCTGCATCAACACTAGAAGAGGTCGAGAACGGATGGGTGAAGACATATCAGTGGGTCAATGCAAAAGGAATGGAATTCAAGATGAGTAC
Source organism: Spinacia oleracea (assembly GCF_020520425.1). Taxonomy (NCBI): domain Eukaryota; kingdom Viridiplantae; phylum Streptophyta; class Magnoliopsida; order Caryophyllales; family Amaranthaceae; genus Spinacia; species Spinacia oleracea. Next base: position 90,699,273 of record NC_079491.1, on the reverse strand, counting down.
CGGTGAAGGACCGCAGTTTTATGAGACTAAACCCCAGGCTTGAGCCATATAGAGCACCATTAGTAAAAAGAGCCTAGTAGTTCTTTAGATTGATAGAAAAAAATAATATAGACTTTAGATGGTCCTAAGGCCCCTTAGAATATAGATCAGTTTTATTTCAGTGTGTTTTCCTTACTTTCCGAATCAATAAAGGTGTAATATTTCTCCTAAAAATTTTATTCTAACATTAAATAAGCACCAAATGTACTTGCAAAATACTAAAACAAAGAGGCGGCCCACTCTAGGCCCAACAAACAAAGCCCAGTCGGTTTTGAAATAATTCCATGGGAACCAATTCCCGAAACCCACAAATAAACCGCACTATCCCATTCATATCCCCAAAACCTAAAAAGCCAACCAGTGTCATCATAAGAGTCAATCCATGCAACCCAAAGAAATCAAAGGAAATCAAAATCCTAAACAATGCAAATGTTACCAAAAAAACAGATTCATAAAACATAGATTCCATCATACCCTTCACTAACAACACGCACTTCAACCCACCTCAAAATCCTACACAAAGATCTTCATAACTTCCGCACCCTAACCCCATTTTCAAAACTGTTTCGAGTCACGAATAGAAAAAATTAATCCGGACAAAAACGCATTTCACGCTAACAGCCAAAAAAGCCTACAAAATTAGCCTAAAAATTGACTTTAAAAATATCAAGGCACAAAAAAGAAATAAATGCAAGAACATGTGAAGCAAAGCGTCAAAAATTGACCGCCCAAGTCATTTTCAGCGCCCAGGGCTGGGGGCCGAAATTTCTGACGCCCCAGCCTAGGCGTTGAAACTCTCTGCCTGACAAAAATTTTCTTTTCAGAAGTGCTCGTCATTTTATCCGCACACAACGGAAAAATAACGAACGCTTGGGTGGTACAGTACGTATCCAAATAGTCTTACCAACCAAGAATATAGCCATACAAATTAGTCGAATTTCGAATTTCATATTTTACGCGACTTATGGCAAAAAAAAACGGCAGATGAAAATAATGATAATACTTCACTCATTTGACCGATTAAGTAATATGTTTCCACCTCAGGGCATATCTACCGAAATCCGGCATACTAGAATTTATTCTAAAGCTAGAACTACGCGCGACCTGATTCTGACAAGATACGTAGGCAATCCTTACCAAGGATTCGGTCCCAATAAAAAAATACAAATATTCTTTGTGCAAAAAGTGTTAGACATATAAAATACATAAAAAAGAGGAGAAACAAAAATAAATGAAAATGAAAAATAAAAATACGCCTTTATTGAGAAATAATAAGAAGGAAAACAAAGTGCTAGGAATAAAAACAAACACAACTGAAATAAATAGAGGGCACCTACAACCTAGCAAGAACTACACTACTCTAGTTCTTCCGGATCATCAAATAAAGTCTTGTAGAGGGCAATGTTCGCAGGATCCACCCCCACAGTCTTCTGCGCTGCCCCAATATCAATCTCCATAAGAACCGGCTCCTGGACACTAACTTCCAAAGATGCCAAGGCTTCAGAAACATTCTCAGTTATAGCCCGCTCAGCCTCAAGGGCACAGACAATGGTGGGAGAAGGATTATTATCATCAACTAGACTAGCCACTGTTTCTACAGGCGGCTGAGCCTTCCTAACCCATACATTGTTCCGGCGACGATCTCCGCGAGAGCTTGCATTTCGTTTAACAACAGCAGGCCCCTTCATGTTAGGCATCTTTTTAGGCCTAAAACTGGAACGGGGAGGAACTTCCTTTCGCTTTCGATCAGGACGAGCTTTCACAGTCTTAATACTATAGGTACGAGGTCTGGCAGAATCAGGACCCTCATACTTAACACGAATACGAGGTATCAAAAGCTCAGCCGGCTCCCCATTACGACCTCGGCCCTCACATCTTTATCATCGGAGCTCATCCACAACTTGTAGTTTTCAGAAAGACCCACAAAAGCCATTTGTAGCTACGGCCCAACGCGGGAGACCATCATAATACTTAGCCAACGCTAGAACCCGTGTTTGTGAAAAGGCCGCTACCTTAGGTGGTACCGTATCAGAAAAGGGGATAGTCTGCCTTAAACCATATTGACGCATGACTCGGTAAGGGAAAATATAAATGGGACGAGATAGCCCCAACAAAGAAACATAAACCGATACCTCTAAACCCCCTGTCATAGTAGTCAAACCCCACCATGGTACCACCCACTTAATAGAATAAATGCCATAAGTAAAACAGGAGGTCCATTCGGCCTCGTCCTGGCCTTGGTGCAAGTATTTTCGTTTACCCAAGGCTATAGGGCGATAATGTTTAGGATCGGCAGGAGCTTCCAAAAGTCTAAGCCGTTCCGCAAGCCAAATCTGCAAAAACAGGTACGATCGAATCAAAAGAATGAAAAGAAAAAAAAACGGTCCCTGGGGCGCAGTTTCAACGCCCAGGACCAGGCGCCGAAAACTCCAGCGCCCAGCCCTGGGCGCTGAAACTCAGCCCCAGGCAAAAGAAATATATGCAAAAGGGGTGTATGCGTGCGCAAAGAAGAAAATCGATTACCTGCAGTAATAGGGGGCTTCCCTTAAAATGTTCAGATTTGCAATCCTTCTTCAGCTCATCCGCACTCAGCAAAGTCTCGGCAACAACCAACGGCATAATAGAATAGCAACTTTCCATCTGGCTAATCAAGGGCATCAACCTTATGTCACCGAACTCACCATTGTTATTCGACAGCAAATAGTGATTCAATAAGCAAAATACAAGGGCTCGAATATTCAATTTCTGTTTGGTCATATTCTTACTAGGCCTAAAATGATGTTTTACAAGTTTTGCCAAGTTAACCTTGTCATCTACAACAATTTCAGCAAACATGTTATCATCTAGTCCTAGGAAAGCCCTTATGGTTGTTTTACCCTCTTCAATAGTGCCAGGAGTAACAGGAGTAGCATTAGTAGGATAACCAAGGATCGCAGCAAATTCATCGGGCAAAGGACATATTTCGTTGCCCCGAAAGGCAAAAACATGATGATCAGAGTCCCAAAAGCTTAGGGCAGCATGCAGAAAGTTAAAATCAATATAAATTTATCCTCTAAGTGGTATTCTTTTAACAAAGCCTTTTCTGTGGGAGTAAGGGCCCGTAGCCAACGCCTAACAGTCCGTTGGAGTGAGAAAGTAGGGATCGACATGGCAAAAGCAATGAGTAATTAAAACACAGCAAAAAAGAGGGAAAGAATTTGAGAGTGGTGGAAAATAGGGACGTATCTAGCCCCTATATATAGCTGGACGCACCCAGTGACATTCTGATCCCATTCGGAAACGTGTTAGGAAATCCGAAAGTCAAATATCACCAGGAAAAGACTTTCAGCGCCCACGGCTGGGCGCCGAAATGTTTAACGCCTGGCCTCGGGCGCTGAAAATGCAGCCCAAGGCCCAGATTTCACAAAACGCGGAACAGGAAAGGACTTAAGACCGTGTTGCTAAAGATGAGGCCCTATTGCAAGTAGGATCAAGCCCAAAGCACCTTTAGCTCCCAAATAAGCAAATATAAACATTAAAACTTGGTCGAAACTGAGACTCGTCTCAGAAAATACTTATGTACCCTTTTCAAAAAAAAACAAGTTAAATATCATGGTCATTCTTCGAAACACCAAAAATATGTGTCGTCAAGTCGTTGGTTTTCCAAATAAAAAATGTTTGTGTGTTAAAGGATTAACCCGGACCAAGCTAAAACCGGATGTCGCCTGAAAACTAAAGTCGCAATCCACGACTTTGCTAAAGTAGCACACTACTATAAAAGGTCGCTCGCACATACGAGCATGACCCCAAACATGATTACAAGATGCGAAAAACGACTGACGAGCCCCAGTGCTTGGGGGCTCGCGAAAAATAGACTCCAACAAGGAGCGCACGATCAAAATCACATTCCCGGACTGCGCCATACACCATATCATGTTTGGATATCTCAAAAAAAAAAAATCAACAGGTTCGACCTCATCGAAAGGTAGTCATTGACACTTGTGCACGGTCCTCTGATCGAAGACCAAGTCGAGCCGTAAAGACTAGCTCAAAATCACGAAAGCAGACGGTCGCAAGACAAAGGTCCGTCTGAACACGTTGTCAGCCCACGTTCAGGTTACAACTAAATTCTAGCATCCCTCGAAAGAATTCGCTCTTGCAAGAATGAATAAAAAGAAATTTTCAAAAGAAATCACAAAGAACCAAAGAAATACGAACTTGCCCATCTTCAGTCGGCAAGATCGCGTCACAAACCGCGCGAGTTCCCAAATCGAAAAAACGAATTCAGGGACGTCCACCCTTAGCGGACAGGGCTCGCCCACCTTCAGCGGGCGGGGTCTGCGTCACTAGCCGCGCAGGTCCTCAGTTTTCGAAAAAATAATCTTCCAAAAACAAAATGAAATAGGCTCGCCATCTTCAGCCGGCGGGGTCTACGGCGCAAACCACGTAGGTCCTTATTTTCAAAAAAACACAAAACAAATTTCAAAACAGATTCGTCCACTTCTATCGGACGGGGTGTCCACCCTTAGCGGACAGGTTCGCCGTCTTTAGCCGGCGGGGTCTACGTCACAAGCCGCGTAGGTCCTTATTTTCAAAATTCAAAAACAGATTCGTCCACTTCTATCGGACGGGGTGTCCACCCTTAGCGGACAGGCTCGCCATCTTTAGCCGGCGGGGTCTGCGCCACTAACCGCGCAGGTCCTTAGTCGCTGCAGCAATAACTTTTTCTGGTTTTCCCTTTTCCAAAAATTAAAAGGATTGGTTTTCCGTTTTTTCCAAAAAAGAGCGATGTGCTGGATTTTCCTTCGTTTTACGTCCCATAAAAACAAGGGGGCTTTCTCGTTTAGCTAGCCCTGAAAATGAGAATCTTTAAAAATATTTTTACCTCGTGATTGGGCTTGGCCAGGCCCAATTACACTTTATAGCTTTGATTTCGAAAACATCTGTAGCTACTCCCAATGACAAAGTGAGGGAGTTTCTACGCACCTTTAGATCCTTCCAATGACAAAGTGAGGAAGTTTCTATACTGCCAGTTGACAAATCCCAATGACACGTGAGGGATATGTCGACATTTCAAGTGATGACCCTTAAGTCAAATGTTATCACTCGGGGGCTCGTGAGACCCTCGCAAAACAGGTCACATACACCATGGCTTGTGTGACGCACTCCGTCTAATACTTTGACCATCGTCTTACTCCAAGACTCAGTCAAAGTGGGGGCTAACTGTAGACACCTACTTTTGTCCCCATTCTCGAAAGGGAAAGGTTCGATGATGAAAGCATAAATCTCCACTTGACAACGCATCTCCTATAAAATAAACGAATCTCAATTCCCCTTTTCATTTCACCCGAAACCTGCTATTTATGGAAACCTGCTAAAAATAGTAACTGCCGTAATGGGCAGCTGTTAAAAGTGGCAAGTCATAAAAGATAGAAACCTGTTAGAATTAGGCGTTGCACTCCAACATAAATCCTAAATGAGATAGAAAACTGCGAGAATCCTATTCCTAATATGATTCGGAAATAAGATTTACGTATTAATTAAAATCCTAACGAGCCTAGAGTTTGTAACGGGCCCAGACGCATTCCGTCATGAAATTGATACGCACTAAAAGACTCGATTAAGTCTCAAACACTACGGATTTCAGGAATCCGAATCTGACTAAGAAAACAGCCCAGACCCTATTTTCAACGCCTGGCTCTGGGCGCCGAAATCTTCGGCGCCCAGGCCTGGGCGCTGAAAATACCTGGGTACGTGTTTTTTCCTAATTCTTTGTGGATTAGAACTCTGCAATTCTATCTTTCCACGAACTCTTCCCTATAAATACAGCCCCAAATTCGACGTGAAAAGAACACACACACACAACACACAATTATATTCTGAGTATTGACTCCAACCCTTAGCCTAAGCCTCACGCTGCGAAATTGTTCACGCGTTCTGTCGCAATCAATCCATAAATCGAACAGAACGTATCATGTCCCATAATTTGAGATTCGTTAAATAAAAAGGAGAAATAGCAAAGTCAAAGTGGTTAGTTTTCTGAGAACCGTGACGCACCTCTCAAGGGTGCGTCGTAATGTGTCCCTTTTCGATGATTTAATTGCTTTCCTCGCCCTTTTTATGAACTGTTAAACTAACTAAATCTGATTGTTCTATCACGCCTAACAAATATAATATTTTTGGGAAATTGGATTATCATGCTAGGTCCCTTAATGCAATCTAAATCAGATAATTGCGATCGATCTAGTATTATATGTTGCATATTGCTAAAATCAACTCATATTAGTTTAATAGTTAACGCATGTCCCTTCAATTATTTATGCTGAGCTAGTAAGGATATCCTGCCTCTGAAGTTATCGACGAGCGAAGTACTCCTCTCGGTAGTTACAGTCCCCCGAACCCTCAATCTCTACCTTGCGGGTGTATGTTGAGAGATCCCCACACCAGGGATCACAAGGGAACCTACGGCCGTCGTGGTCAAACATAATTGCACTCCCTTTATGTCACGATAACCGGGTTTTGTCAGTTTTTCTCATTGTCGTTAAAAACTGAATGGCGACTCCTATATTACTAGTCAATTGGGTGTAAACTCACAGGAAATCCAATTACACTTGATTGAATAAAAAGAATCGTCACACCCACGAGGGACGAGGTTACGCATTAGCCTCGTGCTTTTTCGACCCCCTCACAGATTGCATATTGGAATATATGGCAATTGGATGACAAAACGTATTCCTCAATCAAATGTTGGAAAAAACTATGTACATGGTATGTCATAGGATTTGTGGATCCAAATAATGCTTGAAATGAATGCTAGCTTATGAAACCTAAATACAAGATTTAAGCAAGCAATTGGGAATTGGAACTGTATTTTAGTGAAGCTAATAAGTATTTTAGTTTCATAAAATGTACATGATTCTTATAGATATATAAGAATTTTAGTGGGAGTACATAAAACTTAATTGGTCCTATGTATATCATACACATATCTCTCTATTGTGAAATAACATTCAAATGCTAATGACTTAGATTTGAAAATATTCAACAATGATGGACCAAGGCGAAACTTAGTACATATTGGGTATTAAGATCAATTTACAAAGATCTTAGGACATTGTTTTAGATTAAGTAATGGTATTTACTAAGTCAAACACGAAAGACTCCATTGGAGATATTCGACCCATATGAATAAATCGAAGTAACGAATGTTTGAACTGTGTATAAGAACTTACTAAGTTAAACATCAAAGGATCTAAGTGAGATTCTTAACCTATATTATATGTCAAAGAATTTAGCTGGATTTAGTATCTACTGAAACTAGATGAGCTAAAGTTACATGAATAGAATTCAATTGAGAATTATTCTGCAAAAGAATTTATCATGTATAATATAATATGAGGATCGCCAAAAACGTATCGTATGACTTTAGGCATGACGAACATATACCAATCTCTATTGATCTAAGTAAATATCAACTAGATTAAGAAAAACTTATGGTACTTGAAAAGGTACATAGGAATAGTTCTTGATTCAAGGAAATAAAGATATGCTAAATATTGATGCTACACGCATAAACACTGGCAAAAGATCAAGCAAGACCCTTTGGAGTTAACCATTGGCAAGGACGAGCTATAAAGCATCGTGTTTTGAAATGGCAACATGGACTAGAGGCCATGAGTTGTTGCATGGGAAATTAAATATTAATTTCTATGTTCTAAGATAAAGTTGGAAAGTCTTCCACATATCTTTGAACTTCTTGGATAAGTAAATCCAAACAAAGCATCACTAGCAACCTATACAGTTGAAGTAAAAGTAATTATTGCCTAAGAAGCAATAAAACAAGGTTGTTTATGTTAAAGAGTTCTTCACTGAACTTAGGAAGATCAGATGTTTACTGACTTGATGGTTCTTCATTACAAAATGCGTAGAACCACTATTGTAGCAAGAAAGACTAGACACAAAATAAACATACTCAAAAGATCTTATCATCTATCTCGAAGAACATTCGATGAAAAGGATATTAAGACTGGCAAAGCATGATAACTAAACCTATGCAACAAGTGAGAAGCAACACTCACATTGTAGCACATTGTAAAAGGATATTAAGATTGGCAAAGCATCAAGCATAGCTTTGAATTCCATGAACTGTTTTAAAGATGGGTTTGAGGCCCATGGTTGTAAAACGTTGGGGTTGAACATTTATCATATATGAAATGTATTTTCATATTCCATTTAATCTTGGTTTAGTATTAAATGATGAGTCCCTTCAATTTGACGATATATTCAAGATAGACTGTCAGGACCAGTCCTGTGACTAAGAAATGTCTATCAAGTGAACTTGAATGTCAAAAGTTGAAAATGGTCCCTGGTCGGAGTTTTCTGTAAAGATGGACGCATAGAAAACGTTAGACGACTAGAATGCAAGATGACTAGTAGTTCTGTTTCTTGAACTATGTGGACATGGCAATGTCGTAATCATTTGCATAGATACTTACTTTGGGAAGACTAGTATCGGACAAAACTATGAAACTTTACTGTAAGAGATGAAAATATGTCATAAGTTAATTTCATTAAAATTATTAGACACTAATCCTCAATACCTGAGTGATTTGAGATTACTTGTTTGAGAACTGCTTACTTTGACGTTGTCAACCGTCGCACCGTAAAAGGAGGCTATAAATGAAGGAAATAATGCCCTTGGTCCAAGTATGCATTCTATGTTAAGTCTAATAAGTGCGGTTCAGTATTAATTAACAAGTAAATAATTCAGTAAGATCAAGTGAGCTGAATGCCTAGCTAGTGGCCGCTTCAGTTCAAGTGGAATTAATGATATTAATCCACAGCTTACTCTTGACTGAACCCGTAGGGTCACACAAATAGTACGTAAACGGATCAAGTATTTAATGGCATTAAATACTCCATCTATGGATATTCGGAATCGACGGATCTTGGTTTCAGTGGGAGCTGAGATCGTCACAAGCAAGAAATGAATACTCCGGAAACGATGATATTGCCGGAAACGGAAATATGGATCGTATCGGAAATATAAATATTATCCATGTCGTAGATGTTGCCGAAAACGGAAACATGGTACGTATCGGAAAATATTATCGGAAATGGAAATATTGCCGGAATCGGAAATATTGCCGGAAACGGAAATATTGTCAGAATCGGAAATATTATCGGAATCGGAAAATAATTCAGGAAATGGAAATATTAAATATTTGTTCGAAACGGAAATTAATTCCGGAATCGGAAATATTAAATGTTGTTCGTATCGGAAATGAATTCCGGAATCGGGAATTTAATCGGAAGCGTGTCGTACGAATTAGCATCGGACGAGGCCCGCTAGATGAAGGCCCAGCACGAAGCCAGGCCATCGCCCAGCGAGCCGCACGCAGCAACGCACGCCTCGACCAGGCCCAGCGCAAGGCCAGGCCCAGCCAAGGGCGCGCGCGCGCAGCATCGCACATGGGCTGTGCCCTTGTCGTGGGCCGCAAGGCCTGCGCGGGTGCACGGCTTGTACGATGCGTGTGCGGGAAATCCTAATCATATTAGGATTCGTGTGAAGATTAAAATCCTAATCCTATTAGATTTGCTTTGTTATTTAGAGTCCTAATAAAGTTCTAATTAACAAATCCACACCCTAGTAGGATTACAATTCCCTTTCCATACCTCTATAAATAAGGGCCTAGGGTCATTATTTGCACAGAGTTTTCAAGTATTCAAAGTGATTTTTGAGAGCAAAAATTCAGTCATATAATTGCCTACAATAGCCGAAAATTCTAAGTACCATAAGGGCGATCCTAGTTGGTCGAGCTTAAGGCGGATCCGGACGTGCTGTGGACTATCTACGGAGGGACGACACTTGGAGTCCTAAAGACTTGTTCTTGTTCGGTTCGGGCGCAGCTAGGGAGGGCACGCAACAAAGTGTATGCATCTAAACTATGCTAAATGATTATGTGTAAATAATATGCTTTCCTGGCTTTATGGTTTTTCCGCATGATTTATGTTTGGTCATATGAATCATAACCTAACAGTGGTATCACGAGCCTCTTATTATTTTCATAATCTAAATTGCATGAACATGGTTAAATATTACAAATTTGCAAGAATTAAAAGGGGTGATTAATTTTCGTAATTGTTAATTAATTGCAAATTGCGTTTATTTAATTATACGTACGCAGTTTTTCGGCAGTTTCTTCGTTACTCATCCAAATCGAGTGATTTTTGTGTCAATTCCGCATGTAAAAGGCATTCTAAATTTTGACAAAAATAATTATTTTTCGGCCGAACCCAGAATTCTCAAATTCGAAGCCTAACTATGACTTTTCGGAGGTTTTAGTTTTTCGAATGCAAAATTTCGTAAATTTAAGATGTTAAATTAAATATTTGCGATTCTTGTTGATAAATCTTGAATTTTTGATTGACCTACTGTATATGTTTAACAAGTTTGAATGCCTAGCCTTGTTAATTATGCAATCTAATTTGTAATTATGATTAATTTGTTGAAAATTGGAATAATTTAGAATTAATTTGATTTTCATAATTAGTTATAATTTAATTAGATACCTATGATTAAAAACCACCATAAAAATTGTAAATTTATGTTAAATTTTAATTTTTATGACCTAGACTTGAATCCATGTTAATCGGAAATCAATTAAATAATAAATTTTCGATTTTTCGCCCTAAAATTATGAAATTAATATTATTTATTAATTTGTCATTAATTTTGAATATAAATTTTTAATCTTTATGCGACACGCTCATATAACTTGCACGCACAAAGCAATGGACGCTACGTGTTACCCTTAAGGGGTGTTGTATAGTGCGGGCATGCGACGACGAGCAAGGGAGCTCGTCGCCCATGCGGTACGAATGCAGCGAGCAAGGGCATGGTGCACGAGCACAAGGCAGCAGCCCCTCCTTGTGTCGTGGGCTGTGAGCAATGTGCGTGTGGGCAGGGGCGAGAGCAAGGCACGAGTAGTCGCGTGTGGGCAGCAAGCGTGCTGCGCCACAGCGCGCACTGCCTCGCGCAAGCATGCGGAGCCTCGCGCGCAACGAGCGCAAGCTCGCGTGCCACGAGCGCTACGTACAGCGTCGATGGCTCGCCTCGTGCGATGAGCGCAAGCTCGCGTGCGGGAAAGGCAGGCGTGCAGCGAGCGATGGCTCGCATAAATCGAGGGCTGGGGTGCGCAGCGAGCGATGGCTCGCGTGCATCGAGCGCTGGCGCGCGTGCATCAAGCGCTGGCGCGCGCAGCGAGCACCAGCTCGCGTGTTCGATTGATGCCTTGCGATGGTGAGCAGCAGCAATGCGACGCAGCGCATGGGCTGCGCGCACATGGCCAGCGATGGCTGTGTGCGTGTGGCCCATGGGCGTGCGTTGCGTGGGATTGTTGCGTTGCGATTAGATCGTTTTGAAATTTTAATTTGAAATTTTCAGTTTACGTAATTTTAATTAATTTTAAAATTAATAATTTAAATTATTTTCTTGGATTTTAATTTTGAATATTGTAATTATAATAAATTTTATTTATTCTAATTATTTTACTAAAATTAAAATCATGAATTAATTTAAATACGACTGAAATTAAATTAAACTTTTTGGATTCAATTATAAATTTATATGAGCTTTAAATTTTAATTAAATTTGTATGTTTCCGGTTAGACTAGAAATACATTTTTATGTTTATAATTAGTAAAGCATATGAATTTATTGGTTTAAGTGGGAGCATTTTTAGTCATAAACTCTTGATTAGGTCTACAAATCCTTAAGGTTAAAACAACTTGATTAGAATTAATAAGGACTGAATAATTTGTAGATTATTGGTGCCCTTGATTAATTGATGCAAATGTTTATGTGATGCATAATGTTTTTTACTAACCAGCTATGTGGGCCATTCATGATAATGAATGGGTGAATGGTATATATTGTATATGTACTGTTTTGCAGGTTATGAAGTGACTAGTATGGCCCAAATAGGATAGAAAATATGGTCTGCGTACCATTAATTTGAATGTAATTGGTCTAAAGTACCAAAGTTGTTTTTCAATTCAAATATGGTCTGCGTACCATCAAATAGTTGTAATTAGTTTTAATTATAGCTTATCCTATTTGAAGAAAATGGTGCCTCCCACGGAGATTTTCAAGACGGACTTTGAAGTTGAAGCTTCAAGATGAAGTCGGGCCATACTAGATCACATTTATCTTATGCATGTTTTAAGTTATTTATTGTTTTTAAATATGTCTTAAAATGCATGAGATCAAAGCTTGATTATGTTGCATGATTAAGGATTTTATTTCACTTAAAATCTAACCAACATAGTAAGAGCCTTAAGTTCCAAACTTAAAAATTGAGTTATAAGGTGCCATGCCAAAATATACACTTGCTTGGATATCCTTTACATCAATCTAGTAATAGTTTTCGCTCAGCGAGGTGTTACTTATTGGTCCTAAAGGGGCAAGGTACACAAATAATTGTGAGTACATGTTAGTTTTGGTGAAACTCAACGATATAAGTAAGGAGTCCTTTTATGTCGTGGAAAAATCGATAGGTTTACCTAATAAGTTCTTAGACGTACCTATCAACCAAGAGTAGTTTCTAGACTATTAGCAAAAGGCTTTTGCTTACCTAAAATGTTTTAGAATTGAGTCGACAAACTGTGCTTAATTCTTCGATGGTTTTAGGGTCTTGGAATCATTTTATTCACACCTGCCGGAACAATAAATTCGAATAAAATGTAATAACTTGTTTGAATTGCATGATTGCTTTAATTTTCAAGTTATTATTCATGATAAATTTTTAGACTTTGCATGCTTCAATGTATGTTTTAATTATTATAATTAAATATCTTGCACTGCAATAAATCCTTTTAGAAAGGTAACAGTAAATTTCCTCGATTGGTAGTGAATTCAAGAACGATTCACGGAAATGAGAGAAAATGAGCGATTTAAAATGTACGTTTCTTTTAGCGACTTTTATGGTTGTTTTCGAACATCAAAGTCGAATGGCAAACCAATTGGTGCTTGTGAATTCAAAATACACTGTAGTTTTGAGATCATAAAGCATTGAGTTTAATACGCTCAGCTTTACCAATGGTTAACAACCTAATATCTTTGTCCATTTAATTCTCGAATGAGTCTAGTCCCTAGACATTCGAATAGATCGATGCTCAGAGAACTTTAGAAGCTTCTGGTAAGATCATCTAGTTGAAACTTAATATTCAACATAAATTAAATGGTAAGAACCTTGTTGGGGTGACATTGGACATGTCTAACAAAGTATAAAAGTCAACACTAAAGAATTCAATTCTTAAGACTATAAGAAAGGGTACAAGAAATAGGAAAACGAGGAACAAATGAAAGGAATTTACGATTCCGTTTCTACCTATAAGTTTATGTTTAAAGAGAAGTGACCTAGCAATCAAACTTCCTTGGTATCATATACCGCTTGAGGTTCTTACTTCGGTAATAACTCAAACAATGGAAGCTAGGATACACTAATGACCTACAAGTGGGAAATGAAGCATGGCAATGCTACATTAGTTGTAGGGTCATCTAGTTTGTTTTAAGTCCTTTCAAAGGCTGGAACTTAATGGCTATTTTGTTCCATAATCAACATACCTAAATTTCTGTTTTCAAACACAGAAAGACTCACATTCAAGAAAAACAAAAACAATGTTTGTTTGTTTATTTGAATGAAATGGTCAATTACAGGTTGAGTCAATATGCTTGATTAAAACAAACAACTCTTAAAAGAACTTTACTAGGTTCAAATCAACCCCTTGATTTGAGTTCCACTAATCTTTGGCATTGTTGCTTAGACCATATCAACAAGTTAACATTCAAAAGCTCTATTTTGATGGACTTTTGAAAGTTGATTGATTTCTAGATCATTTTAAGACAACTAGTCTTACTTGTTGAAAGTAACAAAAGATATGAACTATTGTTAGAACGCCTAGACAATAGAGTTCAAAGCTAAAGAAAGATTTTATGACTTTATTATTTCACATGGATTTGAGTGAATATAGGTTTATTTACTCAAATGTGATATAAGTTGAATCTGTTTGGCTAGTTCAAAGATTCAGAAGTATAAAATCCACTTGGCAAGAAATCATAAAGATCTAGGTTAGATCATGTTGATGTTTACTTGAGACCAAATATGATCATCAATGATTGTGTGTTGTAATTTCACAATCTAGGTCCATAAGATATGGCATATCTTAGTTGGAATAATCGAAGTCAATTAGTACTTGATTCGATTAATGATGAATCATAAAGACTTTTCCTATAATTTCTAAAACAAAATGCTCAACTACCACCAAACTAAACCAAATTCGTCAAAGCTATTGAAAAGTAATTTCAGAATAACTTTTCATAAAATATATCTAGAGAGTTGCAAAACTCAGTGGGAGCTTAGTGTTTGTCGTTCGACAAACTAAGGCTCAAGTATAGATATATGTTTCATTGTGATTTATTCAAATGAGATACAAGGGTATTGTTTCTACCAAGAATTTTTGAGAACATAATGTTTGTTTGCTCGAAATAATGTCCTTTTGGAGATTCGTTTCCAAAATGACAAGTGGGAGAAAATAGACCTCGAAAGTCTTCGAGGCGAACAACAAACATAAACGGACATTCCGGAGGCTTTTCGAAGTGCTTCAGAAAATCCGAACTTATTCTTTAAGGACTTTAGAAGTGGCTTTTAAAGAATAGACATCTCTTAGAAGACTTTACAAGTGCTTCAAGGAGAACAGAATATTCAAAGGACTTTCAAGTGGCTATTGATATTCTATTTGTTTGATGTTCTATACCCAAGTAGGCATAGAGTTCAAGTCACTGGAACTATGATATTCTTCTATTGGATAGTAAAGAAACATGGAGTTCAGGTCACTGAAGCTATGCAATTCTTCTATTAGATAGTGAAGAAACCTACAACTTGCAGTCAAACTATTATCATGTAGATTAATAAGTTTGTGACTTGTAAGAAATCTATGACAAAACATAGATTCCCTAAAAAGGTTAGAGGCCATATATAGACTCAAATTTTTTAAATGGTTAGAGGCCATAAAACATACTCAATGTTTTGATGAAAAAATTGAAATTTTGTTGATTTGCAAGAATAGTTTCACACCTATTGGTTGCAAGTTTGTTTTAAGGATAAAAACCATCAAACATGAAATTGTGTTCACACACAAGGCTAGATCAGTTGCTAAAGGTTACAAGCAAATTCACGGTGTGGATTGTGTTGAAACCTCATGCAAAATCGTAATGCTTAAGTCTATAATTCAAGCAATGATTGCATATTGGTACATATGGCAATTGGATGACAAAACGTATTCCTCAATCAAATGTTGGAAGAAACTATGTACATGACATGTCATAGGATTTGTGGATACAAATAAATGCTTGAAAAGGAATGCTAACTTATGAAATCTAAGTACAGATTTAAGCAAGCAATTGGGAATTGGAACTGTATTTTAGTGAAGCTAATAAGCATTTTAGTTTCATAAAATATACATGATTCTTATAGATATATAAGAAGTTTAGTGGGAGTACGTAAAACTTATTTGGTCCTATGTGTATCACACATATCTCTCTATTGTGAAATAACATTCAAATGCTAATGACTTAGGTTTGAAATTATTCATCAATGATGGACCAAGGCGAAACTTAGTACATACTGGGTATTAAGATCTATTTACAAAGATCTTATGATATTGTTTAGTACTGGCATTTACTAAATCAAACACGAAAGACTCCATTGGAGATATTCGATCCATATGAATAAATCTAAGTAATAAATGTTTGAACTATGTATAAGCATTTACTAAGTTAAACATCAAAGAATCTAATGAGATTCTTCACCTATATTATATGTCAAAGAATTTAGTTGGATTCAGTATCTACTTTAACTGAATGAGCTAAAGTTACATGAATAGAATTCAATTAGGAATTATTCTGCAAAAGAATTTATCATGTATATAATATAATATGAGGATCGCCAAAAACGTATCGTATGACTTTAGGCATGACGAACATATACCAATCTCTATTGATCTAAGTGAAGATCAACTAGATTGAGATCAAGAACACTTATGGTACTTGAAAAGGTACATAGGAATAGTTCTTGATTCAAGGAAATAAAGATATGCTAAATATTGATGCTACACGCATAAACACTGGCAAAGGATCAAGCAAGACCCTTTGGAGTTAACCATTGACAAGGACGAGCTAAAGAGCATCGTGTTTTGAAATGGCAACATGGACTGGAGACTATGAGTTGTTGCGTGCGATATTAAAATATTAATTTCTATGTTCTAAGATACAGCTGGAAAGTATTCCACATATCTGTGAACTGCTTGGATAAGTAATTCCAAACAAAGCATCACTAGCAACCTATAAAGTTGAAGTAAAAGTACTTATTGCCTAAGAAGCAATAAAACAGGGTTGTTTATGTTAAAGAGTTTTTCACTGAACTTGGGTAGATCACATGTCTGCTGGCTTGATGGTTCTTCATTGAAAAAATGCGTAGAACCACTCTTGAAGCAAGAAAAGACTAGATCACAAAATAAACATACTCAAAAGATCTTATCCTCTGTCTCGAAGAACATTCGATGAAAAGGATATTAAGATTGGCAAAGCATGATAACTAAACCTATGCAACAAGTGAGAAACAACACTCACATTGTAGCACTGGAAATCAAGCATAGCTTTGAATTCTATGAAATGTTTTAAAGATGGGTTAGAGGCCCATGGTTGTAAAACAATGGGGTTGAACATTTATCATATATGAAATGTATTTTCATATTCCATTTAATCTTGGTTTAGTATTAAATGATGAGTCCCTTCAATTTGACGATATATTCAAGATAGACTGTCAGGACCAGTCCTGTGACTAAGAAATGTCTATCAAGTGAACTTGAATGTCAAAGGTTGAAAATGGTCCCTAGTCGTAGTTTTCTATAAAATTGGACGCATAGAAAACGTTAGACGATTAGAATGCAAGATGACTAGTAGTTCTGTTTCTTAAACTATGTGGACATGGCAATGTCATAATCATTTGCATAGATACTTACTTTGGGAAGACTAGTATCGGACAAGACCTATGAAACTTTACTGTAAGAGATGAAAATCTGTCATAAGTAAATTTCATTAAAATTATTAGACACTAAATCCTCAATACCTGAGTGATTTGAGATTACTTGTTGGAGAACTGGTTGCTTTGACGTTGACCAACCGTCGCACCGTAAAAGGAGGCTATAAAGGCAACGCTCAGGTAATCACCTATCAAACGAAGTCTAATCTCAAGATCGCAAGATTGGGATTGTCCTCCCATAAATCGGGATGAGATGCTTAAAAGTTGTACAAGGCCACTCGGAGAGCTAGAAACTGTGAAATGCATGGCCGTGCTCGGATGAATCATAGGCTATGATTATCTGTCTATTTGATCAGTTGAACTCTGAAACCGAGGAACACCTCTGGACATAATAAGGATGACAACTCTTACCTTATGTTCAAGAGCAAGCATCGAGCGACAAAGGAATTAGGAAATGCACACTTGTCCCTAAGGACAAGTGGGAGACTGAAGGAAATAATGCCCTTGGTCCAAGTATGCATTCTATGTTAAGTCTAATAAGTGCGGTTCAGTATTAATTAACAAGTTAATAATTCAGTGAGATCAAGTGAGCTGAATGCCTAGCTAGAGGCCGCTTCAGTTGAAGTGGAATTAATGATATTAATCCACAGCTTACTCTTGACTGAACCCGTAGGGTCACACAAATAGTACGTAAACGGATCAAGTATTTAATGGCATTAAATACTCCATCTATGGATATTCGGAATCGATGGATCTTGGTTTCAGTGGGAGCTGAGATCGTCACAGGCAAGAAATGGATACTCCGGAAACGATGATATTGCCGGAAACGGAAATATGGATCGTATCGGAAATATAAATATTATCCAAGTCGTAGATGTTGCCGGAAACGGAAACATGGTACGTATCGGAAAATATTATCGGAAATGGAAATATTCCCGGAATCGGAAATATTGCCGGAAACGGAAATATTGTCAGAATCGGAAATATTATCGGAATCGGAAAATAATTCCGGAAATGGAAATATTAAATATTTGTTCGAAACGGAAATTAATTCCGGAATCGGAAATATTAAATGTTGTTCGTATTGGAAATGAATTCCGGAATCGGGAATTTAATCGGAAGCGTGTCGTACGAATTAGCATCGGACGAGGCCCGCTAGACGAAGGCCCAGCACGAAGCCAGGCCATCGCCCAGCGAGCCGCACGCAGCAACGCACGCCTCGACCAGGCCCAGCGCAAGGCCAGGCCCAGCCAAGGGCACGCGCGCGCGCAGCACCGCACATGGGCTGTGCGCTTGTCGTGGGCCGCAAGGCCTGCGCGGGTGCACGGCTTGTACGATGCGTGTGCGGGAAATCCTAATCCTATTAGGATTCGTGCGAAGATTAAAATCCTAATCCTATTAGATTTGCTTTGTTATTTAGAGTCCTAATAAAGTTCTAATTAACAAATCCACATCCTAGTAGGATTACAATTCCCTTTCCATACCTCTATAAATAAGGGCCTAGGGTCATTATTTGCACAGAGTATTCAAGTATTCAAAGTGATTTTTGAGAGCAAAAATTCAGTCATATAATTGCCTACAATAGCCGAAAATTCTAAGTACCTTAAGGGCGATCCTAGTTGGTCAAGCTTAAGGCGGATCCGGACGTGCTGTGGACTATCTACGGAGGGACGACACTTGGAGTCCTAAAGACTTGTTCTTGTTCGGTTCTGGCGCAGCTAGGGAGGGCACGCAACAAAGTGTATGCATCTAAACTATGCTAAATGATTATGTGTAAATAATATGCTTTCCTGGCTTTATGGTTTTTCCGCATGATTTATGTTTTGTCATATGAATCATAACCTAACAATAAAGGCAACGCTCAGGTAATCACCTATCAAACGAAGCCTAATCTCAAGATCGCAAGATTGGGATTGTCCTCCCATAAATCGGGATGAGATGCTGAAAGTTGTACAAGGCCACTCGGAGAGCTAGAAACTGTAAAATGCATGGCCGTGCTCAGATGAATCATAGGCTAAGATTATCTGTTTATTTGATCAGTTGAACTCTGAAACCGAGACACACCTCTGGACATAATAAGTATGACAACTCTTACCTTATGTTCAAGAGCAAGCATCAAGTGACAAAGGAATTAGGAAATGCACACTTGTCCCTAAGGACAAGTGGGAGACGGAAGGAAATAATGCCCTTGGTCCAAGTATGCATTTAAAGATAAGTCTAATAAATGCGGAAGGAAATAGTTACGATTGACGCGTGAAATGGGTTGCGAGCAATGTTGCTGCTCGCGTGGGCTTATAGCTCGCGTGGGCCGAGTGGCCGTATGGGTTTTGCGCGGGCATGGCCTGCACGCTTGCGAGTCATGCTCGTGTAGAGTTTGTGTTCACATACAAAAGCTAAAGCGTATAGGATTCGTTTGATGATTAAATTTCCTAATCCTAAAAGATAAATTAATTAATTTAGAGTTCTGCTAGGATTCTAATTTAATTAATTCGTATCCTAGTAGGATTTAATTGCTTATTCCATAGCCTATAAATATGAGATCTAGGCTCATAATTTATAACGAGTTTTGAAGTATTCAAAGGTAAGAATTTGAGCAAAAATTCAGCCATACACTTTCCCACAAATAGCCGAATAAATTGGTACCTTAAGGTCGGTTCTAGTTGGTCAATCTTAAGGCGGATCCGGACGTTCTATGGACTTTCTACGGAGGGATGACACATGGAGTCCTAAAGACTTGTTCTTGTTCGGTTCGGGCGCAGCAAGTGAGGGCACGCTACAAAGAGTATGCATCCTAATTATGCTAATTGTTATGTTGCAATTAATTTGGAATCCTGGCGTTTATGGTTTTTCCGCATGATTTATATTCGTTTATATGTATCATAACCTAACAGACAGGAATTCCAATGCACAACAGCATAAAAGAAGAATGAAACAACGTCTTGTATCATTCTAGGAGTACAAGTTTTCCGGCAAGACTCCCCCCATTGTTTATACTCAAGGTATATACGTTCCAAGAATTTTGAAGCTCTTTGGGTTACACTTTACGTTAATTAGTATGTTATGTTCAAGGCGACTCAAGACTCTACTCAAAACACAACGTACAAACTATTAAACAATCGAACAATTCAACAATGACTCTTCCTTATTTTACTTCTCTAGGACTTGCGATAAAACATAGACTCAAGTGAAATTATTCCCATTGCTCCTTCTCAAAAACACTGTTTGAGATAACCCGACATTGCCTATTAACAAGCGGGGTGTGCCCTTAGCACAAATTGTCCTTAATTCAATTCACATGGACTCTCTAACATATTCTACCCCTTGGTAGAATATATATATTGCTCACTTGCAATATTCGACTGGCTCAATATTTATGCCAGACATCATGTACTATAGCATAACAATAATAACAACTTCCATGCGCAATACTCATACATGCAAACCAACTTGAACAACATGCTTGACATAATTCAACGATTATAAAAGTCCGTAACATGATAGCTCAATAGAATCTATAAAGCATAATTCAATTCATAGCTGTTCCGATCACTTGATCTCACTGAATTAATTGTTCGCAATTAATCTGAACCTTGTTATTAGACTTAATACGCCTTGGGTGAAGGACATATTTCCTTCAAAAACCTCAGTCAAATTGGGGGCTTATAGTGGGTATATACACCCGAAAAAATGGGCATTTTTTTCATTTTTGCATGCATACATGTAGCCACAAATTTCAAAATGCACACACAATGCATACCAGTTCAATTCAAACCATGCAAAAACACGCAGCAACATATTCAGAACCTGCGAACTTTTAAAAACCATACAAAATTGAACCACACAAATACAAAATCCGAATTTCAAAACCATACAATTGCAAAATTCAAGTACAAACCTACAAATATCCATACAAATACAAAATACAAATATCCTTACAAAAAATCGCACATACAAAACAGCCTATCCAAGGCAAAGCTAGATCTCGCTACCATCCAGGATCAATTTGAATCCTCATCAACCACGGTCGCAGCAGGTCCCTTGCCCCTGTTCCAACTCATGTACCGCTCTAAGTCTAGGTCAAACTTTGTCCCTGGGGTAGCTGGCTCCTGCTCCGAAATACAAAGTGTACTAGGAAACTGCTCCCTACTGACGGGAAAAGAACTGATAGGACTGTTGGGCCGCAGCAAATCGACGTCGCATCTCCATCTCCTCAAACAAGCGCATCCTCTCATACTCCTTCCACTGAACCATGGTGGGCATCATGTAGCCGGCACTCAAAGATGGGGATCCTTCCATACCTACATAGCTTCCCATAAGAGGTCCCCGAGGCGGCTGACTACCCGTATCTACAAAAGAGTACGAATACCTGCCAGTGTGGGCAGAAGAAGCAGGAACGTCCCTCAGATCTGAAGGAAATAATGCCCTTGGTCCAAGTATGCATTCTATGTTAAGTCTAATAAATGCGGTTCAGTATTAATTAACAAGTTAATAATTCAGTGAGATCAAGTGAGCTGAATGCCTAGCTAGAGGCCGCTTCAGTTCAAGTGGAATTAATGATATTAATCCACAGCTTACTCTTGACTGAACCCGTAGGGTCACACAAATAGTACGTAAACGGATCAAGTATTTAATGGCATTAAATACTCCATCTATGAATATTCGGAACCGACGGATCTTGGTTTCAGTGGGAGCTAAGATCGTCACAGGCAAGAAATGAATACTCCGGAAACGATGATATTGCCGGAAACGGAAATATGGATCGTATCGGAAATATAAATATTATCCAAGTCGTAGATGTTGCCAGAAACGGAAACATGGTACGTATCGGAAAATATTATCGGAAATGGAAATATTGCCAGAATCGGAAATATTGCCGGAAACGGAAATATTGTCAGAATCGGAAATATTACCGGAATCGGAAAATAATTCCGGAAACGGAAATATTAAATATTTGTTCGAAACGGAAATTAATTCCGGAATCGGAAATATTAAATATTGTTCGTATCGGAAATGAATTCCGGAATCGGAAAATTTAATCGGAAGCGCATCGTACGAATAAGCATCGGACGAGGCCTGCCGGACGAGGCCCAGCACGAAGCCAGGCCATCGCCCAGCAAGCCAAGCGCGCCGCACAAACAGCCACGCCAGGCCCAGCGCAAGGCCAGGCCCAGCAGGCTGCGCAGCGCGCACAGCACGCGCAGCGCGCAGCGCGCGCGGGCGCTGCGTGGGCTGCTGCTCGCGCGCACGCATGGGGCCCATCGTGGCAGCCGTGCGTGTGTGTGCAAGTGTTTGTGTTCGTGCACGTTTCCTAAAACATGCAGAGTTCGGTTAATGATTAAATTCCTAATTCTATTTGATAAATTAATTAAATTAGAGTTCTTGTAGGATTCTAGGTTTAATTAATTTGTATCTGAATAGGATTTCGATTCCCTTTCCATACCCCTATAAATATGAGGCTAGGGCTCACAATTTATAACAAGTTTCAAAGTATTCAAAAAGTGAGTTTTTTGAGAGAAAATTAAAACACACATCTTGCTCATAAAAGTGCCGAAATTTTCTAGTACCTTAAGGGCGATTCTAGTTGGTCAATCTTAAGGCGGATCCGGACGTGATGTGGACTATCTACGGAGGGACGACACTTGGAGTCCTAAAGACTTGTTCTTGTTCGGTTCGGGCGCAGCTAGGGAGGGCACGCAACAAAGAGTATGCATCTAAATTATGCTATATGATTATGTGTAAATAATATGTTGTCCTGGGTTAATGGTTGTTTCCGCATGATCTATGTAATGTCATATGTATCATAACCTAACAGTGGTATCACGAGCCCCTTATTATTTTCATAATCTAAATTGCATGAACATGGTTAAATATTACAAATTTGCAAGAATTAAAAGGGGTGATTAATTTTCGTAATTGTTAATTAATTGCAAATTGCGTTTATTTAATTATACGTACGCAGTTTTTCGGCAGTTTCTTCGTTACTCATCCGAATTGAGTGATTTTTGTGTCAATTCCGCATGTAAAAGGCATTCTAAAATTTTGACAAAAATAATATTTTTCTGCCGAACCCAGAATTCTCAAATTCGAAGCCTAACTATGACTTTTCGAAGGTTTTAGTTTTTCGAATGCAAAATTTCGTAAATTTAAGATGTTAAATTAAATATTTGCGATTCTTGTTGATAAATCTTGAATTTTTGATTGACCTACTGCATATGTTTAACAAGTTTGAATGCCTAGTCTTGTTAATTATGCAATCTAATTTGTAATTATGATTAATTTGTTGAAAATTAGAATAATTTAGAATTAATTTGATTTTCATAATTAATTGTAATTTAATTAGAAACCTATGATTAAAAACCACCATAAAAATTGTAAATTTATGATAAATTTTAAATTTTTATGACCTAGACTTGAATCCATAACAATCGGAAATCAATTGGATAATAAATTTTCGATTTTTTCGCCCTAAAATTATGAAATTAATATTATTTATTAATTTGTCATTAATTTTAAATATAAATTTTAAATTTTATGCGATTCGTTCATAAAACTTGCACGCACGAAGCAATGGACGCTTCGTGTTACCCTTAAGGGGTGTTGTATAATGCGGGCATGCGACGACGAGCAAGGGAGCTCGTCGCCCGTGCGGCACGAATGCAATGAGCAAGGGCGTAGTGCACGAGCACAAGGCAGCAGCCCTGCCTTGTGTCGTGTGCCACGAGCAATGGACGAATGGGCATGGGCGAAGGGCGAGCCAAGGCAGTCGCGTGTGGGCAGCAAGCGAGCTGCGCCACAACGCGCGCTGCCTCGCACAAGAGCGCGCAGCCTCGCGCGCAGCGAGCGCAAGCTCGCGTGCCACGAGCGCTGCGCCCAGCATTGCTCGCGCGCACAGCGAGCGATGTCGCGCGCCCAGCGAGCGATGTCGCGCGCCCAGCGAGCGATGTCGCGCGCCCAGCGAGCGATGTCGCGCGCGCACTGCGAGCGATAGCTCGCGTGCGATGAGCGCTGGCGCGCGCAGCGAGCACCAATGCGTGCGGAGGCTTGCGATGGGGATGCAGCAGCTATGCGACGAGCGCATGGGCTGCGCGCACATGGCCAGCAATGGCTGTGTGCGTGCGGCCCATGGGCGTGCAACGCGTAGGGTGTTTGCGTTACGATTAAAGATCGTTTTGAATGTTTAATTTGAAAATTTCAGTTCACGTAATTTTAATTAATTTTAAAATTAATAATTTAAATTATTTTCTTGGATTTTAATTTTGAATATTATAATTATAATAAATGTTATTTATTCTAATTATTTTACTAAAATTAAAATCATGAATTAATTTAAATACGACTGAAATTAAATTAAACTTTTGGATTCAATTATAAATTGATATGAGCTTTAAATTTTAATTAAATTTGTATGTTTCCGGTTGGACTAGAAATACATTTTTATGTTTAAAATTAGTAAAGCATATAAATTTATTGGTTTAAGTGGGAGCGCTTTTTAGTCATAAACTCTTGATTAGGTCTACAAATCCTTAAGGTTAAAACAACTTGATTAGAATTAATAAGGACTGAATAATTGGTAGATTATTGGTGCCCTTGATTAATTGCTGCAAATGTTTACGTGATGCATAATGTGTTTTACTAACCAGCTATGTGGGCCATTCATGATAATGAATGGGTGAATGGTATATATTGTATATGTACTGTTTTGCAGGTTATGAAGTGACTAGTATGGCCCAAATAGGATAGAAAATATGGTCTGCGTACCATTAATTTGAATGTAATTGGTCTAAAGTACCAAAGTTGTTTTTCAATTCAAATATGGTCTGCGAACCATCAAATAGTTGTAATTAGTTATAACTTATCCTATTTGAAGAAAATGGTGCCTCCCACGGAGATTTTCAAGACGGACTTTGAAGTCAAAGCTTCAAGATGAAGTCGGGCCATACTAGATCACATTTATCTTATGCATGTTTTAAGTTATTTATTGTTTTAAATATGTCTTAAAATGCATGAGATCAAAAGCTTGATTATGTTGGATGATTAAGGATTTTAGTTCACTTAAAATCTAACCAACATAGTAAGAGCCTTAAGTTCCAAACTTAAAAATTGAGTTAAAAGGTGCCATGCCAAAATATACACTTGCTTGGATATCCTTTACATCAATCTAGTAATAGTTTTCGCTCAGCGAGGTGTTACTTATTGGTCCTAAAGGGGCAAGGTACACAAATAATTGTGAGTACATGTTAGTTTTGGTGAAACTCAACGATATAAGTAAGGAGTCCTTTTATGTCGTGGCAAATTCGATAGGTTTACCTAATAAGTTCTTAGACGTGCCTATCAACCAAGAATAGTTTCTAGACTATTAGCAAAAGGCTTTTGCTTACCTAAGATGTTCTAGGATTAAGTCGACAAACTGTGCTTAGTTCTTCAATGATTTTAGGATCTTGGAATCATTTTATTCACACCTGCCGGAACACATAATTTGAATAAAATGCTTAATAAACATTGAATTATGCATGTATGCTAGAATTTAAGTTTATTAAGAGAAACTGTGAATGGTTATTTATTTGTTTATTCTTTTCAATTGTAGTATTAATATGGCAAACAACAATCAAAACATCATCATGGGTTCTGAGCTTATGGTCAAGCTGAACCTGACAAATTTTCTTGAATGGGAAGCTAAGCTAGTTGAAATAGTCAAACTCAATGGACTTGAGTATGTACTGTCACATCCCATGCCAAGCTACTATGCCAGAGACATGACCCCTGAGAGATTTTACGCCTGGGATGCGGATCTCAAAAAGGTTATGAGTCTCATGCTGAACAATATCCCTGATGATTGGGCTAAAAGGTTTGTAGCCTATGAACCTTTTACGCTCATCAAGAATCTGAGGGATATCTGTCGTGGAAGTACGGAGGACAGGGACCTGAACGTCCATGAGTTGATTGAATCAATGTCTGGTCTAAAGGTTAGTTCTCCCAACAGGTGTTATAGGATGGAGGTCCAAGAAACACATGTTCAGCTCCTTCGCACTAAACAGAGGGTAGGCGTCCCACTGAGGTTCCATGTGGATCTTATGTGTTCATATTTTGATCGCCTAAGTCTACTAGGAACACCAATAAGCGAAAGGATGGCAGTCTCTGTCTTGCTCAATTCACTACACAGTGGGTTTGGTCGCTTCAAGCAACTATACCTAAGTGAACCAAGAGAAGAAACAGTTGCAGAATTTATTCACCTTGTCAGAAAGGCTGAAATAGTACTGGACTGTGAAGCCAAAGATTTACTCAAGGCTAGAAAGAGACCATTCAAGAAAGGTGGAAAGTCCAAGGGCAATGCTAAATCAAAGCAGGACAAGTCCACATCAGGCTGTCTTTATTGTGATGGAATAGGCCATTACAAAAGAGAATGTCCAAAGCTAAAGGAAGATCAGAAGAACGGAACAGTCGTTCCATCTTCAGGTATTTTCGTTATAGACTGTATACTTGCTAATTCAACTTCTTGGGTATTAGATACAGGTTGTGGCTCACACTTATGTTCCAATCCACAGGGACTAAGAAGAAGTAGAAAGTTAAGCAAGGGTGAAGTCGACCTACGAGTGGGAAATGGAGCACGGATTGCTGCATTAGCTGTAGGAACTTACTATTTGTCGTTGCCCTCCGGGCTAGTTTTGGAACTGGAAGAATGTTTCCATGTTCCAAGTCTTACTAAAAACATCATTTCAGTTTCTTGCTTAGATGCTAAGGGATTTTCCTTTTTAATAAAAGACAATAGTTGTTCGTTTTATTTTAAAGAGATGTTTTATGGATCTGCTAGATTAGTCAATGGACTTTATTTATTAGATCACGACAAACAAGTATATAACATAAATACCAAAAAAGCCAAAAAGGATGATTCAGATCTCACCTATCTGTGGCATTGTCGATTAGGCCATATAAACTTGAAACGCTTAGAAAGACTTCAAAGGGAAGGAATTCTAGAACCATTTGACTTAGAGGATTATGGTAAATGCGAATCATGTTTACTTGGCAAAATGACAAAGCAACCTTTCTCTAAAGTTGGAGAAAGAGCAAATGAACTATTGGGTTTAATCCATACAGATGTATGTGGACCAATGAGTACAAATGCTAGAGGTGGTTTCAGCTACTTTATCACTTTCACTGATGACTTCAGTAGGTATGGTTATGTCTACCTAATGAAGCATAAGTCTGAATCCTTTGACAAATTCAAGGAATTTCAGAGTGAAGTAGAGAATCAATTAGGCAAGAAGATTAAGGCACTGCGGTCTGATAGAGG
This sequence comes from Spinacia oleracea, assembly GCF_020520425.1. Taxonomy (NCBI): domain Eukaryota; kingdom Viridiplantae; phylum Streptophyta; class Magnoliopsida; order Caryophyllales; family Amaranthaceae; genus Spinacia; species Spinacia oleracea. Next base: position 90,671,865 of record NC_079491.1, on the reverse strand, counting down.
CGGTGAATATCTGAGCTATGAATTTGATGACCATCTGAAAGAATGTGGAATTCTATCAGAATTGACTCCTCCTGGAACACCACAATGGAACGGTGTGTCAGAACGGAGGAACAGAACCTTGCTAGACATGGTCAGGTCAATGATGGGTCAGGCCGAACTTCCATTAGAATTTTGGGGACATGCACTAAATACAGCTGCACTCACTATAAATAGAGCTCCGTCTAAAGCTGTCGAAAAGACTCCATACGAATTATGGTTTGGAAAGCCTCCAAATGTGTCTTTTCTTAAGATTTGGGGATGTGAAGTATACGTCAAACGATTAATTTCAGACAAACTTCATCCAAAATCTGACAAATGTATCCTTGTTGGCTATCCAAAGGAAACAAAGGGGTATTACTTCTACAATACATCTAAGAACAAAGTGTTTGTTGCTCGAGATGGTGTCTTTTTGGAGAAGGATCACATTTCCAAAATGACAAGTGGGAGAAAAGTAGACCTCGAAGAAATTCGAGTCGAACAACAAACTCTAGAGAATGCTCAAGATGACATTCAGGATGAAACTCAGAGATCTTTAGAAGAATCTGGTGAGAATCATGGTCAATCTAGAAATGTTACCCCGCGTAGATCGCAAAGATATAGATCTCAACCGGAAAGATACTTAGGTATTTTGACGAACGAGAGCTATGACGTTCTATTACTTGAAAGTGATGAACCTGCGACTTACAAGCAAGCTATGACGAGCCCTAGCTCCAAGCAATGGCAAGAAGCCATGCAATCTGAATTAGACTCCATGTCTGAAAACCAAGTATGGGATTTGGTCGATTTGCCAGATGGCTACCAAGCCATTGGAAGCAAATGGGTTTTCAAACTGAAAAAGGACAAGGATGGGAAACTTGAAGTTTTCAAAGCTAGATTGGTCGCAAAAGGTTACAGGCAAGTCCACGGTGTGGATTACGATGAAACCTTTTCACCAGTTGCAAGGCTAAAGTCTATTCGAATAATGTTAGCAATCGCTGCATATTACGATTACGAAATATGGCAGATGGATGTCAAAACTGCTTTCTTAAACGGCGTTTTAACAGAAACTGTGTTTATGACACAGCCTGAAGGTTTTGAGGATCCAAAGAATGCTAAAAAGGTATGCAAGCTAAAGAAGTCAATCTACGGATTGAAGCAGGCATCCAGGAGCTGGAATATACGTTTTGATGAAGCAGTCAGTGACTTTGGTTTCATCAAGAACGCAGACGAATCTTGTGTATACAAGAAGGTCAGTGGGAGCAAAATTGCTTTCCTAGTATTATATGTCGACGACATATTGCTCATCGGAAATGACATTCCAATGTTGAACTCTGTCAAGATTTGGCTTGGGAAATGTTTTTCGATGAAGGATCTAGGAGAAGCACAGTACATATTGGGCATCAAGATTTACAGAGATAGATCTAAAAAGATGATTGGACTTAGTCAAAGCACTTATATCAATAAGGTGCTTGATAGGTTCAAGATGGCGGACTCCAAGCGAGGCTACCTACCCATGTCTCATGGAATGACTCTAAGCAAGACTCAGTGCCCAAAAACACTTGATGAGCGTAGACGAATGAATGGGATTCCATATGCATCATTGATTGGTTCAATAATGTATGCTATGATATGTACACGCCCGGATGTTGCGTACGCACTCAGTGCTACGAGCAGATACCAGTCAGACCCAGGAGAGGCGCATTGGACTGCTGCCAAGAACATTCTGAAGTACCTGAAAAGGCACAAAGATGACTTCCTGGTCTATGGTGGAGATGATGAATTAATTGTTAAAGGCTATACGGACGCAAGTTTCCAAACCGACAAAGATGATTTTAGATCACAGTCTGGGTTTGTCTTCTGCCTCAACGGAGGAGCAGTAAGCTGGAAAAGTGCTAAGCAAAGCACCATTGCGGATTCTACAACTGAAGCGGAGTACATTGCTGCACATGAAGCAGCAAAGGAAGCTATATGGCTAAGGAAGTTCATAGGAGAACTTGGTGTAGTCCCCTCCATTAAAGGACCAATAGCCCTGTATTGTGATAATAACGGAGCTATTGCACAGGCAAAAGAGCCTAGACACCACCAGAGAGTCAAGCATGTACTTCGTAGATTTCACCTTCTACGAGAGTTCGTTGAAAGAAAAGAAGTCGAGATAAGCAAAATTGGAACTGATGACAACATATCAGATCCATTAACTAAACCTCTGCCGCAGGCGAAGCACAACTCGCACACTGCAGCTATGGGAATCAAGCATATTGGAGAATGGCTTTGATGTCTCTGTTTAATGTTTTAAAGTTTTAGAGTTTAAATCTTTGTAAAACATTATTGGTTAATCATTCACAATAAATGAAATGAATTAATTTTTCCATTTAATTTGTTGTTTATTAAATGATGAGTCCCTTCAATTTGACGATATATTCAAGATAGACTGTCAGGACCAGTCCTGTGACTAAGAAATGTCTATCAAGTGAACTTGAATGTCAAAGGTTGAAAATGGTCCCTAATCGGAGTTTTCTATAAAATTGGACGCATAGAAAACGTTAGACGATTAGAATGCCAGATGACTAGTAGTTCTGTTTCTTGAACTGTGTGGTCATGGCAATGTCATAATCATTTGCATAGATACTTACTTTGGGAAGACTAGTATCGGACAAGACCTATGAAACTTTACTGTAAGAGATGAAAGTCTGTCATAAGTAAATTTCATTAAATTATTAGACACTAAATCCTCAATCCCTGAGTGATTTGAGATTACTTGTTTGAGAACTGGTTGCTTTGACGTTGACCAACCGTCGCACCGTAAAAGGAGGCTATAAAGGCAACGCTCAGGTAATCACCTATCAAACGAAGTCTAATCTCAAGATCGCAAGATTGGGATTGTCCTCCCATAAATCGGGATGAGATGCTTAAAAGTTGTACAAGGCCACTCGGAGAGCTAGAAACTGTGAAATGCATGGCCGTGCTCGGATGAATCATAGGCTATGATTATCTGTTTATTTGATCAGTTGAACTCTGAAACCGAGGAACACCTCTGGACGTAATAAGGATGACAACTCTTACCTTATGTTCAAGAGCAAGCATCGAGCGACAAAGGAATTAGGAAATGCACACTTGTCCCTAAGGACAAGTGGGAGACTGAAGGAAATAATGCCCTTGGTCCAAGTATGCATTCTATGTTAAGTCTAATAAATGCGGTTCAGTATTAATTAACAAGTTAATAATTCAGTGAGATCAAGTGAGCTCAATGCCTAGCTAGAGGCCGCTTCAGTTCAAGTGGAATTAATGATATTAATCCACAGCTTACTCTTGACTGAACCCGTAGGGTCACACAAATAGTACGTAAACGGATCAAGTATTTAATGGCATTAAATACTCCATCTATGAATATTCGGAACCGACGGATCTTGGTTTCAGTGGGAGCTAAGATCGTCACAGGCAAGAAATGAATACTCCGGAAACGATGATATTGCCGGAAACGGAAATATGGATCGTATCGGAAATATAAATATTATCCAAGTCGTAGATGTTGCCAGAAACGGAAACATGGTACGTATCGGAAAATATTATCGGAAATGGAAATATTGCCAGAATCGGAAATATTGCCGGAAACGGAAATATTGTCAGAATCGGAAATATTACCGGAATCGGAAAATAATTCCGGAAACGGAAATATTAAATATTTGTTCGAAACGGAAATTAATTCCGGAATCGGAAATATTAAATATTGTTCGTATCGGAAATGAATTCCGGAATCGGAAAATTTAATCAGAAGCGCATCGTACGAATAAGCATCGGACGAGGCCTGCCGGACGAGGCCCAGCACGAAGCCAGGCCATCGCCCAGCAAGCCAAGCGCGCCGCACAAACAGCCACGCCAGGCCCAGCGCAAGGCCAGGCCCAGCAGGCTGCGCAGCGCGCACAGCGCGCACAGCACGCGCAGCGCGCAGCGCGCGCGGGCGCTGCGTGGGCTGCTGCTCGCGCGCACGCATGGGGCCCATCGTGGCAGCCGTGCGTGTGTGTGCAAGTGTTTGTGTTCGTGCACGTTTCCTAAAACATGCAGAGTTCGGTTAATGATTAAATTCCTAATTCTATTTGATAAATTAATTAAATTAGAGTTCTTGTAGGATTCTAGGTTTAATTAATTTGTATCTGAATAGGATTTCGATTCCCTTTCCATACCCCTATAAATATGAGGCTAGGGCTCACAATTTATAACAAGTTTCAAAGTATTCAAAAAGTGAGTTTTTTGAGAGAAAATTAAAACACACATCTTGCTCATAAAAGTGCCGAAATTTTCTAGTACCTTAAGGGCGATTCTAGTTGGTCAATCTTAAGGCGGATCCGGACGTGCTGTGGACTATCTACGGAGGGACGACACTTGGAGTCCTAAAGACTTGTTCTTGTTCGGTTCGGGCGCAGCTAGGGAGGGCACGCAACAAAGAGTATGCATCTAAATTATGCTATATGATTATGTGTAAATAATATGTTGTCCTGGGTTAATGGTTGTTTCCGCATGATCTATGTAATGTCATATGTATCATAACCTAACAAGATCAGCATCTGAGTGCCTCTGAAAAGTCTCACCACTGGAGCTAGGGCCTAGATCCAAGTTCCGCCCCGCCTGCTCCGTCGAAACACCGGTTTGAGGAGCTCTATCCTCTGACTCTCTACGGTCTCGTCGGCTATCCTGTACAGAATTCAAGATTCAACCATCAGATATCCATGTACAAATTCCAAAATATAAGCAACACAGAGATAGTAAGCTCACAGCTCGGTCTCGACCAGCAAGCTTCCTAGTCAGCTTGACACATTGCTTCTTCAGAGAGTCAATTACAACCATCCAGCGGTGCACTCTTGCCCGAGGCGCCTGCATACATACAAAATTAAAAGTCAATTTCTATATACAAGAGTACAACAATTTCAAAAAATACAAGAGCACTCATAGTTGCGTAGTGCTCGGGAAGAGCGTTAGCCGCCATCCGCTCTGAAGGAGGGGCCATTGGAACAGGGAACTCTACCTGCTCCCCATCCGAGTCCACATAACGGAGGACCCTCTCAGCATAAGGGACATCCTCCAGGTCAACCTCCTCGACCTGAAAACACACATACAAGATTCAAGTTGTATAAGAATACAAAAAAAAATACAAAAATACAAGAATACAAGAATACAAGAATACAAGATTCAAGTTCAAAGTTTACCGGTGGCACAAAACGAATTGTTGGAGCAAGCCTCAGCAGGAAGTATCTGTAGCTAGCAGCCCTGTTTACAAAGTTCCCCCATGGGAGACACAGGGATTGGCCACCCGCCTCCAAAGCATCCACGTAGGCTCGAATAGCCGCGGTAGCCCTCAGCATCATGAACTCCGGAGGGTCCAGGGGAACAAGACGATATGCAGTACTATGTTGGAGAGTCACTCGCTCACCCAGATACCACATGGGGCGACAAACTCCCAGAATCGGCACCCGTCGCTCAGACAGGAAATAGGCTCTGACAGCTGAGGCAGGTATGGGCACATCTGAAAAAGGGCGCCAACGCACCTACAAAGCAGGCAGCTCAGTCAATATACAAAATACAACCAGTACAAGGCTCTACAAAACGCAAATGTACCTCCTCAAAAGGTGTGTCCCGCAAAGCTCTGCGGAAGACTGCTATAGTCGTACTAGTGCGCTCCGCTCCTTCCTAAGCAAACGGGTAAGCCGCAACTCTAGGGCGAGCAGGCGCCAAGCCGGGAAAATGCTCATACGTCCAAGTATTCAAGCAAATAAGACATCAGTAAGTCTTATGCATGTAAAATACAACATACAAAGTACAAATACAAGATACAAGTTCAAGGAGTTCCAAACCTCCAGCACTCTCCACAGGGTCGTTATGCTAACTAAGCTCTCCAAGGCAGTCCTTGAAGTATTATTCATCTCATACAAAAGGTGGGTATACGCCAAGCTACCCAGCTGACCCCCGAAATGGCCCGCAAGTCAATCAAAGGCCCCAAGTAGCCCGCCAGCACGCGACTATTCCTGCCCGAGACAATCATTCGTCATACGAGCGCCAAAAGGAAGAGTCGAACCTTCTGCTCCGCCGTGGTACCGGCCATGTCAATACCCCTCAATATTACTTCCACCGAAGCAGCGGTGTCACTGTTAGTGATCAAATCTATGACAGGGCCCATCAAGTCCCTGACACCAGCAGTCTCCATGTCAAGTTGGACGCAAAAGAGACCTCCGTCTCAGAAAACGGGAGGTCGGTAATCATAGCAAACTCGAAGGGAGTAATAGTGATCTTCCCCCAGCACATGTGGAACGTATTAGTGGTGTCCCACCACCACTCCAAGAAGGCCTGTGTCCGGACTTTGACGCTCGTCGTTCCCTCAAAACCTCTGATCGCCTCCTAGAAGGCGGCAAAGCCAGTCTGCGCCCAAATTCCCCGGGCCTCCTCATCCTCGTGAATAGTCCGAGAAGCCTGCAAGAGCTCCCTCCGAGACCAGAACACTCGGATCATCGTCCTATCAATCTACAAAAAGGATAGGTCAGTGCAAATGGGTACAATTCAAATAGCAAACCACGCCAGTACGTGGTCGCTGAAACAAATGATGTCTCAGATGGAATACAAGGTCCGTCGGCCGCCAGCCACGACCATCGCAAGTAAGCCTTCCCCGAGAGGTCTTGCCCGTAGGAAGCGCCTCCATCTCTGCAGCTTCATTGTTAGAAGCGTCCTCCATAGAGGCTCGAGCACTCAGCTAGCTTCCAACGAGTGTGACGAGGCATACAAGAAGCATTCAAATACAAAAATCAACATCCAAGTCTGGGGGCTATCTAATACTAGCCCGTAAAAAATTCAAAAGCCTAAACATCCCCAGTGGTAGTACTTGTCTAGCCGGGGACTTCTATTTCAAGAGACTATTCAAGTTCAACACCAATGCCTAGGTTATCCATGCCTAAGCAGGTATTCAAGATCAACACCAACGCCTAGGCTATCCATGCCTAAGCAGGTATTCAAATTCTACACCAATGCCTAGGCTATCCAAGCCTATTCCTATACAAGACCTATAAAGGTCCCCAGTAAAGTCGGCATCTACAAATTCTGAGTACAAGATTCCAAGTGCAAAAGTTCAAATTCACATTCTACAAAGTTCCCACAGTTCAAGTTCCTACATGCCATCCTAAGGTAATTTCAAAAGCAAAAACATGAAATACTTACATGGACAAGTGTAGAGGAAATGCAAGAGCAACAAAATCAAAGGGAGAGAGCAATCGAACTTCGAGACTAGTAGGGATGGAAATATCCAGTGGATCACTCGATAACCCGACCACCCGTTTTAAATAAATGGATGAAAACCCGCAATAAATGGGTGAAAGGCGGGTGACGGGTGAACCGGGTGACGGATGCGGGTCGGGATTCGGGTGAAAAAATTTGGTCCATCACCCGACCCATCACCCGCTAATACACACACACACATATATATATATATACATATATATATATATACATATATTTATATATACATATATTTATATATACATATATATATATATATATATATATATATAATTGCAAATTTTCCAAAGCAAACCCTAAATCATTAACGCGCCTCTCAAACTCAAACTACTCTCAACTTTCTCTCTCCTCCTATTTTCATATCACTCAACTTCTCAAGCGGCGCCCGACGGATCTCAAAACTCCTCCACCCTTCTTCTCTTCTTGCATGTGTTTTGTCTCCACTTTCAGGTATTTCTCCTTCTAATTCCACCTTACTATTTTTAATCTTATGTTATGGAGTTTAGTTACTTTAATTTGAATTAATACGACCTAAACCAAGGCCTGATTGTTTTAATTGTTGTTGTTTAGTCGGCTTGATTTCAAGCTTTCATAAGTGTAGATGTAGATCTTTCACGGGAATTTCATACTCTTGATGATTAACGATTTTTTTGTTAATGGCCATTTAAGTAATATGATGCCCATTTTTTGTCAACGTGATTAATGATTTTTTTTAATGGCCATTTTTTTGAAGCTTGCAATCTGGAAGATGGTTGTTGTCTTGCTGAGTTGCTGACCTGCTGCGGTGTTGTGTGCTCCTTACCTACTATTGCTTGTCTTGCTTGTTGCTGTCTTGCTGCTGCCTTTTGTTGAGTCGCAGTTGATGAGTGACATTTATGTCGCTCATAGGGTAGTGATTAGGCAATTATTCGAGTCGTTTTATTGTATTTTTAGCATTTGTAATCTTTATTTTCCTTAATTTATCATTTTAATTACTTATAACTTAGTTTAGTATTTTTAGCTATTTTTGTTAGTTTTTAGATCTTGATTTCGTAATTTTTTTATCATGTTTGTTTTATAATTTTATAGTTTAGTTATTTATTTATTAATTTTCTATTTCTATTTTTATTCATTTATTATTATTATTATTATTATTATTATTATTATTATTATTATTATTATTATATAAATCAAATGCGAACCAAGTCAAATATTTTACAAATAGTTAGTGGGCAGCCGAGAAACAATCTGGACCCCCACTCCCCTGGCTATAGCAAAGCCTATCCTAGTGAAAATATGAGCAGCAGCACGAGCCCCAATGTCCTGTGTCCTAAAAAACTTCTGAATCCGCTTCAGCAACGCAACAACATCCTTATCCAGCTCCCCCAATTAAGAGAAAGAGAGCGGAAGAAGGTCATAACCAATGGCCCTGCAATGTGCTTGTACTTCACTCGTTTCCGAATAGCCGCATCAGTCACAACCCGGCCCAGAGCAAAGCCAGACAACCCAGACTGTGTCAAAGGAGATGATCCCGTCAAGTCGCTCCATCGTTCCCTCCAGATAGACCAATATCAACCTCTTTTCGCGCCGAAATCCCAGAGCGATAACAAACATCAACAAGAGTATCCCGAACCACATTATCAACAAGAGAAATATTATTATTATTATTAATTATTAATTATTATTTGTCATTTACTTTTTTTTGTTTAAATTCTATTTTTCGGTTCTCCCTCATCTTTGTTTTTATGTGTGTAGGTGATCGTGTGTTTTAAGATTGGGCAGGAGTTTGACAATCGAGTCCATTGTTTTGACTTGTCAGGGAATGAAATGAATGGGACTTGGGCCTTTGTCTTAGTGGGCCTCAAAGTCTCAAGCATGCTGTCAGCTACTCTCCTCTCCACCTTAGCCTACACTCCAAACTCCAGCCTATCCTTCACCACATCAAGAAGCACCAACCTCCCTCTCCTTCACCGCCACATCACCGACAACATCCCTGCACCCTCTTCTCTGCCTCGCAACTCCAACAACCACCGTGCAATACTGAAAACAAAGAAAAACTCCAAGCAAGCTGCACCTGCATCTCCACCTCACCACCAACATTCAATCTTCACCATCATTGCACCAACACCAAACGCAACAAAAATCAGCCTAAAATCGCAAGCACGAAGCAGAGCAAAAAGCAGAGTATTTATGTTTGGGCGAACCTAAATTGAGTTCGACCGAACCCAAAATTTAGAAAAGTTCTTGACAAGGTCGGGTCCGGTCGAACCTTAATGGAGTTCTCTCAAACCACTATTAAGTTCGCTCAGACCTCCTTTGAGTTCGCCCGAACATTTGAGCGCTCAATTATTATACGGAATTAATGAAATCGGGCGGCCGTGATACGATGATCAAAATCAAATGGCCACGATTGATTGCATTTTGACGATGATGATGATTAGAGATGAGGGCCATTGATGACGGCTGATGAAGGGTGACGATCGATGGTGATGGATTGGTGAGGATGGACGACAAGATGATGATAATCGTCAATGATAGATGATGAAAAGTGAACGGTGATGATTGATGATATTTGATGATCAACGGTGGGAGCTGCGATGAAGAGCAGCGAAATAGAGGAGCGTAGAAAATGGGCGAAGGAAAGGAAGAACGAATTAGAGGAGAAGACAAAATATGGTTCTGAATTTGTGGGCTTTGTTATTTTGTCCTCTTATTTTTTCTTCTCTTTATTTTTATTTCCCTTTTATTTTCTTTCTATTTTTCTTTTTTCTTTTTCTCCTCTTTTATTCTTTTCTTTTAACATGTAGTATAAATATCCAAATATTTGGAGGTCATGGGGGAATGTACATAAATTAGGCTTTTCTCTTATTTTTAGGGTTTTTCTTAGTTATTGAAGAGAGAAAAAGTGAGAAAAATTAATGGAAAGCTTGATTTTTGGATGATTGAAGGAGCAATCTAGAGATTTGAACAACTCCTTAGCTTCACTCAATGAGAATTTCTTACTCTCTCTTCTCTTTTATTTCTTTATTTATTGTCTCATTTATCGTTCTAATTAGTTTAATTATTTTTGTTTAGTTTAATGATTCATGTTTAGATTATTTGTTATTATTGTTTAGAATCATGTTCTTAGTTGTTAATTTCTATAAATTTCATACTTTTATGTTGATGGATTAGTTTATTGGTTAGGGTTTGGTGAAAAATCAACATTGATTGGTTTGGGCGCTTGTGATTCGAAATTAGGGATTTTCATGCTTAAATTATTGCATATTTAGCTATTTCCAATACATGTTGCATTTAACTTGATAAATTAAGTGTTTCCTGATTGTTTGGAGTAGTCTAGTTGGGTTGGAAAGGGATTAAAGACCTAAACTTGATTATATGGTTGAATTGGGATTTTGATTTACCTCGGGTACGATAGGGTAGAATGGGAGTTCATCCTTGATGCTTAGGGAAATTGCTCGCACGTCGGGAGATAGTTGGAGCTATTTGTGAATTCAACGCATATTCATGTAGTTTTTGTGAATCTTCCCCGATTTTAGCTCTTTTATGTCCATTTCATGATTTGTTGTTGTTTGACCCATTCCCTAATCTCGTTTACCTTTGATTTCTTAATTTAATTTAATTACTTTTATTCGATCAGTGAATTTCCAAAACCCCGTTCCGACCTAGCTTATCGTTTGATTAGCATAAATTAGCGCACCTTAGTCCTTGTGGATTCCGACCCTTGCTTACCGCTTTACTTGTGTTTAGTGGTTAGTTTAGGTAATTTGTTTGATTAGGAGAGACTAGTAACGACCTAGTTTTCCCCTCGATCAGCAGTCTTGCAATCTGGAAGATGATTGTTGTCTTGCTGAATTGTGGCAACCTGTTGTTTGTTGATTGTTGAGTTATTGTTCCTTTGCTAATTTTAAATGGAATATGTTGTTTAAGTTTATTGTTGAACACTTTATGTTTGGAAGAGTTTGATTTTTATTAAAGTCAAAGTGCTGTAAAATTAATGTTTGTACTTTTCATAAAGTTCTCATGTTTTGGAACTAATGTTCGAATTATTTTAGCTATATTTTTTCCGTATTAGTCGGTATTGTAAATACAGGAAACTTAACGCATTTAACCCGAATATCACCCGTTTCACCTGTGGGTGATGGATGGATGGAATCCGGGTGATGGACGGGCCGGGTGATGGATGGGTCGGGTGGAGCAAATGGAACCGGGTGATGGATACGGGTGATGCTCCACCCGACCCAAATCCAACCCATTTCCATCCCTATTTGAGAGAAAGAAAAAGCAAAGAAAATATGTGCTCGACCAAGAGCTCAGCGGGGAGTATATATACACAACCCCTACGCCAAGCGCTGGTGTTGTGCCAGGCGCAAGCCCTAGTAGCCTGCATGATCGGAATCTAGGCGCGCTCCTCCGTGCTGATTGTACGTACTTTGCTGCTACGATTTTCTACACCAGGGATCAAACGTCGAATCCGGATCCTTTCGATAAATACGGGTATACATCTGTTCCATCAACACTGACAGATAAATATCTCAAGCATACAAAGTCCAAAAAATATGCGGATTTAATCTTTCTACTCCCCGCGGACCCAAGCTCTGGGAAAATCAAAGAAATTCAAATTCCAAGAGTCAGTAAAAAACTCTTCTCCCAGATGGAAATATTCCCCAGTGATTCAAGCCTCAGACAGCATTTCAAGCAAGTACAAAACCCATAAGATTCACTTCGGGTATTCAAAATTCAAAAGTTCAAAATTTTCGACGCCAAGCTCCGTTCTAAGTCAAAGGCGGAAAAGAAATGCAATCCATACAAAGATCAGAGTCGTCAAGCCGCATGGAGGTAGACTCTATCCTTTTTTCTAACACTTGCCTTGTGCAGGTACCGGCGTACAAATAATGGTCTTGGCTGCAGAACATCTTGACTATTCTTCGACCTGATTCGAAAACTTTGAATTTCGCTTTCTTAACAAAACGCTCAGTCAAAGTGGGGGATTCTGTAGACACCTAATTCGTGTCTCCCCTAATGGGATGATGACGAGACCAGTATCCTTGCTAGGTGGTTGGTACAACTCCGTGCGGAAGTCCAATTTCTAAGAAGTATTCCAAAATCCAAAATCCAAAGTCCAATTCCCGATCCCGCTCCCATTTCGGAACTGGGTACAAAATTCAATGTACAAGCTATACGAAATACGAAAAATACCACTACAACGAGAAAATACAAAAAAAAACCCCTACAAGTATGCATATATTTAGTTCATGATTCAATCTAAATTTTATGACTTTCAAAACTAAAAAACCAAAATCTGACAACTAATAGTGATAATACCGAACGAGCAGGAATTCACTAATACCGATTTTATATTCCGTATTTACCGCTAACATCAATAGTGTTTTATATGTAGAATCGCTAATAAAATTAGCGGTTTTCATTTATTACCAAAGAAATTAAAACCTTATGTTTCTCACTTTCTTACTAAACGACATGAAAAATAAATTAATACCGATATGACCGTTAGCGGACTTAAAAAAAGTTATGGTCTTGTTCGTCAAAAGTAGTGGTAGCGAACATCTTTTAGCAGTTGGGTAGGGGGTAGATGTAATTGATGAATTAAAAAGTGATACCGCAACTGCAATGTGTCTATTGTTAGCAGATACTTAGCAAATACGGGTCGATCCCACAGGGAGACAAGTTCTTTTAGTTTTTGCCCAATTACATAAACTATTTCAATCAACGAAATGTGATTTTGATTATTAACTGACAAGACTAAAGCAATAATATAAATGCGTAATTTGTCAATGAATTAAAGGTCTAGGGCGTCTGTTTGGTTCACCATGCTTATACCAATCCAAGAACACAAATCAATTTGACAATGAATAAACTAAGCCGGGTAATTAAGTACATGTTAATCCTACGGCCGGGTCTTAACACTTTCAATCCAACATATGCAGTACGGTCGCTAGCATAATCAGAATTGCCAATTGCACCAAGCCTCTAAGAATATGATCTTTCAATTTAATTCCTATTAGCTAAATAATTAATCCATAATATTGGCCAATTACATGAATCAACAATTAAAACAAATCAATTGGAATACTCATGCAATAATCTATAAAATTAACAAACTTTAATGCATAACAATCATGGTATAAACATGGCTTCCCTTACTTAGCCCTAGAAAACGACTACTCGCACATAATCGAATTAACAAACATGAAAGAAATAATGAACATGAATTTCATAATTAAAGGATAAATTAATCTAAGGAACGAAAACAATAATAATGAATTAAATAAAAAACAATTATTAAATTACCTCTAGATTGATGAATTAAAATATGGAAAATCTAGGGTTCAACAATGGAGGAGAGAAAGAAAAATAAATGTCGTGAAAGAGAATGATAGGAAAATAAAAGCATAAGGGAAATAAATTAATTCCCTTAAGTATTTATAGTTACTATTTTCTAAAATAAATAAATAAATAAGAAAATAAAAATAGAAGTCGTCAGTGATTGGTCGATGGAACGATGACGTGGCAATGAAAGCCGACGACGAGAAAGACGTATGCAAGGTGATGGCTTCGTCGATTTGGGCGCGTTGTGGCGCAGTCTTGTGCTGCGAGCTGGTCAGCAGCTCGTTTAACACGGCGTGAGTGTGATGTGGGTGCAGCGATCTTGTTGTGGGCACAGCGCGCGGGCTGTGGGTGCATCGAAGAAGAAGGTGTGCGTTGTGGGCGCAGCACATCGCTGTGAGCATGGTATACGTTGTTTAGCGAGGCGACCGGGTGTTGCGGGCTGGGTGCAGCCACAGCGCGCTAGATGTGGGCACATCGTGCATCGCTGTGGGCACAACGCGCATGGCTGTGGGCACATTGCACGTTCAGGTACGTAGTTGCGACGATGCTTACAACTGACATGCAGCCACACACGCTATATATGGACGATGATGAGATGATGATGCCTACGAGACTGAAGCTATGGACTGCGACAATGCAACATACGTACTCATGCTATGACGAAGCTTCCCACACTACCAAGATTTTATAACGAGCATAGGAAACTAGCCCCGTGTCATCCAAAATAACAAATTGCCTCGATGGCCGAATAAATCAAGCTAAGTGAACCGGAACTTCCGCAAATCATTTCCGAAAACTCCATTTTCCAATCAAACACGACGTCTTCAACACGAACCATCCGATAATCATTCACATCACCTCTAAACACTACGAAAGAATCCAAATGACCATAAAATCACCTGAAATATTATGGAAAACACAAAGGAGTGTAATAGAGTACAATAACGACAACTAATGCAAATGGGACCCTAAATGCAACTAAATTGACACGAATGCCTAGAAATGCAACCTAAATGCGCCTAAAATACCCTATACAAATATGATTCATCAAACTCCCCCAAGCTAGACTGTTGCTTGTCCCTAAGCAACACTAAACCAAAGAAAGAGAAAAGTGACAGACATGACTTTCATTAAAATATGGTAAGACCAACCCAACTCTCGAGCAAACAATCAAACAGAGTTATTGAGACAGAAATCTAGCTCGGATACAAATAGAACCACAGAGCATCATGACCCACAATTGAAAAAACCAAGCTTAGCCACAAACTGTTCTCAATCAAGCTAGTCATCGTCGCATACCTTGTAGAATATAAATATATGATGCAACACGGGATAAGATGACAATAGCAAGAAACAATTTTCACTCAACTACAAAAAAAACATGCCGATCAAGAGGTTTTTATAATAAGCTTGTAATGGGGCTAGGTACAAAGAAAGGGTAGGATATAATTTGGGAAAAAGTGAGAGTAAAGTCTAACTTTGGGAGCAAAGGTGAACTATATGTGTCGGCGTGATAATGTTGAAAATCCAACTCCATCGAACGATGAAACCCGAACAATCAACCAAGTTATAACCAAGAGGAAGAACATAATATAATGCCAATAATCTTTCTTCAATCCCCTTTCCTTGCCTTCAGACTATATACAAAAACGAAAAACATATTTTGATTTTTTTTTAATTTTCTCTTCCTTTTTTTTCTTTTTTTTCTGAATATTTTTTTTCCTTTTTTCTGATTTTTTTTCTAATTTTTTTTAAACAAAATAGAATGACGTTAATGAAAGTACATGAATAAATAATAATGTTAACTATTACAAGCTTGAGTGCCAACAATTATATACACCATCTTCAAACCACATATCCAACCATAGCCTCGAACCACAAACTATTGGCTTAGTGTGCCAATCAATCAACATCAATGAAACCATTACGAACATCGAAGCTCCCCCAAGCTAGACTCGAGACAAGTAACCAACGAGGCTAATAGGGCCCAATTTGTGGAGTTAAAAGAATAAACGGACAAGGCTACAACATGGGTATGAAAGGCAGGAACTGATGTTTCTAAATTCATCTGAAGGCTTCCTAAGAGAATGGCCTTTGTCATACGCAGCATGCGTGAGTTGCAACTAAGATACTAATGAATCTCAAGCCAAAATCATATGATAAAAAGTCACATCAATCACACAAACACATAGTAAGGTGACCTACAAGATACTTGGCTAGCTATTCTTGACACGAGACCAACATCTTACCGCATACCATTCAATTGGTTCACACAATGCCAAGCAGTTATCAATGTATAGGACAACCAACTGAATTTCAGAATCATAGCTAAGTTCAAAAGAAACTCAAGAGAGTCAAGTCAAGTCCAGAGACGGTTTGAAAGTAAAATACAACATGCAGCGAACATCTTTTAGCAGTTGGGTAGGGGGTAGATGTAATACCTCGTATTTTTGAAGTAATTATAAATATATTTTATTATATTTATTAAGCATTTTGGGATTTTGTGAATTTAAATCGCATTTAAATAAGCTATTTAAATGTATTTAATTAATTAAAAGTATTTATTATTTTAATGAATTATAAAGAGAATTTAGTTTTCAAGTTGAGTATTTATTTGGGTTTGGAAATTAAAACGATTGAAGAATTCAAAGAATATTAAAACTCCACTCAAAGCCTAATCCAAGAAGCCCAACTTAAGTGTAGGAAATTCCAAGGAAACTTCCTTAAACTCAAGGATACCTAACACAAGATTAAGGAAACTTCAAGGAAGTTTCCCTTCAACTCAAGGAAACCCAACTTTGGTTAAATGGATCTTCTAGGAAATTTCCTTAACCCCAATCCTCAAGGATTCCCACTCTATAAATATCTTGAGAAACCCCACACTTTCCCACACATTTTGAGAACTCTTTCTCTCTCTTCTATTTTCTTTCTTCCTCTCCAAGATTTTTCTTCTCTTTTTTTTTCCTTCTTTCTTTTTCTCTCTTTCTCTCGTGTGCGTGCCCAATCGAGCTCGCCAGCTCGTGGTTGTTCCCTCGCGTCCCCGCGCTCGTCGTGGGCGCTACTGACTGTCGATCGCTTAAGCTCAACTTCTAGCTTTAGGTTGTTTATTTTTGTGACCCTACGGGTTCAGTCAAGAGTAAGTTGTGGATTAATATTATTAATTCCACTTGAACTGAAGGGGCCTCTAGCTAGGCATTCAGTTCACTTGATCTTACTGAATTTATTAACTTGTTAATTAATACTAATCCGTATTTATTAGACTTAGCAATAAATGAATTAAATACAAACTTGGACCAAGGGCATTATTTCCTTCAGTCTCCCACTTGTCATTAGGGACAAGTGTGCATTTCCTAATTCCTTTGTCGCTTGATGCCTGCTCTTGAACATAAGGTAAGAGAAGTCATCCTTATTATGTCTAGAGGTATTTCTCGGTTTCAGAGTTCAACTGATCAAATTGTTAGGTTATGATACATATGAATAAACATAAATCATGCGGAAAACCCATAAAGCCAGGAAACATATTATTAACACATAATCATTTAGCATAATTCAGATGCATACACTTTGTAGCGTGCCCTCCCTAGCTGCGCCCGAACCGAACAAGAACAAGTCTTTAGGACTCCAAGTGTCGTCCCTCCGTAGATAGTCCACAGCACGTCCGGATCCGCCTTAAGCTTGACCAACTAGAATCGCCCTTAAGGTTCTAATAATTTTCGGCTAATAGGCTACAAGTGTTTGGCTGATTTTGTTCCAAAATCTTACCTTTGAATACTTCAATTCTCGATGTAAATATGTGACCCTAGGCACCTATTTATAGAGTTTATGGAAAGGAATTATAATCCTATTAGAATTCAAATCTATTTAATTATAATCCTACTAGGACTCTAATTAAACAAACTTTATCTATTAGGATTAGATTTAATCATATCACGAATCCCGGTAGCCTTAGGATTCCGAGTAACACACACGAGTGGCAATGCACCGCAGGCAGGCCTTACGGCCCACGCACAGCGCACGGCCCACTCGTCGCAGCCCCTTGCTCCGCATGCGCGCGCGCCCAAGGCCTTGGCTGGGCCTGGCCTTCGCGCTGGGCCTGGTCTTGGCTTGTTGGGCGATGGTCCGGCTTCGTGCTGGGCCTTCGTCTGGAAGGCCTCGTCCGATGCTAATTCGTACGATACGCTTCCGATTAAATTCTCGATTCCGGAATTTATTTCCGATACGAACAATATTTTATATTTCCGATTCCGGAATTAATTTCCGTTTCGAACAAATATTTAATATTTCCGTTTCTGGAATTATTTTCCGATTTCGATAATATTTCCGATTCTAACAATATTTCCGTTTCAGGCAATATTTCCGATTCCGGCAATATTTCCATTTCCGATAATATTTTTTGATACGTACCATGTTTCCGTTTCCGGCAACATCTACGACTTGGATAATATTTATATTTCCGATACGATCCATATTTCCGTTTCCGGCGATATCATCGTTTCCGGAGTATTCACTTGCTTGCCTTTGACGATCTCAGCTCCCACTGAAACCAAGATCCGTCGATTCCGAATATCCATAGATGGAGTATTTAATGCTATTAAATACTTGATCCGTTTACGTACTATTTGTGTGACCCTACGGGTTCAGTCAAGAGTAAGCCGTGGATTAATATCATTAATTCCACTTGAACTGAAGCGGCCTCTAGCTAGGCATTCAGCTCACTTGATCTCACTGAATTTATTAACTTGTTAATTAATACTGAACCGCATTTTTTAGACTTAACATTATATGCATACTTGGACCAAGGGCATTATTTCCTTCAGTCTCCCACTTGTCCTTAGGGACAAGTGTGCATTTCCTAATTCCTTTGTCGCTCGATGCTTGCTCTTGAACATAAGGTAAGAGATGTCATCCTTATTACGTCCAAAGGTGTTTCTCGGTTTCAGAGTTCAACTGATCAAATAAAACAGATAATCATAACCTATGATTCATCTGAGCACGGCCATGCATTTTACGGTTTCTAGCTCTCCGAGTGGCCTTGTACAACTTTTAAGCATCTCATCCCGATTTATGGGAGGACAATCCCAATCTTGCGATCTTGAGATTAGACTTTGCTTGATAGGTGATTACCTGAGCGTTGCCTTTATGGCCGCCTTTTACGATGCGACGGTTGGTCAACGTCAAAGTAAGCAGTTCTCAAACAAGTAATCTCAAATCACTCAGGTATTGAGGATTTAGTGTCTAATAATTTTAATGAAATTTACTTATGACAGATTTTCATCTCTTACAGTATAGTTTCATAGGTCTGTCCGATACTAGTCTTCCCAAAGTAAGTATCTATGCAAATGATTACGACATTGCCATGTCCACATAGTTCAAGAAACAGAACTACTAGTCATCTTGCATTCTAGTCGTCTAACGTTTTCTATGCGTCCATCTTTATAGAAAACTCAGACCAGGGACCATTTTCAACTTTTGACATTCAAGTTCACTTGATAGACATTTCTTAGTCACAGGACTGGTCTTGACAGTCTATCTTGAATATTTCGTCAAATTGAAGGGACTCATCATTTAATAAACCACAAATTAAATGGAAAATGGATTCTATTCATTTATTGTGAATGATTAACCAATAATGTTTTACAAAGTATTAAACTCTAAAACTTTAAAACATTAAACAAGGACATCAAAGCTATTCTCCAATATGCTTGATTCCCATAGCTGCAGTGTGCGAGTTGTGCTTCGCCTGCGGCAGAGGTTTAGTCAATGGATCTGAGATGTTGTCATCAGTTCCAATCTTGCTTATCTCGACTTCTTTTCTTTCAACGAACTCTCGTAGAAGGTGAAATCTACGAAGTACATGCTTGACTCTTTGGTGGTGTCTAGGCTCCTTTGCCTGTGCAATAGCTCCGTTATTATCACAATATAGGGCTATTGGTCCTTTAATGGAGGGGATTACACCAAGTTCACCTATGAACTTCCTTAGCCATATAGCTTCCTTTGCTGCTTCATGTGCAACAATGTACTCAGTTCAGTTGTAGAATCTACAATGGTGCTTTGCTTAGCACTTTTCCAACTTACTGCACCTCCGTTAAGGCAGAAGACAAACCCAGACTGTGATCTGAAATCATCTTTGTCGGTTTGGAAACTTGCGTCCGTATAGCCTTTAACAATTAATTAATCATCTCCACCATAGACCAGGAAGTCATCTTTGTGCCTTTTCAGGTACTTCAGAATATTCTTGGCAGCAGTCCAATGTGCCTCTCCTGGGTCTGACTGGTATCTGCTCGTAGCACTGAGTGCGTAGGCAACATCCGGGCGTGTACATATCATAGCATACATTATTGAACCAATCCATGATGCATATGGAATCCAACTCATTCGTCTACGCTCATCAAGTGTTTTTGGGCACAGAGTCTTGCTTAGAGTCATTCCATGAGACATGGGTAGGTAGCCTCGCTTGGAGTCTGCCATCTTGAACCTTTCAAGTACCTTATTGATATAAGTGCTTTGACTAAGTCCATTCATCTTTTTAGATCTATCTCTGTAAATCTTGATGCCCAATAGGTACTGTGCTTCTCCTAGATCCTTCATCGAAAAATATTTCCCAAGCCAAATCTTGACAGAGTTCAACATAGGAATGTCATTTCCGATAAGTAATATGTCGTCGACATATAATACTAGAAAAGAAATTTTGCTCCCACTGACCTTCTTGTATACACAAGATTCGTCTGCGTTCTTGATGAAACCAAAGTCACTGACTGCTTCATCAAAACGTATATTCCAGCTCCTTGATGCCTGCTTCAATCCGTAGATTAATTTCTTTAGCTTCCATACCTTTTAAGCATTCTTTGGATCCTCAAAACCCTCAGGCTGTGTCATAAACACAGTTTCTGTTAAAACGCCGTTTAAGAAAGCGGTTTTGACATCCATCTGCCATATTTCGTAATCGTAATATGCAGCGATTGCTAACATTATTCGAATAGACTATAACATTGCAACTTGGTGAAAAGGTTTCATCGTAATCCACACCGTGGACTTGCCTGTAACCTTTTGCAACCAATCTAGCTTTGAAAACTTCAAGTTTCCCATCCTTGTCCTTTTTCAGTTTGAAAACCCATTTTCTTCCTATGGCTTGGTAGCCATCTGGCAAATCGACCAAATCCCATACTTGGTTTTCTGACAAGGAGTCCAATTCAGATTGCATGGCTTCTTGCCATTGCTTGGAGCTAGGGGTCGTCATAGCTTGTTTGTAAGTCGCAGGTCCATCACTTTCAAGTAATAGAACATCATAGCTCTCGTTCGTCAAAATACCTAAGTACCTTTCCGGTTGAGATCTATATCTCTGCGATCTACGCGGGGCTACATCTCTAGATTGACCATGATTCTCACCAGATACTTCTAAAGATCTTTGAGTTTCATCCTGAATGCCATCTTGAGCATTCTCTAGAGTTTGTTGTTCGACTCGAATTTCTTCGAGGTCTACTTTTCTCCCACTTGTCATTTTGGAAATGTGATCCTTTTCCAAAAAGATACCATCTCGAGCAACAAACACCTTGTTCTCAGATGTATTGTAGAAGTAATACCCCTTTATTTCCTTTGGATAGCCCACAAGGATACATTTGTCAGATTTATGATGAAGTTTGTCTGAAATTAATCGTTTGACGTATACTATACATCCCCAAATCTTAAGAAAATACACATTTTGAGGCTTTCCAAACCATAACTCATATGGAGTATTTTCAACAGCTTTAGACGGAGCTCTTTTATAGTGAGTGCAGCTGTATTTAGTGCAGGTCCCCAAAATTCTATTGGAAGTTCGGCCTGACCCATCATTGATCTAACCATGTCTAGCAAGGTTCTGTTCCTCCGTTCCGACACACCATTCCATTGCGGTGTTCTAGGAGGAGTCAATTCTGATAGAATTCCACATTCTTTCAGATGGTCATCAAATTCATAGCTCAGATATTCACCGCCTCTATCAGGCCGCAGTGCTTTAATCTTCTTGCCTAATTGATTCTCTACTTCACTCTGAAATTCCTTGAATTTGTCAAAGGATTCAGACTTATGCTTCATTAGGTAGACATAACCATATCTACTGAAGTCATCAGTGAAAGTGATAAAGTAGCTGAAACCACCTCTAGCATTTGTACTCATTGGTCCACATATATCTGTATGCATTAAACCCAATAGTTCAGTTTCTCTTTCTCCAACTTTAGAGAAAGGTTGCTTTGTCATTTTGCCAAGTAAACATGATTCGCACTTACCATAATCCTCTAAGTTAAATGGTTCTAGAATTCCTTCCTTTTGAAGTCTTTCCATGCGTTTTAAGTTAATATGGCCTAATCGACAATGCCACAGATAGGTGAGATCTGAATCATCCTTTTTGGCCTTTTTGGTATTTATGTTATAAACTTGTTTGTCGTGATCTAATAAATAAAGTCCATTGACTAATCTAGCAGATCCATAAAACATCTCTTTAAAATAAAACGAACAACTATTGTCTTTTATTAAAAAGGAAAATCCCTTAGCATCTAAGCAAGAAACAGAAATGATGTTTTTAGTAAGACTTGGAACATGGAAACACTCTTCCAGTTCCAAAACTAGCCCAGAGGGCAACGACAAATAATAAGTTCCTACAGCTAATGCAGCAATCCGTGCTCCATTTCCCACTCGTAGGTCGACTTCACCCTTGCTTAACCTTCTACTTCTTCTTAGTCCCTGTGGATTGGAACATAAGTGTGAGCCACAACCTGTATCTAATACCCAAGAAGTTGAATTAGCAAGTATACAGTCTATAACGAAAATACCTGAAGATGGAACGACTGTTCCGTTCTTCTGGTCTTCCTTTAGCTTTGGACATTCTCTTTAGTAATGGCCTATTCCATCACAATAAAGACAGCTTGATGTGGACTTGTCCTGCTTTGATTTAGCATTTCCCTTGGACTTTCTACCTTTCTTGAACGGTCTCCCTTTAGCCTTGAGTAAATCTTTGGCTTCACAGTCCAGTATTATCTCAACCTTTCTGACAAGGTGAACAAATTTTGCAACTGTTTCTTCTCTTGGTTCACTTAGGTATAGTTGCTTGAAGAGACTAAACCCATTGTGCAGTGAATTGAGCAAGATAGAGACTGCCATCCTTTCGCTTATTGGTGTTCCTAGCAGACTTAGGCGATCAAAATATGAAAGCATAAGATCCACATGGAACCTTAGTGGGACGCCTACCCTTTGTTTAGTGCGAAGGAGCTGAACATGTGTTTCTTGGACCTCCATCCTATAACACCTGTTGGAAGAACTAACCTTTAGACCAGACATTGATTCAATCAACTCATTGACGTTCAGGTCCCTGTCCTCCGTGCTTCCACGACAGATATCCCTCAGATTCTTGATGAGCGTAAAAGGTTCGTAAGCTACAAACCTTATAGCCCATTCATCAGGGATATTGTTCAGCATGAGACTCATAACCTTTTTGAGATCCGCATCCCAGGCGGCAAATCTTTCAGGGGTCATGTGTAATATCCCGAATTTTTGGATATTTTCTAATAAATTATTTTGATAAATTTAGATAATTTTACAATTAAAATAAAGTCTTTAATGAGTAAAACTACAAGTATATTTTCTGATTTAGTTTACAAAATTTCTGAAATTAGTCTCCTTGCTAAACCCTAATACCCTAGGTTATATATACTCACAAACCTCACAAAATAAAATTCACTACTATAATAAACTCTTGCCCTCTCGCACCTCTGCCGTCATCAAAGACATCTCTTAATTTCCTCCATCTCCTGGTAAGTTATCTCCCTCAACCTTGATTTTGGCACAAATTACCAATTCATCTCCCGCTTGTACTATGCAGGTGCATCTTTTGTTTCTCCTGTTGCAATTCACTCGCTGGCTAGTTTAAATAGAGCTGAGTTTGACCTTCCCCTCTTATTTTCATGTCGGTAATGCTCAAATTACTAGGATATGGATTCTTATCTACATTATGCCTTGTTTGACTAAATAAACTAATAATAATAAGTAAATAAAACCTTCTTGATTTCGTTAGGTTGGATGTAGCAGCAGCTTTTAGGCCATTGATTTCTTGCTAATGACCTGCTTGTTTTATTTTAATTGATCTCATGATTAAAAGGCACTAACTTGGTTTTATAAAAGAATTTTACTATCTATAGTGTTGTGGGCATATCAGTGAAATGGATTTTGGAGTAACCTCTACGAAGTACTAATTTGCGAGAGCTAGCATAGGTAGTATTCCTAACTAATGGATTAATATACTGATTAAGGATTGTTTTATTTATTTGTAGACGGGATTACTAGGTGGTTCTTCCGAATTAAGATTCCGTACCTTGAGAAATCAGGCGCGTTAAAGGTAATTTTCAATGTCCATTATCTTTAGGTCCCGTTAGGACAAATATTTTTAACGTATCTATGTGTTATTATGTGTTAGGGAGATTAGGTGTTGTATATGGGTTATGTGATTTGAGTTCGTGGGCATGTATAATGAGTGTTATTATGAAAATTATATTCGTATTACTATCATTATTTTACGAAATCAGCTACTTGGGGTATATTGTTCTACTAAGTGGAGTATCACGTCTAATAGAGTGGACATGAGTTGGATATGGTTAAAAAAAAGGGAATGATTATGAAATATAGGGTGTAAACCCTCGTGATTTGAGTTGTAATAATAATCGACTACAGTGATGTTATTATTGATGCACTACGATTCTGGTTGTGTGTCTATTTGTTCCATATGCTCAGACCTTATTAAAACAACAATAACGTAAAGTGTAATCTCCGAGGGAAAAGCCCGTAAGGGTTAGGAACAGGTTGCCCTACTAGATGTTGTTCTATCGGTGCATCATAGTGGAGACCCGGTAGACTTCTAGTAGGTTTTTATTATTCTGTATTAAACTTTCTGCTTAGTCTTCCTCCTAATTCTATTGGTGCGCGGTCGCGGAGACCCATAGTTAATTAGTGAGGGGTGTGCACACTAGAGACATTCTATACTCATCTTACTTTGGCCATTCTCAAGGGTTACGCGCGACCCTTAGCGTTCTCTTTCCCTCACTTAATTAATATTGATCTTATGTGATGAGTTTAATAATGGAGTCATTAAATTGGTACTTGTTGTTTATTTATTTATTTTATGTACTCAAAACGTTTTCAAACTAAAATTATTTATTTTACGGGATGGAGTCGGAATTACTCAGTTTATCTGATTTTTGGGAGTTTGTCTCTCTTGTCTCTTTTCTATTTATTTTTGCAGGTTGGTAAAGGTACTTGGCTATGAGTGAGGAGACGCTTAGAATAACCACCTAGTCAAGAGACAATTTCTATTTCAGTTTTAAGTTGGATTTTGTTATTCATTTTATGGGAATTGGTTGTAATATTTTTACGGGCCACCTTTTAGACCACTTAGTTAATTTTGACTTTAATAGTTTAAAATTGTTTTGTTGCTTTGAATTTATTTTCTAAGGAGAATAGATGTAGCAGTGACACTCCCAAGGTTTGGACGATGATTTTATGAAATAAAAACAGGGATTTGATTATATAAAAGGTCCAAATTTTGGTGGTGTTACATCATGTCTCTGGCATAGTAGCTTGGCATGGGATGTAACAGTACATACTCAAGTCCATTGAGTCTGACTATTTCAACTAGCTTAGTTTCCCATTCAAGAAAATTTGTTAGGTTCAACTTGACCATAAGCTCAGAACCCATGATGATGTTTTGATTGTTGTTTGCCATAGTTAAACTAAATAACCATTCATATTATCTCTTAATAAACATAAATTATATTATACATGCATAATTCAATATTTATTAAGCATTTTATTCGAGTTTTGTGTCTGACAGGTGTGAATAAAATGATTCCAAGATCCTAAAACCCATTGAAGAATTAAGCACACTATGTATTCTGACTCAATTCTAAAATATTTAGGTAAGAAAATCCTTTGCTAATAGTCTAGAAACTACTCTTGGTTGATAGGTACGTCTAAGAACTTATTAGGTAAACATATCTCATTTTCCACGACATAAAAGGATTCCTTACTTATATCTTTGAGTTTTACCAAAACTAACATGTACTACAATTATTTGTGTACCTTACCCCTTTAGAATCAACAAGTAACACCTCGCTATGGCGAAAAACTATTACTTTGATTGATGTAAAGGTTATCCAAGTAAGTGTTATTTTGGCATGACACCTTTTAACTCAATTTTTTAAGTTTGGAATTTAAGGCTCTTACTATGTTGGTTAGATTTTAAGTGAACTAAAATCCTTAATCATGCAACATAATCAAGCTTCAATCTCATGCATATTTAAGACATATTTAAAATCAATAAATAACTTAAAGCATGCATAAGATAAATGTGATCTAGTATGGCCCGACTTCATCTTGAAGCTTCAACTTCAAAGTCCGTCTTGAAAATGGTTGGAAACTTCGTCTTGAATTTCACCGTGGGAGGCTCCATTTTCTTCAAACAGGATCATCTATAATTAAACTAATTACAACTATTTGATGGTACGCAGACCATATTTGAATTGAAAAACAAATTTGGTGCATTAGACCAATTACATTCAAATTAATGGTACGCATACCATATTTTCTATTCTATTTGGGCCATACCAGTCACTTCATAACCTGCAAAACAGTACATATACAATATATACCATTCACCCATTCATTATCATGAATGGCCCAAATAGCTGGTTAGTAAAAACACATTGTATGCATCACATAAATATTTGCAGCAATTAATCAAGGGCACCAATAATCTACAAATTATTCAGTCCTTATTAATTCTAATCAAGTTGTTTAACCTTAAAGGGTTTGTAAACCTAATCAAGAGTTTATGACTAAAATTGCTCCCACTTAAACCAATAACTTTATATGCTTTACTAATTTTAAACATAAAAATGTATTTCTAGTCTAACGGGAAACATACAACTTTAATTAAAATTTAAAGCTCATATAAAATTATAATTGAATCCATTTATTTAATTTATTTTTCAGTTGAATTTAATGAATTTAAATTAATTCAAGGTTTAATTTTAGTAAAATAATTAGTATAAATGAAATTTATAATAATTATAATATTCAAAATTAAAATCCGAGAAAACAATTTAAATTATTAATTTTAAAATTAATTAAAATTATTTCCGAACTGAAAATTTCAAAATTAAAACGAAACGCATCAATAGTTTGCAAGACGAGGCACTTGGGCTTGCGCCCAAGCCCCATCAAGTTACGAGGCCCATGCCCCGCGCCATTGATCGTAGCACACGACCCGCATAGCCATACGCACACACGCCCCATGCCACGCACACACGCAGCCTTGCGGGCTACGTTGCGCGCAGCTTCGTGTTGCGTCGTGGCTGCTGCCCCTGGGCGAGCTTCGTGCGTCGTGGCGCAGCGCACTGCTGCCGACACGCATCGTGCTCGTGCTGTGTGCCCATGCCCTCGCCCATCGCCCTGCACGCACGCCTAAGCGCAGGGCCTTGCGTGCCGCATAGCTCGTTGCTCGCTGCATTTGTACCACACGGGCGACGAGCTCCCTTGCTCGTCGTCGCGTGCCCGCACTATACAACACCCTTAAGGGTAACACGTAGCTTCCATTGCTTTGTGCGTGCAACATTTATGGGCGTTTTCATAAAAATTTAAAAAATTTAATTTAAAATTAATGACAAATTAATAAATCATATTAATTTCATAATTTTAGGGAGAAAAATCGAAAATTTGTTAATTAATTAATTTCCGATTAACATGGATTCAAATCTAGGTCATAAAAATTAAAAATTTAACATAAATTAACAATTTTTGTGGTGGATTTTAATCATGGATACCTAATTAAATTATTAATTAATTATGAAAAACAAATCAATTCTAAATTATTCGAATTTCAACAAATTAATCATAATTACAAATTAGGTTGTATAATTAACAAGTCTAGGCATTCATAATTGTTAAACATATACTGTAGGTTAATCAAAAGCTCAAGATTTATCAACAAGAATCGCAAATATTCAATTCAACATCTTAAATTTACAAACTTTTGCGTTCGAAAAAATTAAACCTCCGAAAAGTCATAGTTAGGCTTCGAATTTGGGAATTCTGGGTTCAAAATATTCTTAGCAGCAGTCCAATGTGCCTCTCCTGGGTCTGACTGGTATCTGCTCGTAGCACTGAGTGCGTACGCAACATCCGGGCGTGTACATATCATAACATACATTATTGAACCAATGAATGATGCATATGGAATCCCATTCATTCGTCTACGCTCATCCAGTGTTTTTGGGCACTGAGTCTTGCTTAGAGTCATTCCATGAGACATGGGTAGGTAGCCTCGCTTGGAGTCAGCCATATTGAACTTTTCAAGCACCTTATTGATATAAGTGCTTTGACTAAGTCCAATCATCCTTTTAGATCTATCTCTGTAGATCTTGATGCCCAATATGTACTGTGCTTCTCTTAGATCCTTCATTGAAAAACATTTCCAAGCCAAATCTTGACAGAGTTCAACATAGGAATGTCATTTCCGATAAGTAATATGTCGTCGACATATAATACTAGAAAAGCAGTTTTTCTCCCACTGACTTTCTTCTGTATATACACAAGATTTGTCTGCGTTCTTGACGAAGCCAAATTCACTGACTGCTTTATCAAAACGTATATTCCAGCACCTTGATGCTTGTTTCAATCTATAAATGTATTTCTTAAGCTTGCATACCTTTTTAGCATTCTTTGGATCCTCAAAACGCTCAGGTTGTGTCATAAATACTGTTTCTGTTAAAATGCCGTTTAAGAAAGCGGTTTTGACATCCATGTGCCATATTTCATAATCGTAATATGCAGCGATTTCTAACATTATCCGAATAGACTTTAGTATTGCAACTGGTGAAAAGGTTTCATCATAATCCACACCGTGGACTTGCCTGTATCCTTTTGCAACCAATCTAGCTTTGAAAACTTCTAGTTTCCCATCCTTGTCCTTTTTCAGTTTGAAAACCCATTTGCTTCCTATGGCTTGGTAACCATCTTGCAAATCGACCAAATCCCAAACTTGGTTTTCAGACATGGAGTCTAATTCAGATAGCATGGCTTCTTTCCAGTGCTTGGAGCCAGGGCTCGCCATAGCTTGTTTGTAAGTCGCAGGTTCATCACTTTCCAGCAATAGAATTTCATGGCTCTTATTCGTCAAAATACCTATGTATCTTTCTGGTTGAACCTATATCTCTGCGATCTACGTGGGGTTACATTACTAGTTGGTTCTTGATTCTCACTAGATACTTCTAAAGATCTCTGAGTTTCAACCTGAATGTCATCATGAGCATGCTCTAGAGTTTGTTGTTCGACTCGATTTTTCTCCCACTTGTCATTTAGGAAATGTGATCTCTTTCCAAAAAGATACCATCTCGAGCAACAAACACCTTGTTCTCAGATGTATTGTAGAATTAATACCCCTTTGTTTCCTTTAGGTAGCCCACAAGGATACATTTGTTAGACTTCGGTTGAAGTTTATCTGTAATTAATCGTTTGACGTATACTTCACAACCCCAAATCTTAAGAAAAGACAAATTTGGAGGATTTTCAAACCATAACTCATATGGAGTCATTTCAACAGCTTTAGACGGAGCTTTATTTAGTGTGAGTGCAGCTGTGGTTAGTGCATGTCCCCAAAATTCTATTGGAAGTGCGGCATGGCCCATCATTGATCGAACCATGTCTAGCAAGGTCTTGTTCCTCCGTTTTGACACACCGTTCCATTGAGGTGTTCCGGGAGGAGTCAAATCTGACAAGATTCCACATTCTTTCAGATGGTCATCAAATTCATAGCTCAGATATTCACCGCCTCTAGCAAACCGTAGTGCTTAATCTTCTTGCCTAATTGATTCTCTACTTCACTCTAAAATTCCTTGAATTTGTCATAGGATTCAGACTTATGCTTCATTAGGTAGACATAACCATATCTACTGAAGTCATCAGTGAAAATGATAAAGTAGCTGAAATCACCTCTAGCTTTTGAACTCATTGGTCCACATACATCTGCATGGATTAAACCCAATAGATCAGTTGCTCTTTCTCCAACTTTAGAGAAAGGTTGCTTTGTCATTTTTCCAAGTAAGCATGATTCGCCTTTACCATAATCCTCTAAGTCAAATGGTTCTAGAATTCCTTCCTTTTGAAGTTTTTCTATGCGTTTCATATTAATATGGCCTAATCTACAATGCCACAGATAAGTGAGATCTGAATCATTCTTTTTGGCCTTTTTGGTATTTATGTTATAAACTTGTTTGTCGTGATCTAGAACATAAAGTCCATTGACTAATTTAGCAGATCCATAAAACATCTCTTTAAAATAAAACGAGCAACTATTGTCTTTTATTAAAAAGCTAAATCCCTTAGCATCTAAGCAAGAAACATAAATGATGTTTTTAGTAAGACTTGGAACATGGAAACATTCTTCCAGTTCCAAAACTATCCCAGAGGGCAACGATAATGATAAGTTCCTATAGCTAATGTTGTAATCCTTTCTCCATTTCCCTCTCGTAGGTCGACTTCACCCTTGCTTAACCTTCTACTTCTTCTCAGTCCCTGTGAATTGGAACATAAGTGTGAGCCACAACCTGTATCTAATACCCAAGAAGTTGAATTTGCAAGTATACAGTCTATAACGAAAATACCTGAAGATGGAAGGACAGTTCCGTTCTTCTGATCTTCCTTATATTTGGGACATTCTCTTTTGTAATGGTCGATTCCATCACAATAAAGACAGCTTTGTGTGGACTTGTCCTGCTTTGTCTTCTTTTTGGGAACTGACTCAGTATTTCCCTTGGACTTTCCACCTTCTTTGAAAGGTCTCCCTTTATCCTTGAGTAAATCTTTGGATTCATAGTCGAGTACTATTTCAAAAAATTTGTCTAGCCGAATAAACTCAACGATTGTTTCTTCTCTTGGTTCACTCATATAGTACTGCCAGAAGCGTCTAAATACTTCATGAAGTGAATTGAGTAAGATGGATACAACCATCCTTTCGCTTATTGGTGAACCTAGCAGACTCAAGTGATCAAACAATGATAACATGTAGTTCACATGAACCCTAAGTGGTTTACCAACTCTTTGTTTAGAGCAAAGGACTTGAGCATGTGTTTCCTGGACTTCTTGCCTGAAACATCTGTTATTAAGATCAACCTTTATCCCTTTCATTGATTCAATCAACTCATGGACATTTAGGTCTCTTTCTCCAGTGCTTCCACGACAGATACCCCTTAGATGCCCGAGAATCATATATGGTTCGTAAGCTACAAACCTTCTATGCCAATCGTCAGGGATGTTGCTCAGCATGAGACACATACCTTCTTGGGATCCGCTTCCCAGGCGGTGTGTCTTTCAGGAGTCATGTCTCTTGCATAGTAGCTTGCCATGGGGGTAGAACAGTGCATACTCAATGCCATTGAGTTTCACTACTTCAACCAGCTTATCTTGCCAATCAAGAAAATTTGTTAGGTTCAACTTGATCATGAGTTCAGAACCCTTGATGATGTATTGATTGTTGTTTTCCATAGTTAAAACTACAATTGAAAAGAATAAACAAATAAATAACCATTCATATTATCTCTTAATAAACATAAATTATATTATACATGCATAATTCAATATTTATTAAGCATTTTATTCGAGTTTTGTGTTCTGACAGGTGTGAATAAAATGAATCCGAGATCCTTAAATCATTGAAGAATTAAGCACACTATGTATTCTGACTCAATTCTAAAATATTTAGGTAAGAAAATCCTTTGCTAATAGTCTAGAAACTACTCTTGGTTGATAGGTACGTCTAAGAACTTATTAGGTAAACCTATCTCATTTTTCACGACATAAAAGGATTCCTTACTTATATCTTTGAGTTTTACCAAAACTAACATGTACTACAATTATTTGTGTACCTTACCCCTTTAGAATCAACAAGTAACACCTCGCTATGGCGAAAAACTATTACTTAGATTGATGTAAAGGTTATCCAAGTAAGCGTTATTTTGGAATGGCACCTTTTAACTCAATTTTTAAAGTTTGGAACTTAAGGCTCTTACTATGTTGGTTAGATTTTAAGTGAACTAAAATCCTTAATCATGCAACATAATCAAGCCATAATATCATGCATTATTAAGACATATTTAAAGCAATAAATAACTTAAATCATGCATAAGATTTAAATGTGATCTAGTATGGCCCGACTTCATCTTGAAGCTTCAACTTCAAACTCCGTCTTTGAAAATGGATTGAAAACTCCGTTATGAATTTCACCATGGGAGGCGCAATTTTCTTCAAATAGGATATGCTATAATTAAAACTAATTACAACTATTTGATGGTACACATACTATATTTAAATAAAAACTTTGGTGCATGCATGAGACCAATTTCACATTCAAATTAATGGTACGCATACCATATTTTCTATCCTATTTGGTCATACTAGTCACTTTCCATAACCTGCAAAACAGTACCTTTACAGTATACCATTCATCCATTCATTTATCAATGAATGACCCACATAGTAAGTTAGTAGAAAAATCATGCATCACATAAACATTTGCGGCAACTAATTAAGCTTCCAACAATCTACAAATTATTCAACCTTTCACTACTACAAAAAAGGGAATAGAGAACTGTTAAAATAGGCTTTAGAGGACGCCTGAGAACCGTTCTCCTGCTAAGCGATCTCTATAGTTTAGAGGACGGTTAGGATAGGCGTTCTATATACATATGAATAGAGTACGGTGGTCTCAACCAAACGTTCTCTATTCCCTTCCTTAAATCAGAAAATACATAAGGAATAGAGAACGGTTGAGACACTTAACTGTTATGTATTTATTAAAATAGAGGACATCTTGCTTAGATAGGCGTACTCTATTCTTCCTCATTTACATTAAGATAGAAGACGATTTCTAAGATAACTGTCCTCTATTCCCCCACCTAGTGTATATATATATATATATATATATATATATATATATATATATATATACTATATATATATATATATATATATATATATTTGGATAAATAAGCATTAAATATATTAATCTATATTAGAGAAAAATCCAAGATATATATTATATAGAGCCACCAGAATACAATTAGACTATTACATGCTTAGAGAGGAAAGATACATCTGAATTCATCAGCTACCAGTTATTGAAGTAGAAACTGTCAAATAAACGTATGAAATTACAGTGTTTACTCACACTTGACAACTTTAGGAGACTTTTTAGACCTCGTCCACTGTTTGGGCCTTGCCACTGCGGTGTAGAAACAAGTTCGACTTCATGAGCATCCAAGTTGACGACTGAAAAGCTTAAGGACAATGAAAAGAGGAATAAATATTAAAAGTTATCACAATAATAAGATCATTTATATTGCACTAGCAAAGCCAAGCAACAAACCTACTGATTGCCCAAGACCACTACCCTTCGAACCTAAGTGCTGTGAAGGGGTCGAAAAAGCACGAGGCTAATGCGTGAACTCGTCCCTCGTGGGTGTGACGATTCTTTTTATTCAATCAAGTGTAATTGGATTTCCTGTGAGTTTACACCCAATTGACTAGTAATATAGGAGTCGCCATTAAGTTTTTAACAACAATGAGAAAAACTGACAAAACCCGGTTATCGTGACATAAAGGGAGTGCAATTATGTTTGACCACGATGGCCGTAGGTTCCCTTGTGATCCCTGGTGTGGGGATCTCTCAACATACACCCACAAGGTAGAGATTGAGGGTTCGGGGGACTGTAACTACCGATAGGAGTACTTCGCTCGTCGATAACTCCAGAGGCAGGATATCCTTACTAGCTCAGCATAAATAATTGAAGGGACATGCGTTAACTATTAACCTAATCTGAGTTGATTTTAGCAATATGCAACATATAATACTAGATCAATCGTGATTATCTGATTTAAATAGTATTAAGGGACCTAGCATGATAATCCAATTTCCCAAAAATATTATATTTGTTAGGCGTGATAGAACAATCAGATTTAGTTAGTTTAACAGTTCATAAAAAGGGCGAGGAAAGAAATTAAATCATCGAAAAGGGACACGTTACGACGCACCCTTGAGAGGTGCGTCACGGTTCTCAGAAAACTAACCACTTTGACTTTGCTATTTCTCCTTTTTATTTAACGAATCTCAAATTATGGGACAGGATACGTTCTGTTCGATTTATGGATCGATTGCGACAGAACGCGTGAACAGTTTCGCAGCGTGAGGCTTAGGCTAAGGGTTAGAGTCAATACTCAGAATATTATTGTGTGTGTGTTCTTTTCACGTCGAATTTGGGGCTGTATTTATAGGGAAGAGTTCGTGGAAAGATAGAATTGCAGAGTTCTAATCCACAAAGAATTAGGAAAAAACACGTACCCAGGTATTTTCAGCGCTCAGGCCTGGGCGCCGAAGATTTCGGCGCCCAGAGCCAGGCGTTGAAAATAGGGTCTGGGCTGTTTTCTTAGTCAGATTCGGATTCCTGAAATCCGTAGTGTTCGAGACTTAATCGAGTCTTTTAGTGCGTATCAATTTCATGACGGAATGCGTCTGGGCCCGTTACGAACTCTAGGCTCGTTAGGATTTTAATTAATACGTAACTCTTATTTCCGAATCATATTAGGAATAGGATTCTCGCAGTTTTCTATCTCATTTAGGATTTATGTTGGAGTGCAACACCTAATTCTGACAGGTTTCTATCTTTTATGACTTGCCACTTTTAGAAGCTACCTTTTACGACAGTTACTATTTTTAGCAGGTTTCCATAAATAGCAGGTTTCGGGTGAAATGAAAAGGGGAATTGAGATTCGTTTATTTTATAGGAGATGCGTTGTCAAGTGGAGATTTATGTTTTCATCATCGAACCTTTCCCTTTCGGGAATGGGGACAAAAGTAGGTGTCTACAGTTAGCCCCCACTTTGACTGAGTCTCGGGATGAGACGATGGTCAAAGTATTAGAAGGAGTGCGTCACACAAGCCATGGTGTATGTGACCTGTTTTGCGAGGGTCTCACGAGCCCCCGAGTGATAACATTTGACTTAAGGGTCATCACTTGAAATGTCGACATATCCCTCACGTGTCATTGGGATTTGTCAACGGATAGTATAGAATACTCCCTCACTTTGCCATTGGAAGTATCTAAAGAGGCGTAGAAACTCCCTCACTTTGTCATTGGGAGTAGCTACAGATGTTTTCGAAATCAAAGCTATAAAGTGTAATTGGGCCTGGCCAAGCCCAACCCCGAGGTAAATTTTTTTTAAAGATTCCCATTTTCAGGGCTAGCTAAACGAGAAAAACCCCCTTGTTTTTATGGGACGTAAAACGAAGGAAAATCCAGCACATCGCTCTTTTTTGGAAAAAACGGAAAACCAATCCTTTTAATTTTTGGAAAAGGAAAAACCATGAAAAAGTTATCGCTGCAGCGACTAAGGACCTGCGCGGTTAGTGGCGCAGACCCCGCCCGCTAAAGGTGGGCGAGCCTGTCCGCTGAGGGTGGACGCCCCGTCCGATAGAAGTGGACGAATCTGTTTTGATTTTTTTGAGAATAAGGACCTACGCGGCTTGTGACGTAGACCCCGCCGGCTAAAGATGGCGAACCTGTCCGCTAAGGGTGGACACCCCGTCCGATAGAAGTGGACGAATCTATTTTGTAATTTGTTTTGTGTTTTTTTTTTGAAAATAAGGACCTACGTGGTTTGCGCCGTAGACCCCGCCGGCTGAAGATGGCGAGCCTGTTTCATTTTGTTTTTGAAGACTTCATTTTTGGAAAACTGAGGACCTGCGCGGCTAGTGACGCAGACCCCGCCCGCTGAAGGTGGGCGAGCCCTGTCCGCTAAGGGTGGACGTCCCTGAATTTGTTTTTTCGATTTGGGAACTCGCGCGGTTTGTGACGTGATTTTGCCGCCTGAAGATGGGCAAGTTCCTATTTCTTTGGTTCTTTGTGATTTCTTTTGAGAATTTCTTTTTATTCATTCTTGCAAGAGCGAATTCTTTCGAGGGATGCTCGAATTTAGTTGTAACCTGAACGTGGGCTGACAACGTGTTCAGACGGACCTTTGTTTTGCGACCGTCTGCTTTCGTGATTTTGAGCTAGTCTTTACGGCTCGACTTGGTCTTCGATCAGAGGACCGTGCACAAGTGTCAATGACGACCTTTCCCTGAGGTCGAACCTGTTGTTTTTTTTTTGAGATATCCAAACATGATATGGTGTATGGCGCAGTCCGGGAATGTGATTTTGATCGTGCGCTCCTTGTTGGAGTATATTTTTCGCGAGCCCCCAAGCACTGGGGCTCGTCGGTCGTTTTTCGCATCTTGTAATCATGTTTGGGGTCACGCTCGTATGTGCGAGCGACCTTTTATAGCAGTGTGCTACTTTAGCGAAGCCGTGGAATGCGACTTTAGTTTTCAGGCGACATCCGGTTTTAGCTTGGCCCGGATTAATCCTTTGACAGACAAACATTTTTTATTTGGAAAACCAACGACTTAACGATACATATTTTTGGTGTTTCGAAGAATGACCATGATTTTTAACTTGTTTTTTGAAAAGTGTACATAAGCATTTTCTGAGACGAGTCTAAGTTTCGACCAAGTTTTAATGTTTATTTTTTTGCTTATTTGGGAGCTAAAGGTGCTTTGGGCTTGATCCTACTTGCAATAGGGCCTCGTGTTTAGCAACACGGTCTTAAGTCCTTTCCTGTTCCGCGTTTTGTGAAATCTGGGCCTTGGGCTGCATTTTCAGCGCCCAAGGTCAGACGTTTAAACATTTCGGCGCCCAGCCGTGGGCGCTGAAAGTCTTTTCCTGGTGATATTTGACTTTCGAATTTCCTAACACGTTTCCGAATGGGATCAGGATGTCATTGGGTGCGTTCAGCTATATATAGGGGCTAGATACGTCCCTATTTTCCACCACTCTCAAATTCTTTCTCTCTTTTTTGCTGTGTTTTAATTACTCATTGCTTTTGCATGTAGATCCCTACTTTCTCACTCCAACAGACTGTTAGGCGTTGGCTACGGGCCCTTACTCCCATAGAAAAGGCTTTGTTAAAAGAATACCACTTAGAGGAACTTTTAGGCTTACAACAAATTAATATTGATTATAACTTTCTGCATGCTGCCCTAAGCTTTTGGGACTCCGATCATCATGTTTTTGCCTTTCGGGGCAACGAAATATGTCCTTTGCCAGATGAATTTGCTGCGATCCTTGGTTATCCTACTAATGCTACTCCTGTTACCCCTGGCACTATTGAAGAGGGTAAAACAACCATAGGGGCTTTCCTAGGACTAGATGATAATGTGTTTGCTGAAATTGTTGTAGGTAACGAGGTTAACTTGGCAAAACTTGTAAAACATCATTTTAGGCCTAGTAAGAATATGACCGAACAGAAATTGAATATTCGAGCCCTTGTATTTTTCTTGTTGAATCACTATTTGCTATCGAATAACAATGGTGAGTTGGGTGACATAAGGTTGATCCCCTTGATTAGCCAGATGAAAAGTTGCTATTCTATTATGCCGTTGGTTGTTGCCGAGACCTTGCTAAGTGCGGATGAGCTGAAGAAGGATGCCAAATCTGAACATTTTTACTGCAGGTAATCGATTTTTTTTGCGCACGTATACACGTTTTTTTGCGTACACATTTTTTATTCGTCCTGCCTTGGGGCTAAGTTTCAGCGCCCAGGGCTGGGCGCTGGAATTTTCGGCTCCTGGTCCTGGGCGTTGAAACTGCGCCCCAGGAACCGTTTTCTTTTATTATTATTTTTTATTGAGCGTACCCGTTTTGCAGATTTGGCTCGCGGAACGGCTTAGACTTTTGGAAGCTCCTGCCGATCCTAAACATTATCGCCCTATAGCCTTGGGTTACCGAAAATACTTGCACCAAGGCCAGGACGAGGCCGAATGGACCTCCTTTTTTACTTATGGCATTTGTTCTATTAAGTGGGTGGTACCATGGTGGGGTTTGACTACTATTACAGGGGGTTCTGATGTATCGGTTTATGTTTCCTTGTTGGGGCTATCTCGTCCCATTTATATTTTCCCTTACCGAGTCATGCGTCAATATGGTTTAAGGCAGACTATCCCCTTTTCTGATACGGTACCACCTAAGGTAGCGGCCTTTTCACAAACACGGGTTCTAGCGTGGGCTAAGTATTATGATGGTCTCCCGCGTTGGGCCGTAGCTACAAATGGCTTTGTGGGTCTTTCTGAAAACTACAAGTTGTGGATGAGCTCCGATGATAAAGATGTGAGGACCGAGGCTCGAAATGGGGAGCCGGCTGAGCTTTTGATACCTCGTATTCGTGTTAAGTATGAGGGTCCTGATTCTGCCAAACCTCGTACCTATAGTATTAAGACTGTGAAAGCTCGTCCTGATCGAAAGCGAAAGGAAGTTCCTCCCCGTTCCAGTTTCAGGCCTAAAAAGATGCCTAACATGAAGGGGCCTGCTGTTGTTAAAAGAAATGCAAGCTCTCGCGGAGATCGTCGCCGGAACAATGTATGGGTTAGGAAGGCTCAACCGCCTGTAGAAACAGTGGCTAGTCTAGTTGATGATAATAATCCTTCTCCCACCATTGTCTATGCCCTTGAGGCTGAGCGGGCTATAACTGAGAATGTTTCTGAAGCCTTGGCATCTTTGGAAGTTAGTGTCCAGGAGCCGGTTCTTATGGAGATTGATATTGGGGCAGCGCAGAAGACTGTGGGGGTGGATCCTGCGAACATTGCCTCTACAAGACTTTGTTTGATGATCCGGAAGAACTAGAGTAGTGTAGTTCTTGCTAGGGTGTAGGTGCCCTTTATTTATTTCAGTTGTGTTTGTTTTTATTCTTAGCACTTTGTTTTCCTTCTTATTATTTTTTCAATAAAGGCGTATTTTTATTTTTCATTTTCATTCATTTTTGTTTCTCCTCTTTTTTAGGCGTTTTTTTATATGTCTAACACTTTTTGCACAAAGAATATGTGTGTTTTTTTTATTGGACCGAATCCTTGGTAAGGATTGCCTACGTATCTTGTCAGAATCAGGTCGCGCGTAGTTCTAGCTAGATAAGTTTTGGGATGCAAGATTTTAATAGATATGCCCTGAGGTGGTAGCATATTACTTAACCGGTCAAATGAGTGAAGTATTATCATTATTTTCGTCTGCCGTTTTTTTTTTGCCGTAAGTCGCGTAAAAAATGAAATCCGACTATGTTTTGTATGGCTATATTTTTGGTAAGCCTATTTGGATACGTATTGTACCCCCCAAGTGTTCGTTATTTTTCCGTTGTGTGCGGATAAAATGACGAGCACTTTTGAAAAGAAAATTTTTGGCAGGCAGAGAGTTTCAACGCCCAGGCTGGGGCGTCAGAAATTTCGGCGCCCAGCCCTGGGCGCTGAAAATGACTTGGGCGGTCAATTTTGGACGCTTTGCTTCACATGTTCTTGCATTTATTTCTTTTTTTTTGCCTTGATATTTTGCTCGTATTTAAAGTCAATTTTGAGGCTATTTTGGAGGCTTTTTTTACTGTTAGCGTGAAATGCGTTTTTGTCCGGATTAATTTTTTCTATTCGTGACTCGAAACAGTTTTGAAAATGGGGTTAGGGTGCGGAAGTTATGAAGATCTTTGTGTAGGCTTTTGAGGTGGGTTGAAGTGCGTGTTGTTAGTGAAGGGTATGATGGAATTATGTTTTATGAATCTGTTTTTTGGTAACATTTGCATTGTTTTGGATTTTGATTTCCTTTGATTTTGGGTTGCATGGATTGACTCTTATGATGACACTGGTTGGCTTTTTAGGTTTTGGGGATATGAATGGGATAGTGTGGTTTATTTTGTGGGTTTCGGGAATTGGTTCCCATGGCACTATTTCAAAACCGAGTGGGCTTTGTTTGTTGGGCCTACAGTGGGTCGCCTCTTTATTTTTGTATTTTGCAAGTACATTTGGTGTTTATTTAGTGTTAGAAAAAAAATTTAGGAGAAATATTACGCCTTTATTGATTCGGAAAGTAAGGAAAACACACTGAAATAAAACTGACCTATATTCTAAGGGGCCTTAGGACCATCTAAAGTCTCTATTATTTTTTCTATCAATCTACTACTAGGCGCTTTTTACTAATGGTTCTCTATGTGGCTCAAGCCTGGGGTTTAGTCTCATAAAACTTCGGTCCTTCACCGGTACTCATCTTGAATTCCATTCCTTTTGCATTGACCCACTAATATGTCTTCACCCATCCGTTCTCGACCTCTTCTAGTGTTGATGCAGGAGAGATTAACCGGGTTGGATCGAAACCTTCATTTTGTAAAGCTAGGGTAGTCATCACAGTCTCGTTCTCCATAGGCCTCGATTCGTTAAACAATGCCCATAGAGCCTGGTTGTCTAATATTTCAGCTGTTTTAGTTTTGGTGAGGTGGGGTGCCTCATCCAAGGTGTGGCAGTCATGGAAAATTTCAAATCCGGGTTTTAGCAAGCCATCCTGAACGAAGGGTTCAGGGAAATCACAGCATGGGTGTTCTTCTCCTTCCCGAACGAACATCCCGTTAAGGGTCCTTTGATACGGGGGAAGGAGGGTGGTTTGTTTGGCTTTGTTAAGGTGTAGCCTAGACAGGCGATCAGAAATATCTTCCTCCGTTGGTTCATAGCCTAAGCCAAAGGGAGGAGATTTGTTGGGAAAAGGATGGAATGTGTATTCCTTCTTCCTTATGCCCAATGGGGTTCCTGGGAAATAACCTTGAGCTAACAGCATTCTAGGGATGACTCGGGATGCATGCGGGTCTAGGAATGCTGGATCATAATCTTCGATGAACTGGATTGTTTCTTCCATTTGAAACCCGTAAAGGTCGTCTGCAGTTTCGGCCGTTCCAACCATAGTGCAACTGACGTCGAGAGGAGGGGCGCGGATTTCTAGTATTACCCCGTTATGGTTAAGTTTAACCATTTGGTGTAAGGTAGAAGCCACACCTCCTAAGTCATGGAGCCAAGGTCGCCCCAAGAGGAGGTTGAAAGTGGGCTTGATGTCGATTATTTAAAACTCCGTGGTGCGTGCCACAGGCCCGGTTTGTATGGTAAGGTTGATTTTTCCCAATACAGGCCTTCGGGAGTTATCATAAGCTCGTACCCCTTGCGTGGAGGTTTGGAAGTCATCGTTTCCTAGCCCCAAGCAATGGGCGGTTCGCAATGGGAAGACATTAACCGCCGAACCATTATCTACGAGCGCTAGGGGGATGTTTTGTCCTTTGCATCCAACCACTAGGTAAAGGGCTTTATTGTGAGCACCCCCCTCTTTGGGCAAGTCTTTGTCAGTGAAAACTATGGCTTTTTCTCCGGCATCTCTCGTGACATGGCTAACCAATGAGTCAGGTGTGATATCTGTAGGTACTGAGATGAGGTCGAGTGAGCGAATAAGCTTTTCGCAATGTTCCTTTGAAGTACACATGAGATCCCAGATGGTAATCTCGGCCTTGGTTCTTTTTAGTTGTTTCAGGAGAGGGTTTTCAATGACTTCTGTGACGGTGGCGTGCCATCCATTCTCAGGAGTTTGCCTAACCGGGATGCCGTCCATAGGAGGTGGGTGAATATCCGGTTGGTATATTCTTCCGGATCGGGTGAGGTTGTCGACCTCGGACTCCTGAGGGGTGGTGTCAATGAGAGCATACCCGGGCCAAGTTTCGGTGAAGAGGTCCTGGCCCGATACTTGAGATAGGTAAATATCTTCAACGTCAT
Source organism: Spinacia oleracea (assembly GCF_020520425.1). NCBI lineage: Eukaryota > Viridiplantae > Streptophyta > Magnoliopsida > Caryophyllales > Amaranthaceae > Spinacia > Spinacia oleracea. Next base: position 90,630,524 of record NC_079491.1, on the reverse strand, counting down.
CATTCCACACACCGCACACTTCTCTCTCGATTCGATCCGTTGGGACCACAGCGAGTTGTGCACCTTGAGGCGTGATGTACACCGTGGGGTCGAAATTCTCTGGTTGGTCGAGAGAGATGTGACAAGAGCCGAGTGGGCTCTTGTTGTTGTTGGGTTTGCCAACGTTAGGGAGAGGTATCACTTCATCCTCTATCATGTCCTGGATCGTATGTTTTAGATTCCAGCAGTTTTCAGTGTCATGCCCATTTCCTTGATGGAATTTGCAGTAAGTACCTTCGACCCAATATTTGCTTTTGACAGGAGGGTCACGGATGGGGCCTATAGGTCTCAACTTTCCTTGATTGGTTAGTCTTTCAAAGGCTTGTACCAAAGTCGACCCGAGTGGGGCAAACTTTCGGTCTCGGACCCATCTTCCAGGGCTTCTTCGGGCGGGAGTCTCTTCTACAGCATGGACTTCTTGGGCTTGGGATGTGTTACCCCGATTATAGGTGTTTTTTTTATATGTGGGTTTGCTTTGTATGGTTTTGGCGAGGTCGTCCTCGATCTTTATTCCCACATCATAAACTCTTTTGAAAGTGTCAAGTCCCAGGTACCTAAGGTGTTGTCTGTATGCCGGGTCCAGGTTGTCAATGAATTTTTGGACCAATTCTGTTTCTGGAGGCCTATTGATTAGCTGGGTTGCCTGGTCCCTCCATCTAGCAAAGTAGGTTGTGAAACCCTCATTTTTCTTTTGGAAGAGAACTTCCAGCTCGCGCATGGTGACTTGGAAATCCATGTTCGACGAGTATTGCTTGATGAAGACATTGACAAAGTCTTCCCAAGTGGGGAAGAGCTTAGGGTCCTGGTGATAGTACCATTTGAGCGGCACAGGTTCCAAGGACAAAGGAAAGGCAGGTAAATACATGGACTTGTCCACGCCTTTCAAGTTCATGGCATTCACAAAGCTCAGTAGATGATCACGGGGATTGTCTGGGCCTTGAACTTTGGTAAGTCAGATGAACTGAACTTTTCTGGTAGTTTGCTAGGAAAAGGTTCGGGATCGAGGGAGAAGTATTTGCTCCCCATGGTTTGCTGTAGGACCATTTTTTCAATCCTCTTCTCGTTATCGAGGTCATTTTTGGCTTGTGCAGCCGCTAAAGCTTCATTTTCCATTTTCAATTGGCCCATGAGTTGGGTCATTTGGACCATCTGGTCTCGCAAATCTTCGATGGACATGTTTGAAGGTGCGAATCGAGGTTGGGGAAGCGGAGATCTTTGAAATGAGGGATGACGGACGGAGCTTGGAGTCACTAAACCTGATGTTGGCGGTGTATCTTCGAGACGCACTAACCGTTGATTCCCTGATCGGCACCAAGTGGCAGGACCAGACCTAGGCATAAGATAAGCTAAAGTTTAGGTTCCCAAAGTTTCAAGCATTACTTAGTCTAGACTTCGACTCTCTCTATTGGTTTTTCACTCTTTCTTTTGTTGGTACACTTTTTAGTTTTTTTTTTTTTGGTCATTCTTTGGATTTTCGAAACACTTGCCCGTGTGACATTCATAATTGTTAGCATGTTCGGTTTTTAGTGCCGAGCATTGTCGTCGTAGGAGGCCTAACAACGACGCAAAGAGTTATTAATTTTTTACGAGTTGCTTTTGAAATCGAGTGCTCTTCTTACGCCCTCGTAGCAATTCTTTTTACGAACATTTTTTGTGCTACGTATTTTCCTTTTGCGCGGGCACCGAGGCTGCTGCGCCTGACCAGAAGGCCAAGCAGCAACTTCAGCGCCCAGCGAGGGGCGTGAGAAATTCTGGCGCCCAGCCAGGGGCGTTGAAAATGCGTCCCTGGCTGGTTCTCGTTTTCTGTTTGCGTATACTTCTGTTTATGCGACTTCGATTTGCGTGCTTGACTAATAACGTCCTTTACGCGTTGTGCAGCGTTTGTGGGATTCACTACAGGCCATTCCGAGCGTCGCTTATTTTTGTGGCGATCGTTCAGGTTTGCGGAACGCGTATTTCGGTATAACTCTTTGGCAAATTAGTCTATGAATGTTTGGGCAATTTTTAATGTCGTTGGTTTTCTAGGATAGTTTGTCGCACACAATCACATATTTCGCTACACATAACTAACATTCATAATGAGGCGATCATAACATGTCATGTAGTTTATGATAGGCTTCTATGGGTAGTTATTTGCGCCTGGCTTGGTACCGCTTCTATGGTAGATCCAACACATGCCCCGGTCGAGGTAGTGTCTTCAACAGACGAATTTCGCCCAAGAGGCCAACCCGCAAGTGCAAGCCAAGGGGGCATGCAGGCGAGAGGGACCTAATGAGCGAACGATTGGGTTCGGGATAGGTGTACTACCTGCACAAGTACCGAGTGGGCAACATGCGCGGCGTATGCACCCCCCTATTGGCGAAAAAGGTATCCTTAGTCCCAACTCCCGAGGGAGCCGAGATTTGTTATGCGGTTCTGCCCGTTCACATTAATATGCTGATATTCAGGTCGTCCCAACTTGATGGGGAAATAAACGCTGGGTAGGATCGTTTCACCCTTCAGCTATTTTGATTACCTACAAGCACGAGTATTTCCTTTACTACCCCAGTGGAGTCGCCACTGTGAGGGGGTCGAAAAAGCACGAGGCTAATGCGTGACCTCGTCCCTCGTGGGTGTGACGATTCTTTTTATTCAATCAAGTGTAATTGGATTTCCTGTGAGTTTACACCCAATTGACTAGTAATATAGGAGTCGTCATTCAGTTTTTAACAACAATGAGAAAAACTGACAAAACCCGGTTATCGTGACATAAAGGGAGTGCAATTATGTTTGACCACGACGGCCGTAGGTTCCCTTGTGATCCCTGGTGTGGGGATCTCTCAACATACACCCCCAAGGTAGAGGTTGAGGGTTCGGGGGACTGTAACTACCGAGAGGAGTACTTTGCTCGTCGATAACTCCAGAGGCAGGATATCCTTACTAGCTCAGCATAAATAATTGAAGGGACATGCGTTAACTATTAAACTAATCTGAGTTGATTTTAGCAATATGCAACATATAATACTAGATCGATCGTGATTATCTGATTTAAATAGTATTAAGGGACCTAGCATGATAATCCAATTTCCCAAAAATATTATATTTGTTAGGCGTGATAGAACAATCAGATTTAGTTAGTTTAACAGTTCATAAAAAGGGCGAGGAAAGCAATTAAATCATCGAAAAGGGACACGTTACGACGCACCCTTGAGAGGTGCGTCACGGTTCTCAGAAAACTAACCACTTTGACTTTGCTATTTCTCCTTTTTATTTAACAAATCTCAAATTATGGGACAGGATACGTTCTGTTCGATTTATGGATCGATTGCGACAAAACGCGTGAACAGTTTCGCAGCGTGAGGCTTAGGCTAAGGGTTGGAGTCAATACTCAGAATATTATTGTGTGTGTGTTCTTTTCACGTCGAATTTGGGGCTGTATTTATAGGGAAGAGTTCGTGGAAAGATAGAATTGTAGAGTTCTAATCCACAAAGAATTAGGAAAAAACACGTACCCAGGTATTTTCAGCGCCCAGGCCCGGGCGCCGAAGATTTCGGCGCCCAGAGCCAGGCGTTGAAAATAGGGTCTGGGCTGTTTTCTTAGTCAGATTCGGATTCCTGAAATCCGTAGTGTTTGAGACTTAATCGAGTCTTTTAGCGCGTATCAATTTCATGACGGAATGCGCCTGGGCCCGTTACGAACTCTAGGCTCGTTAGGATTTTAATTAATACGTAACTCTTATTTCCGAATCATATTAGGAATAGAATTCTCGCAGTTTTCTATCTCATTTAGGATTTATGTTGGAGTGCAACACCTAATTCTGACAGGTTTCTATCTTTTATGACTTGCCACTTTTAGAAGCTACCTTTTACGGCAGTTACTATTTTTAGCAGGTTTCCATAAATATCAGGTTTCGGGTGAAATGAAAAGGGGAATTGAGATTCGTTTATTTTATAGGAGATGCGTTGTCAAGTGGAGATTTAAGTTTTCATCATCGAACCTTTCCCTTTCGGGAATGGGGACAAAAGTAGGTGTCTACAAGTGCCCATCACGAGCATCCTCTTTATCAGATATTTGCAACTCAACATTGATCTCAGCTTCAGATTTCTTTTGGTCATTGAACAACCAGCAAAAGCGTATATGGTGTCGATTGTCCTAGCAAGTCCTATAAGATACGGAGTACATTATAGTGAACAAAAGATAAAGATAAATGGATTAAACCTCAAACAAAACCCTGTGTCAACTAAAAACAGATAAATGCATGTCTAGTCTTCTAAACTACCATCTGATTATGTTTGCAGAGAATCGTCACAACAAATCACATTGCTCAAAAGTGACAGGTATATATTTGTTGGATTAATCAGGATTCAGGAAATCAAATCAATTTGCAAGGTAAAAGCACAAAATAACAAGAAAAAAGAGTCACTATTAGAGAACGAATATCTGTTGGAGAGTAGGAGCTTTTCGAATCCAAACCATCCTGGCAAGCTCCCCAGTAGTTGTTACATAATATATCTGCAGCAAAGTGAAGAAATCAATAGCTTTGAAATGCACTAACAGAAGCAAACATATAATGATATAAAACCTTTGAAATGCAAATTCACAAAATCACATTGTTTGTTCACCTGATTTAGCAGCTCTAACATAGTTCGTTACACTTTCCTGTCACCACTCACAGTTCACTGCAGAGCAATAAGAACATAGTTAACATAAATCACCTTTCACCTAAATATTGTAGATGGCTATGCGCATGAGATTATGACTTATCTTTGATCTTTGTTTCTTGTATCAGGTTATAGAGAACTAACGTGAAACTAATTACATAATGGTCTCACCTGTCAAGCCGCTTAATACCAATGGCATCCATTTCGTCAATAAATATAATACAAAGAGCCTTCTCTTTGCAAGTGGAAAAGCATCACCTACAAGCTTTGCTCCGTCTCCAATGAACATCTAAATCATTGAAAACAAGAAACTTAGACAACACCTAGCTAGATCATTACTGGAGCATTACATCTACTGCATTTTGAATATTTTATAGATTTTCAAGAAACAAGTCCTAATATGATATATATGTAGCTAATGCCATAAAATCTTTGTTAGATGAGAATTGATTATATCACTTGTATGAGATGACAACAAAGGCAGCAACAGAATTAGGCATGTAAAAGGCTTCAGGTTGTCTCTTCTTACTACGTCGATTATTTACATCTAACCATTTTCTGCAGCTTCTCTTAACCTCGTCAAACTCTTCAAGGGACTGAAACCTAAGGGGTTGCAATATATACTATGACAGGAACAAAAATCAAAGATATAGCATACCAAAGGTGATGCAGCAGAATCAGTGCAGCACTCAAAATTCATTACTCTGTGTACCTACATTTTCATATAGACCCACTTTTCTACAATCAACACCAGCAACTTAATATATAGAGTGGTTTCTTATCAGCTCACCTTAAACAAGGTCAATGACTCAATGGTCTATCAAGACATTTATTTTGAGACGGAAGGAGTATTTTTTTTTTACCTGGTACATTGCTAGCAGAACCGCTGCTCCTTCCCAGAAACAATAACAACAGGCGTCTTAGAGTGCCTCTCGCATACCTTAGGGCGGCAGTGGTACCCTGCATTGAGTAAGGTCAGAAGCATTTAGAAAGGATTCTTTCAGGATCTGGAAGATTTCTGGGTCCTTGTGTATTTATTGAAGATCTACCCACACTAAGACATCAATTTAACCCCCTCTTAATTTCTCTAACTGAGAATTTATATTTTTTTCGACCCAAATCTGTTAATTGAAAGAAAATTAGTATAATTAGACCTTTATTTGCAAATTCATTCGACAATAATTCTACAAAATTTAGTGTAATTCGATTTAATTGTTTCTCATTTTTTGTATTCATCAAGCTTAGTCATACATGACAATTAGATAATTAAAAATATTCATAATCCTAGGTTATTAGTTGAATAAATATATAGTATGAAAAAAAAAATTAGAATACTAACCTCGGAATTGATGGAAGCGGCGGGACACAGGACTTTCACCGGAATTCTGGAGGCGGTGGGAAAAGCCGTTGGCAGTAAATGGAGGTTATTGGTGGACGGCGGTGGTTAAGGCGCGACGATCCTTTGATTTTCCGGGGTTTCAATCTTGCCTTCTGTTTGCTCTTAGTTTTCTTTTTCTTATTTTGGAGTTTGCTTTTTCTTTTGGGAAGTACATTGGGGATTACCGCATAATTACTTTACTTTAGGTTTCAATTGAATAATTAGTACTCTTGCTTTTAGGTTTAGTTGACTGGGCATTGCAGCACGCTAATAATACAAATTATTAACTTTTTTTTATTAGAAAATCTTTTTCTAAAACCCAGAATACACAACAGTTATCATAAACACAGCTTTATTTTAATCGAGTATTTTAAATTAAATAGTTGTTTTTATTATGGCAAATAATATAAGACGGTTAGGTAAGGTGACAGTTCTCTATTCTTTTCTTCATACAACTGTTATAAGAGAAATGCGTACTCTATACTTCTAGAAAACGTTTAATATACTTGACCGTTCTCTATTCAGCGTTTCTTATTCCAACTTTTGTAGTAGTGCTTATTAGTTCTAGTCGAGTTGTTTTAACCTTAAAGGAATAAAGACCTAATCAAGAGTTTAATGACTAAAAGCTCCCACTAAAACCAAGAATTTACATGCTTTACAAATTTTAAACATAAAATTGTATTTCCTAGTCCAACCGGAAACTTACAAATTTAATTAAAATTTAAAGCTCATATAAAATAATTTTAAAATCCCTTAATATTATTTTTAATTGATTAAAATTAATTAATTATAATTTTACCAAGGTTTTAATTTTATTAAAATAATTAGAATAAAATAATTTAATAATAATTAAATTAATCAAAATTAAATTCCGAGAAAAATTAAAATTACGAAATTTAATTAAAATCGACGCTTAACCGAAAATCAAATAAACGACCCAATGTGCCAAGGCAAGGCCGTAGGCCGAAGCCCACGCCTCGCGCAAGCAAGCCACACCGCAGCGCCCATGGGCCGCGTGCACAAGTGCAGCGCCCATGGCCTACTTGTCGCTGGTCGGGTGATGCATCATAGCGAGCAAAGCAACAGCCCACGCTGTGCTTGCTGCTGTGCGCTGGGCAGGGGGCTTGGCGCAGCGGCACGCGAGCTCCCTTGCTCGTTGTGTTGTTTCCCTGCCTCTTGCCTTGCGCTTTGACGATCGTCGCCTTGCTCGATCACATTGCACAGCACACACCGCACAGGATTGTGCCCGCGCGCGCATGCTCGTGCTTTCTTGTTGCCTAGTACCCATGGGCGACGAGCTCCCTTGCTCGTCATCGCATGCCCGCACTATGCAACACCCTTTAAGGGTAACACTTAGCTTCCATTGCTTCGTGCGTGCAAGTTTGTGAACGATTTATAAAAATCAAAAACTTTTATATTTAAATTTAACGACAAATTAATAATCCATATTAATTTCACTAAATTTAGGCGAAAATTCGAAAATTTATTGTTTAAATTAATTTACGATTACATATTTTCTTAGGGATTAAAATCTAGGTCATAAAATTTTAAAATTTTCAATTTTAACAAATTTTATGGTGGTTTTTAATCATAGGATCCTAATTAAATTAGCAATTAATTATGAAATTCAAAATAAATTCTAAATTTTTTGAAATTCAACAAATTAATTATAGTTACAAATTAGGTTGTATAATTAACAAAATTAGACCTTAAAATTGTTAAACATATACAGTAGGTCAATCATAGATTCAAGATTTACATACAAGATTCGCAAATATTTAATTTAACATCATAAAAATTACAAATTTTGTATTCGAAAAACTAAAACCTCCGAAAAGTCATAGTAAGGCTTCGAATTTGGGAATTCTGGGTTCGGCTTCAAAATTTTAAAACGTCTTTTACATGCGAAATTCACTATAAAAACATAAGATTTCGACCATTATTGACAAAACTGCCGAAAAATCCTGCGAACATATAATCAAATAATCGCACGAATTTGCAATCAATTACATTCACGAACTTAATCACCCCATTAATTCATTGCAAATTTATATAATTTAATCCATGTTAACTATAATTGATTATGGAATTAATTAGAGGCTTGTGATACCACTGTTAGGTTATGAATAATACAACAATATAAGTCATGCGGAAAAACCATAAAGCCAGAATCCAAATTAATTGCCACATTGTCAATTAGCATAATTTAGGTGACATACAATGTGATGCTTGCCTTCCTTATCTGCTCCCGAACCGAACAAGAACAAGTCTTTAGAGCCTCAAACGTTGCCCCTCCGTAGAAAGTCCACAACACGTTAGGATCCACCTTAGGTTTAACCAACTGGGATTTTACTTAAGGTTTTATGTATTCGGTTAGGCTTGTATTATGTTCTCCTTTGAACACAATGGGAATAAATAATATGATTATAATTCAATGGATGTGTATAATTATGAGGGCCTAGCCTCATATTTATAGTGTAGGAAATAAGGAATTTGAGTCTTGCTAGGAATAGAATTACCAACCCTGCTAGGATTGAAATTCTTATTAACTTAGAATTGCAACATTAATTAAACTCTTAATTATTTGAATTCTATTAAGACTAGTAATACTAAAATCCAAGGTTACTTGGGAATTAAGAAATCGGATATTTCTTGGAGCCCAAGACAAAACAACCCAACGCAGCCACAACAGGCCACGTTGGTGTGTGTGCTGCCTCGGCCCAGTGCGTTGTGGCCCTCGCTTCGGCAGGCCCGCAGTCGTTGCTTGCTAGGCGCAGCGCGGCCCATGAGCTGCTGCCTTGCCACAGGCTTGGCGCGGCCCATGAGCTGCTACCTTGCCACAGGCTTGGCGCGGCCCATGAGCTGCTGCCTTGCCACAGGCTTGGCGCGGCCCATTAGCTGCTGCCTTGTTGCATCTTGGCGTGGCCCATGGATGTTTCCTTGCTCGCAGCTTGGCGCGGCCCATGAGGTTGTTGCCTTGCTTGCAGCTTAGGGCGGCCCCATGGTTTCTGCCTTGCTCATAGGGCGCGGCCCATGGTGTTGCCTTGCTTGTCGAGTGTTGGGTCGGCTCGCTTGCCTTCTTGCCGCTCGTCGAGCTTCCGATTCGTTTTCCGATTCCGGAATTCATTTCCGTTTCGAACAAATATTTACGTTTCCATTAATATTTCCGATTCCGGAAATAATTTCCTTTTCCGACAATATTTCTGATTTCGGTAATATTTCCGTTTCTGGCAATATTTCCAATGCCGGCAATATTTCAATTTCCGATAATATTTTCCGATGCGAGCCATGTTTTTGTTTCCGGCAACATCTACGACTTGAATAATATTTATATTTTCGTCATTAACCAAATTTCCGTTTTCGGCAATATCATCATTTCCGGAGTATTCTTTATTTTGCCTTTTGACGATTTCAGCTCCCACTGGAACCGAGATCCTTCTTTTCCGAATGTTCATAAATGGAGTACTTAATGAATAATATATTCACTTAAATACTTGATCCGTTAACGTACTATTTGTGTGACCCTACGGGTTCAGTCAAGAGTAAGTTGTGGATTAATATTATTAATTCCACTTGAACTGAAGCGGCCTCTAGTTAGGCATTCAGTTCACTTTATCTTATTGAATTTATTAACTTGTTAATTAATACTAAACCGCATTTATTAGATTTAGAATTAAATGCATACCTGCACCAAGGGCGTTATTTTCTTCATTCTACACTCGAACACATAAAAGAGTCTCGTCCTGTGCACCCAGATATCATCCCTCCTAATCCATCTGGAGCGCTCAATATGTTTAACAAACGTAAGTGGTGCTAGATTAAACCCCACAAATCTACCCACCGCACTCGAGTTAAAATTGATTCTTCCCAAAAGAGTGAAATTAGGGGGTGGCTCAATTAAGGGTCCCATTCTATAGGATTGTGACCTTCGCCCATTCTCATTCCTGTTCCCATGATCTTGAGCATACCCATTTTGATTTGCTTGACCATTTTGGTTTCCATGGCCATTTTGATTATTAGTATTCATCCCACCCGTATTTTGACTTTGATTGTGATTGGCCATTTTAGGCCGGAATTTAGAGGAACTTGTGAAGAGAAGAAGGAAGATGAAAAGAAGAAGAAAAGTGAAGTAGATGAGGATGAATTAGATTTTGAGAGGAGATATTAATTTACAGCCAACGATTAAAACATCCGGCCAATAAGGCCACTAAGTCCAAAGCCCAATGGCTCTAAACAACAACATCGAACCCACCAGTGGCTATTCAGCCATCCATTAAGGCCCAAGGCCCAATAGTAATAAAGACCTATGGGCATTTATTATGCAAACACTATAAATAGGCCGCCAAGGCTCACACCTCAAGGTACGTCCAATTTACCGCCTTAAGACTACTCTTCTAGGGAACTTCTCTCTAGAATCCGAGCATCATTCTTACTTAGGCATCGGAGGGGCTTTCCTCGGAAACACCCCCGAGGCTAGTAACTTTGCTCTTGTGCAGGTGAATTCGGACTCCACTCATTCAAGCAAGCAAGATCTTCAACACATACAAAAGGGCCTTCATTCGAAGCCCATTGTTTCCATCTTTACAACACCGGAACAATTTGGCGCCGTCTGTGGGGAAGAACACTTCAAAGCCTTTGAAAGACATCAATCACCTCTTTCCGCGAAAATGGTGAATGATGCTGTTAACAACAATAACGACGATATGATGGTGCGGTCAGATTCAGAATCTGACCAAGAGGGGCACCCTCAATCGATGGCGAGGTCACAGCCAAGCAGAGCTACGACCGCCACGAATGCAGGACCTCCGATTCCAACTAGGGAAGAGCTCACTGCGGCCATGACCATCATGCAAAACTTCCTCTTCAATGAGAAGCAGCAAGGACTGGCAAATGACCGCAGAGAAGAGAGGAGGACCAGGCGAAGGCTGAACGAGCCACCCAGTGCGGAAGTGTCCAGACCCGAACGAGAACTCCTTCCCTTGACAGGTACACACTTGACGTCGAGGTGGATGGAAAGCACGTGGGACACCCAAAAAAGGGCACAACAGCAACCAGATTGGTTTGCGAGACCATCGCCTACTCCAACAGCTCTCCAAAGCGAATCAACTACTCGTAACACTCGGATCCGAAGCTCGGTGCTCAGCAGGTTGAGGCCCTCGGTCCACTCAAGGTTAAGACCTTCGATCCATACGAGACTCGGGGTAGGTGAGTCGAGCAGGTCTGGCGAACGACCCGAGGTCAGTAGCCGAGAAAGAAGAAGAGACAGGAGGCATGATCGAACCCCTAGCCCCCATCGTACGCCCGAGCGTTCTAATCACAGAACCTCGGCAAACGAAGGCATCAGGGCTAGACTCGGGAAAAGAATCATGACTCCTACGTCATCCCCTTTCTCGGACGAGCTGATCATGGAAGAAATACCGAAGGTAAGACTGCCAGCGCACCTAACCTACAGCGGAATCACAGATCCGAGGGATCATGTCATCTCCTACGAGCAGCAAATGTTCTTGAGTCCCTACTCCGAAGCATGTTGGTGTAAATACTTCCCAACCACGCTAACCGGAGTGGCGGGAGAGTGGTTTAGATCGCTGCCGAAGGGATCGATCAAGAGCTGGAAAAAGCTGAAAAAGAGATTCTGCACACAGTTCGTGAGCAACAATCGCCCCGAGCGAACCACAGCAGAACTGACCTCAATCCAACAAGAAAGAGACGAAAGTCTGAGAGAATTCATGGCCAGATTCATGAAGGAATCAACAAACATACCAAACTTGCAGCCAGACGTGGCCATCTTCGCCTTGAAGCACGCGCTCCAGGAAGGGAAGTTCCGTGACGAACTCTCAATGAAGAACCCCTCCAAAATAGCTGACGTGCTCCAAATGGCTGATGCGTTCATCAGAACCGAAGAGTTCAACAAGGCCGCTGCAAGATTGAAGGGATCGTCAGATCCGAGAGACACAAAGAATACCCAGAGCAAGCCCGAGGGCGGCTCAAGGAAGGGGAAAGAGAAAGTAGGAGCTAGAGAGATGAGCCCGAAGAAAGACGGGAGAAGGGGTGAACTTCAACCCAAATACACCAACTACACTCCACTAGCTCTGCCCCGAAAAGAGATATTTAGCCTCAACAGAAATGATGAAAAGTGGAAACTACCGGGGAAGCTCAAGTCCAACCCAGCTCGGAGAAACAAGAACAAGTGGTGCGAGTTCCATGATGACTTCGGTCACCATACCGAAGAGTGCAACTCGCTGAAAGACAACATTGAGGACCTCGTTCGCCGAGGCTACCTGAAACAGTACTTGTTAGACCGAAGGGAGGAAAAAGAAAAGGCCGCCAGTGGCAAACAGCATGAGCAACCCCAGAAGAGGGTCTACGAAACAACAGGACATAAGAAAAACGACATCCTGGTGGTGTTCGGGGGGCAGAAGTCTGGCCAGGCCAGCAAGAAACACCTAAGAGCCCTCTCCCATCGGGTCAACTTCAGCGCGGTTGGAGACAACCAACCACACCCCCCGAACATGACCTTCACTGCTGATGATTGCTTCGGAGTCCAGTACAAACATGACGATCCTCTGGTCATTTCCATGGACCTCAACAACCATAACGTACATCGAGTGTTAGTCGACGGAGGAAGTGCCGTCAATATCATCTTCAGAAACTGCTTCGAGCAGCTGATCCTCGAAGAGCCAGAGGAAGCACTGACGAAAGTCAGTTATCCTCTGATCGGATTCAACGGATCCGCAGCTATCCCCCGAGGAAAGATCACCCTACCAGTCACAGTGGGCGAAGGCCAGGCAGCAAAAACCCTTCGGGACGAATTCTTGGTGATGGACTGCGACTCCGTATACAACGTAATCATGGGGAGAACCATGATTCACAAGATGCAAGCAGTCCCCTCCACATACCACCAGCTGATGATATACGTCTCGGATGCAGGATTCGCCGAACGAATCAGAGGTGATCAAGAAGTGGCGAGAAGAACCTGCCACACTGCTGTCCGAAAGCCCAAACTAGAGGACGGCCCCGAGGAAGAAAAAGGAGCTAAGGGAGAGGAAAGCGAGGCAAAAAGGAGAAGAGCAAGCACGAGCAGCTTGTCTCCCGCAGAAGTTGATGCCCGCCCCGAAACCCTATCTCCCGAACCAGATCAAGAAATGGAGGATATCTTCCTCGAAGAGGATTCAGACAGGAGCGTCCGAATAGGCAAGGGCCTAAGCTCGGGGCTCCGAATCGATTTGATCCGATTACTCAGGGATCATAAAGACATCTTTGCATGGTCAGCAGCAGATATGCCAGGGATAAATCCGAAGCTGATTTGTCACAAGCTGGACGTCAACGCTGAAGCTCGGCCAGTCAAGCAAAAAAAGAGGAACTACTCCTCGGAGAAAAACAAAGCCATCGCCGAGGAGGTGAAAAAGTTGCAGGAGGCCGGATTCATTGAACCATGCATGTATCCGAAATGGCTGGCCAACGTGGTGATGGTCAAAAAAGCGAACGGCTCCTGGCGAATGTGCGTAGATTTCACAGACCTGAACCGAGCCTGCCCCAAAGACTGCTATCCCCTGCCAAGGATAGATCAATTGGTTGACTCCACCAGCGGCCATGCACTGCTCAGCTTCATGGATGCCTTTTCAGGCTACCACCAAGTATTCATGCACCCCGATGACAGAGCAAAGACAGCGTTCATCACAAACGCAGGAGTGTTCAACTACAAAATGATGCCTTTCGGCTTGAAAAATGCCGGAGCCACCTACCAGAGGCTAGTTGATCACGTCTTCGCCGACCAGAAAGGGAGGAATGTGGAGGTCTATGTGGATGACTCCATCGTAAAAAGCATCAAGGAGGAAGACCACGTCAAAGACCTGGCAGAGACCTTCGGAAATCTGAGGAAATACAGCATGAAGCTGAACCCAAAAAAATGCGTCTTCGGGGTGAAATCAGGGAAATTCCTCGGATTCATGGTGAGCGAAAGAGGAATTGATGCGAACCCAGACAAAGTCCAAGCGGCATTGGATTTACCCGAGCCGAAGACCAAGAGAGATGTGCAGAGGCTAACCGGCAGGTTAGCCGCACTAACAAGGTTCATATCAAAAGCCTCGGACAAGGGAGCCCCCTTCTTCAAAGCACTGAAACCAAAGAACCTCCCCGGAGGAGAAGCAGAACCAGTCAAGAAAAAAGGGGTCCCGAGGAAAGTGGATCCCGAACTGATATGGGAACAGGAGCAAAAAGAGGCTTTTCAGCAACTCAGAGCCCACCTAGCTCAACTGCCGACACTGGCCAGACCAAAGGAGGGGGAAACCCTGTACCTATATGTCGCAGTTAGCCCTGGAACCGTCAGCGCAGTGCTTCTTCGGGAAGAAGAAAAGAAGCAACAGCCAATCTACTTCACCAGCCGAACACTCACAGGGGCCGAAACCCGGTACCCACTCATCGAGAAAGTCGCATATGCAGTAGTGGTAGCTGCACGAAAACTGAGGCCATACTTCGACTCCCACCAGATCACAGTGCTAACTGACCAACCGCTCGAAAAAGTACTCGACAAAATAGAGAGGTCAGGAAGATTGGCTGCCTGGGCCTTCGAACTATCAGAGTTCGGCATCAAATATCAGCCGAGGACAGCAATCAAAGCACAAGCATTGGCAGACTTCTTGGCCGAGTGCTCATACCAGGAAATGTTGGATGATACGAAAAGCACTTGGGAGGTCTTCACTGACGGATCTTCCACAATAAACGGCTCAGGGGCAGGAGTTGTACTGATCCCCCCGACGGGGAAAAGCATAGAGTATGCATTGAAGTTCGGCTTCAAAGCAACCAACAACGAGGCCGAATACGAGGCCGCAATCGCAGGGATAGAGCTTTGTTTATCCCTGGAGGCCGAACATGTTCGCCTCAAAACTGATTCCCAGCTTGTAGCCAACCAGATCCGAGGGGAGTATGAGGCCAAATGGCCCAGCATGACAGCCTATTTAGCAAAAATTAAATCCTTAACGTCAAAGTTAAGATCCTTTGAAGTCATCCTCATTCCCCGAGGACAGAACACGCAAGCAGACGCACTGTCAAAACTCGCAATCTCAACACTCATCGACCTAAACAGGTCGGTCCACGTGGAAGTTCACCAAGAGAGAAGCATCGACTTGCTACCCACCACAGTATGCAGCTTACGTACCGAACCTAGCTGGATGGACGCAGTAGTTGCATACAAAGAAAGGGGAGAACTTCCCGAAGATAAGCTGCAAGCGAGAAAACTGAAAAGATTCAACAGATGGTTCATCATCAGCGCCGAAGGAGAGCTCATGAGGAAATCATTCTCTGCTCCGCTGCTAAAATGTGTGGGTCCAACAGACGCTGACTACATCCTAAGGGAAATCCACCTCGGGATATGCGGAAACCACATCGGAGGCAGGACATTGGCACATAAAGCCCTTCGGGCTGGGTACTGGTGGCCCACTATGGTTTCCGAGGCAAAGCAGATGGCAAGGAAATGCGAGAAATGCCAAAAGTTCGCACCAGCCATCCATCAACCAGCTCAAACCCTACAATCAACACTGTATCCCTTACCATTCGCACAGTGGGGGTTAGACATCATTGGTCCCTTCCCCTCAGCGACGAACCAGAAGAAGTGGTTGATTGTAGGAGTCGACTATTTTAGCAAATGGATCGAAGCCGAAGTTGTCTCCTCCATCACCGAACCTCAGGTCCGCAAGTTCATATGGCAGAACATCATCACAAGGTTCGGCATACCAAGACTGATGGTCTTCGACCACGAGAAACAGTTCGACAACACCCCGTTGCAAAAGTGGTGCAAACAGTTCGGCATACACCTAGCGTACTCGGCAGTCTGTCACCCACAAAGCAACGGGCAAGCCGAAGCTGCTAACAAACTCATCCTCAATGCACTCAAGAAAAGAGTCGAAGATGACAAAAACAAATGGTTAGAAGAGCTACCCGGAACGCTATGGTCCCTTCGGACCACTGAGAAAGAAGCTACCGGGCAAACACCGTTCCACCTTGTATACGGATCCGAAGCTGTAATTCCTGTGGAAATCGGAACAGAAAGCCTGAGGATCCAGGCATACAACAGGTATGATGGGCTCCAAGGAGAAAGCAACAATCAACTTCTATCCGAAGCTCTCGATCTACTGGACGAAGCTCGGAACGATGCAAGGACACTCAACGCAGCCTATTTGCAGAGGGTCAACAAGCATTACAACCGAAGAGTCAACGCCAGACCCCTAAAAGTCGGTGATCTAGTACTCAGAAACGCCGCCTCGGTTCAGAAAGGACGGATCCATGGCAAACTCTCAGCCACTTGGGAAGGACCATACATCATCCATTCCGAAAAAAGGCCAGGCACGTATATGCTGAAACAGTTAGATGGAACAATTCTGAAGAACCATTGGAATACCGATGTTCTCAAGAAATATTTTGTATGATCTCTGTCTGTAAACCAAGTAAGTTGTTTAATGAGAAGAGGAAAGCCATTGGCACCATGTGTTTCATTAAACTTATCTCTATAATTATTGTCCCTTTATATATATATGCAGCCTCGGATCTGATCAATCCGAGACTAAAAACAGGTTGACTTTGCCCATTCCTTGATAAAATGCAAGAAATGACCAAATCATACACTTCAGGGAATCGTCCAGAATCCTCGGATTCGCGGTACCCTAATAAAATTTGTTCGCAACAAACAGTCGCTCGAATCAAGTTATAAAACTCCGGCTCAGATCCACGGATCGCCGAAGGCATAACTAAAGAGGCAGACTAGCGATCTCTTGCCCAGGTTTCCGAACCACAAGAGATCGGAAGAACAATCCAAACCTCTGAGCAGATCGACGGATTTGAAGAGTCTGGAAACTAAAGAGTCTCTTAGCAGATCTACGGATTTGAAGAACTCGCAAAACTAAAGAGTCTCTTAGCAGATCTACGGATTTGAAGAACTCGCAAAACTAAAGAGTCTCTTAGCAGATCTACGGATTTGAAGAACTCGCAAAACTAAAGAGTCTCTTAGCAGATCTACGGATTTGAAGAACTCGCAAAACTAAAGAGTCTCTTAGCAGATCTACGGATTTGAAGAACTCACAAAGTCAAAGAGTCTCTTAGCAGATCTACGGATTTGAAGAACTCGCAAAAGTTAAAAAGTCTCTTAACCGATCTACGGATTTAAAGAGCTCGCAAGATCAAAAGGTTTTTAGCAAGTCTACAGAAAGAGGAGCTCGAGAAATCTACGGATTTAAAGACCTAAAATTGCGAAAGAACAAGTTGAAAAGAAGCAGCCAAGTAACAAACATTCATTTTTTATTCAATATTTGGGGGAAGTACAAATACATTGAAAACCTCAAAAATTGAAAACAAAATGAAACAGTTAAAATCGGCAGCCATCAACAGACAATACCGGCCTACCGAAGTACTAAGAAAGCAAAAAGAAACGAGTACAACGCAGCGCCGAGGCAAAAGGGGGAAAAGCAAGCACATATTCGGAAGTCCTCAACTGGAACCGACCGACTCTGAAGAAGACGACTGCCCGAGTCCCTAACTCTTAGGAGTCTCAGGAGCGGCCCCCAGGGGAGCATCCTTCGAAGAACCCCCAGCAGTAGTATCACCCTCGGAAGTGGCCTTCTGGGCCCGAGCCTCTGCAAGAGCAGCTTGGCGTTCAGCTTCAGCTTCATCTCGATCAGCTTGGCATTCCACCAAGTGGTCCTCGGCCTGCATCCATAGGGGAACTTTCTCGTTCCAAGGGAAGTGAGGCATGTGCTTCGCAAACATGCGCCGAGCACCCAGGATGCCGTTCCAGTACTGCTCTCTACACTGATCAGCAGTGTAGAGGTTGACTCGCTCCTGCTCCAGCTTCCGAATATAGTCATCCTTTTCCCGAAGCTTCAGCCGAAGGACAGGCACCTTATCAGCTTGCTGCTGGATCAGCTCCCGATGCTGGACAAAATGGTGGAGCCTTAACTCCGCCTCTTTATGCTCCTTGTCGGCCGCTTCAAATTTAGACTTCATCTCCTGGAAGAGTCTATCTTTTTCCTCAAGTTCGCTAGCGAACTTAGCGGCCATATCCTTCTTTTCCTCAGCAAAGGAAGCGATCTTCTCAGCATCCTCTTCAACTCGGAAGATGAGCTGGCCAACCTCGGTCCCGATCTTCTCAGCAGACTCTCTAGCCTCGCGACTATAATGAAGGTACAGCTGCTTGAGTTCCGTAAGCTCGGAGAGGAGTTGCCCAGCCTTCTGGTCCAAAATGGGAATATCACGAGCATAAGCCTCACGATATTTCCTCAGTTGTTTCTCCTCAACCGAGCTACACTCGGAAGCGAACGAAGACCAGAAAACAGCCTGGGAACGAGAGAAAGATGAGCAAAATAGGAAAAACATAAAACAAAAACACAACTCAAAGAGAAAAATCTAGCAAATTACCTCGTTCAGATAGTACTGGGCCATCATAGCCGGATTCCTCTCTTCGGCCCCAGGAACCCTCCACTGCGGGTTAGCACGAAGCAGATTCTCCCGAGCAGCCTCGGGGCCCACCAAGGATCCCACGTGGGCCAAGGGGTCCTCTCCCAAAATCGGAGCCCTAGCATATCGAGCCATCGCCTCCCTTACTTCTTCGGGGATCCGTTGTAGCGGAACATCCGAACAGGTATCAGCATGGATCAGCCTATCCAGGGCCGAGGTAGAAGTAGAGCCCAAAGTTGAGTGGCGCCTCTTCCTCGTCAAACCTTGCTCGGGCTGCTCCTCCTCTCCAGCAGAGGGAACCTCCTTCTGAACCTCGGGGACCGCAGCTTCGGGGCCCGAGAGATCTATCATCTCCTTGTCTGGACTCTTCTCTCTCTCGAAGGGAAGATCAGCAGACTCCTTCTCCTCAGCTACCTCAGGGACAACCAAACCAGGAACAAAATCGGCTTCAATCGCCTCCATCACCTCGGTGATATCCTGGATTTCGATCCCCGAAGCAGCAGATGGTTTCAGGGGAGAGGGGATGATATCTTCCTCGATCAGCGGCTGATCCACGGGCGGCGGTTCAGCAACCACCACACTCTTTAACTTCTGCCCCGGCAAGGGCATGAAGTGAAGAAGATTCTTAGGAGGAGGCATAACTTCCGAAACCGCTTCCTACATAGCAAGCGTTCAAAGATTAGTTTCAGAAAAAGGGAGAAACGAACTACAAAAACTCCAAGTCAGAACAAATACCTTCTCCGAGGGCTGAGAAGCCTTCGCTTTCTTCGGATGCGTGGAAGGCCTCAAAAGAGTGCTACCCTTCCTTTTGCGTTGATCCTAAAAAGGGGAGACCAAGGGTCAACGAATATAAAAGAAGAAAAAGGAAGAAATAGAGAAAAAAGCGGGAAATACCCGGTTCCTAGATAAAGAGATATCTATCCGAGCCGGAGATGAAACCGAAGGAACGGCACGCGGCACAGCGTCAGTCCCAGGACCCTAAAAAGATGGTCCAGGACCAAGACGTTAGCCGACGGCCAACCGAAAAGAAAAAGACAAACAGAAAATCGAGCCTATAAATGAACACTCACCGGGTCCGAAGTTGTCTTCAACTCAGGAAGCACAACCTTCACAGGAACAGCTTCAACAGAGGAGGCGGAATCCCACGGATCAGCTCGAACTTCGGATATCCGAGCAACCCCCGAAGGAGACAACACGTAATCCTTCAGACGAGGATTACGAGGGTTATCTTTTCCGAACTTGTACTCGGGAGCCGGGTCGTGAATAGTCTTCAAATCCAAAGAAATTCCCAACTTCTTAGGATCAATGCGGCTAAAGCCGTACTCTGCAAAAACAAAGCACAAAACATGTCAGCAAAACGAAGCAGGAAAGAGGACAAACTCACTGAAAAACGGTCTCAGCCGAAAGACACCTACCCCTGTCAAAGATCCTGCTGAGACCGGCAACAGCAAGAATGTCCTCCCTCAAAATGTAATTGAGATTCGGAAGCCAGCTAGACGGCAGTCGATGGTTATCCTCTTGAGCCAAGAACCACTGGAGGAGGTCCACATAGTGGCGATGGTTCTGATCTGGAGCTGCCACACCCCTCATATCAGGATCAGGAGCCACGAACCACTTCGGAGGACGATAAAAGTTGGGATGCTTCGGATCCGTCGGCACACGGACGAGCAACCACTCCGTTTTCCAATTGTGGTCAGAGCTAAGGTAGGGGTACGCCGTGATGTAGTTCGGATCCCCCCTCTTTCGGGACTTCTTGTTGACAATGGTCCACCAACCATACCCATCACCCTTGGAAGCATGGTTGAGAACCAGATCGTGAAGATCCCGAAAAACAGCGACAGAGCAGGGGAAATTGACGAAGTCACACACCCATCTAAATCCGATTATGTGCCTCATAGATTTGGGTGTGAGCTGGGCCAAACTAATGTTGTACGACACCAAAAGCTCGGATACGAACGGATCCAGAGGAAAGCGGAGACCATTCTCCAAATGGTGAGTATACACGGAAATGAACCCCCTCGGTGGATGAGTCACCCGAGGACGCTCTTGCTCAGGAAGCTCGCACCAATACCCCAAGGCATGCTGAATTCCGTATAGCTCCTCGGCCTTCCGATGATAATTCCCTAACTTCGCTTCCACCAACCAGTCACCGCTGACCGATTTCTCCAACGGACCGTCGATCTGCGTGGTCTCATGCAAAATTGAGGCATACTTGCCCTTCGGATCAGCTTCCGTCCAATGAACTGGAAACTCGGAGTAACGACGACGAGCACCCGAAAAGCCAGCTCTCTCACCAGAGGTTGCGCGTTCATCTTCGGAAGCATCCCAACCAATCGAACTCTTCTCCAACGGCCTCTCCGAAGGTCGACCCCTCGAAGATTTCGGTAACCTCCCCGAAGGCACGTTCTCTCTCTCACTCGAGGAGCCAACAACGAACTTGCTTTTGCCCCTATTCTTTGCCATGGTCGCGAAATCTCGATCTAGGGTTTAGATTGAGGGGTAGAAGGAAGAACGAAGAAAAAAGGAGAACTCAGAAACAAATTACCTTTTTCCGAAGCGGAATTCGCCGATAAAGCGAACAACACAAGTTCCCGAAGTCTAAAGTTGGCCGAATTTCGTAGATCTGAAGAAGCAAATTGCACTGCGATCGCCGGAATTTAGAGAGAGAATGGGTTTGAAATAAGGAGTAAAAAGTTCAAAAGGAGCAAAGCACCCAGTATTTATAGAAAAGAGAAAGGGCGCATCAACTTCCTCAAACCCACGATCTCCATGACACAGTACAATTCCCAACACTTGTCATCAATGCAAATCATCCCTTTTCAAAAAAGAGAGGGAACTTTCGGACTTCTGACAGCTGGAAACCCACCCATTTAATTCTAAATGGACCGGGTCTGGGGGGCATGTTGTTTGGGCTCCCAATTGACTCTCAATTGGGCCACTAAGTCCAAAGCCCAATGGCTCTAAACAACAACATCGAACCCACCAGTGGCTATTCAGCCATCCATTAAGGCCCAAGGCCCAATAGTAATAAATGACCTATGGGCATTTATTATGCAAACACTATAAATAGGCCGCCAAGGCTCACACCTCAAGGTACGTCCAATTTACCGCCTTAAGACTACTCTTCTAGGGAACTTCTCTCTAGAATCCGAGC
The DNA here is from genome assembly GCF_020520425.1 of Spinacia oleracea. Taxonomy (NCBI): domain Eukaryota; kingdom Viridiplantae; phylum Streptophyta; class Magnoliopsida; order Caryophyllales; family Amaranthaceae; genus Spinacia; species Spinacia oleracea. The sequence continues at coordinate 90,608,871 of NC_079491.1, read as the reverse complement.
ATCATTCTTACTTAGGCATCGGAGGGGCTTTCCTCGGAAACACCCCCGAGGCTAGTAACTTTGCTCTTGTGCAGGTGAATTCGGACTCCACTCATTCAAGCAAGCAAGATCTTCAACACATACAAAAGGGCCTTCATTCGAAGCCCATTGTTTCCATCTTTACAACACCGGAACAGAAACACATGCAAATTGGAAAACCTCGAGACACACAATAGTAATTAATGAGTAGATTTTCAAATCTAGTTTTCTGAAGAGGAAGATAAGTGGAGTATAATTAAAGCTAATTGCTGATTGGGAGGAGAAGATACAGAGGAAAGATATCAATACCGATTGGAACCCGAAAGGTTTCCTACCTTTCCTGGTTTCTTCTATCACAGGGAAGTATGTTGTAGTGGAAGTTGATTGGCTGGAATAGTAATGATGATGGTTGAAAGTTTAATCTGTAGGTTGCATGCTACGGTGTTCAAAGACCAAGGAGTCTTGGAATATGAAAACCCACAACCAGTGGGAGAACTCTCCAATTTTAGAGAGAGAAAGGAAATAAAATGTTGAAGTTACATAATAAGCGACGTCATTGGAGAGTCATAACACCCATTTTCATTGTACTCAACTCACTTATTTATCCACATAATCTGAATAAACACCTTAGTGTGTATATCTTACCAATAAACTTGATAGAATATCTAGTTGGCCCGCATGATTTGTACCCGAATATCTGAATCAATAGTCTTCTTACTCGTAAATAAGTTGTACTCGAATGAACTCGCTTTTTTCATTCCTAAATAACAATCGATTTTCCTTTTCGTGCACCAATTTTGACCTTAAAGTATATTCATACGTAGTAAAAATAATAACATACCCAGTTGTTTCGCATTAAGAAATAACTTTATAAAAAAGTATTCCATAAGCTTTTTACTTCCTACGTTTCAAAATAGTTGACGCACTTTGATTTTTGTATTGTTCATACAATCTAATTTTTTTGGTTTTTAATGATCTATATATTAGGAAAAACATATTCATGTGATATCTTGTAAGATTCGTCTTAATGAATATTATATAAAAAAAATTAATTTGTATTTTATCGATAAATAAAGATATTAAAGTTATACATTGACAATCGGGAAAAACATAGTGTTGCTATTGAAAAAGAAACGGATGAAGTATATTTTTTCTCTAGATATATTGATATGAAAGGTCAAAGCTAAAATCTCGGAAAGTGACACTAGTTAAGGACTATGTAGTATGTACCAAATCTACTTTCGAGTATTTTGACGTGATTGTTTTTTAATATTACACGTGTTATAATCAAGAAAATACTTAATATTTACAATTATAAATTCAAAGAATTGGGGCATGTTAGTGGGTGTTGTAGACACCGACTTTTGTCCCCATTCCCGAAAGGGAAGGTTCGATGATGAGAACATAAATCTCCACTTGGAAACGCATCTCCTATAAAATAACGAATCTCAATCACCCTTTCATTTCAGTCAAAACTGCTATTTATAGAAACCTGCTAAGAATAGTAACTGCCATAAAAGGTGGTTGTTAAAAGTGGCAAAGTCATAAAAGATAGAAACCTGTCAGAATTAGGTGTTGCACTCCAACATAAATCCTAAAAGAGATAGAATTTGCATTCCTGATATAATTCGAAAATAAGAGTTACGTATTAATTAAATTCCTAACGAACCTAGAGTTCGTAACGGGCCCAGACGCATTCCGTCATAAAGTTAATACGCACTCAAAGACTCGGATAAATCTCAAAAGCTCCGTATTCTAAGAGTCCAAATCTGACAAAGAACTCGGCCCAGATCCCATTTTCAACGCCCCAGCCCTGGGCGCTGAAAATGCCTGGGTCGTTTTATTTCCGGATTCTTTTTGGATCCGTATCTTGAAATCTATCTTTCCACACACCCTTTTCCTATAAATACAGCCTCAAAACCGACGTGAAGGAGACACACAATTGCATAACCTGAGTATTGACTCTAGCCTTAAGCCTAAGCCTCACGCTGCGAAATTGATCCGGCGTTCTGTCGCAATCGACCCAAAAGTCGAACAGAACGCGTCCTGCCCCTTGTAGCTTGATGAATTAAGCCTAAATACTGGAACATTGCTTAGAAACCCGAGATTCGTTAAATAAAAGGAGAAATAGCAAAGCCAAGTGGTTAGTTTTCTAAGAACCACAACGCACCTCTCAAGGGTGCGTTGTAATGTGTCCCTCGTATGATTTAATCGCTTTCATCACCCTTTTATAAAATTGTCAAACTATTAACTTGATTGATCTATCACGCCTAATAAGATAATACCTTGGACAATTGAATTATCATGCTAGGTACCTTAAATCAATCTAAACAAGATAATCACGATCGATTTAGTATTATGTGTTGCATATTGCTAAAATCAATTCAGAATAGTTTAATAGTTTAACACATGTCCCTTCAATTTTTTATGCTGGGCTAGTAAGGATAACCTGCCTCTAGAGTATTATCGATGAGCACTCCTCTCGGTAGCTACAGTCCCCCGAACTCTCAATCTCTGCCTTGCGGGTGTACGTTGAGCGATCCCCACACCAGGGATCATAAGGGAACCTATGGCCGTCGTGGTCGAACATAATTGCACTCCCTTTATGTCACGATAACCGGGTTTTGTCAGTTTTTCTCATTGTCGTTAAAAACTGAATGGCGACTCCTATATTACTAGTCGATTGGGTGTAAACTCACAGGAAATCCAATTACACTTGATCTGACGACGTCACGCCCACGAGGGACGAGGTCATGCATTAGCCTCGTGCTTTTTCGACCCCTCACAGTGGCGACTCCGCTGGGGATGTTAATGAAATACTCGTGCTCGTAGGTAATCAAAATAGCCGAAGGGTGAAACGATCCTACCCCGCGTTTATTTCCTTATCAAGTTGGGACGACCTGAAAATCATCATATTAATGTGAACGGACAGAACCGCATAACGAATCTTGGCTCCCTTGGCATGTTTCATCTCGGGGGTTGGGAATAAGGATACCCATCGCCACCCGGGGGGTGCAAACGCTTCGAATGTTGTCCACTCGGCACTTTCGCTAGTAGTACACCTGTCCCAAACCCAATCGCTCGCCCATTAGGTCCCTCTCATTGGTGCATTCCCCCTTGGCTTACATCGTGATTGGCCTCTTGGGACGAAATTCGCTCGTGAATGCACTACCTCGACCGGGGCATGTGTTGGATCGACGATAGAAGCGGTACCAAGCCGACGCAAATATTACCCATAGAAGCCTATCATAAACTACGTGACATATTATTTTGCTTCATGTTGTAATGTTAGTTATGTGTAGCGAATTATGTGATTGTGTGTGACAAATAATACTAGAGAACCAACGACCCTAAAAATTGCCCAAACATTCATGAACACCAATTGGCCAAAGAGTTATACCAAAATACGTGTTCCGCAACCCCGGGCGATCGCCACAAAAATAAGCGACGCCAAGGACGGCCTATAACGGATTCCACAACGCTGCACAACGCGTAAAGGACGTTATTAGGCAAGCACGCAAAATTAAGTCGTATATACGAAAAAAGGATACGCGAACAGAATACGAGTACCAGTCAGGGACGCATTTTCAACGCCCCTGGCTGGGCGCCAATAATTTTCAACGCTCAAAGCTGGGCGCTGAAGTTGCTGCCTGGCCTCTTGGTCAGGCACAACAGCCTCGGTGCCCGCGCATAAAATATACGTAGCAATAAAAAAATTCGTAACAAATTTGCTACGAGGACGTATGAAAAAAGGCACTCGATTCTAAGAACGACTTATAAAATAAATAACTCCTTGTGTCGTCATTAGGCCTCCTGTGACGATAATGTTCGGCACCAAAACCGAGCATGCTAATTAAAATAACCTTGAATGTCACATGGGCAAATGTTTCGAACATCCAAAGAATAACCAAAAGAAGAGCCAAAGTGTACCAACAAAAGCAAGAATAGAAAACCAATAGGAAGAGTCAGAAGTCTAGACTAAGTAATTCTTAGCGTTGGGCCTAAACTTTAGCTTGTCTTATGCATAGGGCTGGTTCTGCCACTTGGCGTCGATCTGAAAATCAAAGGTTAGTGCGTCTCGAAGATACATCACCAACACAAGGTTTAGTAACTCCAAGCTCCATCCGTCATTCCCCCTTTCAAGGATCTCCGCTTCTCCAACCTCGATTCGCACCCTCAAACACGTCCATGAAAGAATTACGAGACCAAATGGTCCCAATAACCCAACTTATGAATCAATTGAAAATGGAAAACGAATCCTTAGCAGCTGCGCAAGCCAAAAATGACCACGATAACGAGAAGAAGATCGAAAAAATGGTTCTGCAGCAAACCATGGGGAGCAAGTATTTCTCCCTCGATCCTAAACCTTTTCCCGGCAAACTACCAGAAAAGTTCAGTTCATCTGACTTACCAAAGTTCAAAGCCACGGACAATCCCCGTGATCATCTCTTGAGCTTCGTGAATGCCATGAACTTGAAAGGTGTGGACAAGTCCATGTATTTGCCTGCCTTTCCTTTGTCCTTGGAACCTGTGCCACTCAAATGGTACTACCACCAGGACCCTAAGCTCTTCCCCACTTTGGAGGACTTTGTCAATGTCTTCGTCAAGCAATACTCGTCAAACATGGATTTTCAAGTCACCATGCGCGAATTGGAAGTCCTCTTCCAAAAGAAAAATGAAGGTTTCACGACCTATTTTGCTAGATGGAGAGACCAAGCGGCCCAACTAATTAATAGGCCTCCGGAAACTGAATTGGTCCAAAAATTCATTGACAACCTAGGCCCAGCTTATAAACAACACCTTAGATACTTGGGCCTTGATACCTTCAAAAGGGTTTATGATGTAGGAATAAAGATCGAGGATGACCTCGCAAAAACAGTACAAAGCAAGCCTGCATACAAGAGTAACACCTACAACAGAGGCCACACGCCTCAAGCCCAAGAGGTCCATGCCGTAGAAGAAACCCCAACCCGAAGGAGCCCTGGAAGGTGGACTCGAGATCAAAAGTTTGCCCCACTCGGGTCGACTCTGGTACAAGCCTTCCAAAGACTAACCAATCAAGGAAAGCTAAGGCCCATAGGCCCCACACCCGACCCTTCATTCAAAAATAAATATTGGGTCGAAGGCACCTATTGCAAATTCCATCAAGGAAATGGGCACGATACTGAAAACTGCTGGAACCTAAAAAACACGATCCAGGATATGATAGAGGATGAAGTAATACCTCTCCCTAACGTTGGCAAACCCAACAACAACAAGAGCCCACTCGGTTCTTGTCACATCTCTCTCGATCAACCAGAAAATAAAAACTTTGACCCTACGGTGTATATCACGCCTCAAGGTGCACCACTCGCCATGGTCCCTATGGATCAAATCGAGAGAGAAGTGTGCAGTGTGTGGGATGATGATGGGAAGATGTCTACCTATCTCAAGTATCGGGCCAGGACCTCTTTACTGAAACTTGGCCCGGGCATGCTCCCATTGACACCACCCCTCAAGAGCCCGAAGTTGACAATCTCACTCGGTCCGGAAGGGTATACCAACAGGATATTCGCCCACCTCCCGGGGACGACATCCCAGTCAGACAGACTCCTGAAAACGTATGGCACACCACCGTCGCAGAAGTCATCGAAAATCCTCTCTTGAAGCAACTAAAAAGAACTAAAGCCGAGATTACCATCTGGGATCTCATGTGCACTTCAAAGGAACATCGGGAAAAACTTATTCGCTCACTTGACCTCATCTCAGTCCCTACGGATATCACACCTGACTCGTTGGTTAACCACGTCACAAGAGATGTTGAGGGAAAAGCAATAGTTTTTACTGACAAAGACTTACCTAAAGAAGGGGGCGCCCACAACAAGGCCCTTTATCTAGTGGTTGGATGCAAAGGACAAAACATCCCCCTAGCACTTGTAGATAACGGTTCAGCGGTAAATGTTTGCCCATTGCGAACCGCCCATTGCTTGGGGCTAGGAAGCGATGACTTCCATGAAGGAAATAATGCCCTTGGTCCAAGTATGCATTCAATGTTAAGTCTAATAAATGCGGTTCAGTATTAATTAACAAGTTAGTAATTCAGTGAGATCAAGTGAGCTGAATGCCTAGCTAGAGGCCGCTTCAGTTCAAGTGGAATTAATGATATTAATCCACAGCTTACTCTTGACTGAACCCGTAGGGTCACACAAATAGTACGTAAACGGATCAAGTATTTAATGGCATTAAATACTCCATCTATGGATATTCGGAATCGACGGATCTTGGTTTCAGTGGGAGCTGAGATCGTCACAGGCAAGAAATGAATACTCCGGAAACGATGATATTGCCGGAAACGGAAATATGGATCGTATCGGAAATATAAATATTATCCAAGTCGTAGATGTTGCCGGAAACGGAAACATGGTACGTATCGGAAAATATTATTGGAAATGGAATTATTGCCGGAATCGGAAATATTGCCGGAAACGGAAATATTGTCAGAATCGGAAATATTATCGGAATCGGAAAATAATTCCGGAAACGGAAATATTAAATATTTGTTTGAAACGGAAATTGATTCCGGAATCGGAAATATTGAATATTGTTCGTATCGGAAATGAATTCCGGAATCGAGAATTTAATCGGAAGCGTATCGTACGAATTAGCATCGGACGAGGCCTGCCAGACGAAGGCCCAGCACGAAGCCGGGCCATCGCCCAGCAAGCCAAGCGCAACAACCACACGCCAAGCATACGACCAGGCCCAGCGCAAAAGCCAGGCCCAGCCGAAGCTTGGGCGCGCGCGTGGACAAGGCTGCGACAGTGGGCCTTGCGCTGTGCGCTCGGCGTTGCGTGTGGGTGTGCGGTGCTTGTGCGCCACTCGTGTGTGCTACTCGAATCCTAAGGCTACCGGGATTCGTAATATGATTAAATCTAATCCTAATAGATAAAGTTTGTTTAATTAGAGTCCTAGTAGGATTATAATTAAATAGATTTGTATTCTAATAGGATTCCAATTCCTTTCCATAAACTCTATAAATAAGTGCCTAGGGTCACATATTTACAACGAGTTTTCAAGTATTCAAAGTGAGTTTTTGAGAGAAAAATTCAGTCACACATTTGCCTAAAAGTGCCGAAAATAATAGTACCTTAAGGGCGATTCTAGTTGGTCAATCTTAAGGCGGATCCGGACGTGCTGTGGACTATCTACGGAGGGACGACATTTGGAGTCCTAAAGACTTGTTCTTGTTCGGTTCGGGCGCAGCTAGGGAAGGCACGCAACAAAGAGTATGCATCTAAACTATGCTAAATGATTATGTGTAAATAATATGTATTCCTGGCTTAATGGTTGTTTCCGCATGATTTATGAATTGTCATATGTATCATAACCTAACAGTGGTATCACGAGCCTCTTATTATTTTCATAATCTAAATTGCATGAACATGGTTAAATATTACAAATTTGCAAGATTTAAAAGGGGTGATTAATTTTCGTAATTGTTAATTAATTGCAAATTGCTTTAATTTAATTATACGTACGCAGTTTTTCGGCAGTTTCTTCGTTACTCATCCAAATCGAGTGATTTTTGTGTCAATTTCGCATGTAAAAGGCATTCTAAAATTTTTGACAAAAAAATTATTTTTCTGCCGAACCCAGAATTCTCAAATTCGAAGCCTAACTATGACTTTTCGGAGGTTTTAGTTTTTCGAATGCAAAATTTCGTAAATTTAAAATGTTAAATTAAATATTTGCGATTCTTGTTGATAAATCTTGAATTTTTGATTGACCTACTGTATATGTTTAACAAGTTTGAATGCCTAGCCTTGTTAATTATGCAATCTAATTTGTAATTATGATTAATTTGTTGAAAATTAGAATAATTTAGAATTAATTTGATTTTCATAATTAATTATAATTTAATTAGATACCTATGATTAAAAACCACCATAAAAATTGTAAATTTATGATAAATTTTAAATTTTTATGACCTAGACTTGAATCCATGTTAATCGGAAATCAATTGAATAATAAATTTTCGATTTTTCGCCTTAAAATTATGAAATTAATATTATTTATTAATTTGTCATTAATTTTAAATATAAATTTTTAAATTTTATGCGATTCGCTCATATAACTTGCACGCACAAAGCAATGGACGCTACGTGTTACCCTTAAGGGGTGTTGTATAGTGCGGGCATGTGACGACGAGCAAGGGAGCTCGTCGCCCATGCGGCACGAATGCAATGAGCAAGGCCATGGTGCACGAGCACAAGGCAGCAGCCCTGCCTTGTGTCGTGGGCTATGAGCAATGGACGAATGGGCATGGGCAAAGGCAAGGCACAGCAGTCGCGTGTGGGCAGCAAGCGAGCTGCGCCACAACGCGCACTGCCTCGCGCAAGCGCGCGGAGCCTCGCGCGCAGCGAGCGCAAGCTCGCGTGCCACGAGTGCTCCGCCCAGCGTCGATGCCTCGCACAGCGAGCGATGGCTCGCAGGATCGAGCGCGCGCAGCGAGCGCTGGCTCGCACAAAGCGAGCGCTGGCAAGAGCGCGCAGCGAGCGCTGGCCTGCATAAAGCAAGCGCTGGCGAGCGCGCGCAGCGAGCGCTGGCTCGCATGCAGCGAGCGCTGGCGAGCGAACGCAGCGAGCGATGGCTCGCGTGCATCGAGCGCTGGCGCGCGCGCAGCAAGCACCAGCTCGCGTGATGCTTTGCGAAGGACAGCAGCAGCAGCTATGCGACGCAGCGCATGGGCTGCGCGCACATGGCCAGCGATGGCTGTGTGCGTGTGGCCCATGGGCGTACGTTGCGTGGGGTTGTTGCGTTGCGATTAGATCGTTTTGAAATTTTAATTTGAAATTTTCAGTTTACGTAATTTTAATTAATTTTAAAATTAATAGTTTAAATTATTTTCTTGGATTTTAATTTTGAATATTGTAATTATAATCAATTTTATTTATTCTAATTATTTTACTAAAATTAAAATCATGAATTAATTTAAATACGACTGAAATTAAATTAAACTTTTTGGATTCAATTATAAATTTATATGAGCTTTAAATTTTAATTAAATTTGTATGTTTCCGGTTAGACTAGAAATACATTTTTATGTTTAAAATTAGTAAAGCATATGAATTTATTGGTTTAAGTGGGAGCGCTTTTAGTCATAAACTCTTGATTAGGTTAAAACAACTTGATTAGAATTAATAAGGACTGAATAATTGATAGATTATTGGTGCCCTTGATTAATTGCTGCAAATGTTTACGTGATGCATAATGTGTTTTACTAACCAGCTATGTGGGCCATTCATGATAATGAATGGGTGAATGGTATATATTGTATATGTACTGTTTTCCAGGTTATGAAGTGACTAGTATGGCCCAAATAGGATAGAAAATATGGTATGCGTACCATTAATTTGAATGTAATTGGTCTAAAGTACCAAAGTTGTTTTTCAATTCAAATATGACCTGCGTACCATCAAATAGTTGTAATTAGTTTTAACTATAGCTTATCCTATTTGAAGAAAATTGTGCCTCCCACGGAGATTTTCAAGACGGACTTTGAAGTTAAAGCTTCAAGATGAAGTCGGGCCATACTAGATCACATTTATCTTATGCATGTTTGAAGTTATTTATTGCTTTTAAATATGTCTTAAAATGCATGAGATCAAAAGCTTGATTATGTTGCATGATTAAGGATTTTAGTTCACTTAAAATCTAACCAACATAGTAAGAGCCTTAAGTTCCAAACTTAAAAATTGAGTTAAAAGGTGCCATGCCAAAATATACACTTGCTTGGATATCCTTTACATCAATCTAGTAATAGTTTTCGCTCAGCGAGGTGTTACTTATTGGTCCTAAAGGGGCAAGGTACACAAATAATTGTGAGTACATGTTAGTTTTGGTGAAACTCAACGATATAAGTAAGGAGTCCTTTTATGTCGTGGCAAAATCGATAGGTTTACCTAATAAGTTCTTAGACGTACCTATCAACCAAGAATAGTTTCTAGACTATTAGCAAAAGGCTTTTGCTTACCTAAGATGTTTTAGGATTAAGTCGACAAACTGTGCTTAATTCTTCAATGATTTTAGGATCTTGGAATCATTTTATTCACACCTGCCGGAACAATAAATTCGAATAAAATGCTAATAACTTGTTGAAATTGCATGATTGCTTTAATTTTCAAGTTATTACTCATGATAAATGTTTAGACTTTGCATGCTTCAATGTATGTTTTAATTATTGTTTATAATTAAATATCTTGCACTGCAATAAATCCTTTTAGAAAGGTAACAGTAAATTTCCTCGATTGGTAGTGAATCCAAGAACGATTCACGGAAATGAGAGAAAATGAGCAATTTAAAATGTACGTTTCTTTTAGCGACTTTTATGGTTGTTTTCGAACATCAAAGTCGAATGGCAAACCAATTGGTGCTTGTGAATTCAAAATACACTGTAGTTTTGAGATCATAAAGCATTGAGTTTAATACGCTCAGCTTTACCAATGGTTAACAACCTAATATATTTTTCCATTTAATTCTCGAATGAGTCTAGTCCCTAGACATTCGAATAGATCGATACTTAGAGAACTTTAGAAGCTTCTGGTAAGATCATCTAGTTGAAACAAAATATTCAACATAAATTAAAATGGTAAAGAACCTTGTTGGTGACATTGGACATGTCTAACAAAGCGTAAAAGTCAACACTAAAGAATTCAATTCTTAAGACTATAAGAAAGGGTACAAGAAATAGGAAAACAAGGAACAAATGAAAGGAGTTTACGATTCCGTTTCTACCTATAAGTTTATGTTTAAAGAAAAGTGACCTAGCAATCAAACTTCCTTAGTATCATATACCGCTTGAGGTTCTTACTTCGGTAATAACTCAAACAATGGAAGCTAGGCTACACTAATGACCTACAAGTGGGAAATGAAGCATGGCAATGCTACAGTAGTTGTAGGGTCATCTAGTTTGTTTTAAGTCCTTTCAAGGCTGGAACTTAATGGCTATTTTGTTCCATAATCAGCATACCTAAATTTCTGTTTCAAACACAGAAAGACTCACATTCAAGGAAACAAAAACAATGTTTGTTTGTTTATTTGAATGAAATGGTCAATTACGGATTGAGTCAATATGCTTGATTAAAACAAACAACTCTTTAACAATAAAACTTTACTAGGTTCAAATCAACCCCTTGATTTGAGTTCCACTAATCTTTGGCATTGTTGCTTAGACCATATCAACAAGTTAACATTCAAAAGCTCTATTTTGATGGACTTTTGAAAGTTGATTGATTTCTAGATCATTCAAGACAAGCTAGTCTTACTTGTTGAAAGTAACAAAAGATATGAACTATTGTTAGAACGCCTAGACAATAGAGTTCAAAGCTAAAGAAAGATTTTATGACTTTATTATTTCACATGGATTTGAGTGAATATAGGTTTATTTACTCAAATGTGATATAAGTTGAATCTGTTTGGCTAGTTCAAAGATTCAGAAGTATAAAATCCACTTGGCAAGAAATCATAAAGATCTAGGTAAGATCATGTTGATGATTACTTGAGACCAATTATGATCATCCATGATTGTGTGTTGTAATTTCACAATCTAGGTCCATAAGATATGGCATATCTTAGTTGGAATAATCGAAGTCAATTAGTACTTGATTCGATTAATGATGAATCATAAAGACTTTTCCTATAATTTCTAAAACAAAATGCTCAACTACAACAAACTAAACCAAATTCGTCAAAGCTATTGAAAAGTAATTTCAGAATAACTTTTCATAAAATATATCTAGAGAGTTGCAAAACGCAGTGGGAGCTTAGTGTTTGTCATTCGACAAACTAAGGCCCAAGTATAGATATATGTTTCATTGTGATTTATTCAAATGAGACACAAGGGTATTGTTTCTACCACGAATTTTTGAGAACATAATGTTTGTTTGCTCGAAATAATGTCCTTTTGGAGATTCGTTTCCAAAATGACAAGTGGGAGAAAATAGACCTCGAAAGTCTTCGAGGCGAACAACAAACATAAACGGACATTCCGGAGGCTTTTCGAAGTGCTTCAGAAAATCCGAACTTATTCTGTAAGGACTTTACAAGTGGCTTTAAAGAATAGACATCTCTTAGAAGACTTTACAAGTGCTTCAAGGAGAACAGAATATTCAAAGGACTTTCAAGTGGCTATTTGATATTCTATTGTTTGATGTTCTATACCCAAGTAGGCATAGAGTTCAAGTCACTAAAACTATGAGATTCTTCTATTAGATAGTGAAGAAACATGGATTTTAGGTCACTGAAGCTATGCAATTCTTCTATTAGATAGTAAAGAAACCTACAACTTGCAGTCAAACTATTAATGAGTTTGTGACCTGTAAGAAAGCTATGACGAAACCCATATTCCCTAAAATGGTTAGAGGCCATATATAGACTCAAATGTTTTAGATGGTTAAAGGCCATAAAACATAACCAATGTTTTGATGACAAAATTGAAATTTTGTTGATTTGCAAGAATAGTTTCACACCTATTGGTTGCAAGTTTGTTTTAAGGATAAAAACCATCAAACATGGAATTGTGTTCACACACAAAGCTAGATTAGTTGCTAAAGGTTACAAGCAAATTCATGGCATGGATTGTGTTGAAACCTCATGCATAATCGTAATGCTCAAGTCTATAATTCAAGCAATGATTGCATATTGGTACATATGGCAATTGGATGACAAAACATCTTCCTCAGTCAAATGTTGGAAGAAACTATGTACATGGTATGTCATAGGATTTGTGGATCCAAATAAATGCTTGAAAAGAAAAGCTAGTTTATAAAATCTAAGTACAGATTTAAGCAAGCAATTGGGAAATTGGAACTGTATTTTAGTGAAGCTAATAAGCATTTTAGTTTCATAAAATATACATGATTCTTATAGATATATAAAAAGTTTAGTGGGAGTACGTAAAACTTATTTGGTCCTATGTGTATCACACATATCTCTTCATTGTGAAATAACATTCAAATGCTAATGACTTAGGTTTGAAATTATTCATCAATGATGGACCATGGCGAAACTTAGTACATACTGGGTATTAAGATCTATTTACAAAGATCTTATATTAATGTTTTAGATTAAGTAATGGCATTTACTAAATCAAACACGAAAGACTCCATTGGAGATATTCGACCCATGTGAATAAATCTAAGTAAAGAATGTTTGAACTATGTATAAGCATTTGCTAAGTTAAAACATCAAAGGATCTAAGTGAGATTCTTAACCTATATTATATGTCAAAGAATTTAGCTGGATTCAGTATCTACTGAAATTGAATGAGCTAAAGTTACATGAATAGAATTCAATCGAGAATTATTCTGCAAAAGAATTTATCATGTATGATATAATATGAGGATCGCCAAAAATCTATCGTATGACTTTAGGCATCACGAACATATACCAATCTCTATTGATCTAAGTGAAGATCAACTAGATTGAGATCAAGAATACTTATGATACTTAAAGAAGTACATAAGATTAGTTCTTGATTCAAGGAAATAAAGATATGCTAAATATTGATGCTACACGCATAAACACTGGCAAAGGATCAAGAAAGATCCCTTTGGAGTTAACCATTGATAAGGACGAGCTATAGAGCATCGTGTTTTGAAATGGCAACATGGATTGGAGACCATGAGTTGTTGCGTGGGAAATTAAAATATTAATTTCTATGTTCTAAGATACAGCTGGAAAGTCTTCCACATGTCTGTGAACTGCTTGGATAAGCAAATCCAAACAAAGCATCACTAGCAACCTAAACAGTTGAAGTAAAAGTACTTATTGCCTAAGAAGCAATAAAACAGAGTTGTTTATATTAATGAGTTCTTCATTGAACTTGGGTGGATCACATGTCTGCTAACTTGATGATTCTTCATTGCAAAATGCGTAGAACCACTATCGAAGTAAGAAAGACTAGATCACATAATAAACAAACTCAAAAGATCTTATCATCATATCTCGAAGAACATTCGATACTATGCAACAAGTGAGAAGCAACACTCACGTTGTAGCACTGGAAATCAAACATAGCTTTGAATTCCATGAAATGTTTTAAAGATGGGTTAGAGGCCCATGGTTGTAAAACAATGGGGTTGAACATTTATCATATATGAAATGTATTTTCATATTCCATTTAATCTTGGTTTAGTATTAAATGATGAGTCCCTTCAATTTGACGATATATTCAAGATAGACTGTCAGGACCAGTCCTGTGACTAAGAAATGTCTATCAAGTGAACTTGAATGTCAAAGGTTGAAAATGGTCCCTAGTCAGAGTTTTCTATAAAATTGGACGCATAGAAAACGTTAGACGACTAGAATGCAAGATGACTAGTAGTTCTGTTTCTTGAACTATGTGGACATGGCAATGTCATAATCATTTGCATAGATACTTACTTTGAGAAGACTAGTATCGGACAAGACCTATGAAACTTTACTGTAAGAGATGAAAATCTGTCATAAGTAAATTTCATTAAAATTATTAGACACTAAATCCTCAATACCTGAGTGATTTGAGATTACTTGTTTGAGAACTAGTTGCTTTGACGTTGACCAACCGTCGCACCGTAAAAGGAGGCTATAAAGGCAACGCTCAGGTAATCACCTATCAAACGAAGTCTAATCTCAAGATCGCAAGATTGGGATTGTCCTCCCATAAATCGGGATGAGATGCTTAAAAGTTGTACAAGGCCACTCGGAGAGCTAGAAACTGTGAAATGCATGGCCGTGCTCGGATGAATCATAGGCTATGATTATCTGTTTATTTGATCAGTTGAACTCTGAAACCGAGGAACACCTCTGGACATAATAAGGATGACAACTCTTACCTTATGTTCAAGAGCAAGCATCGAGCGACAAAGGAATTAGGAAATGCACACTTGTCCCTAAGGACAAGTGGGAGACTGAAGGAAATAATGCCCTTGGTCCAAGTATGCATTCAATGTTAAGTCTAATAAATGCGGTTCAGTATTAATTAACAAGTTAATAATTCAGTGAGATCAAGTGAGCTGAATGCCTAGCTAGAGGCCGCTTCAGTTCAAGTGGAATTAATGATATTAATCCACAGCTTACTCTTGACTGAACCCGTAGGGTCACACAAATAGTACGTAAACGGTTCAAGTATTTAATGGCATTAAATACTCCATCTATGGATATTCGGAATCGACGGATCTTGGTTTCAGTGGGAGCTGAGATCATCATAGGCAAGAAATGAATACTCCGGAAACGATGATATTGCCGGAAACGGAAATATGGATCGTATCGGAAATATAAATATTATCCAAGTCGTAGATGTTGCCGGAAACAGAAACATGGTACGTATCGGAAAATATTATTGGAAATGGAAATATTGCCGGAATCGGAAATATTGCCCGAAACGGAAATATTGTCAGAATCGGAAATATTATCGGAATCGGAAAATAATTCCGGAAACTGAAATATTAAATATTTGTTCGATACGGAAATTGATTCCGGAATCGAAAATATTGAATATTGTTCGTATCGGAAATGAATTCCGGAATCGAGAATTTAATCGGAAGCGTATCGTACGAATTAGCATCGGACGAGGCCTGCCAGACGAAGGCCCAGCACGAAGCCGGGCCATCGCCCAGCAAGCCAAGCACAACAACCACACGCCAAGCATACAACCAGGCCCAGCGCAAAAGCCAGGCCCAGCTGAAGCTTGGGCGCGCGCGCGGACAAGGCTGCGACAGTGGGCCTTGCGCTGTGCGCTCGGCGTGGGCCGCAAGGCCTGCGTGCGGCTGTGCGGTGCTTGTGCGCCACTCGTGTGTGCTACTCGAATCCTAAGGCTACCGGGATTCGTAATATGATTAAATCTAATCCTAATAGATAAAGTTTGTTTAATTAGAGTCCTAGTAGGATTATAATTAAATAGATTTGTATTCTAATAGGATTATAATTCCTTTCCATAAACTCTATAAATAAGTGCCTAGGGTCACATATTTACAACGAGTTTTCAAGTATTCAAAGTGAGTTTTTGAGAGAAAAATTCAGTCACACATTTGCCTAAAAGTGCCGAAAATAATAGTACCTTAAGGGCGATTCTAGTTGGTCAATCTTAAGGCGGATCCGGACGTGCTGTGGACTATCTACGGAGGGACGACACTTGGAGTCCTAAAGACTTGTTCTTGTTCGGTTCGGGCGCAGCTAGGGAAGGCACGCAACAAAGAGTATGCATCTAAACTATGCTAAATGATTATGTGTAAATAATATGTATTCCTGGCTTAATGGTTGTTTCCGCATGATTTATGAATTGTCATATGTATCATAACCTAACATTCCAAACCTCCACACAAGGGGTACGAGCTTATGATAACTCTCGAAGGCCTGTGTTGGGAAAAATCAACCTCACAATACAAACCGGGCCCGTGGCACGTACCACGGAGTTTCAAATAATCGACATCAAACCCACTTTCAACCTCCTCTTAGGACGCCCTTGGCTCCACGACTTAGGAGGTGTGGCTTCTACCTTGCACCAAATGGTTAAACTTAACCATAACGGGGTAATTCTAGAAATACGCGCCCCTCCTCTCGACGTCAGTTGTACTATGGTTGGAACGGCCGAAAATGCAGAAGACCTTTACGGTTTTCAAGTGGATGAAGCCATCCAAGTCATTGAGGACTATAATTTAGCATTTCTAGATCCACGTGCATCCCGGGTCATCCCTAAACTATTGCTAGCTCAAGGCTATTTCCCGGGAACTCCATTGGGCATAAGGAAGAAGAAATACGTGTTACATCCCCTACCCAACAAATCTACTCCCTTTGGCCTAGGCTATGAGCCCACGGAGGAAGATATTGCTGACCACTTGTCTAGGCTACGCCTTAAGCCAGCCGAGACAAAACAAACCACCCTTCTTCCCCCATATCAAAGAACCCTTAACGGTATGTTTGTCCGGGAAGGAGAAGAACACCCGTGCTGTGAGTTCCCTGAACCCTTCGTTCAGGATGGCCTGCTAAAACCCGGATTTGAAATTTTCCATGATTGTCATAGTTTGGATGAGGCACCCCACCTCACCAAGACTGAAACAGCTGAAATATTGGACAACCAAGCTCTATGGACATTGTTTAACGAATCGAGGCCTTTGGAGGGCGAGACTGTGATGACTACCCTAGCCCTACAAGATGAAAGTTTCGATCCAACTCGGTTAATCGCTCCTACATCAACACTAGAAGAGGCCGAGAACGGATGGGTGAAGACATGTCAGTGGGTCAACGCAAAGGGAATAGAGTTCAAGATGAGTACAGGCGAAGGACCAAGGTTCTACAAGACTAAACCCAAGGCTTAAGCCGTAGAGAGCACTTTAGCAAAACGCCTAGTAGTTCTTTAGATGATGGAAAGAATAAAACTTTAGATATGGTCCTAGGAACCCTTAGAATATTTGTTAATTTATTTCAGTGTGTTTTCCTTACTTTCAAAATTAATAAAGGCGTAAAATTTCTCCTAAAATATTATTCTAACACTAAATAAGCACTAATCATACTTGCAAATATAAAAAATAAAGCGGCCCACTTTAGGCCCAATAGCAAGGCCCACTCGGTCTTGAATCGTGACATCGAAACCAATTCCCGAAATTCACAAAATAAACCATACCATCCCCTCCATATTTCCAAGACATGAGGGTCAAGCCCGTGCGACCCAAAGAAACCAAAAAGAAATCAAATCCAAACAATGCGAATGTTGCTCAAAAAAAAACATAACTCCATTATCCACATCATTAGCAACACGCACCTCAACCCACCCAAAAAGCCTACGCAAAGATCTTCATATCTTCCGCACCCTAATTCCATTTTCAAAGCCGTTTCGAGTCACGAATAGAAAAAATTAATCCGGACGAAAATGCGTCTAACGCTAACAGTCCAAAAGGCTTCCGAAATTGCGTCAAAATTGATTTATGACGAATAAAAAGTAAAATGAAATAAAGAAAAAGAAATAAATGCAAGAACATGTGAAGCAATACGCCGAGAAACCTGCCCATAAATCATTTTCAGCGCCTAGAGCTGGGCGCCGAAATCTTTAACGCCCCCGCCTGGGCGCTGAATCTCTCTGCTTGCCAAATTTTGCCCAGAAGTGCTCGTCATTTTATCCGCACATACACGGAAAAATAACGAACACTTGGGGGGGTACAGCACGTATTCAGATATACGTACCAAAAAAAATAAAAGATTTTTGTGCAAAATACATGGCTTACGGCAAAGCAGCAGATTAAAATAATAATAAACTTCACTTATGTTACCGTTTCAAATAATATGTTTCCATCTCAGAACATACTTATCGAATTCGGCATCCTAGAATTTATTCTAGCTAGAACTACGCGCGACCTGATTCTAAGTTAAAGTTATTTAACAAGGATACGTAGGCAATCCTGTTTATGGATTCGGTCCAATCAAATAATAATATAATGTGCATAAGTGTTGGAAATGAGTAAATAAAAAACATGGGAGAAGCAAAAGGAAAAAAAAGAAAAATAAAATCACGCCTTTATTAATATTTAAAAATAAATAAGAAGGAAAACAAAAAGTGCTAAGGAATGAAAAACAAACACAACTGAAATAAATAAAGGGCACCTACACCCTAACAAGAACTACACTACTCGAGTTCTTCCGGATCATCAAATAAAGTTTTGTAGAGGGCAATGTTCGCAGGATCCACCTCCACAGGCTTCTGCGCCGCCCCTATATCAATCTCCATAAGAACAGGCTCCTTGACACTAACTTTCAAGGATGCCAAGACCTCAGAAACATTTTCAGTTTGAACAGTTATAGCCCGCTCAGCCTCAAGGGCACAAACAATGGGAGGGGAAGGATTATCAACATCAATTGGATTAGCCACTGGTTCTACTAGGGGCTGAACTTTCCTAACCCATACATTATTCCGGCGACGATCTCTGCGAGAGCTTGCATTTCTTTTGTGAACGGCAGGCCCCTTCGTGTTAGGCACCTTTTTAAGCCTAGAAATGGAACGGGGAGGAAATTCCTTTCGCTTTCGATCAGGACGAGCTTTTACAGTCTTAATACCATGGTCGCGAGGATTAGCAGTATCACGGCTCTCATACTTAGCCCTACCTCGAGGTATCAAAAGCTCAGCCGCCTCTTCATTTCGAGCCTTAGTTCTCACAGCCTTATCATTGGAACTCATCCACAACTTGTAGTTTTCGGAAAGACCCACAAACCCATCTCTAGCCACGGTCCAACGCGGGAGGCCACCATAATACTTAGCCCACGCTTGAACTCGTTCTTCGGAAAAGACCGCTACTTTAGGTGGTACCGTATCAGAAAACGGGATAGTCTGCCTTAAGCCGTACTGTCGCATGACTCGGTAAGGAAAGATGTAAACGGGCTGAGATACCCCAACAATGAAACATAAACTAATGCCTCGGAACCCCCCGTCATGTTAGTCAAACCCCACCACGGTACCACCCACTTAATAGAGCATATGCCATGAGTAAAATAGGAGGCCCACTCGGCCTCGTCCTGGCCTTGGTGCAAGTACTTTCGGTTACCCAAGGCGATAGGGCGATAACGTTTAGGATCTGCAGGAGCTTCTAAAACCCTAAGTCGTTCCATGAGCCAAATCTGCAAAAAACGGGTACGATCAGAAAAATAATAATAAACGAAAGTCCTACCTGGGGCGCACTTTCAACGCCCAGGACCAGGCGCCAGAAATTCCGACGCCCAGCTCTGGGCGCTGAAAATCAGCTCCAGCCAGGGGGCTGTTGAGGCAAACGAAAAAGAAAAAGAAAGAGAAAAAAAAAGTATGTGTATTACTTCGCGCGAATAAACGATCGATTACCTGCAGCAATAGGGGGCTCCCCTTAAAAATTTCAGACTTGGCACCCTTCTTTAACTCATCCGCACTCAATAAGGTCTCGGCAACAACCAACGGCATAATGGAATAGCAACTCTCCATCTGGCTGATCAAGGGGATCAACCTTATGTCACCGAACTCACCATTGTTATTCGATAGTAAATAATGGTTCAGCAGGCAGAATACAAGTGCTCGAATATTCAATTTCTGTTCGGTCATATTTTTACTAGGTCTAAAGTGATGCTTTACAAGCTTTGCCAAATTAACCTTATGACCCACAACGATCTCAGCGAGCATGTTAGCATCTAGTCCTAGGAAAGCCCCTATAGTTGTTTTACCCTCTTCAACAGTGCCAGGGGTAGCAGGAGTAGCATTGGTAGGATAACCAAGGATCGCGGAAAATTTATCTGGCAAAGGGCATACTTCATTGCCCCGAAAGACAAAAACATGGTGAACAGAATCCCAAAAGTCCAGGGCCGCATACAGAAAATTATAATCAATATTAATTTGTTGTAATCCTGAGAGTGCCTCTAAGTGGTATCCTTTCAACAAAGCCTTTTCTGTGGGATTAAGGGCTCTTAACCAGCGCCTAACAACTCGTTGGAGGGAGAAGGGAGGAATCGACATGGCAAGAGCAGGGAAAAAATAAAAGCTAAGCAATTGCAAAAAAGAGAAAGATTGAGAGTGGTGAAAAAGAAAGACGTACTTAACCCCTATATATACAAGAAAGCATCGAGTGACATCCCAATCCCATTCGGAAACGCGCTAAAAAATCCGGGAACTGCCAAAATAGAACTTCCAGCGCCAAAGGCTGGGTGCCGAAATTTTTAACGCCTGGCCTGGGGCGCCGGAAATGTAGCCCAAGGCCCGGATCCTTCAAAACGCGGAGCGGGAAAGGACTTAAAACCGTGTTAATAGACACGAGGCCCTGCTGTAATCAAGATCAAGCCCAAAGCACCTTTAGAGCCCGAATAGTGAAAACAAATGTTAAAACTTGTCGAAACTTAGACTCATCTCAAGGAAAAAATATGTGTACATTTTTCAAGGCAATATAGAAAAAATAAAAATCAAGGTCGTTCTTCGAAACACAAAAACAAAAATCAAGTCGTTGGTTTTCTCATATTAAAAAGCGTTTATTTGTCAAAAGATCAATCCGGGCCAAAGTGAGCTCGATGTATTAATTATTGAAAAAATGAAGCAAACTTTGTCGCCCGAAAAATGAAGTCGCACTCCACGACTTCATCAAAGTAGCATACCACTACAAAGATCGCTCGCACTTACGAGCACGATCCCAAACACGATCAAGAACATTACAAAATGCGTATCCCCAAGGAACCTCTTTGACAAGAAATGACCGTCAAGCACAAGAGCTTGGGGGCTCGAAAGAAAATATATATTTCAAAAGAGAGTATGCAAAGTTGAAACAATATTCCCAGACTACGCTGTACGAAATCCGGTGTTTGGATAATCTCAAAAGATAAAACCGGATTACGACTGAAGGAAATAGTGCCCTTGGTCCAAGTATGCATATAATATTAAGTCTAATAAATGCAGTTCAGTATTAATTAACAAGTTAATAATTCAGTGACATCAAGTGAGCTGAATGCCTAGCTAGCGGCCGCTTCAGTTCAAGTGGAATTAATTATATTAATCCACAGCTTACTCTTGACTGAACCCGTAGGGTCACACAAATAGTACGTAAACGGATCAGGTATTTAATGGAATTAAATACTCCATCTATGGATATTCGGAATCGACGGATCTTGGTTTTAGTGGGAGCTGAGATCGTCATAAGCAAGAAATGAATACTCCGGAAACGATGATATTGCCGGAAACGGAAATATGGATCGTATCGGAAATATAAATATTATCCAAGTCGTAGATGTTGCCGGAAACAGAAACATGGTACGTATCGGAAAATATTAATGGAAATGGAAATATTGCCGGAATTGGAAATATTGCCGGAAACGGAAATATTGTCTGAATCAGAAATATTATCGGAATCGGAAAATAATTCCGGAAACAGAAATATTAAATATTTGTTCTAAACGAAAATTAATTCCGGAATCGGAAATGTTAAATATTGTTGGTATCGGAAATGAATTCCGGAATCGGGAAATTAATCGGAAGCGCATCGTACGAATTAGCATCGGACGAGACTTGCTAGACGAAGGCCCAGCACGAAGCCAGGCCCGCGTCCAGCAAGCCTGCGAGCCACCCAAGGCAGCCAAGGCCACGCCAGGCCCAGCGCAAGGCCAGGCCCAGCAGGCCAAGGCGCGCGCACGAGTGGGCTGCGAGCTGCGCTGCTCGCGTGGGCCGCAAGGCTTGCGTGGGCTGAGCGCTCGCGAGGGTCGTGCTCGTGGGTGTTTGTGTCCGATACAAATCCTAAATCTAAAAGGGTTTGTTCAAAGATTAAATTCCTAATCCTAATAGGATAAAATAGTTAATAAGAGTTTTAATATAATTCTAATTAAGCTAATTAGTATCCTAGTAGGATTCCAATTCCTTTCCATAAACTCTATAAATATAGGCCTAGGGTCACATATTTAACAGACGATTATTGAAGTATTCAAGGTAAGATTTTAAGCAAAAAATCAGCCAAACACTTGCACCCAAATAGCCGAAAATCTAAGAACCTTAAGGGCGATTCTAGTTGGTCAATCTTAAGGCGGATCCGGACGTGATGTGGACTATCTACGGAGGGACGAAACTTGGAGTCCTAAAGACTTGTTCTTGTTCGGTTCGGGCGCAGCTAGGGAGGGCACGCTACAAAGTGTATGCATCTAAATTATGCTATATGATTATGTGTAAATAATATGTTTCCTGGCATTATGGTTTTTCCGCATGATTTATGTTTATTCATATGTATCATAACCTAACAGTGGTATCACGAGCCTCTTATTATTTTCATAATCTAAATTGCATGAACATGGTTAAATTTTACAAATTTGCAAAGAATTAAAGGGGGTGATTAATTTTCGTAATTAATTGCAAATTGCGTTTATTTAATTATATGTACGCAGTTTTTCGGCAGTTTATTCGTTACTCATCCAAATCGAGTGATTTTTGTGTCAATTCCGCATGTAAAAGGCATTCTAAATTCCCAGAATTCCCAAATTCGAAGCCTAACTATGACTTTTCGGAGGTTTTAGTTTTTCGAACGCAATAGTTTGTAAATTTAAGATGTTAAATTGAGTATTTGCGATTCTTGTTGATAAATCTTGAGTTTTTTATTGACCTACAGTATATGTTTAACAATTATGAATGCCTAGACTTGTTAATTATACAACCTAATTTGTAATTATGATTAATTTGTTGAAATTCGAATAATTTAGAATTGATTTGATTTTCATGATTATTTAATAATTTAATTAGGTACCAATGATTAAAATCCACCATAAAAATTGTTAATTTATGTTAAATTTTTAATTTTTATGACCTAGATTTGAATCCATGTTAATCGGAAATTAATTGATTAATAAATTTTCGATTTTTCGCCCTAAAATTATGAAATTAATATGATTTATCAATTTGTCATTAATTTTGGAAATAAAAGTTTTAATTTTCATGCAATTCGCTCATAAAACTTGCACGCACAAAGCAATGGATGCTACGTGTTACCCTTAAGGGGTGTTGTATAGTGCGGGCATGCGACGACGAGCAAGGGAGCTCGTCGCCCATGCGGTACGATGCAACGAGCAAGAGCCATGGCACACGAGCACAAGGCAGCACACTGCCCTTTATCGAGTGCTGTGCGCATATGGGCGAGTGGGTAAGGGCGAAGGGCCAAGGGCCAAGGCGGAAGCCATAGGGCAGACGCGTGTGGGCAGCAAGCGTGCTGCGCCACAGCTCGCGCTGCCGCGCCCAGCAAGCAAGCAGACGCGAGGCAATTAGGTGCGACGAGCGAGCGGGCGCGCGCAGCGTGGCCTGCACTGCTGCGTTGCGTGTGGCCTGCTTGCGTATTGCTACACGAACACTCGACGGGGCTTGGGCGCAAGCCCAAGTGCTCGTCATGTAACGATTGTCGCGTTTTAAATTTTAATTTGAGATTTTCAGTTCGAGTAATTTTAATTAATTTTAAAATTAATAATTTAAATTGTTTTCTTGGATTTTAATTTTGAAATATTATAATTATTATAAATTTTAATTTATTCTAATTATTTTACTAAAATTAAAAACCTCGAATTAATTTAAATTCGACTGAAAATAAATTAAATAAGTGGATTCAATTATAAATTTATATGAGCTTTAAATTTTAATTAAAATTTGTATGTTTCCGGTTAGACTAGAAATACATTTTTATGTTTAAAATTAGTAAAGCATATGAATTTATTGGTTTAAGTGGGAGCAATTTTAGTCATAAACTCTTGATTAGGTCTACAAATCCTTTAAGGTTAAACAACTTGATTAGAATTAATAAGGACTGAATAATTGGTAGATTATTGGTGCCCTTGATTAATTGCTGCAAATATTTATGTGATGCATAACGTGTTTTACTAACCAGCTATGTGGGCCATTCATGATAATGAATGGGTGAATGGTATATATTGTATATGTACTGTTTTGCAGGTTATGAACTGACTAGTATGGCCCAAATATGATAGAAAATATGGTCTGCGTACCATTAATTTGAATGTAATTGGTCTAAAGCACCAAATTTGTTTTTCAATTAATATATGGTCTGCGTACCATCAAATAGTTGTAATTAGTTTAATTATAGCTTATCCTATTTGAAGAAAACGGCGCCTCCCACGGAGATTTTCAAGACGGACTTTGAAGTTGAAGCTTCAAGATGAAGTCGGGTCATACTAGATCACATTTATCTTATGCATGCTTTAAGTTATTTATTGCTTTTAAATATGTCTTAAATATGCATGAGATCGAAGCTTGATTATGTTGCATGATTAAGGATTTTATTTCACTTAAAATCTAACCAACATAGTAAGAGCCTTAAGTTCCAAACTTAAAAATTGAGTTAAAAGGTGCCATGCCAAAATAACACTTACTTGGATATCCTTTTTTCATCGATCTTAGTAATAGTTTTCCGCCATAGCGAGGTGTTACTTATCGATACTAAAGGGGTAAGGTACACAAATAATTGTGAGTACATGTTAGTTTTGATGAAACTCAACGATATAAGTAAGGAGTCCTTTTATGTCGTGGCAAAATCGATAGGTTTACCTAATAAGTTCTTAGACGTACCTATCAACCAAGAGTAGTTTCTAGACTATTAGCAAAAGGCTTTTGCTTACCTAAAAGATTTTAGAATTGAGTCTAAATACATAATGTGCTTAATTCTTCAATGGTTTTTAGGATCTTGGAATCATTTTATTCACACCTGCCGGAACACATAACTTGAATAAAATGCTTAATGAACATTTAATTATGCATGTATGCTAGAATTTAAGTTTATTAAGAAAAACTGTGAATGATTATTTATTTGTTTATTCTTTTTCAATTGTAGTTTTACTATGGCAAACATCAATCAAAACATCATCATGGGTTCTGAGCTTATGGTCAAGCTGAACCTAACAAATTTTCTTGAATGGGAAGCTAAGCTAGTTGAAATAGTCAGACTCAATGGACTTGAGTATGTACTGTTACATCCCATGCCAAGCTACTATGCCAGAGACATGACCCCTGAAAGATTTTCCGCCTGGGATGCGGATCTCAAAAAGGTTATGAGTCTCATGCTGAACAATATCCCTGATGAATGGGCTATAAGGTTTGTAGCTTATGAACCTTTCACGCTCATCAAGAATCTGAGGGATATCTGTCGTGGAAGCACGGAGGACAGGGACCTGAACGTCCATGAGTTGATTGAATCAATCTCTGGTCTAAAGGTTAGTTCTCCCAACAGGTGTTATAGGATGGAGGTCCAAGAAACACATGTTCAGCTCCTTCGCACTAAACAAAGGGTAGGCGTCCCACTAAGGTTCCATGTGGATCTTATGCTTTCATATTTTGATCGCCTAAGTCTGCTAGGAACACCAATAAGCGAAAGGATGGCAGTCTCTATCTTGCTCAATTCACTACACAGTGGGTTTGGTCGCTTCAAGAAACTATACCTAAGTGAACCAAGAGAAGAAACAGTTGCAGAATTTGTTCACCTTGTCGGAAAGGCTAAGATAATACTGGACTGTGAAGCCAAAGATTTACTCAAGGCTAAAGGGAGACCGTTCAAGAAAAGTGGGAAGTCCAAGGGCAATGCTAAATCAAAGCAGGACAAGTCCACATCAAACTGTCTTTATTGTGATGGAATAGGCCATTACAAAAGAGAGTGTCCAAAGCTAAAGGAAGATCAGAAGAACAGAACAGTCGTTCCATCTTCAGGTATTTTCATTATAGACTGTACACTTGTTAATTCAACTTCTTGGGTATTAGATACAGGTTGTGGCTCACACTTATGTTCCAATTCACAGGGACTAAGAAGAAGTAGAAAATTAAGCAAGGGTGAAGTCGATCTACGAGTGGGAAATGGAGCACGGATTGCTGCATTAGCTGTAGGAACTTATTATTTGTTGTTGCCCTCTGGGCTAGTTTTGGAACTGGAAGAATGTTTCCATGTTCCAAGTCTTACTAAAAACATCATTTCTGTTTCTTGCTTAGATGCTAAGGGATTTTCCTTTTTAATAAAAGACAATAGTTGTTCGTTTTATTTTAAAGAGATGTTTTATGGATCTGCTAGATTAGTCAATGGACTTTATTTATTAGATCACGACAAACAAGTTTATAACATAAATACCAAAAAGGCCAAAAAGGATGATTCAGATCTCACCTATCTGTGGCATTGTCGATTAGGCCATATTAACTTGAAACGCATGCAAAGACTTCAAAAGGAAGGAATTCTAGAACCATTTGACTTAGAGGATTATGGTAAGTGCGAATCATGTTTACTTGGCAAAATGACAAAGCAACCTTTCTCTAAAGTTGGAGAAAGAGCAACTGAACTATTGGGTTTAATCCATACAGATGTATGTGGACCAATGAGTACAAATGCTAGGGGTGGTTTCAGCTACTTTATCACTTTCACTAATGACTTCAGTAGATATGGTTATGTCTACCTAATGAAGCATAAGTCTGAATCCTTTGACAAATTCAAGGAATTTCAGAGTGAAGTAGAGAATCAATTAGGCAAGAAGATTAAGGCACTGCGGTCTGATAGAGGCGGTGAATATCTGAGCTATGAATTTGATGACCATCTGAAAGAATGTGGAATTCTATCAGAATTGACTCCTCCTGGAACACCACAATGGAACGATGTGTCAGAACGGAGGAACAGAACCTTGCTAGACATGGTTAGATCAATGATGGGTCAGGCCGAACTTCCAATAGAATTTTGGGGACATGCACTAAATACAGCCACACTAACTATAAATAGAGCTCCGTCTAAAGCTGTTGAAAAGACTCCATATGAGTTATTGTTTGGAAAGCCTCCAAAAGTGTCTTTTCTTAAGATTTGGGGATGTGAAGTATACGTCAAACGATTAATTTTAGACAAACTTCATCCAAAATCTGACAAATCTATCCTTGTGGGCTATCCAAAGGAAACAAAGGGGTATTACTTCTACAATACATCTGAGAACAAGGTGTTTGTTGCTCGAGATGGTATCTTTTTGGAAAAAGATCACATTTCCAAAATGACAAGTGGGAGAAAAGTAGACCTCGAAGAAATTCGAGTCGAACAACAAACTCTAGAGAATGCTCAAGATGACATTCAAGATGAAACTCAGAGATCTTTAGAAGTTTCTGGTGAGAATCATGGACAATCTAGAGATGTAACGCCGCGTAGATCGCAGAGATATAGATCTCAACCGGAAAGGTACTTAGGTATTTTGACGAACGAGAGCTATGATGTTCTATTACTTGAGAGTGATGAACCTACGACTTACAGACAAGCTATGACGAGCCCTAGCTCCAAGCAATGGCATGAAGCCATGCAATCTGAATTAGACTCCATGTCTGAAAACCAAGTATGGGATCTGGTCAATTTTCCAGATGGCTACCAAGCCATTGGAAGCAAATGGGTTTTCAAACTGAAAAAGGACAAGGATGGAAAACTTGAAGTTTTCAAAGCTAGATTGGTTGCAAAAGGTTACAGGCAAGTCCACGGTGTGGATTACAATGAAACCTTTTCACCAGTTGCAATGCTAAAGTCTATTCGGATAATGTTAGCAATCGGTGCATATTACGATTACGAAATATGGCAGATGGATGTCAAAACCGGTTTCTTAAACGGCGTTTTAACAGAAACTGTGTTTATGACACAGCCTGAGGGTTTTGAGGATCCAAAGAATGCTAAAACGGTATGCAAGCTACAGAAATCAATCTACGGATTCAAGCAAGCATCCAGGAGCTGGAATATACGTTTTGATGAAGCAGTCAGTGACTTTGGTTTCATCAAGAACGCAGACGAATCTTGTGTATACAAGAAGGTCAGTGGGAGCAAAATTGCTTTTCTAGTATTATATGTCGTTGACATATTACTTATCGGAAATGACATTCCTATGTTGAACTCTGTCAAGATTTGGCTTGGGAAATTTTTTTCGATGAAGGATCTAGGAGAAGCACAGTACATATTGGGCATCAAGATTTACAGAGATAGATCTAAAAAGATGATTGGACTTAGTCAAAGCACTTATATCAATAAAGTACTTGATAGGTTCAAGATGGCAGACTCCAAGCGAGGCTACCTACCCATGTCTCATGGAATGACTCTAAGCAAGACTCAGTGCCCAAAAACACTTGATGAGCGTAGACGAATGAATGGGATTCCGTATGCATCATTGATTGGTTCAATAATGTATGCTATGATATGTACACGCCCAGATGTTGCGTATGCACTCAGTGCTACGAGCAGATACCAGTCAGACCCAGGAGAGGCACATTGGACTGCTGCTAAAAATATTCTGAAGTACCTGAAAAGGCACAAAGATGACTTCCTGTTCTATGGTGGAGATGATGAATTAATTGTTAAAGGCTATACGGACGCAAGTTTCCAAACCGATAAAGATGATTTCAGATCACAGTCTGGGTTTGTCTTCTGCCTCAACGGAGGAGCAGTAAGCTTGAAAAGTGCTAAGCAAAGCACCATTGCGGATTCTACAACTGAAGCGGAGTACATTGTTGCACATGAAGCAGCAAAGGAAGCTATATGGCTAAGGAAGTTCATAGGTGAACTTGGTGTAGTCCCCTCCATTAAAGGACCAATAGCCCTGTATTGTGATAATAACGGAGCTATTGCACAGGCAAAGGAGCCTAGACACCACCAAAGAGTCAAGCATGTACTTCGTAGATTTCACCTTCTACGAGAGTTCGTTGAAAGAAAAGAAGTCGAGATAAGCAAGATTGGAACTGATGACAACATATCAGATCCATTGACTAAACCTCTGCCGCAGGCGAAGCACAACTCGCACACTGCAGCTTTGGGAATCAAGCATATTGGAGAATGGCTTTGATGTCCTTATTTGATGTTTTAAAGTTTTAGAGTTTAATACTTTGTAAAACATTATTGGTTAATCATTCACAATAAATGAATAGAATTCATTTTTCCATTTAATTTGTGGTTTATTAAATGATGAGTCCCTTCAATTTGAAGAAATATTCAAGATAGACTACTGTCAGGACCAGTCCTGTGACTAAGAAATGTCTATCAAGTGAACATGAATGTCAAAAGTTGAAAATGGTCCCTGGTCGGAGTTTTCTATAAAATTGGACGCATAGAAAACGTTAGACGACTATAATGCAAGATGACTAGTAGTTCTGTTTCTTGAACTATGTGGACATGGCAATGTCATAATCATTTGCATAGATACTTACTTTGGGAAGACTAGTATCGGACAGACCTATAAAACTTTACTGTAAGAGATGAAAATCTGTCATAAGTAAATTTCATTAAAATTATTAGACACTAAATCCTCAATACCTGAGTGATTTGAGATTACTTGCTTGAGAACTGGTTACTTTGACGTTGACCAACCGTCGCACCGTAAAAGGAGGCTATAAAGGCAACGCTCAGGTAATCACCTATCAAACGAAGTCTAATCTCAAGATCGCAAGATTGGGATTGTCCTCCCATAAATCGGGATGAGATGCTTAAAAATTGTACAAGGCCACTAGGAGAGCTAGAAACTATAAAATGCATGGCTGTGCTCGGATGAATCATAGGCTATGATTATCTGTTTATTTGATCAGTTGAACTCTGAAACCGAGAAACACCTCTGGACATAATAAGGATGACAACTCTTACCTTATGTTCAAGATCAAGCATCGAGCGACAAAGGAATTAGGAAATGCACACTTGTCCCTAAGGACAAGTGGGAGACTGAAGGAAATAGTGCCCTTGGTCCAAGTATGCATATAATATTCAGTCTAATAAATGCGGTTCAGTATTAATTAACAAGTTAATAATTCAGTGAGATCAAGTGAGCTGAATGCCTAGCTAGAGGTCGCTTCAGTTCAAGTGGAATTAATTATATTAATCCACAGCTTACTCTTGACTGAACCCGTAGGGTCACACAAATAGTACGTAAATGGATCAAGTATTTAATGGAATTAAATACTCCATCTATGGATATTCAGAATCGACGGATCTTGGTTTCGGTGGGAGCTGAGATCGTCATAAGCAAGAAATGAATACTCCGGAAACGATGATATTGCCGGAAACGGAAATATGGATCGTATCGGAAATATAAATATTATCCAAGTCGTAGATGTTGCCGGAAACGGAAACATGGCACGTATCGGAAAATATTAATGGAAATGGAAATATTGCCGGAATCGGAAATATTGCCGGAAACGGAAATATTGTCTGAATCGGAAATATTATCGGAATCGGAAAATAATTCCGGAAACAGAAATATTAAATATTTGTTCGAAACGAAAATTAATTCCGGAATCGAAAATGTTAAATATTGTTCGTATCGGAAATGAATTCCGGAATCGGGAAATTAATCGGAAGAGCGTCGTACGAATTAGCATCGGACGAGACTTGCTAGACGAAGGCCAAGCACGAAGCCAGGCCCGCGTCCAGC
The DNA here is from genome assembly GCF_020520425.1 of Spinacia oleracea. Classification (NCBI taxonomy): domain Eukaryota; kingdom Viridiplantae; phylum Streptophyta; class Magnoliopsida; order Caryophyllales; family Amaranthaceae; genus Spinacia; species Spinacia oleracea. Next base: position 90,577,968 of record NC_079491.1, on the reverse strand, counting down.
AAGCCTGCGCGCCACACAAGGCAGCCAAGGCCACGCTAGGCCCAGCGCAAGGCCAGGCCCAGCAGGCCAAGGCACGCGCACGAGTGGGCTGCGAGCTGCGCTGCTCGCGTGGGCTGAGCGCTCGCGAGGGTCTTGCTCGTGGGTGTTTGTGTCCGATACAAATCCTAAATCTAAAAGGGTTTGGTCAAAGATTAAATTCCTAATCCTAATAGGATAAAATAGTTAATAAGAGTTTTAATATAATTCTAATTAAGCTAATTAGTATCCTAGTAGGATTCCAATTCCTTTCCATAAACTCTATAAATATAGGCCTAGGGTCACATATTTAACAGATGATTATTGAAGTATTCAAGGTAAGATTTTAAGCAAAAAATCATCCAAACACTTGCACCCAAATAGCCGAAAATCTAAGAACCTTAAGGGCGATTCTAGTTGGTCAATCTTAAGGCGGATCCGGACGTGTTGTGGACTATCTACGGAGGGACGACACTTGGAGTCCTAAAGACTTGTTCTTGTTCGGTTCGGGCGCAGCTAGGGAGGGCACGCTACAAAGTGTATGCATCTAAATTATGCTATATGATTATGTGTAAATAATATGTTTCCTGGCATTATGGTTTTTCCGCATGATTTATATTTATTCATATGTATCATAACCTAACAACGACCTCAGGGCAAAGGTCACCGTGGATACTTATACATAGTCCCCTTATAAAGGACCCAGGTAGTGGCAAAATTGAGCCGTAAAGACTAGCACAAAACCATGAAAGATGATGACCACAAGACAATGGTCCATATATGCACGTTATCAACCCACATTCAGGTTGCAACTAAATCCAAGCATCCCTCAAAAGAAATCGCTCTTACAAGATTGAATAAAAAGAGATTCTCAAAAAAATCACAAGAACGAATGAAATAGGGACTTGCCCACCTCAATCGGGCAAGATCGCGGCACGTACCACGCGAGTTCCAAATCGAAAAGACGAATTCAGGTTCGCTCACCTCCAGCGGGGGGGGGGCGTACACCCTTAGCTGACAGGTCTCGCCCACCTTCAGCGGGCGGGGTCTGCGTCACTAACCACGCAAGTCCTCAGTTTTCGAAAATGAAAAGAAAATAAATTCTTCAAAAACAAAAAATAGGCTCGCCATCTTCAGCCGGCGGGGTCTACGTCACCAACCACATAGGTCCTTATTTTCAAAAACATCAAAACAGATTCGTGCACTTCTATCGGACGGGGCTTCCACCCTCAGCGGACAGGCTTGCCCACCTTCAACGGGCGGGGTCTGCGTCACTAACCACGCAGGTCCTTAGTCGCTGCAGCGATAACTTTTTTTCGATTTATCTTTTTCCAAAAATCAAAGGATGGTTTCCCTTTTCCAAAAATCAAAGGATGGTTTCCCTTTTCCAAAAATCAAAGGATTGGTTTTCCGTTTTTCCAAAAAAGAACAATGTGCTGGATTTTCCTTCGTTTTACGTCCTATAAAAACAAGGGGGTTTTTCTCGTTTAGCTAACCCTAAAAATGAGAATCTTTAAAATGTTTTACCTCATGATTGGGCTTGGCCAGGCCTAGTTACTCTTTATAGCTTTGATTTCGAAAACATCTTAGATACTTCCAATGACAAAGTGAGGGAGTTTCTATACTATCAGTTAACAAATTCCAATGACACGTGAGGAATGTGTTAACACTTAAAGTGATGACCCTTAAGTCAAATGTTATCACTCGGGGGCTCGTGAGACCCTCGGAAAACAGGTCACATACACCATGGCTTGTATGACGCACTCCGTCTAGTACTTTGACCATCGTCTCATCTCGAGACTCAGTCAAAGTGGGGGCTAGCTGTAGACACCTACTTTTGTCCCCATTCCCGAAAGGGAAGGTTCGATGATGAGAACATAAATCTCCACTATGGCAACGCATCTCCTATAAAATAACGAATCTCAATCACCCTTTCATTTCAGTCAAAACTGCTATTTATAGAAACCTGCTAAGAATAGTAACTGCCGTAAAAGGTAGTTGTTAAAAGTGGCAAAGTCATAAAAGATAGAAACCTGTCAGAATTAGGTGTTGCACTCCAACATAAATCCTAAAACAGATAGAATTTGCATTCCTGGTATAATTCGAAAATAAGAGTTACGTATTAATTAAATCCCTAACGAACCTAGAGTTCGTAACGGGCCCAGACGCATTCCGTCATAAAGTTAATACGCACTAAAAGACTCGGATTAATCTTAAAAGCTCCGTGTTCTAAGAGTCCAAATCTGACAAAGAACTCGGCCCAGATCCCATTTTCAACGCCTGGATCTGGGCGCCGAAATCTTCGGCGCCCAGCCCTGGGCGTTGAAAATGCCTGGGGCCGTTTTATTTCCGGATTCTTTTTGGATCCGTATCTTAAAATCTATCTTTCCACACACCCTTTTCCTATAAATACAGCCTCAAAACCGACGTGAAGGAGACACACAATTGCATAACCTGAGTATTGACTCTAGCCTTAAGCCTAAGCCTCACGCTGCGAAATTGATCCGGCGTTCTGTCGCAATCGACCCAAAAGTCGAACAGAACGCGTCCTGCCCTTGTAGCTTGATGAATTAAGCCTAAATACTGGAACATTGCTTAGGAACCCGAGATTCGTTAAATAAAAGGAGAAATAGCAAAGCCAAGTGGTTAGTTTTCTGAGAACCACAACGCACCTCTCAAGGGTGCGTTGTAATGTGTCCCTCGTATGATTTAATCGCTTTCATCACCCTTTTATAAAATTGTCAAACTATTAACTTGATTGATCTATCACGCCTAATAAGATAATACCTTGGACAATTGAATTATCATGTTAGGTACCTTAAATCAATCAAAACAAGATAAGCACGATCGATTTAGTATTATGTGTTGCATATTGCTAAAATCAATACAGAATAGTTCAATAGTTTAACACATGTCCCTTCAATTATTTATGCTGGGCTAGTAAGGATAACCTGCCTCTGGAGTATTATCGATGAGCACTCCTCTCGGTAGCTACAGTCCCCCGAACTCTCAATCTCTGCCCTGCGGGTGTACGTTGAGCGATCCCCAGACCAGGGATCACAAGGGAACCTATGGCCGTCGTGGTCGAACATAATTGCACTCCCTTTATGTCACGATAACCGGGTTTTGTCAGTTTTTCTCATTGTCGTTAAAAACTGAATGGCGACTCCTATATTACTAGTCGATTGGGTGTAAACTCACAGGAAATCCAATTACACTTGATCTGACGACGTCACGCCCACGAGGGACGAGGTCATGCATTAGCCTCGTGCTTTTTCGACCCCCTCACAGGTGTGTGGGATATGGCGTGTGTAACCCCAACTCATTCCCTCCTTACTATGGTACGTTACGTAAAAACGTTTATCTTGATTCTACCACCAACTTATTATGGAGTAAAAATAATCAGAACTTGGATCATATTGAAAAATACTATTTGTTAATAGTACAAAAAATGACTATGTTCAAGTTAAAACCTTATCTGGTTGCATATAAAATATTTTCCTATGATCTAGATTTTTGTTTTTATAACCACAATTATCTCTATTATAAAAGTCACCTCAATAAAGTGAAGAAAAAAAATCTTATTTATTGAATGACGTCATTTCGATTTTTAAGCTTGAGGATATTTTTAAGGAAGAAAAAAATAAAATAAAAAAGTTATACCTTATTGGTCGAAATTTATAACTCTAAAATATAGGAATTATAACTTCCTCATAATAACCGATTACAATGTTTTAAATTTAATAAATTATACACACTCTACATTAGGTTAAACTACCAAGAAAATTCTATTAATTAGATTTGAATTCTTGTTTTACATAATTTTTAATTCTCTAAATTCCCGTGGTATTTTAAAAAAAAATGGTAGCACACTCACCCATCTATTCATAACTCTGGTTTTCTTCTACTCACCCAAGATCCAATAATTTTGAAAATAATTTTGGTAGGAAAAATATGAAGATTTCATTACATGATTTTAGAACTGAAATATACGCTTCATAGAATTCTTATAATCCGTACAATGTAGATACATAAGATCATATTTTAAATATCCAATGGAGTATTGTTTAAATTATATTTTTAATAGTTTATTTAGGTGAAAATTTATATTAGATAGTCTTAGATGTTAGGCTTGAGATATATATTGGGCATGAGATATTGGACGTGAGATATTATGCGTTAAATATTAGGCATAGTGTTGTATTCCATATCAACACGTACATGAACTATTTTAATATGGAAATGATTATGGAGTACGATATTTTTTTTGTTCTAAGTTTAGTTATTATGTAGTTCGTATAATTAGTAATAAAGTCAAAGATATTATTTTATCTCTATTCTATAAGGGAATCTTGAGGTCATTATGGCAAATGACTTTTTGGTGTCCCCTATAGAATAGTCTATAGTACCCTTACTCACAATTCAAATTGCATTAAAAAAAATTAATACTTAATGCCAAGATTTAAGGAAAATGTGATACAAATTTATTAAACTAGCTTTTGATTATAGTGGTTGTTCAGATGTCTTTTGAAGTTTTAATTAGTGAGTACTTGTGATTTTTAGTAATATATGAATTAAATAGAGGTGTAATTTGAAGGTTGGAAAAATATAAAATTATATGTTGAATAAATATTGGATGTTAAAGGGGTGGAATGGAAGAGACTAATGAGTATTTTATACTATTAATAACTTGATGTTGAATAAGGAAAATGGAGTGGAAGAGGCATTAGAAGTTGTAAATCATAGAAACAATAATGAAAAATTGAAAAAAAAATAAAATAAAATGATGGATGAAAGGAGAGATGCGACATGGCTTCTAATAATCTATGATGTTCCTTTTCAAATACTACTAGGTATAGATTAGTACCTATGTTATTTTCCTAAGGAAGCACTATGATTAGAAAAGAAAAAAGTCAAAGCAAAATTAACAATTATTCCGTAAAAGATGCAAATAATAAATATAATATTCACTTTGGACGATTAGGATAAATACGATATACTAAAATGCATAAACTATACACTGAATACTGTATTCACCTTTTAAAGATTAGTAGCACGATTATTAATTATAGACTAGAGATGTAGGGAAAAAAAATTACACTTTACTCGGTAAAATATTAATGTCTAATCTATACTACTATTAAATCTCAATGGCATTTCATGTCATCTCGCCACATGTCGCCTGTAGACACCTACTTTTGTCCCCATTCCCGAAAGGGAAGGTTCGATGATGAAAACATAAATCTCCACTTGACAACGCATCTCCTATAAAATAACGAATCTCAATCACCCTTCTCGTTTCACCCGAAACCTGCTATTTATAGAAACCTGCTATTTATGGAAACCTGCTAAAAATTGTAACTGCCGTAAAGGGTAGCTTCTAAAAGTGGCAAGTCATAAAAGATAGAAACCTGTCATTTAGGTGTTGCACTCCAACATAAATCCTAAATGAGATAGAAAACTGCGAGAATCCTATTCCTAATATGATTCGGAAATAAGAGTTACGTATTAATTAAAATCCTAACGAGCCTAGAGTAGTAACGGGCCCAGACGCATTCCGTCATGAAATTAATACGCACTAAAAGACTACGGATTTCAGGAATCCGAATCTGACTAAGAAAACAGCCCAGACCCTATTTTCAACGCCTGGCTCTGGGCGCCGAAACAGGCCTGGGCGCTGGAATTACCTGGGTACGTGTTTTTTCCTAGTTCTTCGTGGATTAGGGCTCTGCAATTCTATCTTTCCACAAACTCTTTTCTATAAATATAGCCCAAGTTCGACGTGAAATCACAACACACAATTCATATTCTGAGTATTGACTCCAACCCCTAGCCTAAGCCTCACGCTGCGAAATTGTTCACACGTTCTGTCGCAATCGATCCATAAATCGAACAGAACGTATCATGTCCCATAATTTGAGATTCGTTAAATAAAAAGGAGAAATAGCAAAGTCAAAGTGGTTAGTTTTCTGAGAACCGTGACGCACCTCTCAAGGGTGCGTCGTAATGTGTCCCTTTTCTATGATTTAATTGCTTTCCTCGCCCTTTTTATGAACTGTTAAACTAACTAAATCTGATTGTTCTACCACGCCTAACAAATATAATATTTTTGAGAAATTGGATTATCATGCTAGGTCCCTTAATGCTATTTAAATCAGATAATCGCGATCGATCTAGTATTATATGTTGCATATTGCTAAAATCAACTCAGATTAGTTTAATAGTTAACGCATGTCCCTTCAATTATTTATGCTGAGCTAGTAAGGATATCCTGCCTCTGGAGTTATCGACGAGCGAGTACTCCTCTCGGTAGTTACAGTCCCCCGAACCCTCAATCTCTACCTTGCGGGTGTATGTTCAGAGATCCCCACACCAGGGATCACAAGGGAACCTACGACCGTCGTGGTCAAACATAATTGCACTCCCTTTATGTCACGATAACCGGGTTTTGTCAATTTTTCTCATTGTCGTTAAAAACTGAATGGCAACTCCTATATTACTAGTCAATTGGGTGTAAACTCACAGGAAATCCAATTACACTTGATTGAATAAAAAGAATCGTCACACCCACGAGGGACGAGGTCACGCATTAGCCTCGTGCTTTTTCGACCCCCTCACAGTGGCGACTCCACTGGGGATAGTGAAGGAAATACTCGTGCTTGTAGGTAATCAAAATAGCCGAAGGGTGAAACGATCCTACCACGCGTTTATTTTCCCATCAAGTTGGGACGACCTGAAAATCAGCATATTAATGTGAACGGGCAGAACCGCATAATGAATCTTGGCTCCCTCAGGGAGTTTGGACTAAGGATACCCATCGCCAATCGGGGGGTGCATACGCTTCGAATGTTGTCCACTCGGCACTTTCGCTAGTAGTACACCCGTCCGAAACCCAATCGCTCGCCCATTAGGTCCCTCTCGCCTGCATGCCCCCTTGGCTTGCACTTGCGGGTTGGCCTCTTGGGCGAAATTCGTCTGTTGAAGACACTACCTCGACCGGGGCATGTGTTGGATCTACGATAGAAGCGGTACCAAACCAGGAGCAAATAACTACCCATAGAAGCCTATCATAAACTACATGACATGTTATTATCGCCTCATGATGAATGTTAGTTATGTGTAGCGAAATATGTGATTGTGTGTGACAAACTATCCTAGAAAACCAACGACCTTAAAAATTGCCCAAACATTCATAGACTAATTTGCCAAAGGGTTATACTGAAATACGTGTTCCGCAAACCCGAATGATCGCCACAAAAATAAGCGACGCTCGGGATGGCCTGTAACGAATCCCACAAACGCTGCACGACGCGTAAAGGACGTTATTAGGCAAGCACGCAAATCGAAGTCGCATAAACAAAAGTAGACGCAAACAGAAAACGAGAATCAGCCAGGGACGCATTTTCAACGCCCTTGGCTGGGCGCCAGAATTTCTCACGCCCGACGCTGGGCGCTGAAGTTGCTGCTTGGCCTTCTGGTCAGGCGCAGCAGCCTCGGTGCCCGCGCAAAAGAAAAAAAACGTAGCACCAAAAATGTTCGTAAAAAAGGAATTGCTACAAAGGCGTAAGAAAAAGCACTCGATTCTAGAGGCGACTGAAAAAAAACAAATAATAAATAACTCTTTGTGTCGTTGATAGGCCTCCTACGACAACAATGTTCGGCACCAAAACCGAACATGCCAAAAATTATGAATGTCACGCGGGCAAAGATTTTCGATAATATAAAGAATTCAAAATGCATACATAGTAGTCCAAATATACTAGTCCGACTTAAGGGTAGTCATAAAATGTCTAAAAACCGACTCACGGACAAACTAATGTGTCTCCTACTCCCCAACAATAATGCAGGGCCCCTGAATACCTACCCGTGATAAGCCATCAAGGAACGCGATGGAAGAAGCATATCCCGAACATCTATACCTAGAGGTCGCACAAACCCAAGAGATGCATGCTCTGGAACACGACCCTTTACGTTCTCAAAGGCCACTCGCCTCAAAGAATCGTGCTATGTCAAAAACGCTCCCCAACTCACATGCTTTCGGGCTATTGTTTGGGTTAGAAAAGAAAAGAGTGAAGAATGAACCAGAAATTATGGCATTAGCTCTTCAAGATGAATTGTTCGATCCTACTAAATTGATCGCTCCATCACCCTCAAAAGATGACCAAATCCAACGAGGGTGGCGCAAGACTTTCAAATGGACTAATGCTCGTGGGATGAAGTTCAAGATATCTGCGGGAGAGGGTCCGATGTACGAAGAATTAGAGTCTGAATCTGAGTCTGACTCCGAGTCCGAACCTAGCAAAATTGTAACCCCTCCCAAAAATAGTTTAGACCCGGAAATATCTACTCCGGGAGATCTTTTTGATGTAATGCTTCATGACTTTAATAAGATAAACAAAACTTTTGAGTATATGCCGCTTAAAAAACAGAGTAATAATGCAGAATGTCTCGTCACTAATGAGCACGAAAAAGAGCCAGAAGAGGAATATACCGAATTGATAAAAGCTGTAAATGAGCAAGAACTCAAAACTCCTATAATTGAGGACACAAAATCGGTAAATATTGGAACCGAAGAAAATCCTAAAATCATTAAAATTGGCCTCACCTTAACTCCCACTGAAAAAGCCGATCTAATCTCCACTTTGCGGGAATTCGAGGGTGTCTTTGCTTGGTCCTACAAAGACATGCCAGGAATAGATCGAGAAATCGCTGAGCATAAAATTCCGCTAGATCCCAAAATGACGCCAGTAAAACAAAAGCTACGGCGGCTCAAACCAGAGATAGCCTTGAAAATAAAAGAAGAAGTCACTAAACAATCAGACGCCGGCTTTATAAAAGTCTCCAACTACCCAGAATGGGTGGCCAATATTGTCCCCGTAGCTAAAAAAAGATGGACGCGTGCGAATGTGCGTAGACTTTCGAGACCTCAACAAAGCCAGTCCCAAAGATGACTTCCCTCTACCTCACATTGACATACTAGTAGACAACACCGCAGAGCACGCGCTCCTCTCCTTTATGGACGGGTATGCCGGATATAACCAAATACTCATGGCAGAAGAAGACATGGAAAAAACAACTTTCATTACCCCTTGGGGTACATATTGTTACACTGTAATGCCTTTTGGTTTGAAAAACGCGGGGGCCACCTATCAAAGAACAGCCACCACGTTGCTCCATGACATGATACACAAAGAAATCGAGGTCTATGTGGACGACATGATCGTCAAATCTAAAGACCGGCACGGTCACCTCCCGGCACTTAAAAAGTTCTTCACCCGAATCTTGAAATATAACATGAGACTAAATCCACAAAAATGTGTGTTCGGGGTAACCTCTGGGAAATTCCTAGGATATGTTGTTAGTGCGCGAGGAATCGAGATTGGCCCATCCAAGATCAAAGCCATTACCGAAATGCCCCCACCAAAAACTGAAAAACAGATAAGGGGCTTCCTAGGAAAGCTGCAATACATTAGTAGGTTCATTTCCAAGCTTACTATGACTTGTGAGCCAATATTCAAAAAATTAAGAAAAGAAGAAAAAGTCGAATGGGATGAACAATGCCAAACTGCCTTCAATAAAATCAAAGAATATCTAAGCAAACCACCCGTCCTCTCCCCGCCTTTGCCTGGAATCCCTTTACGCCTATACCTAACCGTCACGGATACTACAGCGGGAGCTATGCTCTCACAGTGTGTACATGGATCCGAGCGAGCCATTTACTACTTGAGCAAGAAGTTCATACAGTACGAGACGAGATACACATAACTTGAGAAAACCTGCCTCGCCCTCGTCTGGGCATCCAAAAAACTCAGACATTACCTATTGGCCCACACTGTTCATATAGTGTCACAACTAGACCCCTTAAAATACATGTTCGAAAAGCCCGCCCTAAATGGTCGCCTGTCCAGGTGGCTAGTCATGCTCTCAGAATTCGACCTAAAATTCATGCCAGAAAAAACAATCAAAGGAAGAGCGGTAGCCGAATTCCTGGCCGAGCATGCCACGAATGAGGAAACCACAGAAGCTTACCTCCTCCCTGACGAGGAACTTCTGATGATACGAGACGACTATTGGACACTATACTTCGATGGCGCGTCCAACCAGAAAGGATGCAGCGTCGGAGTTCTCCTAGTCAGTCCCGAAGGGGCCCATATACCAATTTCCGTCAAACTTGACTTCGAGGCCACAAACAACGCCGCCGAATACGAGGCCTGCATAGTTGGGCTAGTGGCCGCAGTTAGCCTCGGAGTCAAACATCTACAAGTCTTCGGGGATTCTTCCCTAATAATCAACCATATATCCAAAAGATGGAAGGTCCGAAGCACTAGTCTTTCAAAATATCAAGCTCACTTAGCCAAATAGTCGAGCAATTTGAAAAAATCGAGTATACGTACTTACTAAGAGACGAAAACCAATTCGCGGATGCACTAGCGAAGCTAGCTTCAATGCTCAACATCCCGAATGAAAGGGACGGGATGACCCTTCGGGTCGAGCGAAGGAAAGAGCCGGCTTATTGCTGTGCCATAGACTCCGAACCTGAAAACACCGAAGAAGAACCATGGTATACGGACATCCTTCGTTACAAAACAAGTGGGGAATTCCCCCCAAACACCTCCCCGCGAGCGCAAAAGGCCCTACGCCTCCTCGCTTCACAATATAGCATAATTCTGGGAGAACTGTACAAGTACACGCCGAATAAAATCAAGTTACTTTGTGTCCACCAAAACCAAGCCCAAAGACTAATGGAAGAATACCATAACGGTGTGTGCGGACCCCATATGAACGGAAAAATGCTATCCCGAAAAATATCCCGCTCAGGGTACTATTGGACCACTATGGAAACCGATTGCCATCACTTTGTAAAAACTTGCCCAAAATGCCAAATCTTCAGTAACCTTAACCATTTGCCTCCCTCAGAACTATACACCTTCACTTCTCCATGGCCCTTTTCCACCTGGGGTATAGATATAATCAGCAAAGTAACACCAACAGGCGTAGGGGGACACGAGTACGTTTTAGTCGCAATTGATTACTTCACTAAATGGGTAGAGGCAGTCTCCTATGCAAAATTAACAGCCAAACACGTCGCTCGATTCCTAGAAAAGAACATATTCTGTCGATACGGGGTTCCACATGAAATCATAAGTGACCAAGGTTCCCACTTTAGGGCCGAAGTCCAAGACCTGCTCGAAAAATATCATGTCAAACACCATAAATCCTCTCCCTACAGGCCGCAAATGAACGGCGCGGTAGAGGCGGCCAACAAAAATATTAAAGTCATAATCGAAAAAATGGCCGAAAATTATAAGGATTGGCCCAACAAATTACACTTCGCATTATGGGGCTATCGAACCTCAATCCGCAACTCCATTGGAGTAACACCCTACTCCTTGGTATACGGAATGGAAGCAGTTCAACCGATCGAGTTGGAAATTCCCTCCCTCCGGATCGTCCTAGAAAGCAAGCTACCCGAGGCTGATTGGGTTCAAGCTAGGTACGACGAGCTCGTCCTTTTAGACGAACGGAGGTTGAGAGCTTCACATCACGTGCAAGTGTATCAAAAGCGCATCGCAAGGCAATTCAACAAAAGAGTCAAACCTCGAAATATCAAAGAAGGCGATTTTGTATTAAAAGAAGTCCGCGCACCTACTACGGACCCTCGAGGAAAATTCCGGCCTAACTGGACAGGACCATATTTTGTAAAGACCATCCTACCTGGCGGAGCAGTCCAACTAGCTGACATAGATGGAGCGGAATTCGCTAACCTCACGAACTTTGACCAATTGAAAAAGTACTATATTTAATAAAATTCAGTCCGGAGTTAAGGCATCTAATAAAACACGTTAACACTCATAAGCAAGCATTCTGCACATTACTCTAAGCAAACGGCATAAAACTCGATAAAGTAGAAAAAGGCGAAGGACCATGTTTTAACGCCCAGGATTGGGCGCTGTTATTTTTCACGCCCAGGCCTGGGCGCCGATATTTCCTACGCCCGTGTATGGGCGTCATTCTCTCTTGCCACCTATCCTCCCGCTTCTGCAAGTGTTCGTACTCCTTTTTCGAACCATCAAAAGAACCACGAACACTTGGGGGGGAAGCAGACGTGTAATGAACACCCTTTCAAAAAATTTCAAAAAGCTAGAACTACGCGCGACCTGATTCTGACAAGATACGTAGGCAATCCTTATCAAGGATTCGGTCCAATAAAAATTAAAAAATAATAAAGTCATGCAACGCATCAAGAAGAAAGGATATTGCAAAGGGCACTATACCCTAACCCGTGCACGGGCAAGACCAAATAGAATGAAAAACAAAGCCACAAGAATTTTCAGGAACAAGCCCAACAAAGGAGTATGGCACGAGTCGGCAAAAAACGAAAAATAGTGAACATGCATATGTAATACCCCAAGTAGTCGGCTAGTCTAAAAATATGTGTGCACTCTTGTATGAACTCATTATTTTTACGGAATTCTTTCTCTTTTCAAAAATTCGTCGTTGGTTTAGAAAGCTAATATTACTATAATATGTTAAAGCAAAGCCCACGGAAGGCTCAAAACATTCTTGCACCCAAAAAAAATCGCAAAAAAATATATATACATGCGGAATACAAGAATGAATATATACAAAACAGGAGGTAAGCCTAAGACTCGTCATCGGCTTCATGTCTCCAAGCCTCGCCGGTCCATCCACTCCACTCCCCGTGGTATGAGGACTCCCAGCCAGAATCACCCCAAAACTGAGGTTGTGACTGCAACTCGGGGCTAGGCTCTCGGGCCACCGACACGGAACGTTGCCTACGCTCCGGCTCGGACCTCTCCCCGGAAGAACTCACCCCCGCGTCGGAACGGCGATGCCGTAGAGGCGAGTGATGTCCCCTCTCTCTCTCTCACGACCGTGTCCCCCGCCCGAGGGACCCGCGTCGTCGGCCCCGGCTCGTCCAGCGCCCGTCTACAAGAAAAGACAAAAAGAGGGTGAGTAACAGAAAGCCAAACAAAAGGTACAGATCAAAAGGAAAAAAAAGGGCACATTACCCGAGTAGAGTGGGGGCTCCTGCAAGAAAGTGCAGATCGGGCCCGAACCAACGCGGACTTCAACCGGTTGATCACCCCCACCATCGCGTTGGCCGTACGGGCCGGAACCTGAAACAGGAATGTTAGTAACAAAAGAAAAAAAGAAAGATATAAGAAGAGTGCACAAATAAAAGGTGCATACCGCCTGTACTCCCTCAGGGAGCGGAGCATGGAAAACCCGGTCTTCCGGGAAAGTCTCCACAATCTCGGATCCACTCTCTCCGGTATACGAGATCCGAGCATCGGGAAGCACCCATCCCCCCAACGAAGGGTCAGGACACTCCTGCACAAAACACAGTAGATGTAAACACATGGGCACGAGCATGAAAACACTAAAATCAATACGAAAAGAGAGGGCAACTTACAGCGCCAGGCTCCGGGAGACGAAGAGAATCCTGGATAAACTGATAATAGCTAGCTCCCTCTATCACCAACTCCGTCGCCGGCACGCCAGTCCTCGAGTGGACCCTCCACGACTCGCCTATCGAACGTGTAGACAGCATGGTCGCAGGCGGAGGCCTAGGCACCGAAAAAGCCCCGGCCGTCTGCATACGTACCCGCTCTCCCAGGTACCAGACAGGGTCCCGGCGGCCAACGAACAAGACCCGCATCTGGCTCAGGGCATAACTATCCCTGACCGAAGCATAAGTACCCCTAAAAGAGAGCCATGGGGTCCAAACCACCTGTTTTTGTACAAACACGATCAGATCTCACACATAGAAAATAAAAAGAATGACGAAATACGAGATAGAGGATAAGATTCTTCACATGCTCAGGGTTCCCGTCCCGAATGAGATTCCACACGGTATCGGGCGGTGGACGCACTGTCAGCTTCTTCTTCCAACCCCAACGACGACCGGCAGGGTACTCCAAAGGCCTCTGCCCCTTTCGGGGAGCCAGCCAAGGTAAGTGCTCAAAGGCCCACAGCTACAAAAGGAAAAGACAATAAAACATCAAAAAAAGAGGCCCGGTAAAAGCGAGAAAACAAAAGAAAGTCTAGGCACATACCTCGATCAAACGCGGCACTCCCGCTAATGTAATGACAAAGTAACGTCTACTCGGGTCCGAGTCGCGCACCGCCAAACTCATCTGGCCGACGAGCGTCGCATAGCCCAAATCGCCCCAACAATAGTCACCCAGTGTAGACACGTCCTCCACCATGCCTATCCACCTCGGGTCAAAGGTGTCAGTCGGGCCCGATAGAAAAGTGGAGGTAGAACAGCCGAGCCTGTCTCGAAGACGACTCCTCTACCCCATGCTCCAAGGCCCACATCAGGTCAGCGAAAGGTATCCCACGGGGCTGGTACGAAGGCAATCTCGTGCCCATCCGCGAGCCCAGGAGCCTGGTACCCTCAGCAACAGTCGGCGGTGGGCCATCCGACCTCAGACGAACGGGGTTCCCTGTAAAGGTCAAGCCCGTCAAAGCCGTGTAGTCCTCGGGAGTGATCGTCACCTCACCCCAAGGAAAATGGAAGGTGTTGGTGGTATCCCACCACCACCTCATGAACGACCGCAGAAAGGACAGGGAGATGTTAAGCCGCAGTATCTCCCAGAAGGTCTCGACCACCGGAAACAGTGAGCTCGCCCTCACCAAAGCCTGGGCTTCCGAGCTCAGGAAACTAAAAACGGTCTCACTCGTCGCTGCACCGTAGCCGCGAACCGTAGTCTCTCTCCTCGCGTGAAGGCGGGAAGTCACGTGGTGCTCTAGGTCGTAGTGCAGATCACGACCGTCGTAGAGCTCAGGACCCACCCATAGGGGACACGCGCCAGTAGACTGACGCGTCATGCCACGCTCCTCGTGGCCACCAGAAGGAGGTGACGACTCGTCAGGCATGCTGATCAATAATACAATAAGGCATTATACCTTTAACAAAACTGGCACTCACACCAATCACTAAAGGAGTGCATTCCACTCATAAAATGGAGTCATACAATTTTTGTTCCCTAAGACATGATACTAAGTTCATATCGAGCAAAAAAATTCCCTAAAGTGAAAAATTTTTAATTAACTCCAACAAAATGAAAATTCTTCCATAATTTGTCATTCATGAATTATGAGGAACGCAAGCAATATACCAAAAACACCTACATTGTAAGAAAACACTAGAGTCGTAGGTATACTTGGGGGCTAGCATAAAAATGCCCAAATTCAACAAGAATCAACATACTTGCGAAAATTAACATGCACAAACTAATTAACATGTTATGTGGAACATTTCCAACTATCTAATTGAAGGAAAGGGGCACAAAATCAAAAACCCCCAAATCAATTTCATGCATAAAAATACTTGACAAAAATACTGAAATTGACAAAAAAAAAAAAAAAGCTCAAAATTACTGAAAATTACTTACATTGGGAAAATTAGGAAGTGATTTGGAGTAGAATTCGTCAAGAAAAGTGAAGATACGAGCAAGAAATCAGTTGAAAGAGGTAAGGAGCTTGAGCGAAAATGGTGGAAATGGGAAAGGAAGGAGACGGTCCGCGAATTTAAAGACCCGTCTCCCCTTCGCATTTTCAACGCCCAGCTCTGGGCGTTAGAAATTCTCGCCCCCAGAGCTGGGCGCTGAAAATGCTTCCCAGACAGCGAATATTCGCTGTCGGGCACGCGCAATCCCCTATTTTGTGTAAAATATCTGTTATCTTGATATTTCTTTCCCAAGAACGGTATTTTGCAATATCGTTAAAAATATACACAGTGTGGACCCACTTATAGGACACACCTGATCAGGAAATATTGCAACCCACCAACAGGTTGTAATCACAAAAGCCCTTCTACATAGGCAAAATAAGAAATTCAAAATGGGTTCGCCCACCCTCAGCGGGCGGGGTCTGCGTCACTAGCCGCGCAGGTCCTCGGTTTTCAAAAAATAAGATCTTCAAAAACAAAATGAAATAGGCTCGACATCTTCAGCCGGCGGGGTCTACGGCGCAAACCACGTAGGTCCTTATTTTCAAAAAATAAACACAAACAAATTTTAAAACAGATTCGTCCACTTCTATCGGACGGGGTGTCCACCCTTAGCGGACAGGCTCGCCATCTTTAGCCGGCGGGATTTGCGTCACTAACCGCGCAGGTCCTTAGTCGCTGCAGCGATAACTCTTTTTGGTTTTCCGTTTTTCCCAAAAACGATGTGAGTAGCTTTTGGTTTTCCGTTTTTCCCAAAAACGATGTGAGTAGCTTTTGGTTTTCCGTTTTTCCAAAAAAAACGATGTGAGTAGCTTTCCTTTTTCCTAAAAAAATTCAAAAATTGGTTTTCCGTTTTTTCCAAAAAAGAACGATGTGCTGGATTTTCCTTCGTTTTACGTCCCATAAAAACAAGGGGGTTTTCTCGTTTAGCTAACCCTAAAAATGAGAATCTTTAAAAATATTTTTACCTCGTGATTGGGCTTGGCCAGGCCCAATTACACTTTACAGCTTTGATTTCGAAAACATCTGTAGCTACTCCCAATGACAAAGTGAGGGAGTTTCTACGCACCTTTAGATCCTTCCAATGACAAAGTGAGGAAGTTTCTATACTATCAGTTGACAAATCCCAATGACACGTGAGGGATATGTCGACACTTCAAAGTGATGACCCTTAAGTCAAATGTTATCACTCGGGGGCTCGTGAGACCCTCGCAAAAAACAGGTCACCATGGCTTGTGTGACGCACTCCGTCTAATACTTTGACCATCGTCTTACTCCAAGACTCAGTCAAAGTGGGGGCTAACTGTAGACACCTACTTTTGTCCCCATTCCCGAAAGGGAAGGTTCTATGATGAAAACATAAATCTCCACTTGACAACGCATCTCCTATAAAATAACGAATCTCAATCACCCTTCTCATTTCACCCGAAACCTGCTATTTATAGAAACCTGCTTTTTATGGAAACCTGCTAAAAATAGTAACTGCCGTAAAGGGTAGCTTCTAAAAGTGGCAAGTTATAAAAGATAGAAACCTGCCATTTAGGTGTTGCACTCCAACATAAATCCTAAATGAGATAGAAAACTGCGAGAATCCTATTCCTAATATGATTCGGAAATAAGAGTTACGTATTAATTAAAATCCTAACGAGCCTAGAGTTCGTAACGGTCCCAGACGCATTCCGTCATGAAATTGATACGCACTAAAAGACTCGATTAAGTCTCAAACACTACGGATTTCATAATCCGAATCTGACTAAGAAAACAGCCCAGACCCTATTTTCAACGCCTGGCTCTGGGCGCCAAAATCTTCGGCGCCCAGGCCTGGGCGCTGGAATTACCTGGGTACGTGTTTTTTCCTAATTCTTCGTGGATTAGGGCTCTGCAATTCTATCTTTCCACAAACTCTTTTCTATAAATATAGCCCAAGTTCGACGTGAAATCACAACACATAATTCATATTCTGAGTATTGACTCCAACCCCTAGCCTAAGCCTCACGCTGCGAAATTGTTCACACGTTCTGTCGCAATCGATCCATAAATCGAACAGAACGTATCCTGTCCCATAATTTGAGATTCGTTCAATATAAAGGAGAAATAGCAAAGTCAAAGTGGTTAGTTTTCTGAGAACCGTGACGCACCTCTCAAGGGTGCGTCGTAATGTGTCCCTTTTCTATGATTTAATTGCTTTCCTCGCCCTTTTTATGAACTGTTAAACTAACTAAATCTGATTGTTCTACCACCCCTAACAAATATAATATTTTTGGGAAATTGGATTATCATGCTAGGTCCCTTAATTCTATTCAAATCAGATAATCGCAATCGATCTAGTATTATATGTTGCATATTACTAAAATCAACTCAGATTAGTTTAATAGTTAACGCATGTCCCTTCAATTATTTATGCTGAGCTAGTAAGGATATCCTGCCTCTGGAGTTATCGACGAGCGAGTACTCCTCTCGGTAGTTACAGTCCCCCGAACCCTCAATCTCTACCTTGCGGGTGTATGTTGAGAGATCCCCACACCAGGGATCACAAGGGAACCTACGGTCGTCGTGGTCAAACATAATTGCACTCCCTTTATGTCACGATAACCGGGTTTTGTCAGTTTTTCTCATTGTCGTTAAAAACTGAATGGCGACTCCTATATTACTAGTCAATTGGGTGTAAACTCACAGGAAATCCAATTACACTTGATTGAATAAAAAGAATCGTCACACCCACGAGGGACGAGGTCACGCATTAGCCTCGTGCTTTTTCGACCCCCTCACATCGCCGTCATTAGATGGCAAGTGACATGGCATACCCACATTTACATATAATATTTTCTTACAAAAAGATGAAGAAATGCAAATATCAATGCTTGAACCCATGACTTCATGTTCATAAGTTAGAACTTTAACCACTAATCCAATAATACAACTTATGATATTTAAGCAATCGAAAACATATAATACCTTGTATTAAAACTTTAATGCCTACCATAATTATACATTTTAATATTTTTCTTATGAAACTAAACTATACTTAATTTTTTTTTTTCATTTACATTTTCATTTAGGTTCATATATAAATGCGTTTTTTAGCAGGCCAGTTCATGTAAGTTTACCTAGAGAAATAAAAAAAAGAGTATTACACATAACAAAATGCTACTCCATTTTAAATTTAAATTTAGTTTACTAATATGTTTAACCAAATTTTATATTGAAATCACCCTTACATAAATAAAATATAAAAACAAATTATGCACAAATATTTATCTCATGTTACGTGTAAGTATTTAATATCAAACTATTGTAATTATTTTTATTTAACTCAAATTTTATCAAGATTAGTTCTCTAATATTATATAGTCAACGGGGCATCGCCCGGGGCAATAACTAGTACAAAGTATTAAAAGGCAATAAATTATACTCCGTATTAATTATAAGTTAAAGATGGATCAACAAAGAATGCAATAATAAGGTTTATTAATAAAGATGGATCAACACATAATGCAATAATAAGGTTGATTAATAATGTTGGTAAAATAATACTTGAACAAAGACGAATAGGTATGCAAGATCGGAGGTCAAAATGGAGGGATAAATTAATACTCCATTTCGGTCGAAGGTCGAAACTAATACTTGAATTTTTTAAAGGAAAAATTAAAACAAAATATCTGATTTAGTTTTATATGTTATTGTTTCGACTTACCAAATTTGATAAAACTGGTAATTTGAGAGTAACAATATTGTATAGCCTTGCACAACACATTTTAGGTTGCTTAGCTGCTGAAATAAAATTAGTACTTCAACAGGATTTAATCTACTATAACTAAATGCTTTCATGATTTTATTTATCTCATATTTTATTTAAATTTAAAGGGGATTCTTTTGAACCTAATGTACATAATTCGATCAGAAAAAGGTATTATCAACCTTTGGAACAAAAAAAGTTCGTGGGTGTTATCCACGCCAATTGAATATTTTAATCCAGAACATTTTTATGTGTTGCAAACCAATTGGGCGGAGGAGTGCATGTGGTTATACAAATGTATTGCCAGTAAAAAAAAAGTGAAACACACTGTTCTATATGATTGATTTCTTTATTTTGGTACTATATTTTAGATTTTTCATCGTGCAAGGACATGAATATTATATCGTTGCACTATTTAGATGTTTAGTTCATGAGATAATGTCTAATTTTTCTTTAGATTAACTTTGTGAAATTTTTGCTTGCCTATTGTTTTTGGTTTTTAGTTGTAATAACATAATTTTTAATTTTTATATACTTTCGCACGCGTCGCGTGCATATACGACAAATTTTAATTATTTATATTCAACGAGAGGTGAATCATAGAGTGACATTTGTCATCACACATTGATTTCTTCTCTTTTACTACAATACTCTGTATCTATATTATTAAAGTGGAGTGATGGTATATGTGAAGATTCTAAAAGCTCAATCCTCACCTCTCATACGTTGGTTATTTAAGGAAATTTAGCCAATTAAGAAATCAATAAAATTAATTGAATTGGAAAAAAGAATCTAGGACTTAGAAAATAATTCTCACTCTATAATTAAGGGGTGGACTATTTAAATCAATATTGATAAACTTAAAAAAAAAATGAAAAGGAAACGTAAATAACAAAAACATAATGATTAACTATTCCCAGACTATTATTAAAAACTGCTAAAATAAACTTAGGAGCATTTTAAATATAGAAAACGGAAATTGAAATTTACTATTGTACTATTAACTTATTGTATAGTGTTTTTATTTTTAGAATAGGAAACGTCAGATAAATGATTAAACTATACAAGTAATAATCATATGGAATATAAACTAGAATAAAAATATAAGTCACCCCTTCTCCCCTACCTATAAAAATTAAAAAGTAATGGTGTACTCGGTACGTAACAATATTAAAACCACAACAACTAATATCAATTAAATAAAAAATACTTTGTCAATCATTTGAAAAAGATATTATTATGGAACACTATATGTGCAATCCAAAAATGTAGGAACCCTAAAAAATACTCATACCCTAAAAAATATACACACGTTGAAATTTCCTCTCGATTTCTCGAGCGTCTCTCACCTTTGTTGTGAGTTCTAGGGTTTAGCAATTCCTTTTTCTAGATCCTTCACCTAATCTCTCTAAATTCTTCCCAAATCAATAATAGTTCTTGTTAATTACGTGTGAAGAGGTGGTAAACCTTTCTGCCACCTGTTCCTTCATGCATGATAACAAATTGCAGTCAGGTTTTTCACCATTTTGAATATTCCTGTTCGTCCTTTTCCCTTTAAAAAAACAAAATATAGCTTTCTTCTTTTGGGTAATTCCTCTGTTGTCTCTGTCTTCTCTCAATTTCTTCACTTTGGTTTCAATCTGGTTTCTACTATATTCAATTAGTTATGCCTCCTAGAGGGCAGCAAATTAATTGGAGACACCATAGGATGGGAGTTCTGGTTTCACCACCTGCGTCGCATCGATTGGGATCTCCAATTCATTGGGATCTTTCTGTAATAGGGAAATTCTATGGCCCAGGGTCTCCTCCATTGTCGGTGGTGCAACACGTTGTTGATTCTCAGTGGGTGAAAAGAAGTCCAATTAAAGTTCTGAAATTAAGGTTATACTTTGTGTTTTTGTGCACAAATTTCATGGATAGGGAAGCTCTACTCCGAATTCAATCAACTTCCATAGATGGTTCGTTGATGTCTTTCAGGAGAGGTCATGATGAAGTAGTGCTTCATTTGCTGAATTTTGATAAAGCTAAAATTTGGGTTAAGGTTCATGGACTCCCTCTACGTTTCCTGAACTATCAATGGGGGGTGCAAGCTCTGAAGCATGTGGGAGTCATAGAAGAAATTGATGGTGGTAATCAAGATGTTCCACCAGCACCTGAAATACGAGCTTTGATGACTATCGATCTCTCCAACCCTCTTATTCCAGGTTGTTTCTTACCCTTATCTTCTGATCAAGCTGTTTGGGTTGATTTTCATTACGAAGGTGTTTTCAAGTTTTGTAAAAAATGTGGGGAGGTTGGGCACTACACTAGCAATTGTCTACTAACTGATTATACTGCAAGTAGGAAGATTGGTGATTATTTTGATAGGCTAGAGGCTTTAGGCTCTACTATTATGCACGGTTCTATTCATCAGCCTTTCTATTCTAATGTGATACAAGATTTGTCAGATAGATTTTCTAATCGTAATACTAAGTTGAATTTGCTTAGTTATCAGTGGGTTGGGGATGTGGATCCTCACCAGTTTAATGGGGGAGGGGGTGATGATGATGATGATATGGGAGGGGATGATTTTGATAATGGTAATGATAATGGAGGGCATGGGGGAGGAAATTTAGGGGGAGATAATATCAATATTCCTTCTCCAGAAGGATCTGGTAATGATTCTGATGTTAGGTTATGATACATATGACAATTCATAAATCATGCGGAAACAACCATTTAGCCATGAATACATATTATTTACACATAATCATATAGCATAATTTAGATGCATACTCTTTGTTGCGTGCCTTCCCTAGCTGCGCCTGAACCGAACAAGAACAAGTCTTTAGGACTCCAAGTGTCGTCCCTCCGTAGATAGTCCACAGCACGTCCGGATCCGCCTTAAGATTGACCAACTAGAATCGCCCTTAAGGTACTAGAATTTTCGGCACTCTTAGGTAAGAAATATGACTGAATTTTTCTCTCAAAACTCACTTTGAATACTTGAATTAATCTCTGAAAATATGTGACCCTAGGCACGTATTTATAGAGTTATGGAAAGGGAATTGGAATCCTAGTAGGATACGAATTAATTAAACTTAGAATCCTATACGAACTCTAATTAATTAATTTATCCTTTTAGGAATAGGAATTTAATCATATACCAAATCCTAATAGCTTTAGGAATAGTGCATGAACACAAACACACACACACACACGCGGCAGCCACGAGGGCCGCCCATGCGCGTGCGTGCGAGCAGCAGCCCACGCCACGAGGCCCACGCAGCCGTGGCCTTGGCGCGCGCTGGGCCTGCCTTGCGGTGGGCCTGGGCGCTGCCTTGGCTGGGCTTGTGGCGCGCGTTTGGCTTGCTGGGCGATGGCCCGACTTCGTGCTGGGCCTTCGTCCGGCAGGCCTCGTCCGATGCTAATTCGTACGATACGCTTCCGATTAAATTCCCGGTTCCGGAATTCATTTCCGATACGAACAATATTTAATATTTCCGATTCCGGAATCAATTTCCGTTTCGAACATATATTTAATATTTCCGTTTCCGGAATTATTTTCCGATTCCGATAATATTTCCGATTCTGACAATATTTCCGTTTCCGGCAATATTTCCGATTCTGGCAATATTTCCATTTCCGATAATATTTTCCGATACGTACCATGTTTCCGTTTCCGGCAACATCTACGACTTGGATAATATTTATATTTCCGATACGATCCATATTTCCGTTTCCGGCAATATCATCGTATCCGGAGTATTCATTTCTTGCCTGTGACGATCTCAGCTTCCACTGAAACCAAGATCCGTCGATTCCGAATATCCATAGATGGAGTATCTAATGCCATCAAATACTTGATCCGTTTACGTACTATTTGTGTGACCCTACGGGTTCAGTCAAGAGTAAGCTGTGGATTAATATCATTAATTCCACTTGAACTGAAGCGGCCTCTAGCTAGGCATTCAGCTCACTTGATCTCACTGAATTATTAACTTGTTAATTAATACTGAACCGCATTTATTAGACTTAACATAGAATGCATACTTGGACCAAGGGCATTATTTCCTTCAGTCTCCCACTTGTCCTTAGGGACAAGTGTGCATTTCCTAATTCCTTTGTCGCTCGATGCTTGCTCTTGAACATAAGGTAAGAGTTGTCATCCTTATTATGTCCAGAGGTGTTCCTCGGTTTCAGAGTTCAACTGATCAAATAAACAGATAATCATAGCCTATGATTCATCCGAGCACGGCCATGCATTTCACAGTTTCTAGCTCTCCAAGTGGCCTTGTACAACTTTTAAGCATCTCATCCCGATTTATGGGAGGACAATCCCAATCTTGCGATCTTGAGATTAGACTTCGTTTGATAGGTGATTACCTGAGCGTTGCCTTTATAGCCTCCTTTTACGGTGCGACGGTTGGTCAACGTCAAAGCAACCAGTTCTCAAACAAGTAATCTCAAATCACTCAGGTATTGAGGATTTAGTGTCTAATAATTTAATGAAATTTACTTATGACAGATTTTCATCTCTTACAGTAAAGTTTCATAGGTCTTGTCCGATACTAGTCTTCCCAAAGTAAGTATCTATGCAAATGATTATGACATTGCCATGTCCACATAGTTCAAGAAACAGAACTACTAGTCATCTTGCATTCTAATCGTCTAACGTTTTCTATGCGTCCAATTTTATAGAAAACTCCGACTAGGGACCATTTTCAACCTTTGACATTCAAGTTCACTTGATAGACATTTCTTAGTCACAGGACTGGTCCTGACAGTCTATCTTGAATATATCGTCAAATTGAAGGGACTCATCATTTAATAAACCACAAATTAAATGGAAAAATGAATTCTTTTCATTTATTGTGAATGATTAACCAATAATGTTTTACAAAGATTTAAACTCTAAAACTTTAAAACATTAAACAGAGACATCAAAGCCATTCTCCAATATGCTTGATTCCCATAGCTGCAGTGTGCGAGTTGTGCTTCGCCTGCGGCAGAGGTTTAGTCAATGGATCTGATATGTTGTCATCAGTTCCAATTTTGCTTATCTCGACTTCTTTTCTTTCAACGAACTCTCGTAGAAGGTGAAATCTACGAAGTACATGCTTGACTCTCTGGTGGTGTCTAGGCTCTTTTGCCTGTGCAATAGCTCCGTTATTGTCACAATACAGGGCTATTGATCCTTTAATGGAGGGGACTACACCAAGTTCACCTATGAACTTCCTTATCCATATAGCTTCCTTTGCTGCTTCATGTGCAGCAATGTACTCCGCTTCAGTTGTAGAATCCGCAATGGTGCTTTGCTTAGCACTTTTCCAGCTTACTGCTCCTCCGTTGAGGCAGAAGACAAACCCAGACTGTGATCTGAAATCATCTTTGTCGGTTTGGAAACTTGCGTCCGTATAGCCTTTAACAATTAATTCATCATCTCCACCATAGACCAGGAAGTCATCTTTGTGCCTTTTCAGGTACTTCAGAATGTTCTTGGCAGCAGTCCAATGCGCCTCTCCTAGGTCTGACTGGTATCTGCTCGTAGCACTGAGTGCGTACGCAACATCAGGGCGTGTACATATCATAGCATACATTATTGAACCAATCAATGATGCATATGGAATCCCATTCATTCGTCTACGCTCATCAAGTGTTTTTGGGCACTGAGTCTTGCTTAGAGTCATTCCATGAGACATGGGTAGGTAGCCTCGCTTGGAGTCCGCCATCTTGAACCTATCAAGCACCTTATTGATATAAGTGCTTTGACTAAGTCCAATCATCCTTTTAGATCTATCTCTGTAAATCTTGATGCCCAATATGTACTGTGCTTCTCCTAGATCCTTCATCGAAAAACATTTCCCAAGCCAAATCTTGACAGAGTTCAACATAGGAATGTCATTTCCGATAAGCAATATGTCGTCGACATATAATACTAGGAAAGCAATTTTGCTCCCACTGACCTTCTTGTATACACAAGATTCGTCCGCGTTCTTGATGAAACCAAAGTCCTTGACTGCTTCATCAAAACGTATGTTCCAGCTCCTGGATGCCTGCTTCAATCCGTAGATTGATTTCTTTAGCTTGCATACCTTTTTAGCATTCTTTGGATCCTCAAAACCTTCAGGCTGTGTCATAAACACAGTTTCTGTTAAAACGCCGTTTAAGAAAGCAGTTTTGACATCCATCTGCCATATTTCGTAATCGTAATATGCAGCGATTGCTAACATTATCCGAATAGACTTTAGCATTGCAACTGGTGAAAAGGTTTCATCGTAATCCACACCGTGGACTTGCCTGTAACCTTTTGCAACCAATCTAGCTTTGAAAACTTCAAGTTTCCCATCCTTGTCCTTTTTCAGTTTGAAAACCCATTTGCTTCCAATGGCTTGGTAGCCATCTGGAAAATCGACCAAATCCCATACTTGGTTTTCAGACATGGAGTCCAATTCAGATTGCATGGCTTCTTGCCATTGCTTGGAGCTAGGGCTCGTCATAGCTTGTTTGTAAGTCGCAGGTTCATCACTTTCAAGTAATAGAACGTCATAGCTCTCGTTCGTCAAAATACCTAAGTACCTTTCCGGTTGAGATCTATATCTTTGCGATCTACGCGGGGTAACATTTCTAGATTGACCATGATTCTCACCAGATTCTTCTAAAGATCTCTGAGTTTCATCCTGAATGTCATCTTGAGCATTCTCTAGAGTTTGTTGTTCGACTCGAATTTCTTCGAGGTCTATTTTTCTCCCACTTGTCATTTTGGAAATGTGATCTTTCTCCAAAAAGACACCATCTCGAGCAACAAACACTTTGTTCTCAGATGTATTGTAGAAGTAATACACCTTTGTTTCCTTTGGATAGCCCACAAGGATACATTTGTCAGATTTTGGATGAAGTTTGTCTGAAATTAATCGTTTGACGTATACTTCACATCCCCAAATCTTAAGAAAAGACACATTTGGAGGCTTTCCAAACCATAATTCGTATGGAGTCTTTTCGACATCTTTAGACGGAGCTCTATTTATAGTGAGTGCAGCTGTATTTACTGCATGTCCCCAAAATTCTAATGGAAGTTCGGCCTGACCCATCATTGACCTGACCATGTCTAGCAAGGTTCTGTTCCTCCGTTCCGACACACCGTTCCATTGTGGTGTTCCAGGAGGAGTCAATTCTGATAGAATTCCACATTCTTTCAGATGGTCATCAAATTCATAGCTCAGATATTCACCGCCTCTATCAGACCGCAGTGCTTTAATCTTCTTGCCTAATTGATTCTCTACTTCACTCTGAAATTCCTTGAATTTGTCAAAGGATTCAGACTTATGCTTCATTAGGTAGACATAACCATACCTACTGAAGTCATCAGTGAAAGTGATAAAGTAGCTGAAACCACCTCTAGCATTTGTACTCATTGGTCCACATACATCTGTATGGATTAAACCCAATAGTTCATTTGCTCTTTCTCCAACTTTAGAGAAAGGTTGCTTTGTCATTTTGCCAAGTAAACATGATTCGCATTTACCATAATCCTCTAAGTCAAATGGTTCTAGAATTGCTTCCTTTTGAAGTCTTTCTAAGCGTTTCAAGTTTATATGGCCTAATCGACAATGCCACAGATAGGTGAGATCTGAATCATCCTTTTTGGCCTTTTTGGTATTTATGTTATAAACTTGTTTGTCGTGATCTAATAAATAAAGTCCATTGACTAATCTAGCAGATCCATAAAACATCTCTTTAAAATAAAACGAACAACTATTGTCTTTTATTAAAAAGGAAAATCCCTTAGCATCTAAGCAAGAAACTGAAATGATGTTTTTAGTAAGACTTGGAACATGGAAACAATCTTCCAGTTCCAAAACTAGCCCGGAGGGCAACGACAAATAGTAAGTTCCTACAGCTAATGCAGCAATCCGTGCTCCATTTCCCACTCGTAGGTCGACTTCACCCTTGCTTAACTTTCTACTTCTTCTTAGTCCCTGTGGATTGGAACATAAGTGTGAGCCACAACCTGTATCTAATACCCAAGAAGTTGAATTAGCAAGTATACAGTCTATAACGAAAATACCTGAAGATGGAACGACTGTTCCGTTCTTCTGATCTTCCTTTAGCTTTGGACATTCTCTTTTGTAATGGCCTATTCCATCACAATAAAGACAGCTTGATGTGGACTTGTCCTGCTTTGATTTAGCATTGCCCTTGGACTTTCCACCTTTCTTGAACGGTCTCCTTCTAGCCTTGAGTAAATCTTTGGCTTCACAGTCCAGTATTATTTCAGCCTTTCTGACAAGGTGAACAAATTCTGCAACTGTTTCTTCTCTAGGTTCACTTAGGTATAGTTGCTTGAAGCGACCAAACCCACTGTGTAGTGAATTGAGCAAGATAGAGACTGCCATCCTTTCGCTTATTGGTGTTCCTAGTAGACTTAGGCGATCAAAGTATGAACACATAAGATCCACATGGAACCTCAGTGGGACGCCTACCCTCTGTTTAGTGCGAAGGAGCTGAACATGTGTTTCTTGGACCTCCATCCTATAACACCTGTTGGGAGAACCAACCTTTAGACCAGACGTTGATTCAATCAACTCATGGACGTTCAGGTCCCTGTCCTCCGTACTTCCACGACAGATATCCCTCAGATTCTTGATGAGCGTAAAAGGTTCATAAGCTACAAACCTTTTAGCCCAATCATCAGGGATATTGTTCAGCATGAGACTCATAACCTTTTTGAGATCCGCATCCCAGGCGTAAAATCTCTCAGGGGTCATGTCTCTGGCATAGTAGCTTGGCATGGGATGTGACAGTACATACTCAAGTCCATTGAGTTTGACTATTTCAACTAGCTTAGCTTCCCATTCAAGAAAATTAGCCAGGTTCAGCTTGACCATAAGCTCAGAACCCATGATAATGTTTTGATTGTTGTTTTCCATATTAAAACTACAATTGAAAAGAATAAACAAATAAATAACCATTCACAGTTTCTCTTAATAAACTTAAATTCTAGCATACATGCATAATTCAATGTTTATTAAGCATTTTATTCAAGTTATGTGTTCCGGCAGGTGTGAATAAAATGATTCCAAGATCCTAAAATCATTGAAGAACTAAGCACAGTTTGTCGACTTAATCCTAGAACATCTTAGGTAAGCAAAAGCCTTTTGCTAATAGTCTAGAAACTATTCTTGGTTGATAGGTACGTCTAAGAACTTATTAGGTAAACCTATCGATTTTGCCACGACATAAAAGGACTCCTTACTTATATCGTTGAGTTTCACCAAAACTAACATGTACTCACAATTATTTGTGTACCTTGCCCCTTTAGGACCAATAAGTAACACCTCGCTGAGCGAAAACTATTACTAGATTGATGTAAAGGATATCCAAGCAAGTGTATATTTTGGCATGGCACCTTTTAACTCAATTTTTAAGTTTGGAACTTAAGGCTCTTACTATGTTGGTTAGATTTTAAGTGAACTAAAATCCTTAATCATGCAACATAATCAAGCTTTTGATCTCATGCATTTTAAGACATATTTAAAAGCAATAAATAACTTAAAACATGCATAAGATAAATGTGATCTAGTATGGCCCGACTTCATCTTGAAGCTTTGACTTCAAAGTCCGTCTTGAAAATCTCCGTGGGAGGCACCATTTTCTTCAAATAGGATAAGCTATAACTAATTACAACTATTTGATGGTACGCAGACCATATTTGAATTGAAAAATAACTTTGGTACTTTAGACCAATTACATTCAAATTAATGGTACGCAGACCATATTTTCTACCCTATTTGGGCCATACTAGTCACTTCATAACCTGCAAAACAGTACATATACAATATATACCATTCACCCATTCATTATCATGAATGGCCCACATAGCTGGTTAGTAAAACACATTATGCATCACGTAAACATTTGCAGCAATTAATCAAGGGCACCAATAATCTACCAATTATTCAGTCCTTATAAATTCTAATCAAGTTGTTTTAACCTTAAGGATTCGTAGACCTAATAAAGAGTTTATGACTAAAAGGGCTCCCACTTAAACCAATAAATTCATATGCTTTACTAATTTTAAACATAAAAATGTATTTCAAGTCTAACCGGAAACATACAAATTTAATTAAAATTTAAAGCTCATATAAATTTATAATTGAATCCAAAAGTTTAATTTAATTTCAGTCGTATTTAAATTAATTCATGATTTTAATTTTAGTAAAATAATTAGAATAAATAAAATTTATTATAATTACAATATTCAAAATTAAAATCCAAGAAAATAATTTAAATTATTAATTTTAAAATTAATTAAAATTACGTAAACTGAAAATTTTCAAATTAAACATTCAAAACGATCTAATCGCAACGCAAACACCCTACGCATCGCACGCCCATGGGCCGCACGCACACAGCCATCGCTGGCCATGTGCGCGCAGCCCATGCGCTCGTCGCATAGCTGCTGCATCTTCCATCGCAAGCCATCGCACGCTGTGGTGCTTGATGCGCGCGCGCCAGCGCTCGACGCACGCGAGCCATCGCTCGCTGTGCGCGCTCGCCAGCGCTCGCTGCGCGCGAGCCATCGCTCGCTATGCGCGCGAGCCATTGCTCGTTGTGCGCGCGAGCCATCGCTCGCTGTGCGCGCGAGCCATCGCTCGCTGTGCGCGCGAGCCATCACTCGTTGTGCGCGCGAGCAATTGCGCGAGATCAATCGCTGGGCGCAGCGCTCGTGGCACGCGAGCTTGCGCTCGCTGCGCGCGAGGCTGCGCGTCGTGGCGCAGCTCGCTTGCTGCCCACACGCGACTGCCTTGGCTTGCCTTTCGCCCATGCCCATTTGTTCATAGCTCGTGGCCCACGACACAAGGCAGGGCTGCTGCCTTGTGCTCGTGCACCATGCCCTTGCTCATTGCATTCGTGCCGCACGGGCGACGAGCTCCCTTGCTCGTCGTCGCATGCCCGCACTATACAACACCCCTTAAGGGTAACACGAAACGTCCATTGCTTTGTGCGTGCAAGTTATATGAACGAATCGCATAAAATTAAAATTTATATTTAAAATTAATGACAAATTAATAAATAATATTAATTTCATAGTTTTAGGGCGAAAAATCGAAAATTTATTATCCAATTGATTTCCGATTATTATGGATTCAAGTCTAGGTCATAAAAATTTAAAATTTATCATAAATTTACAATTTTTATGGTGGTTTTTAATCATAGGTTTCTAATTAGATTATAATTAATTATGAAAATCAAATTAATTCTAAATTATTCTAATTTTCAACAAATTAATCATAATTACAAATTAGATTGCATAATTAACAAGGCTAGGCATTCAAACTTGTTAAACATATACATTAGGTCAATCAAAAATTCAAGATTTATCAACAAGAATCGCAAATATTTAATTTAACATCTTAAATTTACGAAATTTTGCATTCGAAAAACTAAAACCTTCGAAAAGTCATAGTTAGGCTTCGAAATTTTGTCAAAATTTTAGAATGCCTTTTACATGCGGAATTGACACAAAAATCACTCGATTTGGATGAGTAACGAAGAAACTGTCGAAAAATTGCGTACGTATAATTAAATAAACGCAATTTGCAATTAATTAACAATTACGAAAATTAATCACCCCTTTTAATTCTTGCAAATTTGTAATATTTAACCATGTTTATGCAATTTAGATTATGAAAATAATAAGGGGCTCGTGATACCACTGTTAGGTTATGATACATATGACAATTCATAAATCATGCGGAAACAACCATTTAGCCAGGAATACATATTATTTACACATAATCATATAGCATAATTTAGATGCATACTCTTTGTTGCGTGCCTTCCCTAGCTGCGCCTGAACCGAACAAGAACAAGTCTTTAGGACTCCAAGTGTCGTCCCTCCGTAGATAGTCCACAGCACGTCCGGATCCGCCTTAAGATTGACCAACTAGAATCGCCCTTAAGGTACTAGAATTTTCGGCACTCTTAGGTAAGAAATATGACTGAATTTTTCTCTCAAAACTCACTTTGAATACTTGAATTAATCTCTGAAAATATGTGACCCTAGGCACGTATTTATAGAGTTATGGAAAGGGAATTGGAATCCTAGTAGGATACGAATTAATTAAACTTAGAATCCTATACGAACTCTAATTAATTAATTTATCCTTTTAGGAATAGGAATTTAATCATATACCAAATCCTAATAGCTTTAGGAATCGTGCATGAACACAAACACACACACACACACGCGGCAGCCACGAGGGCCGCCCATGCGCGTGCGTGCGAGCAGCAGCCCACGCCACGAGGCCCACGCAGCCGTGGCCTTGGCGCGCGCTGGGCCTGCCTTGGCTGGGCTTGTGGCGCGCGTTTGGCTTGCTGGGCGATGGCCCGACTTCGTGCTGGGCCTTCGTCCGGCAGGCCTCGTCCGATGCTAATTCGTACGATACGCTTCCGATTAAATTCCCGGTTCCGGAATTCATTTCCGATACGAACAATATTTAATATTTCCGATTCCGGAATCAATTTCCGTTTCGAACAAATATTTAATATTTCCGTTTCCGGAATTATTTTCCGATTCCGACAATATTTCCGATTCTGACAATATTTCCGTTTCCGGCAATATTTCCGATTCTGGCAATATTTCCATTTCCGATAATATTTTCCGATACGTACCATGTTTCCGTTTCCGGCAACATCTACGACTTGGATAATATTTATATTTCCGATACGATCCATATTTCCGTTTCCGGCAATATCATCGTATCCGGAGTATTCATTTCTTGCCTGTGACGATCTCAGCTCCCACTGAAACCAAGATAAGTCGATTCCGAATATCCATAGATGGAGTATCTAATGCCATTAAATACTTGATCCGTTTACGTACTATTTGTGTGACCCTACGGGTTCAGTCAAGAGTAAGCTGTGGATTAATATCATTAATTCCACTTGAACTGAAGCGGCCTCTAGCTAGGCATTCAGCTCACTTGATCTCACTGAATTATTAACTTGTTAATTAATACTGAACCGCATTTATTAGACTTAACATAGAATGCATACTTGGACCAAGGGCATTATTTCCTTCATCTGATGCCTCCTATCATCCTGCTTCAGAACATTTTTCACAGGGAGGGGATGATGATAACATAAATAATCACTCTGTGAGAAACTCTCCTCCTACACAAAATGGATTTTATGATCCTCGTTTGATTCACCAGGGTGGCAGAATGTTCTCTGGTTCAGTTCAGTTTCATGGGAATGCTCATGATTATTCACAGCCACGTAATTATCTCGACCCATTACCTCTTAATGGCTCTACAAGTAACAATAGCTCTGGTACATTTAGAGTTTCAGCACCACCTTTTGAAGATAATGCAACTCTCCAACAGGGTTTTGCTTTCAGATTTGGTAGAGATAATGCGGTGTTTGAAAGGGGGGAAACATCTAGACCTCCAGACCATAATCATGGTAACAATTCTGGTAGTAGATCAGCTGTGCAGGGTTCTGAAGCTTGTGTGGTGGTTAATCATGTCTTGATTGAACCTTCTACAGCTCCTGAGATTGGGAAAACTCAAATCCCAGTGCATCATGAGCAATCCTATTTTCATGTTTCTCAAAGGCAAAGGGATCCTTCCCAGAATTTTGTAGAGGGCAAGCCTAAAATTTTTTATGATGGTGTTTTTCATTCCATTCCAAGTCCAAGGGGGTTATATATACACTCTCCTCCAATCCCAGTCATCAACTCTAAGCCTGGTATGTTTTCTAAGTGCATGATTACTCGTGGTTTGGGGAGTAATATCCCAGCTCCAATTATAATCCCCTCTGCTGTTGGGATGATTGGTGTTGGAAAAATAGTGCAAGCTGTCAATGAAGATCTTTCGAGTGACCCATCTACACCAACAGTGAACAATTCGACCTCCATTTCTTCAAATGAATCTATTACTGCAAATTTGGCATCTAAGTTTGAAGCAAGTTGGCCTAAGAAACGTTCGAGGCCTGGTGGATTTGAAAGCGAAGGAGGAAGTTCAGTGAGAGCTTTACCTTCTCATCATGGTCATTGTGATACTGATTGGTGTCATAAGAGGAGGAAGCTTAGGCTAAGAAATCTAGAATTAAAGGGAGGTTTTAATAGATGGACAACCAAGAAAAATGCGTCTGTGTTACATTCTAAGTGTATCTCAGATTTGGATATGGCTAGAGACTTGGAGATCGAGGTTCATCAAGATATAGTTAAGGCCTTTAATAAGTGCAAATCCAGCAAAAGGAAGAGGGAGAAAACGCTTTGTGTTCCAGGTTCTAGCAAGAAGGGTCGAATGCTCAATGTGGGGGGATCTCAATTCAATCCAATTCGAAGTTCTCAGTCAATGATTCTCTTTCAGTTGCTTCAAATCAATCTTTTTCTGTTACTAAAGCGAAGGTTCAACCTTCTTCCTCTAAGTGAAGTCTATATGTTGGAATTGTAGGGGGTTAAATGACACTTTAACTCCTAAGCTCCCTTATATATTTTGGCTACTTCAAGCTCAATCTCCTAAGTTTTTGTTTTTGTCAGAAACTAAAATGTTTGTATCTAGTGCTGTAAATTTGTTTAAGAGCACTAATCCTAGCTTTTGTAGTGGTGTAGATTCAATAGGTAGTAGTGGAGGTTTGCTTGTATTAGGATGGTGTAATTTCAATGTAAGTTGTGTACTTAGCTCTCCTAATTATGTAGTTTGTAAAATGAATGAAGTTAATGGAAATATTTACTATGTGACTTTCCTTTACGGTTCACCTTCTATAGAGGATAGGAAGAGTGTTTGGGATAGTTTATTACAAATTCTTGCTCTATATCCAAAGAATTTAATTCTAGGTGATATTAATCAAGTGGAATACTTTGAGGATAAATTAGGAGGTCGGAATGAAATTGATGGATGGGATACTTTTAATCTTTTTCGTCTTCAAAGTAACCTTCTCGAAGTTCCTTTTTCGGGACCAAGTTTTACTTGGTCTAATAAAAGAGAAGGAAACCACCTTATTTTGGAACGTCTTGATAGAGGTTATATGTCAAATGATTGGTTTATGAGTTTCCCGGATAGTAAAATTACTAATCTTCCATTCATTGCTTCGGACCATTCGGCAATTATTTTTGACAATGAGAGTATTACCCTAAAGAAATGCCGCCCTTATCAAATTGAAAATTGGTGTCTTCAATTTGCAGAGATTTGTAAGTTAGTGGACGAGGTTTGGAGGGGAAATTTCCATGGTTCTCCTATGTTTTTACTTTCTAGGAAGCTAGTTACGCTTCGACTTAAAATTAAGTCCTGGTGCCTTAGAAACAAAAAATATTGGGGTGTTAACTGGAAAGACCTAAGTGAGAAACTTTCAGCAACAGGTTTACGAGTGATTACTTTGAATCATGCGGAGGAATACATAGAGGAGGTTAACTCGGCCTTTTCTGAAGCATCTCTTAAAATACAGTTTTGGAGACAACGTATGAAAGAAAGGTGGATCAAAGAGGGTGACATTCCGACATCGTTGCTTTGCTCTAGAGTGAAAGTGAGGCAGAAAAAGAATGAGATTTTAACTCTCAAAGATCAAAGCGGAGTTTGGGTGGAGGGTCATCAAGAAGTTCAAAGCTTGGTACTTAATGCACTTAAGGAAGTTTTCAGAAGTAATGATGTGATACCATCAAATGAGGATGTTGAAATGGTAATTTAGGAATTAGGCTTGCCTCAGATTTCAAACAACCAAAAATATTTTCTTGAAAAGGATTTTGAGGATTCTGAAATCAAGGAGATTATGTTTTCAATGGGGGATTCAAAATCGCCAGGGCCAGATGGGTTCACAGCAGCTTTCTTCAAAAAACATTGGACCATAGTTGGACAATCGGTTTGTGAAGCGGTTCATAGTTTCTTCAATTCAGGTTACCTCCTTAAAGAATGGAATCATTCCTTGTTGGTTATGATTCCGAAAAGAGATTTACCAGAAGACACAACTCATCTAAGACCGATAAGTTTGTGTAACACGGTCTACAAGTGTGCTTCTAAATGTTTGGTGATGAGATTAAAGACTATTCTTCCGACCATTATTTCTCCATTCCAGCATGCTTTTATCTCAGGACGTTTCATGACTGATAACATTTTATTGAGTCATGAGGTGATTGAAAAGATTAATTGCCATCGAAGGGGTGGAAGCTACCTGGCATCCCTTAAAATCGATATGAGCAAGGCCTATGATAGAGTGCACTGGGACTTCCTTATTCAAGTTCTTAGGGGTTATGGCTTTCCGCAGCATTGGTTAAGGCTAATCCATCAATGTATCTCTACGGTAACCTATAAAACCTTGATTAATGGGCAAACTTCAGAGAAATTTGTGCCTCATTGTGGAATTCGTCAAGGAGATCCATTATCCCCTTTTCTGTTTCTCTTCTGCATGGATATTTTATCAAGAATGTTGCAGCTAGGGAATGATCTAAAGCAGTTTAAAGGTATTAGTCTTTCAAGAGGGAGCCCGCAGTTGACTCATCTTTTCTTTGCGGATGATGCTCTTGTTTTCTTCAATGCTACAAATGAGACTTGTGGAGTAATTGCTTCCATTCTACAACGTTTCTGTGGAATATCTGGTCAACAACTCAACCTGCAGAAATCGCTCTTTAAAGTAAGTCCAAACACTCCAGTAGAGGTTCGACTTGGTTTTAAAGATATTTTGCAAATGAAATTAGTTCAAAACTTAGGTACACATTTAGGGGTACCAATAGATTTGGAGGGGAAAAAGTACTCTAATTTTCAATTTATTGTGGATAAGGTTGCATGTAAGATTTCGGCTTGGAATTCTTGCAACTTGTCTCAATCTCAGAAACTAGTATTGATAAACTCGATTCTTCTTGCTATGGCTTCCCATGTTCTTAGTTGTATGGAGGTGCCATTGGCAATCACTTCGAAACTGGACTCCATTATTACTAGGTTCTTTTGGGCTGGGAAAGAAGGTTCAGGGTTACATTGGGTGAAAAGGAGTACCTTACAACTTCCTCGAGGACTTGGGGGCTTGGGTGTTCGAAGTGTTTCTTGCTTGAATAAAGCTTTGCTTATGCGGCAAGTTTGGCGTTTAAATAAAAACCCTAGTTCTTTGTTGGCACAAGAGTTCGACAGGAAGTTCTTAAAGCCCATTAAAACTGGAATCAAAGTTTCATTTCTTGGTCGTCATCTTTCTTGGGGTATGAGAGGACTAGGTAGGGCTTCAAACCACATTCTGCGAGGATGTTTTTGGAAAGTAGGAAATGGGAAATCCATAGTTGCAGGAAGGGATAAATGGGTTAATGGTAATACACCCATTTTTTATTCTAATGTTTGCCTTAGACAAGCAAAAGACTGGAAAGTTCATCATTTTATTCTACCTTCAGGGGGAGGTTGGAATCATGAGAAGATTAACTCGAGTTTTGAATACAGAGATGCCAGAAGCATAGTAGGTATGGAGCTACCTTCTTTGGACCGAGATGATTTCCTTTATTGGAAATTTCATAAGTCAGGCCAATTAACGGTTAAGTCAGCCTACGCTATGTTATCATTAGAAGAATCAACAGAAGCTGGGCTTAATTCAGAGGTTAAGTTTTTTAAACTCTTATGGTCTATGAAACTTCTCCCTAAATGGAAGCTGTTCATTTGGAAGCTACTTCACAATGGTGTTGCCACTAAGGCAAACCTTGAAAGGAGAGGAGTTCAACTGTCTTCGAGGTGTGAGGTGTGTAGCTTAGAAGATGAAGATTCTCAACATCTTTTTCGTTTTTGCTACATTGCGCGTGATGTTTGGAGGCATGGGTCACTTGCTATCCATTCAAATATCAACGAAACTATGTCTTTTCAAGAATGGTTTCTGTTTTATATCCGACTATTTCATCGTCAGGATGGTATCCATAGTCCAAGGATTGTTTATTTTATAAGTACTCTTTGGAGCTTATGGTTGGTTAGGAACAAAAGAGTATTCAGGGGTGAAGTTTCTAATACCTCAGCAGTTATTAACCTTATACAAATAGGGTTGGACCAGCATGCAATTCTGCTTAAAAACCAGT
Organism: Spinacia oleracea; assembly: GCF_020520425.1. Taxonomy (NCBI): domain Eukaryota; kingdom Viridiplantae; phylum Streptophyta; class Magnoliopsida; order Caryophyllales; family Amaranthaceae; genus Spinacia; species Spinacia oleracea. The sequence goes on along the minus strand of NC_079491.1, from coordinate 90,540,714 downwards.
CTCTCCATTTAGGGTTTCTACATCCTCCGGAGGGGGATCCTACCTACCCACCGGGTTTCTCTAGAGTTATTTTGACTGGGTTAGAAACACAAGATCCTATTTCGATTATAGTGGTCGATGGCTCCTGGTTTAAGAATTCAAAGAATTCAGGTATGGGTTGGTGTTTGGATAGGGATCAAAGTTCTACTGATCGAATTATAGGGGGGGCGCAACATGGAACGGCATTTTCAGCGCTCCACACTGAGGTTTTAGCTTGTCTCTTAAGTTTGTGTTGGGCTTCTCAAGCCGGGCTAAGGAGAATTACAGTTTTCACGGATTCCCAATGTCTTGTGGAAATTCTTCGATCACCAGACATCATGGACATTCAACTCATCTGGACAATTGCTGAAATTAAAAACATCGGGAAATCCTTTCTCTGGTGCTGCATTAACAAGGTGGATAGATCAAGGGTTGAGCAGGCTCATGTGCTGGCAAAGGCTGCTTCAACCTCTCTTTTTTCTTTTTGTCATTTTCCTTAGTTGTTTGTATTAGCTTATGTCAAAAAAAAAATGTAGGAAATATAATTTTAGTTTTACTACTTTATAAATATTAATCATAATTATTACATTTCTAATATTACATTAGAATTTGAGATTTTCGTTGGTAATTATAATGCAATACGGACCCCTTTAACATTATAATGCTTGTGGGCCCGTTTCATTGTTGTCGTGGGTATTGGTTTTGGAGTATTGTTTGGGAGTTGCGGTTTATACCAGATTCCTTATAAATACTCATTTATTTATTCCAATAAAATAACCCAGAGACATAGAGAAACATATAAACCCTAAAAATTATTATCTCAGTCATTATTGTCCCATAGAGATCTGAGCAGTTCTTGAAATAATTCCAGCCTTCCAATCGGGGTACAGAGTTGGAACGTAGTTGTGTTACCCTTGGGGAGCAATCGTCACTGAGAACCTTGTACTGGTGGTGGCGAAATATGCTTCTAAGGCATACGTGAAACCCGTCACAGCTTTTGAGATCAATTATTGAATATTATATTTCTTCCTTATTATTATTGTTAATTTCATGGTTACTACGTACGCATTATTTCCAATAATCTAGAAGCGTATTTTAATGTTATTACCATGATGGGTACCGTCGATTTCGTGAGGATTTATTATGGGAATACGATTTATGAGAAGCGTACTTTTTCATAAATGTTGTTTTACGATAACATTGTTGCTATGGTTTAATCATTGATCGTGAGGAAATTCGTGAGCATGATCTAATATTATGGTTTGGGAATCCTTAATTATTAATGTGATGTCATATACTATTCATTAATTTGCTGCCATTGATGGATAAAGTTAAGGACCTTGCATGTGTTTTGGCAGTCGTCAAATTGCTCTCTTAATTTTGATTTGAGTGGTAATATCCAACAATACATGGTGTATGATCAAGACGTGTAGTCGGTTAAATTAACATAAAGTATTGATGTATTGGTGTTTGTCCAATATCTAATTTATACATTAAATCTTGTGGATTATCAATTTCGATCAAGATTAATTTGTGGAAATTTTTATAGATGTTTATATATGGGCATATACCTCTGGAAATATGATTATCATAATTTGTTTGTTTCTTAATTTCCTCGAAATCCGGTCACGTTTATCTAATCTTGTGCAGAAGACAGGTCATTTAATTAGTTAGCTAATGGCTTTACCTTTGTGGTGTCAAAGGCTTTCTTAGATGGATTATTAGCTCAAACAATGGTCTCTTTTATGAGTTTCAATTTGTTCGAACAGTTTTGTCAACGGAGTTGAGTGCTTATCAAATTGCTAGTAGGAATTGGAGTTGTCATATGACTCCTTGGATCTGATGCATGTATGGAGTACATACTTCTCATTTGAGAATACACTGGGTACCCTATAGTAGTGTTAAATGTTAAGGGTTAAAACTGACCACAACCCACCCGTGGCAAAGAAGACATGCCACACCCAAGCCGTGGAGTAGGCTGCCCCATGACGTATTTGTACGAGAATAATAGCATAAAGCACTCTAAAAGCATGGGTTAAAATCATCGATTGAGAATGATCAAGTTCGTATATCTGACCTTTGCATTCCAACAAGTTTATGGGGAAAAAGGGAGTTCCTTATTTTAATTACCTTTGTAGAACTTTAATTCATTTACATAAATTATTTTATGTACCGTTTTGTGCAAAAGTGGACATTGTGAGGGTTAAACCTAAAGTTCGTATACTAACAAGTGTGTTAATTGTGGTAGTGTGCGCTGGTCACTAACAAGGTAGTGCAGGTTTATTATACTTGGACGTATAGTTAATGTGAATACCTGCTTGCAGAGCTAGCAATAAAGATGAGGATGCTCGTCTACTACTTTGGGGAGCACAAGCATTAATGGTAGTATATCCATCATGCTTGATGTTAGGGAAGTTTCTTATCAAAATTTTATTTTGAAAAACTCTAACTCATTTACATAATATGTAGATGCTTCCCCTCCTTTGATATGTGGTATATTGTTATCTGACACTTTGTTGGTCAATGTGGGGGTGTGAGTTAGTGCATGTGGCCAATGAACTAGTTTTACTAGAAACAGAGAGTATGTTGGAAAACAAACACGTAAGCAATGATATGAGTAGTTTTATTAAACTAAATTCATGCTATTTGTTTTATTATTAGCATATTGGATGCATATGTGTGTGTTCCTATATGTGGTTGGCTTTGATAGTGTTCATATGCCTTGTGTGAATCATATGTTGTTGCATTGTACACACGTTAATGCTTTAAATGAGACCAAATTTTCTATTTACCCAATCCAATGTGAAAGCCAAAATGAGTCAAATAGTTGGTAAAGATATGTCCTACCCGAATACGATTATGTAGAGCAGGTTCTTGGTAAGTACGTATTTCCTATTGAGTCAATCAAGTGGCGATTATGGAATATTGTTGAAACGTACTTATGCAAAAATAGTTTTCCATAACTTGAATATGCTGACATTCTTGAAGTTCTAATACTGTATGATTGATTCATGACTTGATGATGCTTGTGTTGTAAGCATACTTTGTAGATAATCCTTTGTTGCACGGTGGGGAGCGTGAAAGCAATCTCCATAATTCACCGAAAGGTACAATGGGAAGAGGAACAAACGAGTAGGTTTAAGATGCCCATTGAGTACCAATGACGAGTCTAATTAATATGAATTTTTGGTCAATATCATTGGATCCTACAAGTCAAGATACATAAAATTAGAAAAGGCTATTGGATGATGGCTCATTGTGGGGGTATTATATTGACATTCACTAGTTATTGTATGTGTGAGTTGCCAGGTACAATGAGTTAATTTCCAAAGTGTGACACATTCGCGCAATTTAGACACGGGAAGATACAGCTATTTGTGGATGTGATACCTTCCTTGAGTATGTGAGATTAAATAGAAAATATTCTTTAAGTAAGGTCTTGGCACAAGTTGGTGTCAAACTAGTTAAGAGGAAGGGTTTCTAAATCTATATTGTGTTCAATTTCTACGGAAAACACTTGTTAGGATGAGCTTATGCTCTTAATGAATCTATATCCCGAATTTGGGTGGTATTATGAGAGAACTTGATGGATTCACCGTTTTGTGTAAGGTTTAATGTATCTAGCCTTATGGTCTCCTAGAATGGGTGATACTATAAGAAGCCTTGATAGATACACCGCTTTATGATTAAGAAGGTTAATCCTTGTTGCTCTTATGATTCCATAGTCCTATTGTGTGGATGGTTCTTATTATTGAACTTGATGGATTTAAGATTAAAGTATCTAGCCTCATTGACTTCACTTACTAAGTGATTTCATGAGAAGACGTGATAGATACATTGTGCAATTTGTGAGGTTGAACAATATGTTCTTAATAAATCCATAGCTCCTTTGAGTGGTCCTAATAAAACGGACTTGATGGATATACCGATGGGTAAGGTTGGATGTTTAAAGTCCTCAATGTATGCATATCCTTTTTGGGTGGTTTATGTGGTAAAATAGACTTGATGAGACACCTATGTGAGTAAGAGGGGATGGCATCCTTCTATGAAAAACATGTTCGTTGTTTTTCTAATAATACTCACTAGAATCCAAGGTAATGTTGGCCTCGTATGACGTTTCATGCGGTCGCGGAATTTTTCAAGCTTCTAAAGGTGAAGCGTGTGGTGTTGGGTTTCTTCAATAGTCGTAGAGTTCAATCTTCGTATACTTTATTGGTTGTTGAATACCTCGCTCCACTAATGTGTTAGTTCAAGTCTTTAGACACTAACATTTATGCGCTAAACCTTTCATTTACTGCTCAGGTTTCAAGATCTCTTGTCCGTATGCATTATTGGGGGATTGTTGGTAATTATAATGCAATACAGACCCCTTTAACATTATAATGCTTGTGGGCCCGTTTCATTGTTGCCGTGGGTATTGGTTTTGGAGTATTGTTTGGGAGTTGCGGTTTATACCAGATTCCTTATAAATACTCATTTATTTATTCCAATAAAATAACCCAAAGACATAGAGAAACATATAAACCCTAAAAATTATTATCTCTGTCATTAGTGTCCCATAGAGATCTGAGCAGTTCTTGAAGTAATTCCAGCCTTCCAATCGAGGTACGGAGTTGGAAGGTAGTTATGTTACCCTTAGGGAGCAATCGTCACTGAGAACCTTGTAACGGTGGTGGTGAAATACGCTTCTAGGGCAGGCGTAAAACCCGTCACAGCTTTTGAAATCAATTATTGAGTATTGTATTTCTTCCTTATTATTATTGTTAATTTCATGGTTACAACGCATTATTTTCAACACTTTTATCATTTACAAGGTACAATCATATTATACATGGACATCTTAGCATAACAAAGTAGTTAATTTTCTATACTCCGTACTAATATTGGACGTATTAAATATTACATTTGTTTCTTTAATATTTTCATTTTTAGTTAATACAGTGTTCGAGGGCGCGCGTTGCGCGCGATATACTTAGGAATATGTGATTTGGTGTTGACGTTGTTCTAATGCTCTCGATATTTTATATTTGTGCTTACGATATTTGAATGAGTTCGTATTTTACCATGCCAAAAGTACAGAAAAAAATTATGACATACTCCCTCCATCCCGGAATACTTGACCTGTTTTCCTTATCGGAGCGTCCCTTAATACTTGACCTGTTTCTAAAAATGGAAATATTCTAACAATATTATATTATTTCTCACTCCACCCCTATTAACCCACCTACCCCCTACTACATACAAAAAATAATTAAAAATTCAACCCCTACTCTCCCCCAACCCAACCTCTTAACCCACCTCCCACTAACTACATTAAAATAATACCCCAATATCAACTACTACCTATTAAATTAAATAAGTCAATTCAAGTCCCTTAAACTCTGGGTCGAATATTCCGGGACGGAGGGAGTATATAATTTTTTAAGCTAATATTAGTATGCTCCATAATTAATTTATACCATGTATTAAGCAATTATCTATAATATGCGCAAAAAAAATTAAAAAATACAGCGTATATATCATAACTCCCGCAATCTATCTCACCGCTACAAATTCCTTTAACCACAGAGAAGCTGATATATTAATGCTTGCCTATTATAAACATCAAAAGTACATTTTGTTGACCTCTTTAGCTTGGAATACTTCTTCTTATATCAAGGTCTCAGCAGAAGGCCGAATCCTATGTCAAAGAATCCACATGAATTTAGTGAGATCATGGTCAATATTACTGTTAGAAGCCTTTGCTGATGAGTTAGCAAGTTAAACAGGTGGTATTGCGAGTAATAATATGATTTTTTAAGGATATAGGAGAAATCTCATACTACTATATTCCAGTATTGAGCTAGTATTGAGTCTCAATATAAAACAGGAACTTGAGTTCTATATATAGAAGCAAGTCTCAAGTCCCCTCTATCTATACTCCTTTTCCTCATTATCTGCAGAGGATATCAGTAAATGAACTCATTAGACCGATATAAATAGCAAGCATTTAAAAATGTGGAAAGCTGATAATTATATGTTAAATCCCTCATGTGCCTAAGATAAGTAGTGAGCATGAAATGATCTGAAAACGGATAGAAAGAAATTCTTTGATGATCGACCAGACCATTATTTGTGGATGTACTCAATTTTTTATTTTAAACATCAACCATCGCCACATTATAAATTGATAGTCCTAACTCGAATTCAACACTCCTGTAGGCTGTAATCCTATGCCATAAACATCAGATAGAAGACAACGTGTAGCAAAGTAATGTTCTAAGCTAGTTATATACTACGTATAAAGTATTTAAAATCCCAGATTCTTTCGGAATTTGAGCTTTGTATTTGGATGCTACATCAATCTAGATATCTAGATCATCAATTCCACTTAAAATACATAAATTCATCTTATACGATACAACGTAAAGAGGGATATTTACCATAAATCATCAAACTAAACTACCTTCTCTACTCCCAATTCAAAATCATCACATCCAAAAACCATCCAAATTAACAATCTTACAACCTACTACTAATCAGAATCGGCTAAGAAACAAACACAATAAATTCAAAAATATACCTTGTACATGGAAATATCCCCCTACGCTACTCCTTTAAGTCATCCTTAGTAAAGATCAACTCAACAAACAATATTGTCCTACACATTCCAAACAAAACCCAATCAAAATTTACCAATTCCAAACAAATAACACATTTGAACAGAGTAAAACTATTTAAATTGTGCATCTTTATGCTGATGATACCATTAAAAAAAATCAATAACTATTTAAATCAATCACAGTAACCTGATCAAAAGAAGAAAAAAAGGATAACAATAAAGTTCATAACTTAAACAAAAAAGAATAGAAATTTTATGGGGATATTACAAAATCAAGTGAAAGAACATAAGACCTTTAAATTGACAAATAATTGCAAAATCAGGGATAAAAAGAAAATAGTATACAACTGGGAATTACTATGTGAGTTCAGTGGCGGAGCCAGAAATTCAACGTTGGGGGGGCGAGAAAAAAAAATGGAGCTAAAAATAAGGAGGGGCTAGGAAAAAAAATAAAACTAAAAAGAAAAGGCATGGTATTAGGATTTGAGCCCTAGATCAAGGAGTATAAATGAGTTGTTAAACTAAAAATAACCATTGAGGCAAGTAACATTTAGTGATATACTTTAGTATTTATTACTATATATTAGTGTTTTTTAAAATTGTTGGGGGGGCGGCCGCCCCCCCCCCCCCCCCCTATCTCCGCTACTGTGTGAGTTGCATGTGAGTCACACGTAGGAATTACTGTTCATAAGCAATAGTGTATCATCTCCCACTTTTAAAGAATAGAGAAATAAATAAAAATAAAATGACAGAATTTCTGTTGCTCTATAGTCTTTATACTTTTGTGACAGGAAATAAAGAAGAGTCTTGTTGCATCCCTATTTTTTTATGCTTTTAGCTGATTAGTCTATTTTGCAGATATTGGCCCTGCAGCAAATTACTATTTGCACATCTAAAGCATGGTATTTGGAGGATAAACAACTTGAGAAAAAGGTATTTTGCTTTGGTGTTTTTTAAAGTATGACGTCCGCGCTGCACATACACACATAGGGTTGTGCAAGGGTTTTAGCAAGAGGGAAAAAGTAGATAGGAAAAACGAGTGGGTGAGTGTGGGACCAAACTCTATAAAAGATAGAGAGTAGGTAGTTAGGAAGTAGGGGGTATTAGAGACACAAGATGCATGTAATCAACATAATCCTCTAAAATCAGAAGATATATGGCGATATGAAATTACGGGGTTAACTTGATCAGTTTAAGAGTTCTATAACAGGCCATGGAGGACCAAAACACCAAGCATTTAGCAGTGTCTGTACATGACAACAGTTTGTAATTTACACTAATTGTTATCTGGAAATTGGCAGATTGCAAAAATGAGCATTCACAATGGCATTGTCTCAGAGTACACATCTATGGCCTTATTAATGACTGAGACCCTGAAAAAAGAGGCAGAAGCAGTTGCTAAGCAGGTATTGTTTAGACATAACTGCTGCTATTACAATTTTTTGTAGTACTGATAGTCACTCATTCCTTTTATATCATTTGCTGAGTACGTGTTAAGGTTGATTTAACTCCTGAAAGCACTAACATGAAGCCACAAAGAATAGCCATCAAATGTAGAATCTTTGGGCCTAAAAAAATAATTAAATAGACCTTGGTTTTTATTTCTATCAATTTTGATTGTTCAGATGCTTAAGTTGTTGGAAACTATATGGGATTCTGGTAAAGAGTCTAATTAGCTCTGAATAACTCTCCACTCCTCCTGTAATATGAGTGAATAGTTTATATAAGAAAACTCTCGGCAATAGGCAATACTAATCACATAGGTATTCCAGTTTAGCATGACCACTGAAAATAGTTTTCGAAATCACCAAGCTCAAAAACTTTTAAAGGACTACAAATGAAGGCACATACCACTCTCAAAATTCGATTTTATTACCTAGAATTTTAGCTTGATGAGCTGCAACTCGAAATAGCTGGCTAGGGTCTGCATGAACTCCTTAGTGACCTTAGAGACAAACCTGGAGAACAGCAACTGCAAAACCAACTTCCCAAGTGAATTATTTTTGTTCCTTGAAATACAAAAAAACATGTAAATTTAACTTTTAAACAAGACATATAATCCTATAAACTTCCAAGTCACTCCATCTTTGGAAACAAGGGAAGACAGAGCGCATCGCAAAAAAAAAATCACGAGGACTTCCCAATTTAGCAGTCTAGTATGGATTAATAAATAGGTAACACTTTACAACATTAACTCTCAAATACTATAGCATAAACCCATGCTTTGTTCAGTATGGATCACCTCAAAGCACCAGGAATAGATGGATTTAATGTTCACTTCTACAAGTCTGCTTGGAGTGTGATTGGTAACAGCGTTATTGGAGCAACTCAAGACTTCTTTAAGTACTGTAAAATGACTGTCCAGGTAAACTGTACTCATGTTTCCTTATTCCTAAAGTCTCAAATGCTATTCTTCCCAATTTAGCAGTCTAGTATGGATTAATAAATAGGTAACACTTTACAACATCAACTCTCGAATACTATAGCATAAACCCATCTAATACGCTAGTAAATTGCAGATTTCAACACCTATTTAATAATGCATAGTTGTCTGCATAAAAGGTTCTGAACAAGCTCATAACATAGTAGAAGAGTTAGAAAATTCCTCTCTAAATGAAAAGCAAAGTAAATGACAAAAGCAAAGTAAATGATAAAGAGAAGTTGGTCACACAGTAGCTTTCACACCCAATTTCAAGTCTATGAAATTAATGAATTGTATAAACAGGAAAATATAGCATTCATATAAAGAAACTTAGGGACGGGTGAACTACGATATGTGCAAGTTAGTTTTGATCTGCAAGTTTTGGATTTGTTTAGCTATGTCCATATTTGTAATTTTCTCAAATATTATTGATTTTGGGTATGCGCAAATGGTCGTGACAACTCATATGTCCACCCTTCCATTTTCTGAAAGATATAGAAATGGTTATCATTTGTACCCATGTATCTTAAATTTCAAGTGTTTTATTCAATAAGGATTGTTGATGTCTTGATGATGTACCCTGCTGATATCTGATTATAAATAAACTGCAGGTGACGTTGGTTTGGAACTCAAGAAGTGAAACCACAGTACATATCAGCATCTTATTTGATGTTGATATGTACTGAGATGTCTTTGTTTATGATACTTTCAGACCAGAATCAACCTTTTTGAATACTTGGCCAACGTACATATGATCAAAGAGGAAATGAGGTGTTCAGAAACCTGTAACCTTCATTTCTTGGTTGATTTCAAGTTCCGTTCACCTCTTTACCGGCAGGTAATACACCTTTCTATCATTTTATTCTGCGTGTTCACACATTTATGCTCCAGGGGTGCAGTTTTGGTGTGTGCTCTTCCTTGGGTTAGGAGTTTACTTCTCCAGCATTCTAGCAGGATAATGTCACAAGAGTCTTCATTAGCTGCTCTTAATTCCTTATACCAGGTAAAGATTCTTATCTTGCATTTCACAGAATCTGAAGTTGAAAATTTACATCTACTTTTAGCTAAGTTTATTATTTCATATTCGTATACAACAGAAGAGAATAAAAGTCTTTCCATGTAACGTATACTACACAATCCTAATTCGGGTCAATGGGTCAGATTTGGGTTTAGTTCCGGATTGATTTCGGGTTGTGTCAAAAAAATATCAGAAATACTGTAAAACTTAATATTACTACAAAATATGATAAATGGGTCAAATCGGGTCGATTTCATGTCATCTGGGTTCGGTTCAGGTCGGGTTTGGATTTCTCTCAGTAACTTCAGGTCGGATTCGAGTCGGGTTATAGGGTCGGGTCAGGGATTGCCAGCCCTAGGTGTGTGTATGTTCCTTCGTCAAACAGCTTGTTTCTGACAACCAAAATTAGTTTGAAGTGAAGTTTTCATGGGTAGTACTTAATATCTATTCATTGTCGACCTTAGTTTTAAATAATTATGTTTATGTACGGACTTCACGATTCAACTTGAACTGGTGTACAAGAAAAATTGGTTGAGAACAAATGTACATATTATGACAAAGAATTCATATGGTCAGAAGAACAGGCAATATTTGGTATAAATAATACCGAAAACTGACCTGCTGAGATGTCTATGAACATCAAAAATGATTGTAAGCACATCGTATAGGTTAACTGAGTTCCAGGCAGATTCAATACGAGCTTTAGTCCTGGGGTATCAAAGAAATAATGTAAAGGAGATTAGTACATTATACTGACATAAGCCTAAAAGAATCTGTCTTGCCCACTCCAAATAAACTTCAGGAGAAATGACAATGCAACATTTATATACAACACTGAGTCCTAAAGAACAAAGATAAAAAAAGCTAAGGTCGTACCAAATGTTAGAAAGGTTAATAGATTTATGTAATTTAGTAAAGATCTCATACCATATACCAATATCCATTGAAATCAAGAATGTGCTTTTTCATATATTCTTATTCTTATTACTCCACCACTCAATACCACCTCTAAAAGTAGGCAATGAAAAACAAAAACAAATGGGGGTGAACACTGAGCATGTACAACTGTACAAGCATTACAACACTAAAATCACCATATACCATTATCATATTGAGGTGTTGTTAGTACCTTGTGGATGATAACCCAATATAATATGATCTATCAAATTTGACAATAATTTCCCAATATAAATCCCAATTGAGATAGAAATACCTCAATATTCGGAACCTAACAAAACCCCTACTGAAATACCCCCTAAAACCTCAAATATCATCTGATTCAAATACAAAATCACAATTGAGCTACAAAATTGCAAAAGATGACCATTTTCAGGTAAAAATCAACAATTTATTCTCCAATTTCATAAACCCATAACCCAGAAACCCGACTCACGCATTTCCACATTGAAATCAACCATTCAAAGAACCAAGATCCCTAACAAACGGTTTCATAATCTCTGAAATAGCATACATAATCCATTAATTGGACTAATGAAAATGAAACATAAATGCAGTAAACTTTAATCAATTGAAATCAATGATTAAGAAACTAAGATTGATGTTTAATCCCACCCACTCCCCAATTCCACCCTAAGAAAACACCAAAACAAGCAAAATCACCATCAAAACAAACATAATAAAAAAAACCTAAACAAACAAAAATTTACTTCCTAAAAAAGTAAGACTACTTTTCATCAGGAATAAGAAAACCCTCTCAATTTCCCTTATCAAAACCAGAAGTAGAAGAAGAAATTTTGGGTTCTTTTCTGAGACATTTCATCAAACACCTAAAGTTCAATAATAAATCCCATAAAACACCATGAAGTTCCAAACCCAATTGTTAGCGGTATTTATAAGTAGCTGGGAAATTGAACAAGAAAAAATAGAATCCAAAACTACTTCTGTTATTACTCGTACTACATCTCCATCTCCCTATAATCTGTAACACAAAAATTTAATTATCCTCCAATTTCATAAACCCATACCCAGAAACTCGACTCACGCATTTCCACATTGAAATCAACCAATCAAAGAACCGAGATCCCTAACAAACGGTTTCATAATCTCTGAAATAGCATACATAATCCATCAATTGGACTAATGAAAATGAAAGATAAATGCAGCAAATTTTAATCAATTGAAATCAATGATTAAGAAACTAAGATTGATGTTTAATTCTTCGTTAAAAAAAATTACCTGAAGAGAGAGACAGATCTGACGAGGGATAATGAAGAAAAATGGTAGTCGTCTCTCTGCATTTTTGGTGAACAATGAGGGCGGAGAAAACCAGTTGATAGGTGAAGGTGAGGAGGAGGAGAGAGAGAAGAGCAGACTCAGAAAAATAAGGACAAATTGTTTTTTACCTAAAAAAAATCAAAAATTATTTTTTACCACCTAAAAAAACAAAAGTTATATTTTACCACCTAAAAAAATATTAAAATTGTGTTTTACCACCTAGTAACGGGAAATCTAAAGAAACCGTTATGTGGGCCACGACAACGGTAATATTTTAGATGTTTTCACTTATCTTCACGATTTTCATATACTGCGATTAACATACGGAGTATTTCATGATTTTGCCTCTGCTTTTCTTCCATATCGTTGTTCTTCAAATCTGTGAAATATTGAACCCATATTTCCTCCAAACAAATTCAATCGAAAAAATCAGAAATCAAAATAAGTTACCCGTCGAAGAATCGCATTTATCCGTCGAAGAGCCCACATTTTTGCAGCTTGAGAATGTTAGAAGAGAGAATGTTTTGCTCTTGCGAAATGAGGTACCCAAATTGAAGGAACACTTCTTAAAATTCACGAAAATGAATACTCAAATCGTTAATCTTTCCAGCTTTGCAAAGGAGATTCAAGATCTTCTTTAAGGTATGATTTATTTGTGTCAAAAATAATATCTCACCAATTCGTTTCGTTTTGAATAATTCAATCGATGTTAATTGGTTTATTAAACCAATTTGTGTGTATAATTGATCTTGAAACATCATGTATGTTAAACAATTTTCTGAATTTAATGACTTAAATTAACCCCCAAAATTGAAAATTAAATTTAGGGTTCATAACAATTTTGATCGAATTGGGGATTTCTTGAATGTGAATTGTTTTTTCAAATTAAGGTTAGAAAATGCTAATTTAGTTTATTATGAACTAATTGGGATTGTTTTTGTATGTCAATTATAGGGGATAATGCCTGCTCTTAGTTTTTCTCCTTCAAAGGGGAAAAAATGTGGCTGGGGAGTTCTTCTTGCAAGGTTGACTGGTTGGACTAGGGAAAATCCTGGGCGAAAATTCAGATCATGTAAGTTTTACGATCCAATCACAGAAACATGGGGATGCAAAGCTTTCGAGTGAGTGGATGAACAAGATGGAACAACTTGGCAAACAAAGGTGATAAACAATCTTGCATAACAGAAGCAGCAGCACGGTGTGGTGCATACAGTTTATAGCAACAGATTATTGTGCATAGCAGCTGCAGATTATTGTGCATAGAAACACCATCACAATATGGTAGAAAGTTAGAAACAACACAATACAGCAGCAAAAAACAGCAGAAACAGCACAATACAACATCAAAATACAGCAGAAACAGCACAAAACAGCAACAAAATACAGCACAATACAACAGCAAAATACAGTAAAAACAGCAAAATACAACAACAAAATACAGCAGAAACAACAATAACAACATAGCAACAGCAGCAGCACATATCTATAAACAGAATACAGAAATAAATATAATCTGCCTAAATTTTGAGGTACAGCAGCTAGTGTAATAATGGAGAATTGAATGCTGTAAAGAGTGGAGGGTAAGGAGGGTGAACGGAGTAAAGGTTGAGAATCCCAGAATGAACGTTGAAAATTGGAGGGAGGGTGAAAAGGTGGGCCCCACATAACGGTTTCTTTAAATTTCCCGTTACTAGGTGGTAAAACACAATTTTTTTTTTTTAGGTGGTAAAATACAATGTTTGTTTTTTTAGGTGGTAAAAAACAATTTTTGGTTTTTTGTAGGTGGTAAAAAACAATTTGTCCGAAAAATAAAGCATTGCCGGCAATTTGTAAAATAAAACGCGTCGTTGTATTTTACTGTAGATAAGCTACAGTAGTAGGACTCCAACTTTTTAAAGGTTACAGATTAAATTTCAAAGTCAATAAATTAAAAAGAGATGCTCTAAATGGAATACGAAAAGAAGGGGCGGGGGCCGGGGACCGGGGACCGGGGTAACATCAAATTATAGCTACTGAAATTTTATATCTAAACAATCAATTGACACATAAATATTTGATCAAGTATTACAAAGAAAATATAATTAGGTTCGTAAAAATCAACTCACACTCATATAATCATACAAAACCAATTAATACAATCATTCCGATAAGCGTATTTCAAGATAGCTAAATAGGCTAAAAAAATTGAAATGAAATACCAAACTACGTTAATATGAACATTTTACCTTAAACGTCTACGTACCAACGTTTTAATTATCAAAAATTCTTTAAAATGTTAATTATCTGTAACATAAAAGTATTTATAACTTGATTTATAAGTTTCATAACTACTCCAATTTACGTATTATAGTAATTTTTTTATAATTTAATCCTCTAGTTTATTTGCTATTTTTAATTTTATAGAAATTCCATGTATTAGCACGGGCTCAAACGGGTACTCCCTCCGTCTCTTTTTGTTCTTTACGTTTTCCTTTTTAGGTTTTCCAAAATGTTCTTTATATTTCCTGTTATATTATCACATAAATGCCTTAATATTTTATCAAAATTCGTGTCCAATGATTATGTTAACCAATTAAATTCATTAGGTCATTTAATCACCTACACTTTTCTATTGAGACATTAAATCTTTCCCATTTTCCCAATACCAAAATTTTGATAAAAGTGAAAATATTAGAAATAATTGTAATTTGCCTTATTTAAATAAAAAATAGAGGAATCTCAATATACATTAATTAATCGTTAAAATGCGTACAAAATACCAAACGTTAAAAAAAATAAAAAATGAAAGGAGTATAACTTAGAAATAGGGGTGTGCAAAAATTGGTCCGGACCGAAAAATGGACCGAACAGGACCAGACCCAGACCGGACCGGATCGGACTGAAGGCAATTGGTCCGGTCTTCGGGTCGAGAACTATCAAATTTCGGTCTTCGGTCTGGTCTGGTCCGGTTCGGTCCATAACCCGGTTTTAGAGAGGACCAATATTTCTTTAATAAAATCTAATATATATATATAAAGGGGAGTTTTTTCAAGAAAATTGAGAGCGTCCACGTAGGATTGTATAATTATAAATTTTGGAATTAATTTTGTAAGATAATTAAATTTATCCTTTTTAATAATTAGAGTTCTTGAGATAAATAGTAAAGAAAGGATAAATACAAAAATTGTAAGCTAATAAAATTTATCTTTTAATAGTTAGAGTTCTTGAGATAATAAACTCCGATGAATCACATAGTATATAAACTCATAAGGTGTATTGTGAATTCCACCAACAAAACGTTTAAGTTTTTTTAGGAAAACAATAAACGAGAGTAAATTTTAAGAAAAGAGAATATCAATGTTATTAAGAGTGAGGGTTGATATTTCCGTTGACACACTGATATTTTTGTTGGATGAGGGTTGATACTTTATCAACGGAAATATCAATATATAGCCGAATCACATATCAATAGGATTTGAGTTTAGTGCTACAAGCCTACAATTTTGTTTTTCCACATTCAACGTCCTTTTAAACAAATTGTTTTTTGTTGGTTGTAATTAGTAAAATTGCAACAATATAATTATCATGTTCATGAATGAGCGTGCAGTAGGTTTTACATCAAACTAAACAACATAACCTAAAGCACAAACAACCGTGGGAAACTAAAATCAACCACACGAACTCTATGCCTAGCTCGCATTTAACCACATTAAAAGTCATGCTACGTGGTGCAGTCGTGCAGAGTTTCAAATTTTCAATACTTTTGACAAATGTGATTATCATCTGTTTATTAAAGTTGTTTAGCTTAGTTAGTTTTAATATAATTAAGATCACGCAAAAAATTAAGGATTATTTTTATCTTTTTTATGATTAGCTCTATTGGTATTTGGATACAAGTATGAGACCAAATCTTTATTACTCATCATCAAAAGAGTTTAACCTAACAACAAGTATTGGATATATGACAAAAAGTACTTAATTTCATGATATGATATATTTATCTTATTTAACATAGAGTTTAAGTTTCAAAACAAGATATTAACACAAAATCGTGCATCGCACGGGTATAAAACTAGTATAATATAAACTATTCAAAAATATAATTCTCTCCTTTACTATGTTACTAGATTTTAGCTCGTGCGATGCACGGTTTCTATTAAATTGTTATATTTAAAATATTATTCATATACATATATCAACTGCTATACTTTATATATTAGATTAGATTGGTTTTTTTTATTTTAGATTGAATTTCATTTTAGATTTATTTTTTAATTATTATAGTGTTTGATTTTGGATGAAATTGTATATAAAAAATATTAATAATTAATTATTAAAAATATTTACATGGCACCTAATTATTTATCTACGTGGCATTCAGCTTTTTAATTCAAAAATAATTTTGAAGTCTTATTTTTCATTGGCCGAAACCATTAGATTTCACAAAGAACCAAAGAAATAGGAACTTGCCCATCTTCAGTCGGCAGGATCGCGTCACAAACCGCGCGAGTTCCCAAATCGAAAAAAAACGAATTCAGGGACGTCCACCCTTAACGGACAGGGCTCGCCCACCTTCAGCGGGCGGGGTCTGCGTCACTAGCCGCGCAGGTCCTCAGTTTTCCAAAAATGAAGTCTTCAAAAACAAAATGAAATAGGTTCGCCATCTTCAGCCGGCGGGGTCTACGGCGCAAACCACGTAGGTCCTTATTTTCAAAAACACAAAACAAATTTCAAAATAGATTCGTCCACTTCTATCGGACGGGGTGTCCACCCTTAGCGGACAGGCTCGCCGTCTTTAGCCGGCGGGGTCTACGTCACAAACCGCGTAGGTCCTTATTTTCAAAATTCAAAAACAGATTCGTCCACTTCTATCGGACGGGGTGTCCACCCTTAGCGGACAGGCTCGCCATCTTTAGCCGGCGGGGTCTGCGTCACTAACCGCGCAGGTCCTTAGTCGTTGCAGCGATAACTTTTTTCGGTTTTCCCTTTTTCCAAAAATTAAAGGATTGGTTTTCCGTTTTTCCAAAAAAGAACGATGTGCTGGATTTTCCTTCGTTTTACGTCCCATAAAAACAAGGGGGTTTTCTCGTTTAGCTAGCCCTGAAAATGAGAATCTTTAAAAACATTTTTACCTCGTGATTGGGCTTGGCCAGGC